>NC_061791.1:3592884-4203269 GCF_022458985.1 Mugil cephalus
TCATGCAGTGCAACCAGCGATGCCTGAAGGTGTGAACGTGGGAAGTATTTCAGCAGGGATTGACAGTTTTTTCCTTATTTTGTTTACTTTAATTCAAATTACACATCTCACCATTCAGCTGGGACCATGCTGCCGTCCACCTCCCACAAGGTCTTCTTTCCGTTCATCTCTGTGGTGTAGATCACCCAGCGGTGACGTCCTGAACACACAAAAGTGACCAAGTTAACCAAAACTCTTTGGGTCATGTTAAAACAATAATTTTACTAGGATATATTGTTGCTAAGAGTAAAAAAAAAAACAACAACAACAAAAAAAACACATATTTAAGAGGGACTCTACTTACCAAAGAAGTAATGCTTGTTGTCCTCATAGTATTTGTTGCCGTATTTATCCTCACCAACCAAATTCCCTGTTTTCACATCATTCACTCTAGAAATACAACAGAAATATACTGGTAAATTTACCCAACACCAGCTCAGCGTGAGCTTTTTAAAGTAAATAATAAAAACGTCAATTCTGTCAACAAACTTATACTCAAATACAAATAAATTATTTGGCAGTTTTCTTCAAAGAAAGAAACACAGGCCGATCACTTGGCGAAACACAAATTTGAACTGAATTGTTCAATCTATGCTTTAAGTAGATTTAAAAACAATACAAAACTAAGCTTAACTTAAATTTGGAAATTTTTAAATGGAGTTTGGCATTAGCTGTCAACATGCTAACTGAAGCTAGCTACTTCTAGAGAGCTGCTGACGCTCGTTTGTTTTTTATATCGCGTCAAATATTTATTTCTCTTCTTTAACTGTTGCAGATAGATGCTATTTTTATTAATGAAATGAACCTGAAGAGCTGAAGAAAAAATCCTCGGAGTCCACCATGACCTCCTATTTGTCCCAAAGCCCTTCGGACGAGGTTGGTATACTCCGCCATCTTTAGACGGAAGAATTACGGAGACGGAACGTGCTGTCTTCTAAATAGGTCCGACGAGAACCCAACACAATATATAGTTCCGCATATACTAAAAATAAAATAAAATAAAATAAAATAAAATAAAATAAAATAAAATAAAATAAAATAAAATAAAATAAAAATTTAAATTAATTCCCTTTAATTTAATAACTACTTCAAATACAGATATCAATTTAATTTAATTTAATTTAATGCACATCCCTTTTATATGATTTACGCTCAATAAACACTTCCCTCCTTCACATAATAAATTACGGACCAAGTCAATGTTTTTAAAAAAAAATATGAGAACTATTAAAATGAGAAAATTCAGCCAAAGCAGTCGTGGAGAACTCGAGATGACCGGGACTCGGGGGACACACTCTAAAGCTTTTTAATTGTCTTTCAACATGCTACATCCCTCTCGTGCTGTCTGGGCAAGTAGATCTAACACGGTCCAGTGTCACTGCTCGGGGAGAAAGGAAAGGAAATAGAGCATGAAGCAAAATGAAGTTCAGAGATTTGGCATTTTTGGAAAAACCTCCTTATCTCTCGTGGCTCCGCTTTGATCACAAGCTTAAAAGAGAGACTCTGGCGACAGATGTAAACTCAGGCATGTGGCTCACTCGTGAACTCTTTCCTCCCACGTACATCTGTCCGCCCTCTTTAATAAAGCACTGACAGCGATTATATATATACGCTCTCCACAGCTCACGACCTTCAACTGTTTGAAGCAACAAAGCCGGAAATGAAAACAGGAGCAGAAGATACATATATTTATATATATTTTTATTAAAAACTGTTGCCTGACAGTTTAGAAATGTTGTTTATAAGAGACTCTAACTCTGATAGAGCTGATGTTTACAAATGTTAATGTACAATCAGGGAGAAATACATGCTCGGTCGCTCCAGATGTGAATCTTCATTAACAGATTTATTCTCGATGGGATCTGAATGAGGGGTACATGAAGCCCTATGACAACGTATTTATTCCTTCACTACAAAAAAAAGAAAAGAAAAGCAGGATTTAAATTGATCCAACTGTGTAACCAACATATTTGTTTGCAACAAAAGAGAGAAAAGCACAAATGTAATAGTAGAAATTCTGAGTACCCTGACCAGAAAGTGAGTAGTCATTCAAATTTATCCGAAACTGTGAACATTTCCCAACAAAGCACCTATATTATTGCAGCTGATCTCAAAAAGGCACAAAGTCTGCAAAACTTTTCGATTCAAAATTCTTTTTTTCAGCATTTTCTTAGAAATATAGTTCATGCACAGTGTTCTCTCATAAAAAACAAAAACATTTTCTATAAAAAAAACAACGGTTTTGATAGAAACCTCCCTAACAAACCCTGACTCCCAGAATAAGTGGCAGCCTGCGCTTTTTAAAACAATAAATCCTCCTATTTATTTATTTTTTTTTATAAATATTAGCTCTCGGCCGTGATATAAAAAAAAAAAAAAGGTTGTTCTTTCACATCCATATACACAGTATCACCCTTTAACCATATCTAATGTGGCTAAACAGGCAAAAATGCACTTTGTATTTAAAAAATATCTACAATAATTGTGACATTTCCAGTTGTCTCCAGGATGTTATTTTAAAAATTTCTTTAAACCAGGACTATGAAATATTAAAATCTCTAAACCAGAGAGATGAATCTAAAAGAGCAGAACTTGCTGTTTGCTTGTTGCATATTTTCACAGTAAAATCCCACCTCGTTACATAATTAAACTCTCGAGAGACCGTCCATGAAGATTAACGTCCATAATTTACTATTACGAGATTAGATCGTGTTTTTCGAATAAGCTGAGGTTTTAACTCTACTGCGCAGTCAGATGTGAACGTCTCCAATCGAGGCGGAGAGTTTTGTATATTTTTTTGTGATTCCTTCACCCAGCGGCATTTTTAGAAATTCGTTCCCAGACTTCAGACTTCCAAGGATTTCCGAGGGCTTTAAGCGACACGGACGAACTGTTTGGTCTCACTTCCACACACGTGCTTCAGGACTTGACATTTGACCCACAGCTGCGACTCACTCTCGTCGGTAGGAAATAATAATAATAATAATAATAATAATAATAATTAAAAAAAATACGTTTAGAGAAGCAGAATCCAGTTCTTTGAGGGGGAAAAGCAGCCGGGTTCCCACGTTCAGTTTTTGTATTTTTTAAAGGAGCCGGTCCACCTGGAGTCTTTCCTGAGCCGGTGACCTCTGACCCCTACGACCAATACGGGGGTAACTCTGATATGACTTCACTGCTTTAAAAAAATAATGGGGATTACTGTTCAAGAATCATGGCCTCTTGGAAGGCTTCGATCCATCTGAAGGAAGAAATAAATAAAACAAAACGTAAGATTCCTTAAATGTTACCAAAATCCACCAAAAACGATGTATTTCCACATATTTCCTGTGGTTTTTATGTGAGATACCTCTGTGCTGTGGGGATGTCGTCAGCTTTGAAGATGTAAAACAGTGTATTTTTGTGATACAGCTTGAACTGCAGCTTCTGGGCCGGCCCGTTCTTCTCCTCCCTCAGGAAGAAACCCAGCAAAGGTTGGCTCTCCAACGCCGCCACGTCCTAAACACAGGGAAAAAGTAATTGTTAAACCTTTTTGAAAAAGGCTGTTTAGAAAAAAATAAAAACACGCGGCTCACGAGTACCTCGCTGGCGGCGTAGGTGTACAGGACTTTGTTCTTGATGACGAACCACAGCCTCTTCCACTGCTTCTTGTTGCCCTTCGACCTGTTTAAGTAGCCGCTCATGGAGGAGTTCTCAGTGTTGGCAGACACCTAGAAAAAACACAAATATACATCATCATATACACACAAAAAATACAGAGCTGAACCCACAGTGCATGTAAAAAGACTTCAAATTCAATTTCCCCCATTTATTTCTTTTATAAATGGAATTATAGGTGAATATAAATGGGCTTTTTTGATTTAGCATGATACTGCCGCCTCCATGCTTCATGCTGGAGTTCATGTGTTTGGCTTCAAGTAGTTTGGAGTGTTGTTTTGTTTACATGGTGTAGCTGTACCCTGGAAAACTCATTTACTGCGTTTCCATTCCCCTAGAAATGTGCAAAAATCTAAATATCGCAATAAAAAAACGGTAATGGAAATGTCTACATTTTGAAAAACCTCTCAAATATCTAAAGCAAAAACATTTTTACGCTCTCATGAGGTTGTTTTTTCAGACGTATTAATATAAAAGTTTAATTCTCTATCACCGGACATGACGCAGACCAGTTCATCTGAAGTCCATCTTCCTCAAAGTGAAGTCTCGCGTGACCAGAATTTAAGAGAATTATGGGATATCGCGAGAGTTACAGCTCATTCGCAAAACACCTTTCAATGGAAACGTGTGCAAAGTGCAATTATACTTGGAAAAATGCAGCTACTGACAGTGATTCATTGAGTGATATAGACTTTTTCTAGGCACTGCATGAGCAAATGTTCCTGCTCCTCACCTCTTTTAGTGCAGCGGGAATCTTCTTCTGTTTTCTCGTGAAGGAAAACGCTCCAGATTTGATGGGTGACACTGATGTGGAGGCACAGCGGTCGCCTAAAAATATATGATATTCATAAAGAAATAGATCAAAACTAGAAAATAGTGCCAGAAGCAAACAATCTCAAACTACAAAAACAACAGAACCAGTATTGTGTTAGTTCATCAAAACATTTCTATCGGTTTCAAATTAAAACATAAACCTTTTATAACGTATTTGTAGCTTAATCTTCAATTATTCTCTCAAATGGATGAAATTGTACATTTATTGGGGGACTAGTTTAAGTGGCGGATTAATCTACATCCAATCTGAAGCTTTATTTTAATAGTTTTTGGACAATTGGTCTCTTCATGTAGTTAATTCATTATCCTCATATGCATTTTTAATATCTTCAAGGTATTTGGGATCAGTAACAGTAAAGACTAAGCATCATCTTTGAACACAAAGTTTTTTTTTTCTTTTTAAATGTCCTCATATGTGGACACAGGGATTATTTTTCTGTGCAATACAATAAAGTCACCAACGTTCAGGTAATTATAAAACCATTCATTTTCAATTCTTGAACATGGCTGAGCAAAAATACAACTGCACACAATGAAATCCCAAAGTCTTCAAAGGAAAACTTGCTAATTAGCGACGTTGTCGCTGAATTTGTTAAATTTACAGATTAACAGGAAATAAATAAACAAGTTTCAACCATAGAATTTGATGAGGTTTTCTACCTCGTCTACTTTTGTGCCGTAATCAGCTGTTAAACGAATCAGCCCGACTAGTGTATCGACTTTTAAAAGCGTCCACTTATGAGGACACCGGGTCTAAATGAAGAGCAATAAGCCGACACAAACTTAATGTGCCCGTGTGAGGACGCACAGGGTCTCAGGAGGTTAAAATAAACCCTTATTGCTGCTTAGTTTTCAGGAAATAACTCACTATTCTCCTGCAGCTTGGCGAAGCATTGATCACACACGCGAGCCGGCTGGTTCTTCAGGTACTCCAGGTAGTACTTATTGGTCGAGCACGCCTGACACACCACCTGTCAGACACATGTAGCTTGAGATGAGATTATTTAAATAACAGAACGAGGGAGTGATTAAAATAAAGTTACAGACCTTCCCACAGGCGCGACAGTGATGCCTCCTCCAGGTGAGCGTGAACTCACAGGTGCAGATCATGCACATCGTCGCCCTCAGGTCCGGGATCCAGATGGGAGCTTTCGAACCCAACGGGGCGCCGCTGTCGACCACACCCTCCGCCTGAGTGGAGAGACACTGGAGGTTGATACGTACGGGGTGAAATAACTGTCAAAGGAACCAAACACACTGCACCCTCACAGATTTTACTTTTTTTTTTTTTTTTTTTACCTCTTCTTGACTCCGGCTTGAGATGAAGGTTATTTTCTTCTTGGTGTAGTCGTCTATGGCCTTAGCGATGGCCTCCAGCCACTCGTCTCGCTCTGTAGCCGAGCTGCAAGCACACGGTGAACTCTCAGTAAAACACAACAACGTCCCGAGGAGGAGTTTCTGGAAAGGTAATCGAAACTGAAAATGTGTAAAAAAAAAAAAAAAAAAAACGAGAGCTGACCTGGCGGAGAGGATGAAAGAGCGTTCGACGCTTTCGATGTTCAGCTCGTTCTGGTAGGCCTCCTGGCTCGGCTTACTCACCTACACAACACAGCAACAACACAATAGACAGAGGGATTCGCTTTAATTTATTAAGGAGAAAACAGAATTTGTAGTTTTTTTTTTTTTAAATACACATTTTTCGCATAATTTGTGTTTTGATGTTACATCTTACGTCAGAAATGTGTTTTTTTTTGTCTGAGGAATAATTAAAGGAATATTTTTCAGTCATAATTTGTGCAAGTTCATTCTGTTAAAAGGAAAATTGTGAGAAAATCGCACCGTTGACCCAGTATTGGAAATCGTATCATATGGTGAGTTGAGTATATTGAGTAAATTATTTGATTAGCAATTTAACCATTTAATTCAGTTTCAATTTATACAAAAATCATTTGTAAACTCTTACAATGCAACATCACATTATATTTAATATTAATTATTGTTTTGAAGTCATGTGTTTGTAGTTAGGACACATTCTTCTAGCTTCATACATTTACTTAAAGGTTTGGATGATGCGTTGAGGAAAACTCGTAAATTCGATATTCCATCTCGGAAATTACAGACTTACGATATCACAGCGTTCACTTTACTGTTTAACTCCTTGGAGAATAAATAAGGTATATTTTCACCGCTTGCTGATAATTAAAATATGTGCAACAGCCATTTATTTTTATTTTGGAAGCAGTAATTTTCCGAGTTGGTGGAGTTGTCTTGAACGCAGCATCAGCTGGAGCTCAACCCTGTTTTCAAAGACAAACCCTCACCCTACTGACTCTAAACCTGACAATATCCTGCATCAACAAGTTCTTTTTTTTATTGCGATCAAACGCCACGTGATCCGCCTTCAATATTCAACAACAATTATAATAATAATAGCAGTTTTCTCCTCTTACCTTCATCCCAGCCAGAGACAGGACACTGTTGAGTTTATACTGCGCAGACTGGACCGGGGTCGTGTACATTAGTGCATCGTTAAACTGGAGAAACAAAAAACGATCTCGTTTAAAAGACGTGTACACGTTTACAGCCGTGGCTGCAGTTTGAAGCGTCAATAAGCGCTCGTCCTCTCATTTCTCACCAGAAAAAACATCCGCGGCTGCATGACTTTCCTGGACAGCTTCATGAGAGTCCCCTCCTTCAGAAACACCTGCAAGTACGAACACGTCTCCTTTAAACTGTTTTTATCACGACGCTCACGCTCCAGTTGGTAACAGGAGCGTTTTCACAGGTTAATTTCAGGCGTTTAGTGACGTACCCGGCCCGGCTGGACGATCTCATGATGCCCGTTGAGGCTGTACTGAATCTGCATCAGCTTCTGAAAGTTGTCCTGTAAAACAGCGGGCGCTCGGTTGAGCAGAAAGACGAAGGTTCATGACTTAAAAACCCTAAAAGACTTTAACTTTAATCTCACCCCTTGTTTCATGATGTCGTTGGCGTGGTTGGCCACTTCCTTCACGATGCCGAGTGCAGCTGCACCGGGGGAAAAGGGAAAAATGTCAGCGTTTAGAAACAAAAAACAACAAAAAAACACAAGACACTAGTGAGAAGGACTGTTCATTATCTGACCTTGTGTGTCTTTGTAATCCTCCGAGTCTTCAGGGAGGTTCTTCAGATAATCTGGAGGAGAACAAAGAGGTTTTTATTAACCTTAAAATGGACAGAAATGAAAGAAAGAAGAAGTTTTTATTTAATATACACGTGGAAAATGTTAAAAATCAACAGCTCCATCTACAGTTAAGATAAAAATTATCGATTTATTACGTAAAACGAAAACACATCACAGTTTAATTAAAGAACTGTCAATCTTTAAATACATTTGATACATCTTTTATAATTTATGTTATATTTGTTATATTTGCAAAATAGAAATGATAAAACTAAGGATTTGTCATTTTCTCTTTCTTTTATGAATGATTTTAGGTGAAAATCTTCATGTTCAGTGCAGACAAAGCCTCAAAATACACTTGCCAAAACATTAGGAACACTAGTGAAAATTAATACATTCTAATATAATAGTCTTTATATAGGCCTTCAACTAAGATTTAAAGAGGTCCAGTTTTAGAAAACGTCTTAAAGCAAAGGTCCAAAACATCATAACGTGGAACTATTTAGTGAGATTTGACAAGAATTATTGTCACGAAACATAAAACTCAACATACATGTATGACTTCAGATATGAATGATGTTTAATGATGTTCATTAAGTAAATAAAAGTATCAAAACTAGAGAAACTAGATAAAATGTGAAAACTGTGCACGTTCAAAGGAAGTGCTTAATTTTTAAGAAAAATAAAATAAAAGGTTTGGTTCCCCCTCCATTAACGCACTGCATTAAAACACTGTAAACACTGCAAAAGCTGTTTTAAAGCTTCATGAATGTTACAATGTTCAGTTTATGTTGAAACGGAGTCAGAAACGTGGTAATTAAACCGTACGAACATTCGGGAGGATGCAGTCTGCGGTGCAGTTAAACTAAATCGAATTATTTCTGTTATTCAGCTCAGCTCACTAATTTTAACGTCCAACAGATGTCAGTACAATTCAATAATCCTACAAACCGCAGGCTCCAGAACGAAAAAACCCACTTGAATCAACATCTCTCTTAGTTATTTTCTACAAACGCTGAACAACATAACCTCCGTGAAGTCAACATTCAGTGGAGCGCTGCTCGTTTCTGATTCTCCACCTGGTGGCAGTGCACAACTAAAACCCAGAGGAGGCTAAAACAGTGAAGCCTGGTTTCATGGCTTCAGGCCGAGTTTCAATCTCGTGCTGCCAATAACAGAGCGCCGTGATTCAATAAAGCCTCCAGCAGCAGCAGCAGGATTGTGGGGACGGCAGAAGCAGAACGAGGAGCGAATGTGGCGACGACGTTTGTACCTGTGAGCAGCAGCTGGTACTGAGGGATTCTCTGCACTGGTTTCAGCAGGTAGTGTTTCAGAGCCAGGCTGGCGCATCGCGGACTCGTCTGAGACAAACACAGGAGGAGAATGCAATTAAAATAAAGAAAAGAAAGAAAGAAAAACCCGTCACACCCTCTCTATTCACTTAAAAATATCCAATAAACACCTTAAAAGTATAAAACTGTCTTCGTTTTAGACGTCCTAAATCCTAAGATCCTTCAAATAATGGTGCAAGAGTAATTTAAATTGTTTTAAAGTCACATATGAGTAAATTAAAGTAACCTCACAATTAAAGTTTATTTAAAAAAAACACACAAAGCTAAATAATAAATGATTTCAGCAAAAGAACGACTTTGAAAATAGTAAAAAACAGTAACTCTAAGCCAGTTAAGAGTCGTCAGCTCTACCTCGAACTCTCGGACGACGGCGGCAAACGCCGGGTTTTTCCTGCACTGCTCGTCCAACAGAGCCACGTTGTTGTCGAACTGGCGGATGTAGGTGGAGTACATCTTCAGGTAGGGGCCCTTCTGCACGAATATGTCCGCCAGCCTCTGGTGGTCGCTCCTGCAACAAGAGGACAAGACAAGAGTTCACTACGGCCACTGAGAACCAGCGGCTGAGCAGGAAATCGTGATTATATCCAACCACCGGCAGAATATTTTTTTTACATCTGATGTCGTTTCCATTCAAACTATTATTTTCTAAGGTCAGGTCGGGTTTGAATCTTACAGAAAGACTTTGTGTTTGTGAAAGGAGATGAGCGTTCTATAACTTTTTCTAGATTTATCGAGTAATAAAAACTTTAAATTAAAACAAAGCTTAAGTTCTTGCTTTCACTTTGCTCTCAACATGAACGAGAACGTTAAATTATCAAGATGTGTTTCTAATAAGAACATATTACCTTTTATTCTGGGCTGTAATTCTCCTTTATAACTATTTATTCTGCTTTCTGCCTCATGTTAATTGTACTTGTATGTATTTCTGTTGTGTAGATGATGGACTGTGTAGAAACTGAATTGCTCTTCAGGGATGAATAAATCTTCCTGTATCCGTATAAAACCGTATTTACAGAAGGTCGATGATGAACCAGGAAGCAGGTGTGCAGACGTTTTCACAGGTGTAAACCAACTAATTTGTTTTTAAACCAGGATCACATCATGTCACATTCAGCGTCACTACCCTGGTTACTGATCGGTTTAGGATTGATTTTAAGATGTTATTGTTTCCCTTTTTATTTTAATGCTCAGTCTCACCAAACCACTTCTTATTTTCATGATTTTCCTCCTTATTTTCTCTGGATTCTACTTTTATTTCCATCTTATTTCTGAAGTCCTTATATGTGGCTTACCTAACGGGAACTAATCTACATACCCATGACTTCACTCTTGGCAGGAAAGGTGCTGAAGAACGACTTTACGGCGGCGGAAGCTGCACGCGGTAATAATAATAATAACATAATAAAAGAATAATAAAATAAGCCGTGTACCAGTGCGCCACCCTGTCCTCCAGCTCCCTCAGCAGGTCCCGGTTGAGCTGGTACAGCTGAGGCAGGTAGTACAGGATCTGACTGAGGACGCGCTCGTCCACCACGGGCTTCCCGTTCTGGCGCGTTGCCTTGGCAACAGCATCCCGAAAGTCCTGAAACAGACACACACACACACAGAGAGAGAGGGTGTCACGTGACAACAGCTGAACCGGAACACCTGGTTATCACCTCGTAAACCGAGCCCTCCTCCTCCTCCTCCTCCTCCTCCTCCTCCACCCTTCCCCTCCGCACACATTTAATGACACACACAGACACACACACACATGGAGCTGAGTCAGCGCTCGGCTACGTCCAGTTCGCCAACACACACATCCACCTGGAAGGAAGCGGGGTGGGAGGTGGGGGTCGACCAGTGATCTGTCACGTTCACAGCTCCAGTAACTTTAATTATCAGAGCTGTAAATTTAAAAAAAAATAAAATAAAAATCTAATCAAAACGTATTTTTACCCACATTTATTTTTTAATCTTATGAAATAGAAGTTAAATAAAACTAATATTTTGATTTAGGGAAGAACATGATGATCCGTCATGTTCACAAATGCCTCATGATATAAAAACGCTGCAATAAATCTTCCTTTATAACTGTTATAATGTTCAGTTTATTACAAAACAGCATCAGATCTGGATTTTCATTCAGGTCAGTGGTGTCAATCACATTTTTATCACGAATTAAAATATTCTTGAACTGGGCCGGACCAATAAGATAAAAGCAAAATAACCTATAAATAACGACAACTGCAGATTTTTTACATATGTTTTGGTGCAAATAAATTAATTTCTTAAGAAAAATGTGTAATCTGTTTAGTCCTGGGTCTCAGTGTTGTGTTGTGTCCACTTTTCTTTCTAAACCAGTTGAAAAATTAGGGATAGCTCTTATTTTCATTGTAAAATCATAGTCTTCTATGTAATTTCTGCAGACTGGACCAATGGTTTTTGGTGTGTTTGACACTCAGGAGGACGTAGTTTGTGGTGCTGAATTAAAGCCTGAAGTGTTTCTGATATTGAGCCCAAACAACCAGACAGTCAAAATAATAGGAACAAGACAAAATACACGACAAACAAGTCGACAGCACAAACAACAGCTCCCAAAATGAAAACACGGTTGAATCAACATCGCTCTGTTATTGTAACTAATGTGGAAAAGCTGAACCTTCGTGAGGAGAAGATTCAGCGAAGCGCTGTTATATTAAGATGCATTCTTTACCAAGTGAGTGTGTATTTATGTTTACTCCACGATGCATGGGGTTTTTTATTTATTTATTTTTTTTCAGACTTCTCTGGTCTGACAGGTAAACTCACAAACCGCCACTTTAAAAATCCACAAAAAAAGGGAAAAACACGCAAAGCTACTGCAAAAAAAATTCAAACATGTCAGCAGGATGACTCGCCACAAGTATGCAGCAGCACCGAGTCACAAACCCACGCACCCACCTGCAACACAGACCGCACACATGTGCACACACATGCACGCACACACACACACAGAGGATTATTTGGGGCATGTGCGTGTCTGGAGGTCGTCTCCGTGGCCCGAGGAAGCAGCTGCCGCGCGGCCAGGCCGTCCGCGGACGGAGAAGAATGCGATCTGACCTCCTTTCTTGGACAGAGCTACACGCCCTCCCCCCTCCTCCCCCCTCCTCCCCCCCCGTCGCCCACAGGACGATGGCGTTTTCTACTAATCCTGCGGCGGTTTCGCTAAAGCCACGTCTGAGGCCTCGGGACAGGTGGGTCTTCTGAACCATGTCACCTGGGATTCCTCTGAGGACACGTCAAGTCTTTGAAACATACATAAACAAAGCAGCTTCCCTCGAATTAATAAGAAAACACTATCAATTTGCACCGATACACCGAGCAATAAACCTATTTCTGACTTAAGAAGGCGCAAGTCAGTGCTCGTCCGTGCATCTCCAATTAAAAACCAAGCAGAAACCAGACGTCACAGAGTCACGTGGTTCCTCTAATTCCCACTTTTCATTCAAATCAATGCAAAGACACGTTACATCCTTCGAATCTAAATCACGTGCAGCCGAGCTCATGCACCGCAGACTTAAAGTGGTCGGGGACCGTTTGTGAATGCTAACATTCATAATTATACAGGATAAGATGTTACAATCCCTCGTGCCGCGATCGGAGGCAACAGCCCAACTGAAAAACCAACCAGCAGGCTAGCATTCAGCTAGCAGCTAGCAGCTAGCAACCAGCAAGAAGACACCAGCTAACTAGCTAGCCTAGCCAACAGCAGCAGGTAAGAAGTGATTTAACGTGCGACTACACTCTAACCGGCACATCTCTCTCTCTGCCTGAGAACGAAAGAAAAACACTAAAAGCAACATATTTAAGATAAATTGGATGGTTATTATTTCTCAGATGAACCAGGACGTATGTCGCTTTAAGAGCTGAAGCGTCTGATAACCGGCATTTACTTTGATAACTGAGCATTAGACACATTCGGACACATTCGTCTCACTAGAGAGTAAAGGTCAGGATCGTTCAGCCTCTGCTATAATGAGTTTATTCTTTTAAAAACACACCTTCAAACTTCATAAATAAGCGTATATATTCATAACTCTGTGAAGTTCACGACACCTTCACCAAACGGAAACTTATCTACCTGCAGACAGGTTAATAAACACACTTTAAAAGCCTGTGGAGTGACACCACTGTGTGACTCTGTGTGATAATAATAATGAAGGATACTTACTATGTGGAGGAGCTTCAGGACGTCCACAAACCTAACGGGAGGAGGAGCAGAAAGACATCAAGTCACGGAGCTGTTTTAATGAGGCGACACGACGTCGTCGTCAAACCCACTCACACTTTCTCGGAGCTCATGATTTCCTGAGCGATGTGCACCACCTTCTTCCTCTTCATCTCGTCCTCCTGCTGAGAGACGAACAAACGACACAAACGCGTCAGACGAAGCTGCAGAAGATGCATAAAAAAAACAAAAACAAAAAGAAAAGAAACGCTGGGTTCGGCGTCCACTCACAGGCTCACCGCAAATCACCATGATCCCCCGTTACCAGCCTCTGCGTTTAAAAACCATCGGGGTTCCTTTTTAAATACGGGCCTGAAAGTAGAGCGGCGATCTGTTCTCGTCTCCCCCCCCGTCTCTTGTGGACGGAGTGTGCGAGTGTTGTTGAATGGTAATAGGGGCGGTCTCTCAGCGGCTTAAATTTGGACAGCGGCCTTGGCCTCCGCTGCTCGACAGAAACGTCCTACTGGTCCTATCGGAGCCCGTGTGTTTTTTTGCGATACCCACGCGGGGCTTCGAGAGGCTTTCGGGACACACAGGTGCTGACAGTATCGCAGAGAGGGGTCACGCAGGACGGAGGGGAAGAAACAAAACTCTCCCCGGGACGCTGTGGGAGCTATTCTTGAACCCGTGGGGCCTTCTGTGTTTGCTCACCAGCCCTCCCCGTTTTCATTTCAACACACACACACCCACTTCTGGAGACAGGCAACAAACACACTTGGCTGCACGTGCGCACACACACAGCTTAGTCACCGCTAGAGATACGGTGGCGTCCACTGTGACCCGTGAATACTAATGCTCAGTGGCATTTTTTTTCCATACAAGTACATCTCGACGTTCACTCAGGGCCCCGGTAATAAACCTGTGAGCAACAGTGGACGCCTTAACCTTCATATTCTCGAATGTTTTTATATCATATGATGCGATAATTCTGATAAGAAAGGTGCAATATAGATAATAATTAGGTGAGAGTCAAGAGGACGGAAGCTGCATCCAATGTGGGAGGTTGTGAATAAGTCTCTAAAGCAATTTGACTCTATATAATATGGACAAACCTACTGTGATGTCACCCATTGGATTTTGAACCTTGAAAATGAAACCCAAAGTGGGCGGAGCCTGCGGTCGCCATGTTGGACACTCCAAATATGGACATGGGGATAAGACCCGCCCACCCGACTCTCCGCTACCTGTTAGCTCAGGCTACCACCTGTCACTTAAAGCAGAAACGGCCTTAATTAGGCATAATTTTAACCCCTAATAAAAAAATAAACTATTGAGACCAAAATTGTTTTATGCACCAGGCTGTAAACATGTTTAATAATGCTGTAAAGTTGGACTTTTTAACATGGGGGTTTATGGGGACTTGCTCCCTTTTGGAGCCTCAAGTGGCCACTTCATGAACTGCAGTTTAGTTTTTTTGCACTGAGACCTGGAGGCTGCCACTTGCTAAAACACTAATAAGATGTAATCAATCTGAGGGAGGAAGCTATAAAAGCTGCCAACCCATAACGGTTGTGTACTGGAGGATAACCAGGGTGTTGTATTTCCCGTTTACGAGGAGGCTATCCCTTCTCACTGGGTCACGCTAACTTTGCGCTGTCCGCCTCCGACACCTGAGATTTAGGGAAATGTTGGGAGCTGCCAACCCAAGATCAAAGTATTTCCTGCAGCAAACTGTGATGTTCCCTGTGTCTGGAAACAAAAAACGCTAGGCTTGAACACGCCATAAAGACTAAAGCCAAGAACTATCTGGTACATATGCTCTGCACCTGAGTAAGAGGAAGACAAGCTGCCGATCTGAGGGATTTGACCATCGTTCACAATGCAGGACACACCATAGAAGCTCTCTGGATGCTGGAAAATGGCCTAAACATTAAATTTAAGTGTGAATGAAGATACAGATGGTACTCAAGTATGTTTAAAATGTCTAAACTAGGACTGACGGACATGCAATTAGCAGACATGTGCTGTAGAAATGACCCGTAGTCTGGGAAATCAGAAACAAAGGCTCGTCGAGCAGAAATGGACTTTATTTCTTTGGCCTCCGGTGGCTTTGAGGTTATTCTGGAGAATATTTCAGACAGTTTTTGTCACTGTGGTGGATTATTGCAATGATAATAACCATTTAAGGCAGGTTTAAAAGTGTAAAAGTGACAGAAATGTGCGATTAAACATTTTAATTTAATATATCCTCATTTCTGTCATGTAAAATTTTATTCTTTTTCCTTTTAAAGTGGCATTAAACTTAAACCTAGATCCCAGAGTCAATCTGCACATTTAATACCTGGATTGTAGATACAGATATATATGTATTTTGCTATAAAGTGGAACTAAAACGTGCGTGAGAGAAGCCTAATCTCCCATTATGTTGAATAATGGGAGATTATGTCACGTTGCAAGATGAATGGAAGTTCAGGAAATTCAGATTAGTGTAGAACATTAATTTTGACTTTATACACAGACATGGAAAGATGGATATTAAAGAGAAATGTGACAAAAAAGGGCTTATAGTTTGTTTTTATAGCACGCAGCTGTGGAAAACAGCCTGGGTGGAAAAAAACTTCATATTTTATAAGATTGGAGGAGGTGATAAAGAAGATCATTTCCTTTTCTTCTGGAAATCTCTCACCTTTTCTGGCAGAGAAAGTTAGCGTAGATTCAGACGATGTTTTCTGGCTGTAATACCTGAGCAGATGTTTATTGTAACAAGTAAACTCCTCATGTGGAAAAGTTTTAAAAGGTCAAGAGGCTGGACTACACAGGCAGCTCCTGGTAAATGGCTCAGCGTTACCCGCTAATGACTTTATTACCCTGCAGTGAGTCAGTGCATCGCTCTGTAACGCGTTATCCCCGGGGTTTAACTGCAGTACCTGTCTGTCCGCTTCATCCAGGTGCTCCTTGCTGGAGGTGGAGCTGTTGTCCTCTTCGTCCGAGCTGTGGATCTCGTCTTCCTCGGAGTGGACGTCCTGCCCCAGCCACCCGCTGCTCCACAAAAAAAAAAAAACAAGAATAAAACGGTGCATATAGCAGGATTTAGCTTCCTCTTTATGAGGAGTGTTTTAAATCCGTAGGGAAGAGAAGCGGGACAGGGCGGCGGAGGGCACTCCCTGGATAAATAAAGATTAAAAGAAGCAATGTGTGTGGGGGGGGGCAATCTTGAGTCAGTCAAAGCGTTTCGGACGCTCGGAAAATGTTGATGATTACGCTTTGACAACGTGTTGGGGGGGGGAGGCCGAGGGGAGTTTTTAAAAGTCCCTGGACAAGACACAAAACCCACGCGTTCCACGAAAAAAAATAAAACAACCGCTACTGTTAAATAAAGGAACAAAGGGAAAACTAAACAGTGGACGCGTGACAGATGAGAGCGGTCGGGGAGTCGGCTGGAAGAGCAACAATTAAAACAAATATAAAACTGAAGCCGAGGCCTTCAGAGAAAAAAACTGCTCTGCAACTATGATGTTGTGTCTCTTTTATCACAGTTTAATCACGTTTTTTTTATTAAGATTCACTGCGGTGATGTGTTCGCTTTCTGCCGAAGGCGATTAAGTTGATTTGCGTACCGGTTTAGTTTTAATTTTTAAAATGCGTGTTTGTTTTTACCTGCGTGGCCGGCAGCAAAACAACACACCGGAGCTCGGTCTGCTGCCAGGGCGGCACAAGCAGCGACATGCGCTCACGTCTCACCGATGTTTTGATTCGGCTCTTCCGAGTCGCTTCTGTAGATTTAAGCTGTCTGATTTCAAAGGGCTGAACTAAGACCTGCGGACAGGAGGAATTATTTTCTGTCTGGAGACCTCGGCGTTGATGGTTGACACTGGATGCTGGATGGGAAACGCGGCGGATCTCCAAATAAAAACCTGACATTTCCTTTTCCTCACTCTTTTACCTAAATCTTGATTCACTCCCTTCTTTTTCCCCCCTCATCTCCCGTACGCTTTCTCTGCAGCCTACTGGGTCAGGCACAGAGCGCCACTTGTTTACAGCCCGAGGGGCTACTTACATAAACTCGAACAGGCTCAGATGCCTGGGAAACGCTGCAGATTCACTTGCCCTTTCTTTCTTTCTTTCTCCTCTCCAGCACACAAACACCCGGCCAACTGCTCTGCATACCAGACAGAATTAAGAAGCGGAGCACATCTTAATTGTTCGAGCGGCTGGGTTTCACACCGGTGTGCCTCGGCCAGAGCGTGGCCCCTGACCCCGCTAGTCGCTAGTCCGGGTCCCGGTCCGAGCAGAGGAAAGAGGAAATAGGAAACGAGCCTGAGCCGGTGGGATCTTAATATTATGAATGTTTTCGTGTCGGCCGTGTTGTCTATTAATAGGCAGCAATTCTGAAATAAATTCAGGTTATAGAGGGTTATTGCAAGTGACGTGACTGCTGCGTGGGGCCACGCCCCCCAAGTGGCAAAACATGGTGAAATGCAGCAGTAAATAAAAAGAGAGCGGGAAAAATGTGGATTATTAGATCAAATTAAGGAGATTGGACTCGACAATGATCCTTAAAAACTAGTATGGATTTGGAAAAGTTGATTTTAGGTCATTTCAGTTATGATAAATGTGGCTAAATAAAAGATGCTAACGCTTAGAGCTTAACTACGCCATAACAACAACATCCACAAACTTATCTGACAACCCTCCAGAACGTAACTTAAGAAGTATAATACATATAGCATAAATTACACACTTTGACACACAATTGACATTAAATGTGAACCACAACAGCAGGTTTCTGTGCCTGGATTGATGGTTTCTTAGTGATGCACTGATCCATTTACTTCTCTCTTTTCTTTGGCAGATATCTGTAAAAATATATCTCTCTAACTGCTTTTCAAACCTGTTGGTTCAGTCAATCACACAACAGCTCTTCACCTTATTTTTTTTTAATTAATCTTACAATTTAGACGCTATTAAAGCCCATGATTCAAACCGATGCTGCTAATCTCCATGTTCAACTGTCACTTTTTTGACTCTCACTCAACCATAGAAACTTCGCTGGCTCTGACCTCACGTGCATACTCTCTATTTATGAAGCTAAATATTAGCTGGTGCTAGTTTACTAAGGCTGCACTAATTAGACCTGTCACGATTATCGTCTAACAAATTATTGTCGATAAACGATAACCGATAACCGATAATCGATATTATCGTCAACAGTGTTGTTTCAACTGTGTCTTTTTTCATTGCCATACTTTCAAACTCACCTAATTCCACTTAAATCTGAAATGTTCCCACACACTGAGACTGTGGCATTTGTTTTTCAAATCGTTCTTTTTATTCCTACACATCTGTACTCGCGTTACCTTGTTGCGAGCGCCCCCCCCCCCCCCCCCCCCCTACTGAGACAAAGAGAGTGGATGACTAACAGGAGGGTGAACTCCATTCTTTCCTATGGAACCAACACGCCCAGGTGCTGAGACCGATACACAGAGTAAACCTTCTTGTCATCCAGCCTTTTTTGTAGAGGGAGACGAGAAAAACTAACATGCAGCTGGCACGATTAATTGATTTATTGATTATCGTGACAGGCCTGGCGCTAATATGTATTTTTATATAAAAAGAACTAAAAAAAAGGTGGAGCAAATTGGTTTGTTTGTATGTTTTTATGCGATGGTGACACCTACTGAATACGTAGTTACACTCAAATCTGAGGAGCATTTTAGCATCTTTCAGCTCGTTGTTTCACAAACTCCCAAAGTTAAAGTTTGTCCCATGTCTATCAAAAGATAATAAACTATTAAAAAAGTGGTGCAGCTTTAAATGTGTACGGTTTCTGTCTCTGCAAAGCTGCAAAGAGCAACTGTTATTTACAGTTTATCCATATTTTATAGTCATATTATTAAACATTCTCCTGATCTAATTACTAGAGGCCATTGCCTCGTTCAAACTTGTTATTCCACCCACATTAAAGTTCTGTACGAGACAAAATATACATTAAAAAACATATTTTGGCCATGATCCAGCTCTGCAGTGTTGTTAGAAACCTGCTGGAGGAGGTTTAGCCGCTGATATTCCCACACTAAAATCATGCCACATATCTTGAATAAATTACTGAATTCATTCAACGTATGTAGTCAAATTAAAGCGCTCCTTAATTCCTAGCTTCCTCATACGACGTCTTTAATGTAGAGTGAGCTTTTCCATAGCTGTAAATGTAAAAAAAAGATCATTTTCCCAGTCGTTTGTTCGGAGTGAAAACAAAACCTCAGGGTCGACGTTCTCACAGAAACGGGGGAGAAAGCTGGAGTGATGAGGTTAAGGAGAGGCTAAACCCGGTGCGAGGGCGGGCGGGAGGGCAGGCCGAGGAGGAGGAGGAGGAGGAGGAGGAGGAGGAGGCGGAGGAGGCGGCTGGTGGTTGCTGGAGGTTTATTTTCCCTGTTCTAGAGAGCTGTGTGGCGTTTCTGCGATTCTCAGACATTTCCTGCCCTGGCCACTGGAAATAACCCACAGGAAAAGAGGGCCGACCTGCTGCACATCAATGCTCCATTCAAATTCAACGCCAGCCGGCTCGAAAGGCCAGACTCCCCCCCCCTCCTCTCCTGAAAATAAAAAAAAAACAAACGCCGGTTTCACCTGTGCAACCTGTCGCACTGTGCAGTTCCCACACCTGTGATTACAGGGCTGTAAAAGGAGCAGGAGTTGACTGCTGCAGCGGGATCAGGTCTGGATCTACGCCTACGTCAACCATCGGGCTCTTTTTTTTGTTTTTTTTTCTCACATACGCAAAACACAAGCGCGCCATTGTTGCTCGGTTTAAAAAAAGGTCTTTCTCTGTTTTTTGACCTCAGCGGACATGTTCTCAGGGCTTTTCCGGCTGGTGAACTGCTGCGTCGCTTCACAAAGATGATGACAGGATAAGTGGGGACAGACAAAACTATTTGGCTAATTGATAAAACCCAACACTTGCTTTGTCTATTGACTAAATGTGGTGGCAAATGCAATATTTTGGGGTTTTTTTTAGATGATTTGTTCTTAGGGGAACGTTTCAATTAATAGTTAAAACAACAAGGAATAAGATCTAAGAATTAACTGCATAAAATGACCAAATTCACAGATAAATACTGGGACATCGACACAATTCTGATCTTTTTGGCTCTATACACCATCACAAACAAGATGTGCTTTAACTGCAGACTTTCAGCTTTAATTTAAGGGTATTTACATTCGAATCAATCAGGTGAACGGTGCAGGAATTACAACGGTTTGTATATGTGCCTTCCACTTTTTAAGGGACCAAAAGTAATGGGACAAAATTAAAATATCATAAATCAAACTTTCACTTTTTAATACTTGGTTGTAAATCCTTTCCCGTCAATTACAGCCTGAAGTCTGGAACGTATAGACGTCACCAGACGCTGGGTTTTCATTCCTGGTGATGCTCTGCTGCAAATGTCTTCAGTTCCTGCTTGTTCTTGGGGCATTTTCCCTTCAGTTTTGTCTTTAGTAAGTGAAATGCATGCTCAGTCGGACTCAGGTCAGGTGATTGACTTGGCCATTGCATAACATTCCACTTCTTTGCCTTAAAAAACTCTTTGGTTGCTTGAGTTCTGAAGCATTTGGCTGAAAATGAGCAGATAATATTGCCCGAAACACTTCAGAATATCATCATATCATCAGTAAATACAAGGGAACCAGTTCCATTGGCAGCCATACGTGCCTACGCCATGACACTACCACCACCCATGCTTCACTTTGGATCATGACAAGTTCCTTTTCCTTCTCCATGCTCTTCTCTTCTGTTGTCCACCACAGTGGTTTTCCTTGGTCTTCCAGGTCTTTTGGTTTTGCTGAGCTCATCAGCGCATTCTTTCTTTTTTAAGAATGTTGATTTGGCCGCACCTTAATTTTTTTGCTATCTCTCCGGTGGGTTTGTTTTGATTCCTCGGCCTAATGACGGCTTGCTTCACTGATAGCGAAAGCTCTTTGGATCTCATATTGACAGCAACAGATTCCAAATGCAAATAGCAGACTTGAAATGAACTCTAGACCTTGTATCTTCTCCTTCTAAATGGGATAATCAGGGAATAACACACACCTGGACACAGAACAGCTGAGCAGACACTTGTCCCATTACTTTTGGTCCCTTAAAAAGTGGGAGGCACATATGCAAAACTGTTGTAATTCCTACACCGTTCACCTGATTTGGATGTAAATACCCTCAAATTAAAGCTGAAAGTCTTAAAGCAGTAAAAGCACATCTTGTTTGTTTCATTTCAACTCCATTGTGGTGGCGTATAGAGCCAAAAAGATTAGAATTGTGTCGATGTCCCAGTATTTATGGACCTGACTGGGATCAATAAAGGCTAATCTCATCTTATAAATAATCATACATCATTATTAGCTGCAGTCAAGACGTTCACAATCCAAATACCTCTCGTACTCGTGGTCCTGACACCTGTGGTAGGGATCCTGCACCTCGTAGATGTCCGAGTCGTCCGGGTCGTGCGGCCATCCCAGCCTGGCGCTGTGAAACGGCAGGTTCATATACTCCGGGATCTCCTCGTACAGCGGCACGTTCTCGTACTCCACCGACTCCTCCACGCCTTCGCCGCGGATGTCGGCCTCGCCGATGCAGCTGCTGGGCCGCTCCAGGCTCCGCTCCCCCCGGATCGACTCCACGCTGGTGCAGTCCAGCGACTGCCCCCCCTTCGCCAGCAGCTTCGGCAGCATCTTCACCGACAGCCGGAGCTCCAGCAGCTTCCGGAAAGAGAGGCTCCTCTTCTGGGAGCCGTGCCGGGTCGCCAGGTCGGCGGCGGAGAAGGACTGGGCCCGCTGCTTCCCGCCCAGCGCCGGGGCTCGGCTCTTCGGCGGCACGCTGCTCCTCGTGGGGATCTGCCTGCTGAAGAAGGTGACGCAGGGTCGGGTGAAGCGCCACGGCGTCTTCTCCTGCGGCGGCGCGGGCAGCTCCCTCATGGGCGTGTTGGCGTGCGGCGGCGCCGGGGGGCAGACGGACGGCGGAGGGGGCGCGGGGAGGCTGTGGCGCTGGGGCTTCCTGGGCGGCGCCCTCGGCGACTGCTGCTGGTCGTCACCGTCGTCGGCGGAGAACGCCCTCCTGGGCTGGCAGCCCAGCTTGATCTGCTTCGGGAGGCTGTGGGTGATCGGGTACCGCTCGAAGTCGCCGTAGCCGTCCTCCTCGTCCTCCTGCTCCCCGCGGCCCTCGCCCTCCGCCCTGTGGCTCGGTGAGTCGGGTTGCGAGAGCAGGTCCAGGGAGTGGGAGGTGTTTTTGTTTAGAGGGTGCGGCGCGTGGACTGTCCGGTGGAGGCGCGGCGAGAGCGAGGTCTGGCGAGGGGGCGGCACGGGCGCGTCCACCTCATCGTCTTGTAAACCTGAGTCTCGGCGGGTCGAGGGGTCGTCACGAGACACACCGGATTCCTGCGTCTCGGCTCCGTGTTTTTGTTCCTCCACGCCGTCCTGCCTCACCAGGGCCGGCTTCTTAAACCTCCGTGGCTGCGGGACCGGGAGGGGTTTGCTGGGGGCGGCGGGGACCAGCAGATCGGGGAGCAGCCTGGTGGGAGACGCTTTGCCGATGAAGGGATCGCCGCTCTCTACTTGAAAGTGCTCCGCCGAGGACTCGCGCAGGGCGACGCTCGAAAAGGCAATGATGCTGCCTGCAACATCACAGGTCGACTTTGAGTTTGTTACGTCCGCGTGAACGTTCGCGTCGGGATCAGCGCCAGAACTTCCCCAGTGTTTTACCCTCTCAGTCCTCTGGGCCTCTCTGTTCACCAACCCCCTGTCTAGATGTCTCTGTCTTTGAGGTTTGTCCCTGGGCTTTCTGCTAATCCGTGCACCATCACCCTCATCTACGCCCTCCTCTCCGTTTTCTCCTTTCTCTTTTTCCCGCTTCGCTGTAATTCCTCCTGTATTAATCCCATTCTGCATCGGCTCTTTGTGCAAACCGCCCCCGACCTCGGTGCCGTTTTCCAGCGACTGGCACTGGGAACAGTCCCGGAGTTCGCAGGAGCAGGTGGGAATGATGTAATCCGACTCACGTCTGCTGCTGCTGCTGCTGCTCTCTGATAAAATCCCATTTTTGGAGTTGAGGAGAGTGAGGCTATCAGCGAAAGCCTCCTGCTGTTCCTGAGATAGGGTCAGGGCGTCCGTGGGTTTGGGGGGCGGCGGCGAAACGGGCGGAGAGGAGGCCGCGGATTTTGGGATGCATGGCTTGGGAGCGACGGCCGGCTTCTCCCTCTTGAGGGTCGCCGGGGAAGGCTGGGAGGCGGCCGACGTCGGCGAAACAAGACCCGGCTTAGGGGCGATGGGTGGAGGGGAGGGTTTGGTGGTACCGGGGAGTTTAGGTTTGGGAGCTAACGGCGGCTTCTTCACACCTGCATGTGACGAAAAATATGAAGAAAGAGAGGGAGGAGATGTAAAGCAAACTTTACTCACACACTTCCTTTAAAATGAATCATGCACAGGCGCAGAAACACATGCTTCATCCTTGCCTCCTCAAATGCGAGCGCAGACAGCTGCAGGCTCGGGTTGAAGCTCGGGTCAACGGGTTAATTTAAGAGTCAAAGGGGAAGAACGGAGGATTAGAGTAGTTTAAGAAGCAAATTCAGACGTCACAATTAGGAGTCCAAGCCTTTCAGTCTTCTCCATTTCCCTGCTTCCCTTTCATTTATTACTATTTAACTTATAATCGAGTACTTACGTCTGACTCGTTTTACTGTGTTCGCTGGATCACTGGATTATTCAATTCAGATTCCCAATTAAATTTGTGTCCTTTTTTTTCCCCCATGGTATGTGCGGTATGCCTGGTTCAAAACTGTTACTACAACAACAACAACAACAAAAACAATATGTTGTACATAAAATTGTGTGATTGTTTTCTGTGTTTTCCTGTTTCGATTTGACTTCTTAAATAAGTTACAGCTGATCCCCAGTTTGTATTTACGCTGCTTGGTTAAAAAAAATAATGCACACATCACTTTTGTGCCATGTTTTGGTGTCACACCTGAGTTAGACTAGTTTCATTCCGTATTTCTCTCATAAAAAGTGATTAAATTCGAAACTGATGACACATTTTTAATCCCAAAAGGGAATTACCTGATTGAATAAGGATTAAATAACGAAAAAAGACGAATAAAAAGCCGGGAATTTAGATTGTAGACCATATTTTCCACTCCACTGGCCGACACCACGAGAAGTGGAGTCATCGAGCGGATGTTTCCAAAAAGGCCAAGCACCAAAAAACCGCTCTGCCCCCCGAGTCCATGCTGCAGATATAGAGCCTCGCTCAGAACTCCATTTCAAAAATGACTAAATATAAACTCGCTCGGTTTATTAACACAACTCCATCAACAACGGGAGAAACTGATGTTTGTTTCTTTTAACTAAGAGTCGCTCTTCAATTCGGGACACATGTTTTATTAGAAAACTTAAACTTTATCCCAATTTACAGTAAAAAATATCACTGAGGGTGGCGGAGTTGAGCAAAAGACCTGGAAAACTTTAACATACCGACACTTTGTGTTTTTATCTATAAGCCGAATTTGCCAATACGTCCTAAAAACGCCATTTATATTATTAAATTAAGTGCACGGGGCTGTGTAGCTCGGAAATACCCGAATAAATCTAAAATTCACATACTTTCGAGCGGAATCTGGCCTAGGGTTTGGTCGTGAAAGACAACGCCAGGTATTATCTGCGCTTAACTTTTAAGAAAAACATGTTTGCCATTTGGTGAATAGTAGTCACTGAAGGCAACCTAGACAAAATACATTACTTGATGTTATATGTAAAAGTTGCGGCTTGTTATTAAGTCCGACTCACTGCATCAACAGCAGGACAGATGTTTTAAGACAAAGGATTTAACCCCGTCCAGCTGCAACAGAGGCTGTAATAACAAACAGAAAGGGCTTTTCTGATTGTGAGTTACGATTGTGTTTTCAGAAAGCACTAAAAATAGAGGCCGGGACCGTTCATTTTTATATCTTTTTTGAAAGCTGTTATTAAGAAAAACTGTAATTAACTGTGGCTGGGTAAAAATAGAGTGGATGCTATCGACCGTTACAACATTGAAGTCAACATTTTCTTTCTCGTTTTTTTTCTACGAATAAGCTTTAAAAAAAGCATGCACATTTTGGTATTTGGTAACCACACCAGGCTTTTTTTGCACAGCAAGGATTTAGCTGAGTTAAGTTCGCACCCCCACGAAACAAACCTGTGCTCATGACTCCCGACTGGCTCCTTTCTCCATGAGTAAAAAAAAATTACTTTCAATGGATTTGCGAGAAAATCTGCGTTTTTTCCTCCTCCTTCGATACCATTGTCAGTTGGGGAAACACTTCGTGGGGTTAAACATGCGGATCCATCGCCGTTGTTCTTTTATCTCCGCAGCGGATGCGACGATAAAGTCTTCGCTCCTGTTACTTTTCCCATTTTTTCGAAGTTTTCAGCCACGGTCCGTGTCCCGGCCGAGTGGACACGCCGAGCACTTCCGGTTACGGACATAAAAAATAAATCTAGTCTGAATCAAGAATTCTTTATTTTCGTTATGTGAGAACAAAAAATAAATAAAAATTAAATAAAATAAAATATAGAGATTCACATATATATATACATATAGGGAAGTCAGTAAACCGCTGTCTCATCTCGAACAAGCTACTATCTCACTGTCTCCGTTTCGTAATGTTTTGATTAGATTATAGTCACCAATTTTAGCAATTTAACTGCCATTCCACTCTCTGTACACAGTCTCTGTGTTTCAATGTTTCTATTTTCCTCTATCTTCCCATACGTGGGATAAAAATAAACAATGTTTTATGTGCAAACATTGGCACTGACTTGTTGATCGATTCATTGATTTCACGGGAATCGCGCATGTGAGCAAATATTTATCTTTTTAATTGTATGTTTCCCGCAAATAAAACCTCAATTTACGCAGTTTGCCTTTAATTCATATTTCGTTGTAAGAAGTTCAAATCGTTTTATTTTGAAGGCGATTTCCGCCTAAGCGCGAGCTTCTCTTCGCCACTTTTACCGTTTGGTCGCGTTTACTAACGGTTGAAGCGCCACCTCTCGCGACCACTTGAGGCGCTCTAAGCGGTACGAGCTTTTGTGTGTGTGTCGCGAGGAAGTGTCGGGTATTTTTTTTTTCTTTTGACGGGGCTCTCTGGGAATTGTAGTTTTATGGGGGAAGTTTTAGCCACCGGCGGCTAACCCAACTATCAACTTCTCAACCCGCCGTCCACCGTCGCCTACAACTTCAAGAATGCGCAAGGGGCTGCGTTTAGATGGCGGAGAGCAATGACTGAGGAGTTTGACGAAGATGTGGTATTCGAGGTTTGTGCTGCCGCCGCAGTTTTATCTCGAAACTTGCAACTTGTGCTTTGTCATACCGCGAGCTGAACGTTGTTCACTGAGCTAGTTAGGCTAAAGCTAGCGTCTCAAAATAAAGCAGCCTTCCGTTGCTACGCATTGTCAATCCCAAAACAGAGGCACACATTTTATTCTCGCTGCGCTTTATGCCAAGGAGCTTTGCGGGTCATGAGAAGGGCTAAAGCCGGGGGCTGGTGTGTGCGCATTGTTTGTTTGTTGGTGGTGTTTCATCATTACTCGTGTGGTGGTTAAAGAAAGAAAGAAAGAAAGAAAGAAAGAGGTGGGGTGGGGATGACTACGTCCAATGCGTCGGTTCTGATAAAACACTGTGGATGGTGACAACATGAGCTGCGACTTCGTGTGACAATGCATGTGAGTAGTGGCGTTTAAATTGGCTCCATCGGAATCCTTTATCTTTATTGGGATCCTGTGCAGATGATCAGGTCAAGCCTCCTCCCTCCCTCCCAAAAAAAAACAAAAAACAAACCTAAACACACAGCAGAGATGCTTAGAGGGATAATTTCTCAGCAGCTGGAGGGGAACTGGGTCAGGCATCTTTTTGCACATATTGTGGGCATGGGATATTTTTTATTTTTTATCTCTCGGGCTGATTTGTTTCCGTCCTGGTGTGGACACTGAGCAGCACCGCTTTGTGTTTATCCCTGGATTATAACATGATGACTTGTGCTTGGACTGCGGTGCATCGCATGCAGGCGATGAGAAGAATTTAATCTGAAGCACCAGACGTCTGCGGGAGAGTCTTGACGGTTCGCAGGTTCACATGAGAATGTGTTTTTATTACAGCAGAATAAAAAAAGAGGAGAGACGGAGGCTCCGGATTAGGGTGGAGACCCAACTTTTACCCTCGAATTATGAGGGTGAAGTCTCATTACCTCATACTTTCTCTTTCCACGACTCGCCACCCATCCTGCACTATCTCCTCCTCCTCCTCATCCATCATCCCTCGGTCGCTGCTCAGTGTTTTCGTTTCTCTTTCTCTTTTGCAGAACTCCCCTCTTTTCCAGTACCTGCACGATCTAGGGCACACAGACTTCGAGGCATGTCCGACGGCATCGCAGGAGGAGGAATCCAGCGGAGACCTCGCCTCTCCAGAAGACCCACAGAAAACTTCAGTGAGTTCCTCCCCCCCTCGTCCTCGAAAAATAAATATCGCGCAAACGACGCGTCAGCTCGATTTAGCCTCATGAATCTCCACTTTGCTGTTATTGCTTCGAGTTGAAGCAGAACAGACGCAGACTTAATCAAACAAATGTTTAACAGACGTTTAACAGAGTTAAAGCGTACGTACACATGCAGCCTGGCGTGATGACAGCAACTAGAAGGATGTTATCTTAAAAAATTTAAGTGCTTATAAATAAAAGTTGTACCTCTTGTTTTCTGGAGGTGGTTTTATGATTTTGAGCACTGACGAAAGCTGGTTTATTTCTCGATTCGTGCACAGTATTAAATGTGAACGTGACCATGAATGTCCCTAAAATACATCTGGAATAGAAAGGATGTGCTTTTTCAGACAGTTTAACCTGTTGATTTGTGGCTAATTTCCCTATTTGAACAACAAAATATGCACTGAGTAATTGTGGAAGTTAGATTTGGTTCATTTTAATAATTTTTCATAAAATTCCGTCACATTTTCTTTCATTTATTTCATTATAATCTAAATAATCTTTCAGATTTGCACTCTTTGTGAGGTTAAACAAGGGAATATGGGAATCAGACTGAACCTTTTTACTATTTCATAACGTTTTATGTGTCAGTGCGTAATTAAGGACTTAGTAATTACACGTATCAGCCTCATAAACGAGCAGCAGATCCTATAATACTAATGACTCAAAATAAGGTCGACATGGAGGCATCTTAAAACAGCCTCCATCCTTTATTTTGCTCCTCGGACTGATCTGCATCCCTGACTCAGGACGGGTTGTGAGATTGACACTGTTTGACTTGTGCAGTCAGACAGAAAGTGAATTGATTCGGGTATTGACTCCAAACACCGACACATATCGGCAGCCTCAGACTTGCTTTGTGCACTTTGTTTACATGCTTCTCTTCAGTCAGACATGGCAGGAAGGGCTCCCTACTCTCAGATGCAGGTATTTTTCTTCTCTATAAACCAGATAATATCTTTTTTGTTTTGTTTTTTTTTAGCGAGAAAAACTTTCTTTCCTGCTATTTGTGTGATTTTAAAAATACTGAGACGACTCTAATGCGTTCTCCTGCGTTTTAACCGTGCGATCAGATGATTAAAACTTGAGTAACGCTCGTATTAATCAGACCGTTAATGACTTTAGTTTGAGGAGACCTGTGATTCAGGCGGATGAATAACACAACCCAGAATCACGTGACTCACCGCCCTCCCTCGTCGTCTCTCTCTCCTCCCGCGACTGGAAACAGCGTCGTCGTGTTTGCGTCTTTCAGGAACTTTCCGTGTGTGTCACGCTTCCTCCCCTGTTTGTTCTAAAGAGTCGAGAAGGATGAGGGACTCGGGACGGGACAGGAAAAGCTTTCGGGGTCGTCTCTCCGTGATACATTTCCTGGAGCCCAGATAAAAAAGCTGGAGCCGAGCCAAAAGCTCAGTGAAACCAGACTCTGATTAATGAAGTCACGTGGGACTTAAATACAATACGTATACTGATGCGTTATAGGTCAGGTTTGTTTGTGCTCTTTCAGAGGTGGTGTGATTAGTGAAGTTGTGCAGTATGTTGTAAGTCTTCAGACGTCAGCGAAGAAATAAAAAACGCCTTGTTCTGTCTTTGAAATATACTCTCGGTTGCAAGCATGTGTGACTCTGAGTTTGAAGCTTAAACCTTTAATATTAAGTTGAATTTTTCTAATCAATAAATCTGAAAATAGTAAGAAGCAACCGAGAAAAACATTGAGACATAAGATATTTACAAGATAAGTCGCGTCTCTTTTAATTAATCCCTTATCACTTTACTAAAATATGTTGGATTCGTATTAATGTGCATTTAAAGAAATTAAAATTTGTTGGCGAAATAAAAAAATATATAAAAAATGTCAAATCAACCAAAGATTTTGCGACCCCCTCCTTGCAGTACCTCCACAGACCTCTAGGGGGCGTTTATAATAATTTATCATCATAGAAGACAAAAGAAAATGATCCAATTCTTACATTTACAGCTCATACGAACAAATGTTTTGTATTTTTAAGTTACTTTTTCGTAGAAACCCACATGTTCCATGCTGTATGTTTTCCTGTGCAGACTTTTATTTACGGTTCTCACAACTATTAACAATCAATCCAGGGTCTGGACGCTGCAGAATACTAATGAGACTGAACCTGGATATGAACCGTGATGAGAGTACAGATGTTTTTCCATCATCTCTGGGATTAGCCTCGCTGATACACAGTGGCCTACTTTGACAGCAGCGTTTAATACAGCTGGGTGTTGTGTGAATGCACAGTCCTGGATCTCAGTCTCCCGATCGATAATCAATACGACTGCGGCCTTTAGACTAATAACACTTGTGCGTTTTGCCCCCCCCCCCCCCTAAAAAAAAAAAAAGGGGTCAGCTGCCCAGTCCGGATCAATAACCTGCCACAAACTTTGAGCGCACGCACATCCAGATGCCGTTTTTCTGCGCAAATTCCCAGGCTTTTCTCTGAAAACTGAAAAAAAAACTAAAGCCTAAGCTTGGCCATGCAAACATCTCTTCAGTTTTGAACAAAGCCCGTCTCTGATGCCACTCAGCGCTGTAAGCAGATTAGAACGAAAATAAATCCTGTTCATGATTAGGAATTACACAGTTCTGCTTTAGCTCCTGCAGGAAAAGGCAGAAGTTTGTTGAATGTGAGGTGGTCGTATCTCTCAGATTGTTTGGTGCTGCAGACTTGAAGTAGCTCCTGGTTTATATTTACGCTGAGTCCCGTATACGACCCGTGTGTGAGGGTCTCACAAACACACATTGCACTTATTGTTGTTGCCTGAATGAGCGTGTCTCCTGGGAAACTCCTTTTGACCGTGTGCACACTTTTTTTTTTTGGACCCGAGAGGGGAAGCGAAATGTTTCTATAGTGGGGAAAACTCTGCAGATTCTTTGCTCACTGACGCCATGTGTGATTTCTAGGGAGGATTCTTATGGAGGCTGGCTGAAGCCTTGTGGAGATGGAGTCCGATCCACCAGGCGGCGGCTTCTCGTAAGCTGGAGCAGCAGCTGGTGGGTGGAAGAAGTGGAAACCGTGCAGGATTTTTTTTTTTCAGCCTCTGAAAACCTGCAGCTCTGACTCTTAAACCCGCCTCCGTTGCAGGACTCCGCGTTCGGCCAGTACTCGGTCCGATGCATCCTGGACCAGGACGTGCTGCTGCAGGAGGACGTGGAGCTGATCGAGCTGCTCGACCCGAGTCTGCTCACGCTCGGCTCGTCGTCGCCCTCCGGCTCTCCCGGCCGAGCGAGCCCCCTGCCCAGGCCCGGCGTCATCGCCAGGCCCTCCCTGTGGTACGCTGATCCCAAAAAAGAAACACGCTTCACTGCACATAATCAGACACAAGCAACAACTATAAACTCTCGTTTGGTTGCTTAGTAGATGTTAAAGGCTCTGGTTGCTTAGCCCCTTGTGCACATCTGGAACATTTCCAAGTGAAACCTGCTATCAGCCCGGTCAATGTGGGGCTAGGACAGTGTTTGCTTCTCAAAGCTGAAGTAATTAGGTACCACTCACAGCGAAGTCCACATCAGGAACCTCCATGACCTCCTGGTTCAGGACGTCCTTTTTCCTCTCACCTCTACTCAAAGACCTTTTTTTTTTGCACCGATATGTTTCATGTTTCATGTTTCTGGCTTTTGCACGGCCACGTTTCTTTTCTTTGATTTCTTTTGTCGTTGCACAAACCTGCACATTATTGCATTCTTACATATATTACCAGTCCTCCATTTATTTGCACGGCTATGCTATGCTATGCTATGCTAATGCCATGCTAATGCCAAGCTAACGTCTTGAATTTGTATCTTCTGTCTATTTATTTTCTATCCCAACGCTATAAATCGCTGATTTTGACCAACTTTATTAGATCTAAACCCATACACACTTCTGCAGATACGTGATAATCTAAATTGTGAACCTCCAGGTCCTAATTTGCTCCCGTTCCCCCGTCTCTCAGGGACGTTGCGGGGCTGGTGGGCCTGGCCGCGGTGCTGCTGGGGCTCTGCTCCGCGACGGAGGGCCCGTGGTCGCTGGCCGCCGCCGCCCCGTGGGGGCTGGCCCTGCTGGGCTGGCTGGGGCTGAGGGGCGCCACGCTGTGGAGGCGGGGCCGCATGCAGAGGGCCGTCCACGCCAGGGCCACGCAGCTCCAGTCCCTGGTCCACAACAGCAAGACGCTGACGGGGCTGTCGCGCAAGGCGCTGCGTCTGGTGCAGGAGACGGAGGTCATCTCCCGAGGGTTCACCCTGTAAGTGTGCTCGTTTATCCGCATTACCAAACCGCACGAGCGCAGTCGCCATTAATATCGTGTTAGTTTATGCATGATCCCAGTCTGAATCACAGGCTAATTAACTTAACGTGCTCCAGCAGCGCAATAGAAACCAATCTCATGTCTTCATGGTTAATATAAAGCAGCTGGTGAGATGTGCTTTGCCTGCCTCTGTGCGACGGTAACAAAACCCACCTTTTTACACTTTGTGCGGCTGAAACAAAAGCTGCTGGTGGATGGATTGTGTTGCCGTTGGACAGAGTTAATAATTGACCTTGTTTCCAGCGTAGAAAGTAAATAAGCCTTTAATCGCATGCGACGTAGCGTAGTCAGTCACACCTCCAGGGTAGAGTCGGTGTCTAGATCGTCTCCTGTGTGTGTGTGTGTCTGTTCCGTCTTTGTCTCTAGTGCCGTTCAGTGTTGTGTGTTGCCCCCCCGCCTTCTTTGGGACGTCTCCACAGTTGTATCACATTTCACTTGTCAAGTTTGCTCGACAGGGTGAGTGCGGCCGGCTCCTTTAGCAGGGCGGCGTCCGGGGCGGTGCCACGGGGCCAGCAGCTGATCGGACTGAGGAAGGCGCTGTACCGGGCGCTCCGCTCGGCCTTCAGGGCCTCGCGCAGGGCCACCTGCCACATGTTGAAGACATATCCTTTTTAATCCGAACTGAACTCGAATACGTGGGACTGATCGTGTTATTTCCACGATGGCTGCTCTTGTCAGTTTGACAGTCTTATCTATGCCAGCGGCGTTAGTCGCGGCGCTCAGAAGCAGCAGCAGCTCGTTTAAATATTTAAATGCTCTCGTCTTTACACGGCGCCCTACTTTGGAAAGTCATAAACTTTTTAAAACCTAACATAAACCGACGCGTTGTGCGTCCTTAACACCTTCCCCTACGTTCCCTCTGAACTCTGAAATCGATAACGTGACCAACTACGTGTCGGCGGTGCCTCTGAAGGAGCTTGGGCCTTGGCCTGGGAGTCGAGCACCTCGGGGATGAACAGGCCCAGGAGCTGACGGACGACTACAGCCTGCCGGCTCTGAAGGTGAGGCCTGAGGGGGCGTCTCCATGCTTAGTGTTATTCACAAGGAAGGCGTGTTCGTGCCCTGACCTCAGTTTAGCTTCGGAAAAACTAAAAAGCCTTGAGGCAGCAACGGCTAAAAGACAAAGAAATAAAGCGTCGCCGGTAATGAGATAAAGAGCCGTAGTCGTGTTGGAGCGTGCACCGAGCTCTACAGGATGTTGTTTATCAGGTATTTGTTGGTTTGTCCGTCCTCCTGCAGATGCTGTTCCAGCTGTGGGTGGGACAGAGCTCCGAGTGTTTCCGTCGGCTGGCGCTTCTCCTCTCGCCGCGCAGGATAGAGGAGGAGGTCGGACCCAAATTAGACACCTCCTCCCCTCTTTCTCCTCTCCCCTCTCCTCCTCCTCCCTCCCCTCCTCCTCCTCCCCTGCACCGGTCCATCGCCGCGGTGACCGAGCCCCTCCACCACGCCCTGGCCAGCTGCCTGGGCGAGGTGCAGCGCAGCTTCGACTTCCACCGGCACTTCGAGACGCAGCCGAGGGCGACGGGCTGCGACCGGACCGGCCGGGCCAGGGAGAAGTGCCGGGAGCTCAACACCCTGCACACCTCCATCCGGAGCCTGCAGCTGCACCTCAAGGCCCTGCTGAGCGAGTGAGGGGCTCACACACACACAAAAGTAGAGAATAACCTCGATCCACAGTGCAGGGAATCTGGGACGTTTGCACCAGCGAAAGCAGCTACAGCCACATTAAACTCTCACCTTGTTTTCACACGCAATCATAAGACGTTTTCTTTTGTAGACTTTATTCAATAAGATGAATAACCATCAATAGCTTCGTTTGTGTTTGGTTTCACCTGACGCTCCAGGCTGTCAGCTGTTTTTAGTGGCGTGAGCCAAAGCTGTGGGTCCGGGTTTCACTGAGGTAAACACGTGAGGGAACTTTGCCTCTTTGATCGGTGGTTTCGTTTACGCCGATCGGTCGATGCCGCAAAAGTTCAGATGGCTTCAACTCTCAGGCTTTCATTAATATTTTATCTCTCTCTCTCTCTCTCTTTTACCGCCACTTCACTTCTACGTTTACGCCTCTTTGTTGTGAAAACGCTCATAACACCCATTTATTTTACTTTATTGGTTTATTTTAGGGGCAGTTCTCATTAATAAATGATGGTTTTACAGGTGTAAGCATGAGGTTAAGAGTCTGTCTGAATTTGAAATGATTCCTCCTCAGGATGATCATCCTGGAGGACGACCTGGAGAAGCTGATGGTGTCCAAGGAGCTGACGGAGTTGACCCTGGACGGCTACCAGGACCTCAGCGACCGGCTGCACCAGCTGCAGCCGCACATGCAGGCGAGCGCCGGCTGCTGGGACGACACCATCACCCAGGTGGAGCGCATGCTGAGACGAGCCAACGCCTGCACAGGTTAGTGACACGCAAACAGAATATAAAAAAAACAGAATCAAGCCGACGACTCGAGCCCGTTTGAGGTCGTCACTAATCGAAACCTCTCTGCAGGTAGTGAAGGAGGCCTGGAGCAGTGTCTTCCTCCTCCACCCGAACTTCCTGCTTCTCCTCCATCCTACCCCTTGATCCTGGACAGAGACCCGGTTCCAGAGGAGCTGGTAAAACGTTTTCGTCTAGAGATGATTTTATAAGATTGCACACAAAAACAAAACGGTGTGACCATCATTTCTTCCGACCAGGAGTGGGAGGCCTACGTGTCCGACTCCGACTCCGACGGAGAAGAAGCCGGGGGCTCGTGGGCCGACATGCTGTCGCCGGAGGAGCGCGAGCGTCAGCGGCGCGAGAGGGAGGAGTCTCGCCGCGTCCTGTCCGAGCTCAAAGCCGTCCTCGGTTTCCGTACGTCAGAGGAGGAGAGGATGAAGAGGAAGCAGCTGCTCTTCAACGACCAAGGTCTGCAGCTGGAGATATTCTGGGAAGAGCGAGGCTCGTGTGTCCGTTCAGTTTTAGGATGATTTAATTAACGCACCTACAGGAATATGCGTAGATGGAGGCTTTTAGCAGGACTGGAGGATGCATTCAATTCAATTCATGCTAAACGTTCTGTGTCTTCTGCCTTTTTAGCTGCTGTGACGGTTCGCGCCGAGAGTTCAGACGCTCCAGCTCCTCCGGGCTCAGTGGAAACTGCCGATGAAGGAGGAAACCACCTATCTGAGCGCTCTGCAGGAAACGCAGGGGAGGAAGGGGAAGGAAGGGACGGCAGGGTGAGGCCTGACCCCTCCGCAGACCCGGTGACGGAGTTCAGCTGTGGTTTGGAGGAGGAGGAGGAGGAGGGGGAGCCGGGAGGAACTTCGGTGTGCAGCAGAGGAGAGTCGGAGCTGCACCAGTATGATGGCGTAGTGGTGGAGGAGGGGGAGGGGGGGGAGAACCAGAACGGCCTGGACTGTTTCCTGAAGCCTAAAGTCACCGCCGTGTCCGTGATGGACAGACTGACGGAGATCCACGGCTCCGAGGCTCTGAGCTTCAGCTCCGTCCTGGCGGCGCAGGTGGCCGCTCGCTCGCACTCGATGGTCCACATGAAGGAGCAGACGTTCGGTGACGACGATGATGATGATGATGAGGAGGAGGAGGAGGAGGAGGACAGACATTAAAAAAAAAACCCCGAAGCTTTAACGGAGCGCCGAGCAGAGACCGTATTTATGTCTGGTTGTCTTTTATCAACACGTTTCTGACGTGGAGCTCCTTCAGATCTCACCCATCCGTCCCATCGTTACCGAACATGACGCACTACAACAGCTGTTTAAAACTCAGGTACCAGAACCACTACAACAACAAAAAAAAACCACACACAGTTTGTCCAGGTCAGGAGGGAAGGAACGTCTGCGGTGAAGATGATGCTTTTAAGGTGCGACGAGATGGAAAACGAATCGTTCTGCTGGACTGTTTATGTTTATTTCCTCTTAAATCACTGTAAAAAAAACTGTAATTTGATGGATAGATGGATATTTTATTTATTTTTTTAGGCAAAGCAAATGTTTCTTTTAGTCAACATGGCGCGTTCAGAAGATTAATCAACGTTCAGGGCCTCGCATCTCGACCTTGTCTGGGACAAAACAGGACTTTTTAACCCACTCGGACATTAACAATAACCACAGCTACGTGATGAAGTGGACTTCGCTGGTTTTAATCCATCTAAACCCACAGACGTCTCCCTGGGTGCTCACTACATACTTCAGATCGCATGGATTGGATGCAGAGAACAAATTTTCCCCCCACGACGGGGTTAAATTAAAGTATTTAATTAATGATTTAATGCCGTGTCAGGTGTTCCTAATAAAGTGCTCGTTAAGTTTACACATAAATCTACAGAGCTGGATGAAACGGAGGAATATTTTGGGTGTTAAATGACAGAAAATTTAGACAAATTAATGAGGAAATAAAAAGTCAGGAGGGTGAATTTATTGCAGTTTCTACATTTTTAGGGGGCGAGTAAACACAAATAGTCCAGAGGTGACACTTCCTGTCTGAACACTGTACAGCAGAAGGTTTAACTCAGCTGATTTGCCCCCAGTGAGAAGGGGAAGCGGGGGGGTTGTGAAGGAACAGGAAGTGAAATGCTATTTTTACTATCAGCTGGTTATTTATGTCCCCCTCCACCTCCGTTTGGTTGTTCTCTGTGCCGTGTGATGGGACACAATCAGGGGGGAGACGGACTTCGAAGCCGAACACACACACACATTCATGAGCCTGAATCCGGAGTTTGATACGAGAAAAACGATTCATGATTCATTCATGACGACGTGTTTCTGTGTTTACGGGGGAAACGCTCAGTGGGAAGGTCTCTCTTTTAATCGTCGAATTTAAAAATACCTGTACGGGTAGTTCTCTCTTTAATGTATGTTCTATTTGAAGAGTCCGACAGCCCTGATGTTTGCCCCCCTTCCTCCTCCTCCTCCTCCTCCTCCCTGGTCTTTATTGTCACCATGTCTGCCTTGTCCCTCCTGATCTCCTCCTGCATTTTTCCAGGCGTGAAATAAAATACCATTCTGGAAGTTGTTCGGTTTTAAGTCTTTCCTCACGCTCGGGTTTCACCGTGGGCTTAAAAAGAAACGGGTTTGTTCGGTTATTTGATCCCTTTTGCTTTTGTCTGACCCACGAACAGCTGCTGTCGCCCTTTTTCCCTCCCCCCTCCTTCAAAAGTAGCCTCACACAAACACACACACAGACAAAATTCAATCAAAGTTTTCAAGTTTCCTTTTCATCCTGCTTCGTGCTCCTTTACATTTCAGAGAAAAGCTGCACTACACAGACAATACACAAGAACAATGAAATCCAACGCTCCTCAGATGAGTTTATTGACTCTAAATATATAAATCAATTCACCGTAAAAGCAAAAATTAGACAAAAGCCTCCAAAAAATACAAATTTCTTATAGTAGTACTTGTCTTTATATTCCTTCTTGGTCCGTTTTTCCTTTAAAGATGCCTCACGTCAAACAGCTGCAACAATAAAGTATTGTCCACATGTTCCTGCATCAGTATTAATGATCTAAAATCTAAAATTTATCAAATATCGGCCCCATTTTACTTCACAACCACTGCTTTCACCAGTGAATCAAAGCCTGCAGTCGTGCACTTCAGTGCTCTGTCCTTAACAGGCGTTAGCTGAAGATGCTGACCAAGAATTAGACCGATATAATCTAATATACGATGAAATGTGCACTGTAAAGTAGCTCACAAGTTCATTATCGAAGATATTTGCTTGGGTTGTTTCCTTTTATTGTTTTGCCACCTAGTGGTGAATTATGTCACTGCCACTGGTGTGTGCAGGTTTTTTTTTTTTTGTTGAGTGTGTGTGTGTAAATATATATATATACACAAACATATGATTTATTTTGTATTAGGGTTAAAACTGACATTAAACATTAACTTTAAATGTGTTCACATTTGTGTAAAACGTGTGTTTTAGGTTTAAACGGACCACATCTTACATTATATTAGACGTTATACATCAGTTGAACTATTTCTACAGAGATAAATGTATGTATTATGTTTATTATCCATTTATTGAAGTGCAAAGTTTCCTCTTATGGTTTCTAGTGAAGCTCCGTTTCAGCTGACTCGGCTTGTTTTACTCTGTGATGCCTTCAGGCACCACGAATAAGCTCCGACTTTAGACAACTCGTTTAAAACTCCAGGCGAGATCGCGCACATGTACAAAATGCCGACTCACCGGGATGTTAAATCGGAAAATATAATAGTTTAAGGACTTACGAATATCTGAAATGTTCAAATAATGAAATATATATAATAGCTAAACACTTAAAACCAAGTGTATGAGAAAGTGTACTAATCTAAAAAAACAAACACACAAAAAAAACAGAACTTGAGTCGTTTTTGTGTTATATTTTATTAACATTCATACCTGATTTTAAAATGATTTTGAAAGTGTTACGTTGTTACCATCAAGGGTCAAAAACGCCCGAAAAATAGTATATGTGTAAATACTTTCTCTAGTTTTTCTTACGTAAATCTTTTTATCCACTTCAGTACTGATCATAAATACCAAAAGTCTGATTAATCTCTGACTTTCAACCATTTATATGCCATTGTTTTGGTGGTATCACAAATTCTTCACAAATTATTAGAACCTTTGACATATTAATTATGAAAAAATATATATATATATGTTACACAGTGTAAAAATGTAGTATCATGGATTTGAATTTGCTTTAAAAAATGTACAAAAATTTGCCAAATATGATTAATAAAAGGGTTATTAAAACAAAAATAAGATGGAGGGGGAAAAAAGAGATGACGGACGATTGATAGTTGTCATTACATAGAAAAAAAAGAATACGGTCCTTGAAGGTAGCGCCGCACACAGCACTCCCACAATCCTTTGCGCTTCCTTTTCCAGCAGCCTGCGATCATGGCGGACGAGGTAGCGGAGCAGCCACTGGACCAGAAACCAGTCCACGGCCGGGAGCTGAACGGCGAGGCGGAGGTCATAGACGGGGCCGACCCGGCGGAGGAGACCACGAAAAAGAAGAAGAAAAAGAAGAAGAAGAACAAGTCTGCCACGACAGGTGAGGCTAACCTGGACACTTCCATTTGATGCTAACAAGCTAACTGCGCTACTGTTGGTTATGGTGGTGCGTCGAGTTAGCCGGAGTGAACGACGTCAAAGTCGGAAATTGTGGAGGGTAGCTTTCAAAATAAAAGCCGCCCAGCGGATTCTCTTAAATGTATTGAAGATTAAAATAGTCTAATTAATGGGAACGGTGCATTTGAAATACCAGTTCATTATTTAATGGTTACTATAACAAACGTAGCTTATGCTGCCGTGTGGATATTGAATAGTTTTTATAACTTAAATGTGTTTTATTTGTTTGTATTTTATGTATATTTTTGTTGTTTTGCATACGTAAACCAACTAAATGTGCAATGTTTTTGTGAGTGTTGCCACCGCTTCTGCTAACAACATGAATTTCCCCATTGTGGGATAAATAAAAGCATATATTATTTTATCTTAAGTCTAAAAAATGCACTGTGGTAGAAATATGGCCGTTTTATTTTGAAGGTCGTCCCGGAAGTGTTATTGCGGAACAGGTGTAAGTGCCACTGCTCCTCGTTAGCCATGCGGGTGGAGAGCAATGTGGTTTGTGCAGCTGTAGCGCCTGTCAGGCCTCACGAAACACGCCGGACTTTCAGCCAGAGCCTCCCCCGGGAGCAGTGACATGTAACACGGTCGTTGTTAAAACGCAATTTAACGCGTATTTGCAGAGAGGACGCGGCGAGCTAGCGAGCTAGCCGCTCCTTTTAGCATCTGCTTACTGATCTGACTGCGCTGAGCCTCAGCCAAGTTCTGGTGTTTCGTAATTGTGTTGTTATGTAAGAAAAGAAGAACCAAATGTTGCTTTAGTATCGGACACGCAAACACTTTATGTGAACACATTATCCACAGGTTACACATATTTAACCAGATATCAAATGTGCATTGCGTGCTTATAATTTAAAATGTTTATTTTGACAGTTCATTAAGAACACGTCTTCTAATGACACTCTAATATTATAAGTTCTACTTATTATAATTGTAATAATATTGATATTGATGATATATTTTACATTAAATGGTAAGATTGGATAAACACAAATACTAGTTGGGTATAAAGATTTAAAAATAGCTGCTGCGAACATATTTGAGACACCTGCTTCAGTGGATGCTGATAAACACATGTTTACGTTACCCTCTTCATTTGAATGAGTAATACGCAGCACGTTTCAGTTTCTGCTTGCGATCGTTTATCTGATTCGCTGTTAATTACGGACTTCCTGCTGCAGGCACTGAGGCGGAGACGGATGGAGTGACCGAAGTGACTAAACAGCTGGAGAAGCAGGCGATAGAGGATAAAGAGAAGGAGGAAGAAGGCGAGGAAGGTGATTATCAACCAGCACGTCACCATTACAAACATATTCATATTACAGCATAATATGTAAACGTTGTAATTTTTCACAGATGGCGATGACGGAGAAAACTCTGCAGGGAAAAAGAAGAAGAAGAAAAAGAAGAAGAAAGGACGTGAGTTGTTTTCGGAGGAATGGGTTTGTTTCACATCGGATGCAGGAGAATCAGAAACTCACGTTCTGTCGTTTTTTTTTTTGTTTTGTTTTTCAGCCAAATCTCAGACTGATCCTCCGTCTGTACCCATCTGTGACTTATACCCTAACGGAGTTTTCCCCATCGGACAGGAGTGTGAATACCCCCCCGTTCAGGATGGGTAAGAAGAAACACAAACTCACATCTGTTCTGGTATTTTTTGGTTCATCAGGGTTCATCTCATAATTAAACCGCTGCATGTTTGACTCCTTAAAACCTGCTTTTTACTTGTTTCTTGAGTTGAGGATTTTAAATTTGTAGCTGCTTTTTAAAGATTGTTTCTTTTGGACCGTTGTTCTGCTGCCATCCCAACCACGAAGCACGGGGGTGTTCGTTCATCGTGTTCTGGATTTTTATTTTTTTATTTATTTTTTTAGACAGCAGCATGAAGAAAGACTGTAAATTTATTTACAGGCAAAGCTCAATACATCAGACAGAATGTTGTAATCTTGGTAATCTTGGGTGTAACTTTTGACTAAAATAATAGTTTCATACAAAAATCACAGTATATTATTCACATGTGATTTACAAAAAAAGAAACGTGTCTCGTCTCCCAGTCGCAGTGCAACCTCACGTATGACCATGGAGGAGAGGAGGGTGCTGGACAAAGCCAACGAGGAGGTGTGGAGCGACTTCAGACAAGCGGCCGAGGCCCACAGACAGGTCCGCCAACACGTCCGCAGCTTCCTCAAACCTGGGATGACCATGATCGAAATCTGGTGAGGCTGCCTTTACTGTCACAGCTAAGGGCATCTCCTCTGAACGTTTGGGATTTAGTGATTTATTCCAAACATGCAAATGGGGATGTATATGTGAGTAAAAAAGAATAGAATCTTAAAAATATATATATATATAAATAAAAGAAGCAGCACAAATAAAAATAGCAGAACAACCCTCATCCCTATATCTTTCAAAAACCTTTTTTTTTTTTTTGTGGTTCATGTTTGGACTATTCTTGTACTTGTTCCTTAATTTGACACCACACACTGATATAAATCTACCCCTTAAATTATCTCTTTCAGTGAATTATTTCTGTAAATGTCTTGGTAGTGGATTGAATATGATTTGTTGTCTGTAATTCTGTGATATCTCTGAGTTTTAGCATCTTTAAAACAACATTATTATCTAGAACTGGTAAACTGTGGACCAGCTGATTAGCATGATTCAGGAGAGTTTAGCCTCTAGTTTACATCCAAATAAAATGACTTTTTGTCCGGATGTTTTTATACTGTATCTTCTCTTCCTCCCCAGCGAGCGGTTGGAGGACTGTTCTCGTAAGCTGATCAAGGAGAACGGGCTGAACGCCGGCCTGGCCTTCCCCACCGGCTGCTCCCTGAACCACTGCGCCGCCCACTACACCCCCAACGCCGGCGACCCCACCGTCCTGCAGTACGACGACGTCTGCAAGATCGACTTCGGCACTCACATCAACGGTACTACAGGAAATCTTTAAGGCTGCGTCAGCCGCACTTAACGCTGCTGGAAGCTTCCAGCGTCAGCAAACAGTAATAAATAAACGTCTCAAACATTAGCAGATCCTCCGCTGTTGTGCTGGAACGAGGCCACTGTTTAAAAACTCTTTCCTCTCGACTTGTGTCTTCAGGCCGAATCATTGACTGTGCCTTCACCGTCACGTTTAACCCAAAGTACGACAAGCTGCTGGAGGCCGTGAAAGACGCCACCAATACCGGAATCAAAGTACGACTTTAACACGTCTCCCACCTGGTTTTAATCTGTGCCGAGCGAGAAGAAAAAAAAAAAACTGATCCTGGTCTTGTTTGTTTGTTTGTTTGTCGCAGAACGCCGGCATCGACGTGCGCCTGTGTGACGTCGGAGAGGCGATTCAGGAGGTGATGGAGTCCTACGAGGTGGAGCTCGACGGCAAAACGTACCAAGGTGTGTTCTCACCTGAAAGCACCACACGTAAAGCTGAGACTGCGGCTAAACACACATTATTAGTAGAAAATCTAGTTTAAGTTAATCCATATAGGGCTGAGCGGTAAAACAGTTCACATCGAATACTAGTATTTTCTTCTTTATTATATGGATTTTTAATATACCAGCATATCGGTATATTTGATTACACAGTGTTGTAGCTTTTTATGAATGAGAAAAAAAATGTTGCACGCAGACTACAGTTATTACGGTAGCCGGTTGCACTGCTATATCACAGTAAAATAGTCCGTCCTTAGTCAATCTACTGCATTAATTCATCTCAAACAGTAGAAAATGTTGCGAACACGTGATTATGCAAAAAAATAAATAAGTAAATATTGTGATACAGTCAGAGTTTTCGAAAAATACAATGATATACATCATTGGTCATAGTGCTTAGCCCTAATTCCAAACACATGTTTAATATTTAGTTTTCAAATCCTCGTCTGTGTCAGTTGCAAAAAGCTACATGAAAATTTTGATTAAAAGAGTTAAAGCTATTTTTTTTAACTCTTCGATATAAAAATGAGAAAACATAGAGTCTGTAGCAGCTGGATTATTAGGAGTCTAGTCTAGACGTGTCTGAATAAACACAGAAGTGTATCGGATGATGTAGACGTAAACAGCAATAATGCAGTCACATCCAAAATGTAGATAAAAGTGTGTTTTATTTTGAATAAGACTGACGTCAGACTTGTTTCCTGTTTTCCAGTGAAGCCGATCCGAAACCTGAACGGTCACTCGATCGGTCAGTACAGGATACACGCCGGGAAGACGGTGCCCATCGTAAAAGGAGGAGAAGCAACTAGAATGGAGGTGAGTCCGACGTTCACGTTCAAAGAAAATCCATATTAAAACACTGTGAAAAGTCTGGATTAAATCATTTTAATTCCTGTTGTTGTGTGTTTTCTGCAGGAAGGAGAGGTTTATGCTATTGAGACTTTCGGTAGCACAGGGAAAGGTGTGGTCCACGACGACATGGAGTGCTCCCACTACATGAAAAACTTCGACGTCGGCCACGTCCCCATCAGGTGAGAGTTGGTCTGAATTCAAACCGCTGGCAAATTAGCGATTTTCACATCAATACTTTACCTTTCCAGATATAAATCCTCTCATTTTAAGGTCAGTTGATATCAGTAATTAATTAATTAACAGGATATTAACCTCTCCAAGGAGCTAAGAATTATAAAAACTAAGCATCATCAGTTAATCCCAATGTCCTCAAACAGCTACTTGCTAATTAGCGACGCTGTAGCTTGTTACTGCTGATAGAATTTGTTAAATTTACATGTCATATCAAACTTAAAAAAAGTTAATGGGCATAAACAAACAAGTTTCAACCATAACAATAAAAATACATTTAAAATTTCACAGAAATACCCTTTGCTACCACTAGATGGCAGATAAAGAGGTCCACTTATGAGGACAACAGGTCTAAATGAAGCAGGAGAAGCTGCCACAAACCCTTAAACCTGATGTCCCCATATGAGGACACAGGGTCTCAGCAACAATACAGAGTAGATTAGACTATACAAACTAATAATTTAGGAAATATACTATGAGAAGTATCTACATTTTTTACACTATTCATTGCAGATGAGTTCATTGTTGTGCAGAAAATGTTATTTATCAAGACAATTAGCTGGTTCAGAGTTCTCAGTCAACCAAATTAAATATTTACAACAAGGAAACTGATTAATCGACACTGTTTGGACTCATATTTGTTCTCCTCTGCAGGCTGCCCAGAGCGAAGCACCTTCTGAACGTGATCAACGAGAACTTCGGCACGTTGGCGTTCTGCCGCCGCTGGCTGGACCGCCTGGGCGAGAGCAAGTACCTGATGGCCCTGAAGAACCTGTGCGACCTGGGCATCGTGGACCCCTACCCTCCGCTCTGCGACACCAAGGGCTGCTACACCGCTCAGTTCGAGCACACCATCCTCCTCAGGCCCACCTGCAAGGAGGTGGTGAGCCGAGGAGACGACTACTGACACCCCCCCACCACCTCCACCCAATCTGACCCTACAACACCACCGAGACGCCCCCCCCACCCCCACCCCCACCCATCCCACCTTCACTACCACACTGCACCTCCAGACCCCGTTAGAGAAAGAGCTTCTAAAACAGGACGTCTCAGAGAAGCACCACTCACAGCTTTAAGGAAGGAGGAGCTGCCTTCTGAAAGTTCACCATCCGCAGATAATACGAAGCCAAACAAGCCAACACGTTTCTGTCGGAGGACCGCATTTTTGCAAAAATATGAAAAGTTTTAACTGTTAAACAGTTAAGATTGTATTTAAGCTACTGCTGAATTTAACGCCCAGTATTCAAACAGAAGGTGACCGCGGGGGGGAAAACCTCTTAAGCCTCCCTTTCATTTTCAGTTTCTACGGCTCCACTCTGAGCCTCCAGTTACCTCAGTGCTCCATTTAAATTAAGCACCGAGGATGCTGGCAGCTTTAAGACGTGGTCAGGCGGATGCATGGCCAAAAAATTCAAGGGTCAGGGGTGTTGTAGTAATAAACGCCGTCTTCATACAGACACCGTGAACCTGCAAGCTGTACGTTTGGCTTCTGTCGCTACGGGAGGGAACGCTGCACTCTGGCCCTCCAGTCATTGTTTCTTTGATATTTGTAAAATATCCTCGAAATGGCTGCTGTATGGCCACTGTATGTTCACAATTAAAAAGGCTTCATTTTGAACTCCCTTAAATAAAAAAAAAAAATGTTTTTGTAAGAAAAAAAAAGAAAGATGATTAAAATAATTTTGCTCATTGTGGGATGACTATTCTGATGTTTCTGATCACAAAACCAAAACAAGTACTTGAATGTACTGATATCTGCAACTGGAACAATTAAAGCAATTCTGATCACTGGAATAGTTATATTTTCAGGAAATATCTATAATTGTAATTTATTTTTGTGTTACATTTAGCCGATTTGACTGAACCTATACGTTTACGGCGCCGGTTTTCTCACAAAAATAATATTTGTAAAGCTGGAACTAGTGGTATTTTAAAATGATCTTTTAAAACAAAGACATTTTTGGAAATAAATATATTTGCTACATCTCCAACATTTAAATGGATGTTTGTGTCCCTTAAATATTAAGATACAGCTAGCAAAGGCTCAATTTAGGTAAAAACCAGAGTTACTGGGGGAAACAACCGGTTCATGACAAAAACCAAGATTTACGTTTTTAAATGGAGCCTCCTCTTATACACTCTGCTTTAATGCACTTTAAACTCAGTTAAACTTACTTTTTTTTTGTTGTTTTTGTTTTTTGTTTTGCTGCTGTTGGACTTAGCTAAGCTAACTCTGAGCTAATGCTTCTTGTTTATATCCCGAGCTAATGTTAGCTTCCAATGTAACACATTTAAGATGGGTTTTTAATCATCATTTTGCAAAGTTTCAGGTCCCAAGATGACCATTAAAAATATTTCAGCATGTAAATAATAAGACACAATCATACAGCTTCCTGTAAATCATTAGCAGTATACGTTAATACAAAGCTACAGCTAGCAGTGGTTTAGCTTAGCGTAATTTAGCAGAGAGACTTGAGGCCCTGGGGAACGGTTAGCCTATTTCTAACCAAAGTTCATATTCTCATATGTAAATTGCTCCCATAGAGTTCGTTTTAATACACATCATGAAATTCATTTATATGTTATTGATTTTGCCACTGTTAGATATGAGCCAACCGTTAGTCGATACCTGTGTATATGTTCGAGCTAAGTTAATCGATTGCTAATGTTAGCGTCCATTGTAACACATTAAAGATCGAGATGAATCATCATTTTCCAAAGTTTCGGGTCCCAAGATTACCAATAAAAATATTTTAACATGTAAATAATTTGAAACAATCACATAGCTTCCTGTAAATTATCACCCGTATATGTCCCTTTTAATACAAAGCTACAGCTAGAAGTGGTTTAGCTGATATTAATTTAGCAGAAAGACTCGAAGGCCTTAGAAACAGTTAACCTGTTTTTGACCAGAATTCCCGTTTTCATATGTAGCTCTTATAAACTCATCTTTATACACGATATGAAATTAATTTGTTTTTTTATTGCTATGTTACTACTGTGAGCTAACGGCTAGTGTTACGGTTGCTAATGTTAGCTTCCTATGTAGCGGTGTTTTAAGCCATCGATTCAAGCTTTAAATCCTTAATTTCATTAATAAAAGGTGAAAGTAATTAATTTAATTACAGTTAAATTTATTTAATATTAATACATTAGGTGTTAAATATTTAGCTGCTGGATTTAAACGTTTTCACAATCTGGCTAATTTGTTAAGGCTTGTAAATAATGTATTAAATCAACTGTGTGGAGTCATATTTTTTTTAAAAAAGAGTAAGACATCGTTTATAGAAAAATGAAAAAATATTCTCATTTATTGAGGTAATTTTCTCTAGAAAAAAATTGAGGTAACAATTTGCATAGTATAACTTCCATAAATTTACACACACATCCATCCGTGGAGTAATAACCAAAACACCAACAAGTAACACAGTATCACAGCCTCTGACAATGAAAGAAAAGTAAGATGAAGTGAGCTTTGTTTCCCATCTGATAAATCAATCGGAGGGAACATTATTGAGGTGGAGATTTGTTTTTTCTTTTTTCTTTTTTTAAACTTTGTCTCCACTGTGGAGATAAATATCGCAATCTGTACACAGTGCAGAAATCCTGTTAAAATAGTCTTTTACTGAACACATACAGCATGTACTCACTGGTGACAAGTGAAATCTGTCTGAACTGCTGGTGGTGTTGAACAATCAGAACAAGCGGTAAAACTTTTGAACAGTCAATGGCCTCTTTTTTAAAAAACAAAAATAAACTCTGAGAAGGATTGTATGAAAATACATTCATAATCTAAATGCTGGTCTGTGTAGGATTGCAGATGTGCACGTCCCTCTTTGCTGAAGTGATATGATCGATAAAAATAGATTTGCTTTGTTGGCAAAAGGGCACTTTTCTAGTACAGTAGTATCTGGTTGGGGATGGTTCGCACTTCTGAAGTCAGTTACATTCTGCAGCAGAGAGATGGCAGCAGTCAGCTAAAAACTTTTTAATCTCTCAGCAAAAGAAGAAAGAAAAGATTTTTTTAAAAAAAACAACAATCCAGCAAAATGTTAAAACTGTTTTATAAATGCTCAAACCCCCCAAAGAGTACTTCAAAGTTAAAAATAAACTTCCTGGATTTTTCTTGTGTGCAGATTTCTATCAACACTGAGCGGCCGACGACAACACTGGGCGACCTGTAGTAAGATATTAGTGCATCTCTGGAAGGACGAAGGGCCGAAATACAGCCAGATAGTTCACATCCGTGAAACCGTTCACCTGTGTGGAGCACGCCGATGCCAATGACATTTAACAAACCCCCACATCCAGTTCTGTGCCGACTACCTAAAGTGACTGAGAAACATTTCAGCTGATTTAAAAAACGAGCAAACAGCATTTTTTACAATCAACATGCCACCGGACATGTGAGCACACCTGTAGAGGACACTTATAATGTAATGTAATGTAGTCACGCCTGGCCAGAGTCTGCTGGCTGCTACCGAGACACGTCTTGGCTGATACTCTCTGATTTTCTTTTTTTTTTTTTTTTTATAAAATACAACTGTACATAAAATCTAAAACGTCACCATCTCTTTAAAAAAATACCTACATATAAACACCATGTACAAGAATAACATAAAGCAGATTCTTTTTTCTTTTCTTTTAAAAAAAAAAGGAGTCCATCCTCTCTTTCTTTCTTTTTCTTATTTATAAAAAATAGATTAAAAAAGACCTCCCATGGTATAAAAATGCCCAAATAAAGAAATAAAGAGCGATAGGTGGGGCTGTGCTGATATCGTCTCGCTGGGCTGCAGGAGGAGGAGGAGGAGGAGGAGGAGGAGGTGGTTGTGGTCCTATAGCGGCCGGTCTTTGTCCTGAGTTACTCGCTGTGTGTAGAAGAGGATGTAGGCCTGAGCGCGGCAGACCTCCTCCACCGAACACACGTTTAGTTTAGAGTCATTACAGTGAACCCAGAAGCCTGGAGACGGGAGGAGAAGGAGGAGAAATGGGTTAAAACACAACTAGCTGAGAGGCTAATGCAAACCCTTTATACACCTTATTACTCATTAATGGTGTTTTCATCAAAACCACTAAAACACCATAGCATCTGTACCATTTGTAGTATTTGCCTCCAGCTAACAGCTGTGACGTAGCCATACAAGTAGAGATGGGTAACGATGCTATGTATCATAGCGGCACCGATGCTAAACGCTAACGGTAGTAACCAGACTGAAAGGTAATGCAGATTTGGGAACATTTAATTAGCTTAGCCCTCTTAGCTCGTCAGTTTACATGGATGGCAGTGAACTCTCAAAACACCTAAAGTGAAACAGTTAAAACTTTGACTGGACTTAACCTCAAAAGATGCAAACCGGTCAACCTGCAATTTAATTAAACATCTGACGACGCTTAAAAATGCTTCTTTTTTTTTTTTTAAGTCAAGAAATGTCTCACACCACTGTTTTTATTATATTAATTATGACAGTTTGTTGTTTATTCTATTTTATATTGGTTCACTTTTTTCTTGGTTGTATTTATATTATTTAAATTAATATTCTGTTCAACTTGTACGTCACAAAATGCCTTAAAAAAAAAGAAAAGGATAAAGTTTGTATGTATTTCATTCTTTAACCTCCTGAGACTCAAGTTAATTAATATTTTTTTTTTAGAATAAGATTAAGACCTTTATGTATTTGTTATTTACAGACTAATAATCAATCCAATGTGTAAATTTAAGTCACATCTATGAGACTGGAGGCTTGTGAGACAAAAAAATAGACGACTAACAAATCACTACATCCTCCATTTTTCATCCTTTCAAGGAAGAATCCTTCCGCTCACCTCCTTCTGTGTTGTAGCAGTAGGCAGTGTAGTGGCCGGAGCCGAAGCCCTTCCCATGATGCATCACCACGGCGGACAGCTCGTAGAGGAAGTGCTTTGGCCGCGGGGAGCCGGCGGCGCTGGGGCTGCCGGGGCTGGAGCAGGACACGCCTTTGGGCGAAGGCTCGCGGCAGCAGTACGGCTCCATGTTGAGGAGCTGGTCGAAGCTGACGTGGACTCCGATCTTCTCCCGGTGGTTCCGACCAGACCACCTGAGGACCAATCAGCAAGAGGAAACTCTTAATATTTAATCTACGATCTTTCTACAAGCTGATGACTGAGTTTAGCGTCGTCGTTTCACCTGAAGCGTTTGAGGTGAAGCCGGAGGACCTGAGGCAGTTTGTGAACCATCAGCTGTTTCTGTGCTTCAGTCAGGACGACCGTTTTGGAGGAGGCTCGTCGTCTGGCAGCTGCAGACACACACACACACACATACAGTACAAACTTTACTTACTTTCTTTACCACTTAAATGTGACCACAAAGATTAAAATGAAGACATTACACACACACACTACAGGACAAACGTTTGGAAGCACCTTCAGGTTTCTGTTCATAAAAACCAGCCTGAGGTACAAATGTACTTTGGGATGAATTTACTACATAATCAGACTTTACTTTTAATGATACGCACAATTTTCTCGTAATGTTACCAAACCATTGATGAATAAATGTCAGAAAAACTCAAACACCTAAAAACTCTTTATATAATAAACATGTTTATTTTGATGCAAAGAATAACAATGAAACTACAATCTTTTATTTAGAAATTTGATGTTGCTTCCAAACTACAAAGTACATAATTTAACTGCACCTCAAGTATTTTTTGGATTTATTTTACTATCTTTTGTTGTTTTTTATATATAAAATTGCATGAAATGCTTTAGAATAAGAGAACCAGGAGGAATTTACCTCAAGGTTCAGGTGAATTAAGAGCAACTACTTTTTTAAAATTTTTTAATAATAAAGAATAAAAATGTCATACTTAAATTTCTTAAAGGACTTTAATGCAGAGATGCAAATAGTTAGTGTGGACATGCCTGTGACACTTCTTTATGTTTACTATTCTTATATATCTGTAGTATCTTGTGTGTCTATTTCTGTTTATTTTACTCTTTTATCCTCATTAATGCAGAGAAAATGAGCGTAGCAATCGTCATGGCAACCAGAGTAGGCTCAGCTTAGATGGTAATGACTGTTTTTTTTTTTTTTTTGTTAATCATAAAAAAAGAATTAAAATGTCAGCTCTGCCGAGGGTCTGTGAAGAGAACAAGAACCTGTATCTGAAGTATCTGAGATTCAGGTGTTTTTTCAAACAGATCTCTAGTAAAAGATAAACGTTTTTGGCGCTTGAACTCACAGTTACACTGGTCGCAGGCGTAGATGTTTCCCTCCAGAGCCTCGGTCTCCGTGAACTTGGCCAGCATCTCCGTCAGATGGCAGGACGCCTGAGCGGTCGACTCCCTGCTGTTGCTGTGGTAGCGCTCGGGAAACTCCAGCGACAGATCCCAGAACGGCTCCACGGTGTTGGAGCGGTGGTCGCAGGCCAGACACGTCACCTGTACAGGAGGGTGAAAGATTTAGAAACGGGGAGAGAGATGCTTATTTTTCACGCTTCAGGTGCAGCGTCAGTGGTGAGCGAAGCCTTTTTTTTTTTTTTAAGTCACACAGGCGTCTATTGAGCCGGAGCAGGTGTCTCAGTGGGAGCTCGGCCGCTTTCGAGTGGACACTAATCGTTTGTCCTCGAGCCGACTCTCCCCACTACTTAACTCCTCAGCCATTAATTATCCTGTCGATTAGGGCAGAACGTCGTTCATCAGCTTAATCGGCTGAAAGGGCACGAATACAACGAAAAAACGGAGCCGCTCATTCTTATTACGTGTTAAATTAATATTACTGGAGACTCGAGGGACATTTACGCAGCGTTGCTTTAATTATCAAAGATGCTGATTGATTATTCAAACAGGAAATTATTTAATTTATTTTTATTCTTATTTTATTTCCCATTTCATGTTTTTTTTATATGTTTAGTCAATTACACCAAATTTCCCTTATTCCATAATCTATTTTTATCTACTTACTATTACACATTGTGAGTTTATTAATGTTTTATTATATATCCTTATTTAATTTTTACTTTATTTGCTTCATTAGTGTATTAATACTAATAATAACACTATAATTATGATTATTTTTATTTGTTTTTCTCTTCTTGCCACACACAGTCCATAACCGTCTACGTTTTGTGTCCATGTCCTATAAGAGTTTCTTTGTTTACCTTTAATTAAATAAAAAAGAAATAAAATGATGTGTTGTGAAGTGCTTGGATCCCTTCCTACAGTTTAAAGTGATGATTTAAGATGAATTGTGAACGAGTGTTGCTGCTGAATTATCAATGAGTGTGTGGGCGCATGCAAAGATGAGTCAGGCTGAGTATCTTTGTGTGATTACAGGTGTGTGTCTGTCTGTGTCTGTCTGTGTCTGTGTGTGTGTGTGTGTGTGTGTGTGTGTGTGTGTGTGTGTGTGTGTGTCTGTGTCTGTGTGTGTGTGTGTGTGTGTGTGTGTGTGTGTGTGTGTGTGTGTGTGTGTGTGTGTGTGTGTGTGTGTGTGTGTGTGTGTGTGTGTGTGTGTGTCTGTGTGTGTGCGTGTGCGTCCCACCTGGCTGAGGAGTTGGCCGTGGAAGATGGTGTTGACCACGCTGAGCACCTGCTTGATGAGCCGTTTCTGGGGGACTCCCGCCGTGGTCGTGTGTTTGCCCGTGCTCTCCAGCTCGTGCTGCACCTTGTCCAGCAGCTCGCACAGGAACTCCTGCGCGTCCTGCTGCGCGTAGCCCCTGAACGCCGGGATCAGCTGCCACACCGAGTGCAGCATGGCGAAGGGCGACACCAGCGCCCACTTGCCGGACCACATGACCTGGAACAAGGTGTGCAGCTCGTGGCAGAGGGAGATGTGCTTCGAGCTGGGCTCTTTGGGTTGTATTAGCTCCATGTTGCGGGTCCGCGACGCCCCGCCGCTCAGACCCGCCCCGGAGCCGGAGCTGGTCTGGAACCCCTTCCTCTGCTGGACCAGGGTCGACTGCAGCGAGGCCTGTCCCGCCAGCTGGCCGTGGACGGCGGACGCCAGCAGCTCCAGCGCCTGGGTCAGGTCCAAACGCAGGAAGCACTCCCTGAAAACGTGCAGGTGGCTCAGCACCTGCAGGATGGAGTTCATATAACAGGTGTTCCCTAAGTTCCTAAGGCCTGTCACCCCGGGAGTGACGGTGGGACGTCGTTTGAAGGGGGAGCCCCCCTGTTTGGCGGTCTGCTTGCGGCGGACGGGAGCACGAGCGGTCGCTGAGGGCGTTTTGGGCTTAGATTTGGTTGCGGAAGAGCGGCTCCGGGGTTTGGGAGTCGCCTGGTTCTTTTTAACTTGTGCAGCTTTCTTGGGGGTGGTGGCGGCGGTGGTGGCGGCGGCGGCAGCGGCGGGGCTCTGAGTCCGCGGACTGCGGGCGACTGACGGGGGCTCGGGGGTCTTTGTCTTGTTGCGCGTGGCACGGGAGGTCGGCGTTGCGACCGACGCGTCCGCGACTCTCTGGCTTCTCCGGAGCAGGCGACTGCTCTTCCTCAGAGGAGTGTTTTCAAACTCCTCCTGTAGCTGCCTCTTTAGAGCCTGCCTCCTCTCCCTGGCCTCCCTCCTCTGCTCCTCCTCCTCCTCCCGCCTCCTCTCCTCCTCCGCCCTCTTTTTCCCGCAGTCAGTCAGGCCGAACCACGAGCGGAAGACGCGTCCTATGAGCGCCCGGCGGCGGTGCCAGAGAGCCGTAAACATTCGGTCCTCGTCCCTCAGCTGCAGCTCGCGGGCGCCGGACGGCATCAGGGCGTCGGGGGCGGCGCTGGCCGACCGGAGCGTGCGCCCGCTGCGGGTGGTGACCTCGTAGCGCTGGCTCTGGATGGCGCTGAGCGTGCTACGGAGCAGCTTGAGGTCTCCGGTGGCGTTGTCGTTCAGGACGTAGTCGTCGCACAGGTAGCAGAACACGTACAGTTCGTTGATCTCCATAGCCAGCGGGTGGCGCTGCTGCTGGAAGTGCTGCAGGGCGTGCTCCTCGATGTAGCGCCCGCACGCCACGTGGGCGCAGCCGAGGCAGGCCCATATCGACTCGGTGGTGTTGCAGTCGACGCAGTGCCACTTCTGCGGGTTGAGGATGGAGTGGTCCGGGGCGAGCCGCAGCCGCCCCACATGCTTACACCTGTCCATTACACACACACACACACACACACCTGGCCGACCGCGTCAGTCAACAACTGACCGTCCGTGTGTGGCGTGAGTCAGTGAGTGTGTGTCAACGTTCAACACTGGCTTCATATCACCATGGTGTCCATGGTGCGCTGAGGATTGGGACCCTCCCAGGGCATGGTTTGTCTAGACGGGGGGTGGGGAGGGGAGCAGATCAGGTAAGTCATAAAATAAAAAAAGCAGGTGCAGTTCATTTTAAAGCTGAAACAACCTTCCCTTCTTGTTGCCTCGCCGTTCAGATTTGTTGCATCTTTACATAATGTCGTCGTGTTCTTTTTATAGCAAACATATCAAAAACGCTTATCTCCACGCCGCTACATGTGGCCTCCAATAACTCGGTTTTATGAGGCAATAGCTACACACGGTAACAGCTTCCGCGAGCAACTGACGACATCAGGTTAATAAACATGACTGTGCAGAAAGTCGCAAGGAACATACACTAAAAAAAACAGAAGAAGTTCCCCTGGACTGTTGAACATTAAAACAACAAATCTGTTTAACCGAAACCTTGAGTTTCAAAGACAGAAACTAAAAAAACGCAACAAATAACAGGTGGTTTAGACTTGAATTTCCACACAAACCGCTCTCGGCTTCTTTTCACATCCCTCCTGGTTAATGTACCTCAGCTGAGAAATCCTGGAGAGGGTTGAGACCCATCAACCGCCCCCGCTGGGGTCAAAGAAACAAGATTATCCAACAAAAAGGGGGGGGGGGGGGGTCTGAGCTTGCAAAGTGGTACACCCCTTTGTCCGGGTACAGGACTACCTTTGCCAAAGGGGAAGTGAAAGAGTGGGAATCAAAAGAGATTTACCGCGGGTGACAGAAAGAGAAAGCGCAGGAGGAACTAGGATGTGGGAAAGATGTGAAACGTTCAGATATGGCGGCTTTTTTTTTTTTTTTTTTTTTTTGCACAATATTCTTCCTCTCAACTCCTTAAATGAGCTTTTAACAAAAGCAAAACAAGTGTTCGTCATACTGGGCTGCAGAAAAGTGCTGCTCTGATATGAATAATATCTCACCGCTGTCAAGGATTCAACAGAGAGCATAATGAGCTGATAAACTGACCTGGAGCCAAATCATAGAGCGTGAAATCTTTTTTCAGGTTGAGCCTTCAGGTGGTTTCATGATAAGGAAGAAATACTCAGGATAACTTATCACAGAGCTGCAAGAGGCACAACCCTGATTTAATATATAGAAATCAGTATAAAGTAAATACTGCGCAGACTCTTGAGGAGACTTGCTCCAGAGTTTCTAATGTCACCCAAGTTTTATCTGGAAGTTAGCGCGCTTTGCCTGGTTTGTCCTTGTGGCAGCATGGTCATAAACACACAACCTTACAACAACTCTACATTATCCAAAACAACAACAGACAACCAGCCCGTGTAACCACCCCCCTCCCCATTAATAAAAACAAAACAGCCCAACATGAAAACGTGTTGCTCCAACAGCCAAAAGTCTCTAAAGCTAAGCTTTGGCTAGCTACTGCTAACGTGTAATTGATAGCTACGAGGAGTTGCGATTACAAAATACTGGAATGGTACAAAAGCTAATTCTAATCCGCTTTGGAAACCTCGCATTAAAACTAACAATCAAGATACCTCAAAATCCACGCAGGGCAAACACGAACACGCCGCTTGTATCACCGCCTACTGTTTTCGTTATATTTAATTCAAGAGATTAATGACCCCCCCTCCCTGCCCTAGCCTGCTAACTAGCATTAGCCAAAGTGGCATTCTAATTACCGTTAGCCGGGGTAGCATGCTAACCAGCATTAGCCCGGCTAGCTGTGATAATCCCAATAAGTTCCTGGGCTAGCTGGAGGTCGGCTCTATAACAGCCCCACGCCGGGTCCGTATCAATGAGAATGAACATATCTCCGGCCCCACAGTTACAGACGGTTTTATCAAAGACTGTTTTCATAAAAAAAAGAAAAATAAACCTTCGTACCGAGCCTCTCCTTCACGCCAGTAACTCCTCTGTTTCTAAAATGGTCGCCATCTTGTCAGTCCCTGTCGCGTGGTGTTTTTTTTTTTTTTTTTTTTTCTATTTTATTGACAAAATACAAAAAAAACGTACAACAACGCAAGTTTGCGTAGTTTCAAAACTAACGGAAATAAAACAAAAAAATATATAAAACAACCAAAAACAAAATTTAATTGTTAGTGGTTGAATAAAGTTTAGGAAATATTAGATTTTTCACGCAAACTTCTTGTTTTGGTCGCGTTGAGGTTTAAAATTTTGTTAAAATTTTATGTCGTTGGTTAGCAAATTTGGAGCAGTGGATATGAAAGAATTACGAGAACCTGACCATTTTTTCTTTTTTTTTTTTAAATTCTGAAAGTCTAATTTACGTTGTACAGTCTTCTACTTTTTGTGCTTTTGTTTTTACGCTTATTTAAGTGTTTTGTTTTTGTACGCTGTTCAAAGTTTGTATATTGCTTGTATGCAATTTCCTCATGCAGCACAAATATTATTTTAATCTTAATCTTAATTAAAAGTTGCATTAATCGAGCTAATGTTTCCAGAACTATTATTTATTTAAGTTTTTTTTTAGCAAAACAAAATATTTTACTTTTAATTTAAATTCACAAATAATTGTATTTAAAAAATACAGTTATTTGTGCATTATAAACAACAAACAAAAATAATAGTGGCAGAAAACGGAAATGTATAAGTACTTCATGTTGTATCTGGGTTGCTCAGTAGTAGTAAAAAGTCTTAATATATTTCACCACAACTGTAATAATATTATTATTTAAAGTCTCACTTCCTATAAAGTTAAGAAAATCACTGCAGCAGATGATAAAATGTAAGTGATATAAGTTTGTACCACTAGATGGAACTGTTGCACCGTTTAGACACAAACACGACTGCTCAGCCAATAATTTTATTTTTTTATTTATTTATGTATTTTCTTTAAATCAACGATAAGAGCTGATTTATTGAACCCATTCCAAGCTTAAAGACGACGTGGCTTCAAGTCCAGTGTTTTATTTACACACAACGAACAACGTGGATGGATAAAGCTCCTCAGATGACTGTACAGCTCCAGTGGTTTCAGCTTTTTAAAAATTATTTATTTATTTATTTTGGATATAACAAGCAACAGGTTGAAAATGCATACATAAATGTCATATTTATACAATCCATCTATAGCAAGTGTTACATCTTAATGAGGTTTCTGCTTATTTCGTGTTGATCTTATCAATAGACCAAGAGTTTCTTGTTTCTCTCTCTTCTTCTTCTTCTTCTTCTTCTTTTTTAATCTTGTTTCTTTGTACAGCACATGCACAGTAAAACAGAACAACATTCCTCCAGCACTTCATAAACCAACACACACCTAAGACACAACAAGACAGGTGAGGAGCATGAATAGACGAGGAATGTAAACACGAGGGCCGTATGAAACGTGATCGCCTTAGACTTATGTAAACATGACGATAACAGAAACAACACTGTAATGTAACTTCTTTAATAGATTTGTAATAATTCATTTCCCTAAATAAGAGACTAACAGACTAAATAGTCCAATATGCAAATTAAAATGCTCAAGTAAACACGGGATGTTTGTATCCTCATTCATGCAGCTCCACAACTGTGAGACTAAACTTCACAACTTCAGAGACAATGAAATAAAACAAGTCTCTGTGTGTTCGTCCTCCTCCAGGTCTGATCTGAAATGTGCAGAACTGTAGCTTAAAGTTTTTACTTCCGACTCATCGAAACTGTTAATCCAAGAGGCACTGACGAACATTTTGAGGCCCTGAACGATGACACGCTCAGTCCTGTTAAACGTTTGGTCCATAACTCTTCAAAGCAGCGCGACAACGGCACCCGATTCAAAACGAAGTCGTCCTAATTATGGCTGAGGGAACAAGGAAATATGTTACATTAAGAAAAGATTAGATTCATTATGGCAAATAGAGAGCAACCAGTAGTAGATTACTTTAATGCCTGTCAATGTTTAACATACTGTCATTTGTGTCATCTTTGTACCCTAAGGAATGAACTGGAAGGCAGGACGTCTTCAACGTTTTTCAGGCCAAGGAGCCTGAAAACGTGGAAAACGAGATTAAGTAGGGACCCTCTACTTATTACATGTGTTCTATATTAAACCTGGCCTAGTGCTGTTTATGAATATGAATTATTATTATCATGTTGCATTTAATATTAGGCTATTCAGATAACACACAGGTTCCAATATTAATTTCCTTATTTCTAGCATTTCAAACATAAACATATCTAATTGGTGTGTTGATGGATGTATATTTGTTATTTGCGGTGTTTTTGGGAAAGAAAGAAAGAAAGTTATTCCTCTGGAAAGAAAAGAAGAAGAAAGAAAAAGTTATTTTTTTTGTTTGTTTGCTTGTGACAGACTGCAGAATAATGAGGCACTAATCACTGATACTGATCTGCTCTAATCTGACACAACAGAAATTAAGTCATGTGTTTTTATTATTGTTTTTTATTATCATTGCATTACAGACTAGAGGACCCAACCGTGGTAAACAGGGATCTCCAATGTGGAAAGACTCAAATAAACCTATAAATGTGTAACTTATAATGGAGCCTTCTTTTATTATAGTTGACATAATAAAGTCAACACTCTGTTATGATACTGTACATGCTTTCTTCTTACCTTTTGTCCTGCCTCCATCTTTAACCGTCTGTTTTAAACCTAATATAAGCACTTCTCCACCACTTTCATGGATCACGTGTGTGTGTGTGTCTGTGTGCGCCTCAGTTTTTTAGCCGTCGAGACATTGTGTGCAGGTACGGGATGCAGGTGCAGCTCCTCATGCAGGTCAATGGGGGCTACGTGGTGGCGCTGACTGTGCAGGAGATCCCATCAGCCCGTGTTTTTATAAGAGAACAACATTACACTGTCTGCTGCACGGATTTCAGACCCCAACCTTATCAGACACAAACGTGTGTAATCGTTTGCACGTTAATTGATACAGATATTAGCCACTTTTTCAGCAGCTGTGTAAGTGAGTGGAAGAAATTTAGCCTGAAGGAAAAAAGTTTTAATCTAGGCACACGCACCCTGAAGAATCCCTCTCATGTACTGATTAGTGGGGAGCTGATCCAGTCAATCCTCGGTAAAGCCTCTGTGTGTGTGTGTGTGTTTTATCGCGAGTGTGTGACCAGAGGTTTGTGTGACTTAGAGAAAGAGGTATGTGTTGATGTGCCATGCGATGCCTGTGAATCATCTCTAATGTTTTTCCCTCTCCGTGTCCCGGGGCCTTTACCGCCTTCATGTCCGCACATGCTACCTCTCCCCTCCCCTCCCTCTCCTCCCCCCTCCCGTCCTCTTTTCATCTGCACTCCCTCCTCCACTCATAAACACACATACTCCACTGTTACTCCTGAGGACCTTATGTCCCGTCTCTTCATCTGCATTTCAACCTCAAATTGAATAAGGGATGTAAGTCTCCAGCGTTGCTGCTTCTTTCAGCTAAATCTTATGACAACATTCAGCGTACAGGCTGGTAAAATCAACTCGCTCAGCAGCAAACGACAAAAGACAAAGTTATAGCGAGTTGGAGTTGTCAGGTGGACAGAAATATGAGTTATATGAGAAGAAATTAAAGCCACTCATGGCACATAAGACTTTAAACTACACATTATCAAGCATTTGTATGGAATGCATCTTAATTTCTTTAAGAAAAGATCTTTGGGATTAGTAGAACCTAAGAAATACTTATATATAATCATCATCTTTGAACAGAAAGTAGAATAGAATAGAATAGAATAGAAATGACCTTTATAGAGGTATCAGAGGTATGCATTGACGTCACTGCCGCCTCAGGCCACGCCCCCCAGACTAAAGGCAAAAACATGGTGAGGTGTAACGGTAAATGCAGAGAGACCGAGAAAAAATGTGGATTATCGGATAAAAATGAAGGGCAAATGAACTCGACAATTATCCAGTCGAACTAGTGTGGATTTTGGAAAAGTGGATTAGCCCCGGTTTCAGTTAGTTTTTAGGTCATTTCAGTCATTATAAATGTGGCTAAATAAAAGATGCTAACGCTAAGCGCTTCACTGGGAGGTAACGTTAGCATCTGACCGGACGTTAAAAGGATGATGAGGAGTGGTCGTAAGTATTCTGTTCATTGTTTTATTTGTTTATTGTTTATTTAGTTATTTATTGTTGGAACTGTAATAGTTAGTGTGTCTGGATTTCAGTTGTTTCTTCGTAATGCCGCGATCCATTTACTTCTCTTTTTTTTTTTGGCTTTCGGGAGTCTGTAAAATATATATCTCTGACTGCTTTTCAGACCTATTGGTACAATCAATCGCACATCAGCTCCTACCCTTTTTTTTTTATTAAGTTTTACAGTTTACACGCTATTAAAGCTTCAAACTAATGCCGCTAATCTCCATGTTCAACCGTCGCTTTTTGCCACTGTAACCATGGAGACTTCCGCTGGCGGTGACGTCACATGCATACCCTCCATTGTCGTTACACAATGTACAACGAGATTGGAGAGTTTCTCCTTTTCAGTGCAAAGAAGTACAAAATAGTGCAAAGAAGCTATTATTTAAAACGATTTACCAGCTTTAGTTAAAATAGTAAAACTAAAAAAATATATATATATATTGTTTTTTTATAGCAGCAGTGGTAAAAGTGTAAACATGTATTGCACAAGGTTTATACAGTAGTCGGGATAGACATGATAGCAGCATCAGTGTAGTTAGAAGTCTGTTATGTAGGGTGGTGAAACAGTTTTTCAAGTAGTTTTTGTTTATTTTAATGCAAAAGCAGAATTGGAAACAGTGAAATGCCAACGTCCTCAAACATGTACTTGTGAATTTGTTGAATTTTCACGTCATATCAAACTAGGAAAGTTAATAAGAATAAATAAACAAGTGTATTGACCCTTCGAGCACGACAGGTCTAAATGAAGCAGAATAAGCTGCAATAAACCTAAAACGTAATGACCCCATATGAGGACGCTGGGTCTCAGGAGGTTATACTTGAGGTCAATATTTAGTTTTTGTTGTAATCAACTGAGCATTTACTCTATTTTACATTCAGTTTTTATAGGTCATCTGTCTTGTCAAACTGGGAGAGTTTATTGGAAAATGGCTTTACAGTTCATATGGGAACTGCCCAGATTGTCTCATCAAACATCATCCAAGAAAACAAATTACAAGAAGTAGCACAATCTAAACACTGCAGAACAAATCTTGTTTTGTTCTTGTCTCGAATCTAAAAAAAATCACCTAAAAAGTCCTAAGACATGTGCTGCGGAATAGATCTGGCATGGCTGCTAATTACAGAGTGCATCAAATCCAATAGTCTGCGAAACGTGGATCTCATAAAGACGGAAATATAAGGTGCGTGCACACACACACAAGGAAACAACGCTGCTCCACAGACTGTTTTCACTGAACGCCGGTTGATAATTTTAGTGAAAGGAAGCCATTCCGGTGGTTTCATGCTGGTGTCAACGCAGCTGGATACGCTGTTGGTTTTGTGGTGGGTGAAAAACACAGGTGCTGGTTGAAGCCAAGGGGAAATGCTTCACAGCCTGTAAACAAACACACCTCCTGTTATTTTAGGATTAAAAAGAAATATATTTTTTTTTTGTTTTAGCCTTCCTGCTTCGGGGTTGTGAAGGCTGGATTTTAACGTTGGCTACTTGACAGTTTCTGAAGTTTAATGAGAGTCTGTTTTTCCTCCCAAACTCCGTGTTGTCATGCTGATGTGCGGGCGCGTTCATAATGACTCGATGACATCAGGCCCTTGTTTGAGTGGCTGTATAATAATCAGCGGTAGCGTCTCAATCACTCTGCTATGTCAACATCTCCTTCCCTGTTCTGGCTTGCTCTTTATGTTGAGGAACATTCCTGATCCATGTCTGCGTGTGAGCTTATTTTTCTTGTGCAATTAAGTAAAACCAAAGAGCGCAAATGGTTTCCGAGCTGGATATATTTAAAGGTGAACGGATCCAGTGAAGGAGTTTCGCTCTGGTTTCCTTCTCCTCAATCTTCTCATTTCCTCTGTAAGTGAATCACAACTGATGGGATAATACTGACCACATGACTCACGACTTATCCAGCACACACTTCCTCCGACTATACGGCCGAAAGGAATCCAATCTTAGCATATTTGCTGCTTCTAATTTTCTCCTCGAGAGCCAGTTGTGCTGCAGCTGTTTGTGATTTTAAACTTACAAGGGTTTAAGTGTAGGTTGCTAAATTAAAACAGGTTAATAATAAGACCAAACTGGAACAGAGCTTCACGCAAAAACACCCACGAAATATCACAGATTTAAAAGGTTACACCAATGAATATGAGTTCATGAGGAAATATTATCAGTTAGCTTCGTATAATGAGACATATTATTTATCTGTGTGTTACATTAATGCTCATTTTCCACTTTAATTCTTTATTTTAATACAGACTTTTATCGTTTATGTTCATTACATCATACACGAAGATTTTATTATGATGTGATCTTTCAGGAAACCTAGTCCTAGCATTTATGTGGATGCTACATTGACATGCTTACACAACCTGAGCATCATTGCACACCTACAGTACATGTCATAACGTCCACCTCCTCCATGTTAGCGAATTGGACTTGGGCGAAATAAAACACTAAAATATACGTCAGATATTTTTTGTTTTTGGTTCCTGTCATTTATTTTTGGTTAAGATTTGTTTTAGTTTGTTATCTGCACACAATATGCTGCTTTTGCCCACCCACCTTGTGCTTACTTATGCGTATTTCTTCTCTTGTACGTCTGATTCTGGTTCTTATTTATGGAGCAGTTGGCATGGCAACTGGTGAGCACCATTATCTATAGTTTAGGTTTTTATAGCGGATTGGACATCATGGGTCAGCATTTGCAGTGTCTCCATTTCATCTCTTTTTCCAAAACTGGCCTACTGCTGATTTTCCAGGAACATCCCACAAGAGTCAGATGTCTAGTCGTCCAAATTTTTGGTCCTTGCCAAAGTCACTTAAATTTGTTAATTTGTCCTACTTATAACATCAGCTTTGAAGACAAAATTGTCCCCACCCACTGACAGATGCCATGATAACAAGATAATCAGTGTTATCCTCCAAAAAGCGTAGCTAGCTTGTGATGCTAAAACCTTATTTAATAAAGACCTGGTAACTGCTAAGGACTTCGAAATAACTACCAGTCCACCGTGTCTCTAGGACCTGTCCGGTTGCTGTGTGACACCCATAGCAGCCCAGTTTCGGAGCGCCTGTCTCAGGGTGATGGGTGCTACCGAAGAGAGGCATTGTGACTCCCAGTGAGAGGAAGGGAAAGTGGGGTGGCGGGGACGAGGATGGGGGTGTGTGGGTGTGTGTGTGTGTGTGGGGGGGGGGTTTAGTCATTGTCCCCGAGCCTGCGGGAGCTGCCATGCACTCCGAGGCCAACAACAACACAAGAATGCTGACGGGACAAAGGCCATAACTCCATTCTATAGCAACACAAGTGAAGCATTGTGTTCATACAGGCACACACACACGCACTCATATATATATACACACATGCATGTATTCTCCGTGTTACTACAATAGCACACACACACACACACACACATACACATGAGCAATACCGCAGCAAACTATGCATCTGTGCAAGCATGCCAAACGCTCATTCATCAAGCAGTTTCCCACACCACGCAACCCCCCGCAGGACATCTCCATCACGGGCTGAGAAAGGCCAGTCGGTCCTGGGACAATGAGGGAGCGTGAGGTCTGCGGTTCAGCTGCAGCCGGGGATGTGTTTGTGGTTCCCTGTTGCGTCTACGCTTCAAGGCCAGTTCCCACAAACACCTCCCGTCTAATCTGAACGTCTGCGCTCTCGGCTAAAGTGTCTCACTTGTGCAAATTGACTGATATTATAATTTTAAAAAACAGTCTTTTACAAGTAGATGTGCATACGTGTGACTGGTTTTATTTTAATGCAGCGGAGGTGGATCTGAAATGTTGGGAGATGATTAATGGAGCAGGAAAGAAAAAAACGTCTGCTTCGCACATTTGTTTTAGTTTAGTTGAGTTCTTCTTTAATCTTTGCCTTTTTTGTGAATTATTAGACTTCACTCTGATATTTAAAGAGGAGATCTGTTTTGGGGAACTGTTAATGACCCTTGAAATGTTCTTCCATCCACCTGTTTTTATGCAGTAGAAACAAATGGAGGTAATTAATCTTAGAGGGTAAATTTAATCTCCACCGGATATTTGATTTGAGTTCATTCCATCATTTTAAGTCAGTTCGTTGCATTATCTTCTTCTTCTTCTTCTTCTTCTTCTTCTTCTGACCCGCCCAGACTGAACTTTCTAGTGTGTGAACACCAGCCAGCCACTATATATATGTGTTCCAGTGTTTCTGTAGCTAAACTACCTTAGCATCAACAGCTTACCAAATCAGATGGAAGTCGATAATAGTGATGTTTGATACCACCGATTTCCTCTCCGATTATCAGAGTAAAATTCTGACTTTTATTGCCGATACCGATCCGATACCGATACTTAATAATATTGAAAGTTACTGGTACTGACTGAAGTATCAAAAGTATCGATATTTTGATTTGAGAATCGATTTTAGAGCATAATGACCTATTTTAGGAGGTATCAATATTTCAGTATTGATATGTACATCGCTAGTCGATAATTCGTGTTACCAACTAGCCCCAAATGAGAAATATCCACACCTGTTCCTGAGGAACAGGTGCAAAATCTTTCTTAAAAAGGTAATGTAGCATTTAGCATTTATATATGTACACAACGTATCCAACAAGTCCCTCATTACTTAAAACAATATAAATCGCTGGAGGGCCTCAAACCAATGGTGCACTGGTTTTTCTTTTAAAAGATATTTTCGCTCCAGAAATGCTGGCTAACAGTCTAAAGGTAACTGCTAATGTTAGCAATGTTTACACTGTTGCTAACATTGGAAAAAATGTATTTTTTTCCACCAGTTGTCAGTTTTTACATATATTTAGTAGTTTCCTCCGCTGTACCCAAGCGTATCGGCTGTACATTCTTAGCAATTTCAATGCTAATCAAGTCCACAGATTTCCAATGGGAGTATCTCCAGTGTTGCTAATGTTTACCTAATATGCATTCTTGCCTGCATTTGTCTTCTTGTGCAACACAATCAGTTGGTGCCCAATTACTGTTGCAATTGAAAGTATAACCAAATAGCCTACTTGTTCCTGTAAAACAATTTTCCAGAAGTAGAGAAGTAACGTTAAGTGGAAGCGACCGAGTCTGCTCTTCCGGCCACATTCCTCTTCCTGCGTGCACCCGTTCACCCCTTCCCCTGCTGTCTGGAAACAACTCGGGAGAAACTAAGCGAAAAGCCCTGACCCCTTCTGCCACAAATCTGTGAATGGGCCACGAATGAGGAAATGTGGGCAGAAGGAGTTTATCCGGTTTGGGGCTGTGAGAAAACATCCACTCCCCGGTCGCCTCTCGTTGGCGAGGCGAGGCGAGGCCGGGCAGACAGGTGAGCGACCTTCGACCCGGCCCGCCGCGAAGCTCCTCTCGACACGCCAGGAATGTGTCCACACCTCTCGGCCAACCACGTCACAGCGAGTGGAAAACACGCGCCCTGTCCAAACCCAAACACAGCGTATGTGCTCGTCCATGCTCTCTGTTATGGTCTACTTTCTGTGGCGCTGTGTGAACGTAGCGGAGGGTGTTTTGGGAGCGAGAGTGATGGATGACTTAATCCGAAGGGGCACAGAGAGAGAGAGAGGGGGACGGGGGGGGACGGGGGGGGGGACGATATGTGTGAGAAAAGGGAGCGGTGTGATAAGGATATTTTTGTCCAATTTATGTTAAGTATTTCAAGGCCTGGGGTGGTTGTATCAGCTGTTGTTGAGAGTTTGAGGTTTTCTAGCGTCACTTCTGCTCAGCAACAAGGTTTCAATGACAGACGGAGACGGTTGATTATGAACCAGGGCTAATTCTTTCAGTTTCAGACATGGATAGATATATTGTGGCTACATTGTTCGGACGTACAGTTTCTTACAGGTTTTATTTTAAAAAAGTTAGCAAAAATGTCAAGATGAATGTGAATGACAGTGGTTAACTGAGCTAGCTCTACCGCTAAGAAGCTAATCTGTTAGTGTCTCCACTACGATTTCAGTTTTTACTCAAAAACAACACTTATGTAGGAACTGATTTATTGTGACAACTGAAGGACTTAGTTTAGCTTTTAGCGATAGCATTAACCTATTCTGAGCTAATGGTAGCCTTTAGCCGATTCGTGAGCGCTAATTTAAAGCAATTCTGTGGTGAAAATATGTGTGCAGAACTGTGAGGCTTTACGCTTTCAAAAGATGTTTAATTGAAACGAGTGTGCGTTAAGATGTTTACAATAATAAGTTATATGCTTGTATGTTAGGTATAAGACCATGTTTTATAGGATGGTTTTCTGTTGCCATAAATAATATTTCCTGATTATAGCAGGCAAAGCTAACTAAAAGCAGTGTACAGTGCATTTATTTGTCCTCCCAAACAGTTCATTGAGTCACTTCCTGTTTCTAATTTGACCTAATTCACATCATTTCAACCCTGTATTCTTGTGCATGTTAATTTTTATGAATATTTACATAAAAAAAAAAAAAAACAAGACTAAAGTTATAATGAGCTGGAGTTATCCTTTAATATTATCATGTACAAAAACAATCAAACAGAGGGGGAAAGATGAGAAATAATATTTATATAGATATATACAAATAATACTGTACAAGAGCACAAAGGAAGGAATACGTTTTCAGAGAATTCAGCAATGGAGTGTAAATATGAGATGAATCAAAAACACATAACGTACGTCATTATCAATGGGCCGGTTGTTGTGGTGTATTTTTCTTTCTTTCTTTTTTGTAAGTACACAGAGAAACTTTTGAGCTGGACTGAATCTGGACTGTGCTCATTCAACCACTCTCTCTGCATCTCACGCACACACGCACGCACACAAAAACAAGTCAGGCAAATACATTCACGTTCGGGGTAAAACCCATTCACTCTGATTTCAACACAGGCACACCTGGACTGGCTAAGATATAACCACCTGTAGTGGCTTGTATGGCTTGTTCAGCGTCACTCCTTGCACACTGTGTCTGCAGCACACACACAGACACACACACACTCACGGCTACATCTGTGTGTGTGGACACGCTCCATCACAGTCCATATTAACGGATCACGTGTGTGTGTGTGTGTGTGTGTGTGTGTTCAAATCCTCCATATTCAATCAGTCCATCTTAGGCTAAAGTGCTGCAGAGGAGGAGAGCGTGATATTTGTGTGTGTGTGTTAAAGGGACAGAGAGAGATCTCGGACGACGTCGCGCTTCAATGCCTCAATTTCTTGAGATAAGTCTTTGCAAAATTTCGTCCTTTTCGTGCGCTTTTAGCTTGTGCCGTCCACCGCTTTTAGCTTTGTGCTCTCTCTGGAGGCGGTTCAGTCGTCCCCTTAAAAAGTCTCCTAAGAATCCACACGCAGGAGGAGAGGAAAACGCAAATCCACGGCTTTTTTTAAAAAAAAAAAAAAAAACAAAAACAAAAAAACAAAATAGTCATGTCTGTCCCTCTGGTGTTTTTCAGATGCCGTCTACCAGTTGCAGTCTTTCTTGAGCAGCGTGAGGACTTTGCGGCCCAGGCTGGCCTTCCAGGGTTTCACGAAGCTCTTCATGTTGACCAGGAGTCGGCCCTGCTTCCGGTCCGCATGTCCGGCCACCAGGTACTCTAACCCTGAGAGATAAGGGCAAAGATGATGAAGGAATTCAGGGAACAAGCAAACCAAAAAATAATCCCTTTAAGACTCAATAATTACTGTAACTATAAACCCTTATTCACTTCCTAAAATATGTTGGATTGAAAGAAATTTAAATTTGTGGGGGAAAATTAAAAAAAACAAAACAATTATTTATGCAACTTATGCTTTAAAGTATAACAAACCGTGCACTAGATCATAAGTAAGTGTTACAAAGAGACTGTGTGCAACTATAGTGGCTATTATCAGAGCTCTGATTAGATCATTATCTTCGTGTGGCGAGTGTCTGCGGTGTATTTTCCAGCTCCATCTTGGTTTCAGTATTTGTTTGTTAAGTTAAAACCTGCCCTTTGTGGCCGTATGTGTGTGTGTCTGACCTGGGTTGAGGATGGGGCAGGTGCAGCCCCGTGCCGTCCAGGACTCGGGGTAAAGGGTGACGCGACCTCGCGGTATCTTCAGCTTGGTGTTTTGACTGATCACCTTCTGAACTTTGACCTCCACTTCGGCGTGGGAGCCTTTGTCGTGGGCCGACAGCACTTTCACCTTCAGCACTGAGAGTCAGGAAAAGATGCAGTGAGGCATTCTGAGGTTTTTTTTGTTGTTATTGCAGAGCATTTTGCGGTGCCAAAAAAAGCTACAGAACTGCTTTTCTACACAAGAATTATAGAGTGTTTCTAACACTAAACTGCAACACAGGGTTAATATGTAGAAGGCAGATGACGTGGAACTGAATTGATTGAGTGTTTATATGATTGGGAGCTGGATGAACTTCTAACGGGAGATGAAATTCAGATTAGGAACGTTTTCCCCAGAGGTATTTGGAGCAGAACGGATGCCGAAATATATATTTTTTGATTAGCTCTGACTCTTCACTTTGGACCTTTGAACCGCTGACAGAATAATCTTAAAATGTGCTGACGAGGGTGTGTGTTTAGCGTGTCTGACTACTCACCGTATGCATAATTCATGGTGCAGAAGAGTTTACTGTTGGTCAGGGCCTGCTCTTTGCACTCGCACTTCTCTGCAGGGGGACAGATACGAGCACAGATTTGTAACATAATTAAATACCTCGTGTTGTGTGTGGTCTCAGATACTGTACATGGCGTCCTAAGAATGCAAGCACAAGTGTGTGTGTGTGTCCAGTGAGGAATGCGCCTATTAAAGCTGCAGTTACAGGGATCTGGAGGTAACCTTATAGTCCTGCTACTATTTAGATGATGGTTTATATCCCAACAAAACTTAAATATAGGTAGATTTTTTGCGGCCATCTTTCAAAACGTTCACTACTAACCCTTAAAGCTAGTCTCACCTGAGTAGTGGAGAGCAGAGAAGAGTTCGTCTACTCTGAAGATCCTCACCGACTCGCTGGAGTTTCCCTCCAAGTTGTAAAGGTCCAGATCAGAGCTGCAGCACAACGTAATCAGAAGTTACACACATCTGAATGCAAATCTAACCAAATGTCACATTCAGATCAGATCTTCAGAACGTGTCAATAACCACCGGTTGGTATTTATCAGGCGTTTATCCGACTCACCCGAACATGCAGTCTCCAGTGAACGGATCGCAGTCTCCTGCGCAGTCGCACGGACGGCAGCCGTATTCGTGGAAGCCCCAGTATCCCACCATGCACCTGTCGCAGTCGGCTCCGCCTACGCCAGGTTTGCAGATGCAGTTCCCGTTGGAGGGGTCGCAGAGCGAGCCGTCAGCCACGTGGAACGGCATGGAGCCCAGGGGGTGGCAGCTGCATGCTGGGAGAAGCAAAAAGGGGGAAGATATTAGACAAGTAAACGTCACAAACACGTATTCTATGGCAGATAAATTTAGTAAATCGCGTTATTCTCTTTCTTAAAACAAAACTACTAAAGTTTAACAGCGTTTAGCAATGCTAGCAGCTCTGTGAGGCTCAATAGGCATATGTGCTAAATGCTAAGTGCTAATATCAGCATATTACCATACTCATCGTGACAATACTGACAGGCTAAATTTCATTTACACCACTCGCTAACTAGCGCTACATAGAGATGCTAATGCTAATTATCACTACAAACTTTAATTTACTGTAAGAGTAATGTATCTTGATCGTATTTGTTGTCAGGTTCCAAGAGAAATGTTAAATGATGTTCAGATGCAACCAAAATTAAAGCCTAAATCAAATGTCATCGGCTTGTGGCAGTGGGTGAAATGTCACCGAAGCAAATGGAATACATCCTTCGCTGAGCAAGCAAGCTGTAAAAATGTGCATAAAAGAAAAACGAAACTACATGAAAGGCCCGGTGGGTCTAAAGGTTCTTCCAGGCTGACAGTCGGTTAACTTGCAATCACAGAGTAATTTATCATCCACACTTTCGTCATCTATCAGTCCCTCTATTGTCTTGTGTGGTATTGTTGCAGGAAACCTGCAATACAAAGGCCGCTCTCTCTTTCTTATCACACATGCACATTTCTGTCTTTGTGCCTTAACTATGAAAACACCTCAAACTTAAACGGCAAAAACATGTCGTCAAGGTCTAAAAACTCAAACCGGCCCTCACAAAGATAGGCTTCCGGCGTGCTCGCAGAGAAACACTCCCCTCCCTCGTGTCGCCTCTAATTGTGTGCTGATAGGGTGTTCTTTAAACAACCTCCAAAAACAATATACTTGCACACACACCAAAACACCCACCCATGTTTCCACTGGCGGTCTGAGAAAAAGCTACTGTCTGCTGGGACCGGGAGACCTGCGGAGGAGGTGTCAGGCCTCCACCCTCCTCCATAAATCTGTCCCTATCTCGGGACACGGTGAAGGAAAGACGTGGAGAGGGAGAAACAAAGGGGAGGTGTTGTTTGGGAGCCATTTCTCTTCTGCGTAATGATGCTTGAAGCCTCGCTGACAGTAAATGACTACTCAGTGTACACAGTGTACACCTGAGAGCACCTTTTCATACAGTAAAACCATTTATAAAGCCAATCTAGGTTCTGACAAGATAAGCAATAAAGATTAAACTTCATGCTTCACCTTCACAGATGTTCTGGTGGTATTTTTCAACACTTTTATCACTTATTCAGATTAACTGTTCAGCTACTACGAAACTCAGCCTGCATGACTCAAAGTTTCTGCTCGTCACATTGTACATTTGTTCTCCCCGGAACATGAATCCATGATTTCACAGCACTCGTAAAGTTGGATAATGGGAGACGTTGACGAACGCCTTTGACATTAGACCAAATTTGAGTCTTTCCAACTGTTGCACAATAGGCTCAGTCACAAACTCCAGGATCTTAAATTTTATAATTCATTGCTAGTGTAAGTTAAAAATCAGCAAAAAAATGCTGGTTTGAGTGTTTGTTGTTTTTGTGCTTTTGTATCAGTAAAACGATACAATGTTTTGCTTTGATATGATACGATCCAGTTAAGTTTGATACGATACGATACAGTTTTATACAATGATATGATATGGTTTGATCTGATACAGTTTGATAAGATACAGTTTGATACGATACGATACAGTTTGATACGATACAGTTATATATAATGATATGATATGGTTTGATCTGATACAGTTTGATAGATGATATGATACAAACTGATACAGTTTGATACGATACAATAAGTTTTGATACGATATGATACGGTTTGATATGATACAGTTTGATAGATGATACGATACGATCTGATACAGTTTGATATGATACGGTTTGATACAAAACGATACAGTTTGATACAATACGATACGGTTTGATATGATCTGATACGGGTTTGATACGTTACGATACAATAAAAAGACAAGTCTGTCGTCCGAGGTAGAAGGAGATGAATTATTCGGCCGCTGTTTGAGTGAATATGCGGGAAAGTTTAAAGATAATAGCTTTTGTGATATTTCTGTTTCAGGTAATGTAGAATTAGACGTCAGCACTGTCTGTGAAAAAGGACAAAATCGCCTTTTTTTGTGCAGTAATGCTACTAATATCTCAAAGGCGCATCACTATGGGAGGATGAGTCTTCTTACAGGATTGTAAGAAGTTTGAGGACTAAGGTAGAAGAAAAGAAATACACAGTTCAAGACGTCTGGTGGCCTTCAGAAGAGAATATGTTGAAAAATAAATGTGTGACGTTTTCTAATATTTTTCCATTAAGCCCCAAATGTACGACCAAAATAATGCTTTATTAAGTCAAACACAGAAAATACTGTATATTACCTGATTAATCATTATAGCCGTTTATTATGGACCTCTTTCTAAAACTTTACAGCTTTCCTTCGTTTATGTAACTCTACTGGAACCTGAAACCTTAATGCAGAAAAAAAAACTATAAAGAGGCAGGACCGATTTTAATTAGGATTTTATCCGTTTCCCTACCCAAAAAAAAAAAAAAAAAACATCAACCCAGACAGTGAATCAGACAAACAACTCGGGACGACAAACATAAGCCACATCTTATCATAAGACCCAGCAGTGCCATATCAGTAAAATCATAAAGATATCACATTTATATACTTCACAGACGAGGACATGCACACAGGGCCTTATCGGAACTATTGTTTAGTAAGCAACCTCCACATATTAATAATTAACCGAAGGTACAGCACCGCCTCGGTCCCATGAAAAGCCAAAACACGTGTGATTATATGTCTCGCAAGCGTGTGAGTTTACATATCTGCGTGAGAATTTACGAGCATTTGAAGGGGTCACTACTCTGGGACTAAGGAACCTGTCAGCTACGAGAGCTCGCACAATGAAAACTTTATGAGCGTAGGCTGAGACATGACAAGACACCTGCCCGAACAACCACACAAAAACCCACTGCAGACAATAATCCCCCCTCCACCCCCCACCCCCACACACACAAGACACAAGACACATATTCATGAACACACTCTGTAACTTTCCCCTCCCGCCTCAAACGCTTTAGGTGTGTACGAGCTTGCGTGAAGCTTCGCAAGAGTGTTTTCTTTCCCGGGCCCCTCGAAAGGCTGGTATGAAAAAAATGTTCCTCACGACAGAGGGAAATTCCTCCATTGTCAGCGAGTGGCTGCAGTGGGATTTCACAACGTGTACCTTCGTCTCAAGGTTGGGGGGGAGGAGGTGTGGGGGGGGTTTTCTCTGAGCACGCCGCCGCCGCCGCCTTTTTTTCTATCAATCACCGAGGATCAGCAGCCTCGAAAACGTACCCCACAGGTGAATTACCCCCCCAAACTAATCTCTGAAATTCAACCCCTGCTCCACTGCACCTGCTATATTTTACAGTGGTGCATCAGTTTTTACAGCCTTATCATTGGTATCAGCAGACAGACAATGGGGGAAAACACTGGAGAACAATGGAGGAGGTTACGCAAGTGCACACAGATGCAGTTAATCAACTGGCAAACTGCACTCGAGGCAGAACAGCTATAGCTCACAAAACAGATAATGATTAATGCTGGTGCCGTTGTAAGAGATTAAAACAGTGATGTACACACTATATGACTGTGACAAGTGTAAAGAGTTATAGGAAAGCATATGTTTAAAATCAGGCGAGCAACAAATTTGATATTGTCGTGATTCTTTTATCTGCTTTGCTGATAATTTGCCCCAGTGGTCAATTGTAGTATTGCAAAGAAAAAAGTGTTATTTTACTTTAATTTAATTAAGAGTTTTTTTTTTATTATTTCATATGAATAAAACACCCAGCGTCTAATAATCATATCACACGTGAAGTCAATAGTTTCGAAAACCAGCAAATGAGGCAACACTAGAAAACTACATCAGATTAGCAATTTCCTGAGATTAGGGTCTGAAATCTATGGAAGAGTATTAGTATTAGAGGAGATCATTTTTTTTTTTTATTATTTGCAGTAGAGCAGCACCAGGTTCAACAAGTTCAGCATTTCATTTTAGTGTATTAGCATGCTAGCATCCATGCTAAGTGCAAATAAAAAAACTATATTTGACCTAAACATCTGCATGTTTTAACTCCAAAACCGTGAAATATTTCAACATCTATCATTTGATAAATTAGACATTTGTGTTCCGCTTAGGATGAACTGTAACAACTTTGGTGAAGATTTGACAAATTTGTGTTTGTTCAGTATGTTTACAGCCATATACCTCAGCTCTGAATTGGGTTGTGCTAATTATCAAGTGCTAAAGTCACATTGGAAACAAAATCCAGCTAATTGTCGGCGCGGTTTTATGAGAGTGCTACAATATTAGCTAATATTATGTTTAAAATGCAGCCTCACAGAGCTCCGAGACGTAAAATCGGGCTGATAGCCAACGTAGGTTTTCTTCCCTTATGTTTTTGAAAGGTCTGATTGTGTACGTTAACACAAACACACACTCGGGTCCAGCCTACCTGCAGGACTGAGCTGACTGGGTCAAATCTGACAGATAATCAGGCGGAGAATGTAGCCACCGCTCCCTGTTTACGGATGACTATCTCATGTTTACTTAGGACTCGTCTAATCACCGGAGGGCAGCACGCCGCTCAACAAAAAACCCACCCACCCATGCACCCACCCACAGCTGACACACAGAGGCGACCGTCACACTTCCAAAACGATCACTCCCGAGCTCCGAGTCACAGCTGGAAAACGGCAAAAACAAGCGACGGGCGACGGTCGAGCCGGAGCTTTGCGTCGAGACTTCCAGTCAGGACGCAGGAATGCCGGCATACGATGATTAACTACGACGTAAACCTGGGATGGAGCGTGGGCCGTGCGTTGCCTCACATGCACAGGCCCTTCAGAGCCAGGTGCCCGTCGGTATTGAGTGTTATCCAGCACGTCCTGGCTTGCGATCTCAGTCCTCAGCATTCCTCGAGTGAATGAGAGCGCTGTGCCAGCTTCGGTGTGTACGAGTTAATGTTATGATTCACACCAGCAACATTCTGTCACCACTGCGGATGATTAATGATTAATTATCCTGACATTCTACCCTGTGTTTTACATGTCGTGCTTGAATTTAAAGGCATCATTTTTCCCAAAAGTCACATTTACACATTTAGCCTGAGTGGTAAAAATCCAAATTTTGAGTCGTTATATTCAATTTTGTGTGTAAATTCATCTTTATTTTGCACTTTCCTTTGGTCAACCTGCAAAGCAATCATTTTTATTACCATTAAAGCTTCATTTTAAGATTTCAGGCGTCTTACGTTTGCAGGAGTCGGGCGCCGCCTGGGGTCGCTGGGGGTCCCTGTAGAAGCCGGCCTTGCATTTCTCACACTGGCGGCCGTCCGTGTTGTGCAGACAGTCGCACACGCCCCCGCTGCGTTGGCCGGACTCGCGCCACGCCGTCCAGTCGAACCGGCAGCTGTGAGCGTGTCCGTTACACTTACACTCTGGTGTGCGAGAGAAATGAAAATCAACACGTCAGGAACAAAGACAGCATCTCTTTTGATCTCTTTTAGGTCACCAGCTTCGTGTCGTAGGCCACAGATAAACATGGATGGCTTCCTCTGAAGTGAAGCCAAAACTAGTAGAGCTCCCCCTGGTGACTGGCTGCAGTATAGGTCATAAGCTCCACCCCCTCCATGTTAGTGAATGGGCCGAATTAAAATGACAAATAATTTTATTTCATTTTAGGTAGTAAATATAATGTTGATACCTGTGTCAGTTGCCATGACAACTGCTCTGTATTGTGGTGCAGTGGGAATAAAATAGTCTAATAGTGGCCGGTATTTAATCAATAGCCGAGTGTTTTATAATGGACGGGGGCGTGGTTTACACAAACAAATAAAGGTCGGCCCTAAAATACAGGTCAGGTGCGCTAGTAGTCAGCCAGTTATAAATGTCGTAACACACAGGTACCACAGATGGCAGAGGCTAGCTTCAACTAGATTCACCTAGCTTCAGCTAGCTTCAACGAAACAAAGAAAGCTTTAGCAACATGGCACGAAGAAGAAATTTTGACATGAACTTCATGGAGAAAGTTTTGAAATATGCCGAGCAAAATACAACGCTTTAATATTGACATAAGTTGTTCTGACACTGGGACGGTTATTCTCTAGTACGCTATGGCCATTTAAGTTGGCGTAAATGTTTCATGTGTGTTGGGTAGCGTTTTCTTTTTAAACCATATCTATTTTCCCAGTAAATGGACCCTGTTTATTTTATCAAGATTACTTCACACTGATACAAAGGCGTTCTGACCGCCCATTAATCCTGCCTAGCTGCTGTTGCGTGTATGGTGTACCTGCTAAAGCGAAAATAAATAAATAAATATCAGAGTAAATGGTTGGAAAACTTAAATATATACCGGTACGTACTGGTATAAAAAGCCTGCCTCTAATGATGGCTGGCTATTCTGGGAGGCTGAGTAAATAAAGGCCCCTGACCACTATTAGAGGAAATACGGTAATCCAACATTTCCTTGTAATCGGTGGAGAGTGTAATACGAGTGTGTGTGGACTGGAGGAAGTGTGGCTAATGCTATTACCGTGAAAATAACATTAGCTTGACCAATGCGAGGAAGTGGAGACGCGTTTAGTCCATATTTATATACAGTCTATGCGTAAGCGTTTTTTCTGCTTGACTCACTCCGACATTCGTGCGGCGCCCCCGTGAGTCCGTCGGCCGGCTGCCACGGCCGGTCGTTGTAGAGCGCAGCGCAGCGCTCGCAGTGATCACCTGCAGTGTTGTGTCTGCACACACACTTCCCATGGACCTGGAGAGACGGAGAGAGAGAGAGAAAAAGCTCATTAGCAACGGGCAACATGATGGACGGAGGTAGACATGGAAGAATGAGAGGAACAAAGAGGTCAGTGTGATGAGGAGTTTCCCATATGAGGGCCTGTTGGAGGTCTCTCTTCTTCTTCTTCTTCCTCTGGATTTAACTCTTCTTCTTCTCTTCCCAGTTCTGACACTCAAATTCCTCCTCCTGCTCCTTCTTCTTCTTCTACTTCTTCTTCTCCTATTACCTCAGACTTCCTTATTTCCCTCCTGCCCCATCTCCACTTTTCTCTCACACATCCTCGCCTGAAATTAGTGAATGGAAATTGATTGTTTGGCTTCATCGCTGGAAACAAGAATGGGCCTCTGCTCTGAAAAGCTTGTGTGTGTGTGTGTGTGTGTTTATGAGAATTGTGTGTATGAGAAGAGTGCAAGTATGCAGCGCTGAGAGCACAATAACAATCTCCTTGTCATTCCTGCGAGCTGGAATGCCATGCATGCTGGATAATGATTGAAAAGGAGGGGTGGTGGGGGGCGAGGCATCTGAGGAAGCTCTTTATTTGTTTGCGTTACACCGTGCAACTGCAATGTAGGACGGACAATTATACAACGACTGCAGAGGTAGACGCACACTAATCAACATGCACGGAGAAAAAAAAAAAAACGACTGCAAATGCACAACGGCGATTCCTGCGTTTGTTTCCCACGGTGTTTTCTGTGATGTGACACTAACTCCTGAGCAGCTCAGATTCGCACACTTAGACTTAAACACAACCACATGCTATAGGAGCATGGACTGACCCCCCCGATCAGCCTCCTGTAATGTCACACACCGTTACAATAACACAAACAACTGCACAAGTGAGAGGTCGAGGAAGAAGGAGATCCAAGATTTCACCAAAGTGAAGAACACATGAAAAAAAAAATGGAGAAGACGAGGAACAGGCCAACGGCATTTTATATGTTTACCATAACACAACGCAGTGCGTGCGCACACTGAGAGCAGCACGGGTCAAACTGTGGACGAGAAGAGCTGGACTTGAAGCTGCTGATGGTTCATCGTGTTTGGATTTAAATTCGTCTGCTTTCATACAAGAGGAGGTGTGTTTTAAATCAGAAACACATTTTGCGAGGGTCACATTGTGCTGCGAAAAGCTCCTAAATGATCAAATGTTTCTGGTATTTGTTTGGGTTTTAAGTAAACGAGGTGTCCATGGAAATGTTTGTTTTATCCCATCCAAACAGAGAAACACAAGCTTTTTTTATATGACTTTTGAATTTTCTGATGCCAAACGTATTTGGAAACTATCTTTGTGTCATCGTTTTGAAATGGTTTGGGCCAGAGTCGTGCATTAGCGAGAGTCTTACTCAACTCAAATCATGGCGCCATGTTTGCTACATCAGAGGGAAGATTCTCCAGTGTAACCCTATGGGGCGGATGTGCTACGTTGAAATAAATGTCTTATTTTCACCATTAACAGGCCTATAAATGTTATTGCCAAGGTCTGTTAATATGTAAAAGGTCCTCAGTTAAATATCTCAGCGTCTACCTACTTTAAACATCTTAAATGAGCTGTAAAATGCTTTGTAGCCCAATCACCTCATCAGTCATGGACCTGTGTTTACCTTCAAGTCTTACTGTTATTTAGTATTATCATTATAGCATTAGCATGCTAGCCATAATAACTTAGTAGTAACTGAAGTAAAGTTACGTGTCGGTTAAATGTGTCTATCTACATGGACATAAATTACATGAACACATGGGTTTTACAGTATATACGACGCTAGCTGCTATTTTTCTAAGCCTTTAGTCTAGATAACTAGCTAGCATAAGGTTAGCATAAGGCTAGGTTAACTTCAGACTTCATTCATTTGTAAAGCAGTGTTGGGCATTTTTGAGATCAAGGTTCATATTCATGATGGTATGACTTTATTTTTCCTGTATAAAATCTTAACAAACGTCAAAGAGAGACACTGACATTTGCCTCATTACATAATAGGGAGAAATCAGTTGACATCCAGTTCTTCCTTTTAATGTTCTGCTCCCTTAACTTTCTCTGTTTTTGTTCATTGGGGAAACGGTGGAGTTTCCTCCGTGTTTTCCTGATCCTGTGCTGGAGCCGTGGGCTGAGCACTGTGTCATATTTTAACTTTTAATCCAACTTTATATTCTCTGTTATTGCCACTTCTCTACAGGTGAATATTGGTTAAATGTATCTAACCTGGCGCCTGTGAAAAATGTGACCAGCTTAGACCCAATCAACATAGAGGGATGGCTGCATTCCCTGGTTGGACAGACTCTCTTTAATATACAGCTCTGATCCCAACTATCTTTTTCAGGGTTGATGCAGAAAGACAAACAACCACTCACATCCACATCTATGTCCAATTTACAATCACCCATTAACCCTAACAAACATATCTTTAGACTGTGGAAACTCTGCACAGGTAGCCAGGTTCGAGCCCAGGACCTTCTTGCTGTGAAGTGTTAGCAATGGAGCTAACCACTACCCCACTGCACCACTGTATAGGTCAGATCCCCCCAGTGTTTTTGAACTCCATCCGCATAGATTTACGTCAAAGTTCGTGCTTCTGAGAGCTTAACAAGTTCCATCCCGAGCTGCAGAACACATCGGACAAGTCCCCCTACATGAACTCAGCTGCGATTTCATGTTTTATTTGTACTAATAATATGCAATTTAACCATTGCGGGATGCACTTTCTGGACTGAATGTAACAGAGGGCTAAGTTGAAAAGATGAAGACAAACACAAACAAACACAAACAAACACAAAGGCAGCTTTTTTTCAACAGTCAAACATCAACTTCTGCAACTATGTTATTGGTGCAAACAAAAAAGAAAAAATATGCATTGGCCCCAACATCTAAAACATTGTTCATGTCATCTTTTTCTACACAAACGTCCATAAACACTGACCAGATGTCCTGTGGTCGATATATCAAGTCTAAGAACAACAAAATGTTCTCATTCAAATGGACAAGTGACAAAAAATAAATAGATTAAGAGACGTATAGAACAATATGGAGAGAAAAGGGGACGGACCAGGAAACGTAAAGAAACACAAACACACACTTCTGACCGGACTAATTTCTGCTAGTGTCCCAGTAGCAAACTCCGGATGTCATTAAATGTGTGTATGTTGGCTTTGTGGCTAACTAACAGACAGTGTAATCACCCTGAAACCGCAAAAAAAAAAAAACCTATGGGGACGGCGCAAGAGCACAAAACAACAACAACAAACAAACCGGCCCTTTCGTCTCACAGTGTCGGAGGAGTAATGACCATCAGAGCCACTTTCTCCGCTGATTACTGATTACACACACACACACTTTGAGCAGACAAAACACTGCATACCTAAGAACACACACCTAATACAAGCAGTAGACCAAACCACATAACAATACCTCACTGTATGTCAAAAACAAAAAAAAAAAGATTCGGGAGTTCATACACTTTTATAAAAAAATCCCAAAAATGCTCAGACACACACACCCCTTCCCTTCCCTGAGCGATCGGTAATCTCTGCCCTCATCTCCTGTCCTGTGCTGCTCTTGCTTGTTTGGGTTTTGCCAGAAAAAGCGGCTCTGGGTCGAAACAGAGACACAAAACAACCTGCTGATAGGCGGGAAAAAGCCACTTATATAACTTCCATGTGTGTTTACCGAAACGCTCCCGCATGGCACACAGCGCAACGCCGCTCCACGGTGTGACGACGGGGAAAAAGACGGATTCACAGTTCAAACTCTCTTTCTCAGGCAAAAATAAAAAATAAAACCATTCTGTGTAATATCCCCCTCACTTACACATTAAAAGTGATTTACTATTATCCTGGCGTGCAGAGGAGGGTTTTACAGTGCTCCGGTTTAACGACCGTTTCAGAGGATTTTCTAACCTCAGAAGAAGGAAATCCTCATGAAAACACTCAGTTGAGCTACTTGGAATTTCTTGGCATGGAAACAGTCGGGAGTTAAGGTTTTAAAGAAGTGCGTGCAGTAAGTCGTCTGTCAGCGTCTCTCTCTTACAACGACGCCGCTATCAGCAAACGAAAACACATATAAATCGTCGGATTCGTTTATCGTGTAAAATACTGAGCACGGTTTCTGTTTCCATCTGCTCACGTCTTCTTATCATTAAAGCTAAAGATAAGCGGAGGCAGGAAAAAAATGCTAAGCGTTGTAGAAGGAGATCTAATTAAATTTTGTTCCAGGTTTTAGCATTCAGTATCCATTTATGATGATTTATGATTAATGCATAGGGTAGCTTCGTTCGTAGGTTCGTTTTATTCTTAGGAAGGAGCCTTGTTATTATTACAGAAAATTTAATCTAATTAGTGCCAAACAAAAATGGAAAGAAAAATAATCTACATCTACGTGGATTTTGTTTGAGTGTGCTAAATGCTTAAGGGCATGTGTTCTTCTTAGTTTACCATCTTACTTCATTTTTAGTATATTAACATGTGCTAATTACACAGTTCAATCATAGCTAGCAGGCTGTACTTAACCACACTTGTGCTTTGAGCTAAAAGCCAACACTAGCTTAGCAGGTACAATCACAAACCTGTTATTAGCTTGATTGTACTCACAGTGACACATGTTTGCTAATTAATCCTAAAGAAAATAATGAATAATGGTGTGATAACAGCTCTGTACATGAGCTAAGTGCTGATAGCACACAAACAAGGTCATGAAGGCGTGTAGCTGGTAAATGTTAGCATGCTAGTAACGGCTAATTAGTATGTAACAACAACAAATTCAGGCTTGTCTGGCTAAAAGAGGGTTTACTTTGCCTATTTTTATTTTTGTCAGTAAATCTTAAGTGTTAGGATTTGTATTAGTCATACATTTGTCAACAAATAAAGCTTTGACTACTTAGGCCTGAACCTACAATGATTCACCTAATGTCAGTACTATTTATTACTATAGTCATATGTCAAATGTGAAGTGCGCATAAAAGAAAATCATTTAGTAACAAACAAGGTATTTGTACCAGACACGTTCGTTCAGAATGACTAAAAGATCAATAATTGTGTGTTTTTATAGCTCCCCATTAGCCTAACTTTACTACTGTGCTAATGTACTATTTTTGTTTGTCCAAACACCTTTTTTTACAAGCCTTGGTGGTTGCAATAGAACAGGCGCTCTTGTGAAAAGCCATGCAGAGTTTCTGTTTGTGTAGATGGTCATGATAGGGAATCCAGCTCTGAAACACTTATGGTTGATCTCCAGCAAAAACATCATCTTTTCACACCTTTATCAACGGACACGCTCATCAATTCCACCGAATCAGTAGCTCCATCTTCTCGGTTTCAGCCAAAACTTTTATTTATTTATTTTTTTAAAAAAAGCAGCTGTTTCTTTGACCAGACATGCTTGGGAGTCGGAGGAGCTGAGGAAGCAGGAAAAAGGTGTCCGCCTTCTTTAAGTCTGTTATTAACAGGACTGCCCACACAAAGTGCACAGACCATTTAGCCTGTAAGCATCAAGCCTTAAAATCTTGATTTCCCAAGAGAGAAATTGCAAAACCTGCCCACAAGGTGTGATAACTTGTGGTGATAACCATCAAAACAAGTGGCTGGAGAATGGAAAGAGATGTCAAAACAAAAAGACGGCTTACACAAGACTGTCTGCACTGGATACTAACGAGACCCTAACATCTAAAAATCACCTCCAGTGGTTGAGGCCTCCAGAAAGGCTGAAATAAGCCCCTCCTCTTACCACGTGGTTGGTCCGGTCTCTGATGGGCTGGTATCCTGGTGCAGGAACACACTGCTCAGCGTGGCCGTTACAGAAGCAGCTTCCCTTCACTATCAGGTCGTAGATGGCAAAGTGTCGAGTGGGAAGGGGTTCGGTGGCGGTGACGTCTTTGGCCTGGCAAGGACACGCCTGGCGCTTCAGCAGCCGGACTCGGATGTTGGTCACCCTCAGCTGCTGCTGGCCCTCCATCCCAAACGGATCCAGGGACTCCCACTTTGGGAGGGTTCGGTAGATCACCTGGCAGTCAGAGATAGAGTCAGAGATGCCACTTTATTAGGTACGCCTGTTCAATTGCTTGTTAACACAAATAGCTCATCAGCCGCTAATCAATGCATCCAGGCATGTAGAGTGATCAAGACAACTTGCTGAAGTTCAAACCGAGCATCAGAACGGGGAAGAAAGGGGATTTAAGTTGCTTTAAATGTGGTATGGTTTGAGTATTTGAGAAACTGCTGATCTACTGGGACCATCTCTAGGGTTTACAGAGAATGGTCTGGAAAAGAGAAAATATCCACCATATCCATCACAAAATACCAAGTTAGAATTGTTCTTTCTTTCTCTTTTTTGACTCTCTTTCATACATTTATTTACATACTTCCTTCCAGACTCGATCCCTGTCCTGTAAGTGTTGGTGTTCCATCAAAAAATAAAGTGGACAAGCAGAAAAACTTCATAAAAACGTAATTCAACCTCAGTTTTTCCTTGGCTCATGGCGGCTGAATGATAGAAGGGATGTGCCACTCGTTGTCTGGTCTGACACTAGTGTTTTCTCTTGATTTCCAGCTTATAAAGTTACTAACGGAACATTTTGAAATAACACATTTGCATATAATTATACTGGACGAGTTTATGCTCCACGGCCAAGATCCTCAACTACAACTCAATCTTTGTTCTCCCCTCAGAAGCCGGTATTTATTTTAGGTCTTCCCTCGTCTTTGGAATTTCGTTCTCTTTACTATAACTTTGGTCTTAAATGGCGGAAAACAGCAATTAGGTCTGTAGTGAATAAGAAGAAATGCGCTGCTCTTTCTCTCGCAGCCTGAGGATTTAGAGGGATTAGATGAGTTTACTCTGTGGCACAATCACGTTCATTGTTGCTGCTCATGTCACTACATCTGTCATTTTAATGGCGGTGGGGGTGTGTTTTGGTATCATTTATGACCCTTACACCCTCCCATTATTGGATATGTCCTCACGTGACCACGATGGTGCTGGGTGTCCTTAAACGACACATGACAAAGTAACCCCCCCCCCCTCTTACCCTCCCCTCCTCTCCAGCTCCTCTTCTCTCCCTCTCTTTACCCTGTCTGGTCCCTGGACATCCTTCAAATCGAAGATCCCTTTATGGGCTGCCATCGCCATGGCTACTGCTGCCACTAGCAACCAGCGCCGCTGCTGTTGTCGGGGTGAAAAAGTTGGTGTCAGCCCCAACTCTCGCTGAAAGAAATGTGTGTGTCTGCAGTGTGTCTCTTTACCAGAGTGTGTGTTGTTGTCACCGATATCATTGTAGTAGCTGTGTGTGTGTTTTCTTTGGAACGAAGCGTCGGTTGAGATGCAAGAAAAGCCCCCACGCTGATGCCCGATTGGCCGGATGAGTGGCCGAGAGCGCGATGGGAGGAGCGCTATTAATTTCCCCCCGTTGTTGGAGAAGGTCACGGGGTCACGGCATTGTGGTTCGCAATTAAGAAGAAACACGACAAATAGGACGAGGGGGCGCCGGTCCGCGGGAGAGCACGGAGAGCGGGGCCAGACAAAGACGGGGATGGAGATGCAGCTCCACATAACTCAGGTCCGGACAAAAGGCCGGCGACAGCCCGGCGACACCACAGCAACACCAGCGTAGACACGCACCCACACTGGCATGCACACAAACATACACTGGCAAAACTAAAATTCCACAAGAGGCCTTCTCGGAGCTCTTACTACGCTGTCATGCCTTAAAGTTCTCCCCCAAATGTGCAAATGTGATAAAATATTAATGTTTATCAAATATGCAGATGACACCTGAGTTTATCCTCCGGTAATTTGTAATAATAGAGGAGGTTGTCTGCGATCTTAAAATGACACCAATAACTACCTACCCTATTTCTTGTAACACAAAGGTCCCGTGAAAATACTAATCCAGTGCAAATTGTCATTGCTGTGATTTAGGAGTGCGTATTTTCCTTTTCAAGATTTTTGTTTGATTTGTCATGGCTTTTTTCTGCCTCTTGTCCCTTAAGAATTATAAAGGATGTGCTGTAAATCAAAGTCTAGACAGATGTTTAGGTGCAAAGTTGGGATATCGCTGACCCATTCACCTCAATATTATTCATCCATTAGAATTTGCAAAGTAATTAAAGCTATCAAAAAGTGCAAATTGTCCTCTGACGCGCAGTGGAGTGAGGTGGAAAGTAGCAGAGCCATAACTATGGATAGTAAATTTCAGTAAAACACAGAGTTTGTTTCTTCTCTGTGAATGTGCCACATGAAACACAGACGTTGGAGCAGAATTTCTGAATCACAGGACGTCCACAGGTAAAATTAATCCAGTGCAAATAGAGCTTTACTCTGAGGCCAAGGATGTCCTCTGAATCATTTAGAGGCAAAAAGCATGGTTTATGTTTGTAGCAGGTTATATTTTCAGCAAATTTGATGTAAAGCTCTGTTCTGTTTTGAAAAGGGCAACCCCATCTTTACAGATAAAATAGTGGTATTTACCAATATGCAGATGACACCCTTGTTTATTTTACTATGAGTGCTGCACTGATGAGACTCTAAAGATTTATCTGGGCAACTGTAAAATAAGGTGAATAGTGTCTCAACCAAGCGGCAACCTCCAGGTCTGAGCGATGAAGCCCACTGCAAGTTGCAGTTCAAGAAGTGGCCACTTGAGGCTCCAAAAGGGATTAAATCCCCATAGACCCGCATGTTAAAAAGCCCAACTTTACAGCATTATTAAGCATGTTTACAGCCTGGTACAAAAAGCGATTTTGGTCTCAATAGCTTATTTCACTATTCAGAGTTGGGTGGACGGGTCTCAACGTCCAACACGATCCCCACGGCCATATTTGGAATATCCGGGTGTGGGCGGAGTAAAGCTTATCCAACATGGCGCCTGTGGTGAGGTTCAGAATCCAATGGGTGACGTCACAATAGGTTTGTCCATACAGTCAATGGTCTCAATTGGGGGAAAAAAGTTTCTAAAAAGTTTCTAGAATGTTGCTGTCCAGTTTGTCATTTGAAGAAAAGAGTTTAGAATATTAATTAACATTGCATACTTAATGGACACATGCTGCAGGTGAAAAACTTTTACACCTGCCATTAAAATATGCAACAAACTTTTTCTGTCTATCGGTTCTGTTAGGCCCTGAGGCGGTGGGTTCACTGTGGGCTACTAAATATCCTCTTTCCTGTTTCAGGGCTGAAAAATAAAGTAAGCCTGGCTTTAACGGGCCTAATTCCATCAAAGCGCTGTGGACTGTAATCTGGTAAACAGGCACAATGGGCATTGATGGAAGGAGAAAGACGGGAGTGGGAAACGGAGAGAGAGAGAGAGGGGGGAGGTGGGGGAGGGATGGGTGTCTAGCCGGCAGTACCAACATCCATCAGAGCAGCGGCACTTCCTTCCCGGCAGACAGACGGTGAGACCGACTGTATGTGTTTATCCGAAAGGGCAACGGACGAGTGTGTGTTCAAAGTGTGTTTGAAGAGCCACAGAAAAGAGAGGGAACATGTGTGTGAGGCTAGTCGGCCTTTCTCTTTTTCCCTAAGGAGGTCAGTCTCTACAACAAACACTCACATTCTTCTTCCAGCCGGGGCTGACCTCATAAATAAGACAAGGAGCCCTGAATACTCTCCGTCTCTCTCTTTTTCCTTCACATGCACCACCACCACCACCACCACCACCACCACCACCACCTTTTCCCCACATTACAGGTGTACACGAAAAGCTTTCAGCGCATGAGATGACACGCTTTTATGTGTGCAGGAGAAATGAGAGAGAAGCAGGAAAGCTGAGAAGACCTGCTGCCTGTAATCGCTCCCGGCTACATCCCCTCCACCACCACCACCACCACCACCCTTTCGCTGCCATCCATCACAGCTCCCACTTATCTGATCACACAGGAGCTCAAACACTCACATGCAACCCAATACGGTTTGATACAAGCCAGAAAAAACTGCGATCGCAAAAACACGCAAGCGCTTCAGATCAGTGTTTAACGCGCGCGTCTCTTAGTCGACGCGACGATTTATGTCTTTGAAGCAGCTTCCATGACCCACCGATTTATTATCATCATCACGAACCCGCAGCCAAACGCGTAAAAAGTCCAAGTTTATGTCGCCAGCTGGGATCCTGTCTCAAAGCCAGCGGTGAAGCAGAAATCAATCACGTCATTTTACGGTTGAAATATAACAGAACAGAACAGAAAAGCAGAAACAGGCCTCGGTTTCTGGTTTTGACTTCATAGAGTGTGAAAAAATAGATATTTTTTGGTCGACACGTGTGTCGGGGTTTATGCACATGCGGTTGAAGTTTCACTGTAAAACCATTCATTCATCCTTTCGATCAGTTATCAGGTCAGTTGTAGTGATCTGCATGTAGATGTTTGAAAATTGAAAGTCAGAGTTGGTCATTAGCTAAAGGCAAAATTAGCTCTTATGCAAAATACAAGTGAAGATATGAAAAGGCTAAGTGTGGCTTTTGTTGACGTTGTCTTATCGTCATCTGTAAAATGAACCAGATTCACTTTATTCCCGTCAGGCTAATTAGTTTTTAGCCTTATAACGTTATAAAAAAAAAACGTCTCATCCGCAAGAAAGACTGGTTTATTCACCGTGAATAAATCTTGACGCCTGGTGATTGTCCCAACGAGCTTGTGATCTCATAAATCTGGTCAATAATTTAAAAAACAAACCTTGAAACGAGTTTTGGAAGTGATTATGACATAGCTGCTAAACTGGCCTTGAAGGAAAGCCGGTGCGTCGCCATGTTTCTCCGCGTATTTACACACGATTCACCCAGACTGCACCGTGTCACGACCTTGGTCGGGCCACGGGCTGTTTGACTGTCATTACGGCCGACGTACAAGCACAGAGCAAGCGTGAGCAGCTGAGCGGCAGCAGCTGGTCGGTCCGAGCGCCGCCGCTTGGCCTCTTTTAACCCTCGGGGGTCAGCGGTCAAGAGGTTAGAGGGTAAAGGTCGCGGTCCGGGCACAGGTGGCTCACAAACAAAAAACTCAAAGACGCATCGAGAATCAGATACTTTCCTCACCTTTGTGCATAAACTGAGGTGGAGATGGAGAAACAGGGAAGCACGTTTACACACAGATTGAGACCGCAGCAGCTGTCAGTAGTCGTGGAGGGCGTAAAAAAACACCGCGGACACATGAGAGCCCTGCAGGGAGTCCAGACCAGCGCCACGCTTCGGCATGCGCCTCCGCAAACATCTGCAGAGCAGCTCCCGCAGGCACACGGCTTCAATTAAACATCAATGGACTTCAGGAAGCCCTCTCGTGCTCCAGTCCAAGTACGCCTGTTAAACACTCAATCATGCACTCAAAGTGCTACCCCCCCCCCCACCAACTAACCCCCCCACCTGGCCCACGCTCCGCTTCCAGTCCGCTCACTGCACTAACCGCACGGTATGACCCTCACATGTTGCACCCACCCGCTTTGTTCTTGTGGTGATTGGAGTGGACGCGGTTTAAGCGATTAGCACGTTTTCCATCATTATCACTTTATTCAGAGCTTCATACTGAAAGGGAAACTCCTGCTGCCTTCCCTCCAGCGTTTCAGTGCAGGTGTGTGTGTCCCCCCCCCCACCCACCCACTTCCCACCTGCGTCAACCTGCTTTGCTGAGAGATCTGATCGAATTCAGACTCGGAGGAAAAGTGAGAAAACTCTAACCTTGACACGAATTTCGATCATAAAAAAAACTGCAAACTCCAGAACAAAGGCCAGAGTCTAGAATCCGCGTATAACACTTTTATATTATGTTTTATTTTGTTCTGGCGAGTCCCAAGAATTTAGGAGGAGGTAGCGCACATGATTCTTGGCGATGATCGCCAAAAAAATAAAAAAGATTAAACTCGTCCGTGACTCACACCATTCACAACTTTAGAAGCGTAAGTGAAACCAGGTGGTGGTGTTTTCCTTTCAAGTGGGATTAGAGCAACTTTACTCCAGAAATATTTTTCTGTTCTACTTGTTTCACTCCGTAACATCTGAGGACGTATATCTCGACGGGCTAAGACGTCCACTAGCTATGAAGATGTGGCCAACGAGTAAATTTCCTCCCTGATCTGAGTCGAGCTACGACAAACTGCTGCATCCAGATCTGTTTACACCGCAACCAAACCCTTTTTTTTTTAATAAAGAGCACAAAAGAAGAGCGTTCCCTTCAGATACGTCCGCGTACCAACGTTTGTCTTGTACATAATGTCCAATATGAGCACAAATCCTTTCCCGCGAATCCCTTGTGTGTGGATGCAACACGATACCACTGTGTCAAAGGTGGACTCCACCTGCGACGACTAAAGGACTCGGAGAGAGTGTGTTATCACCGGAGGGTCTCGGTTCACCTCACCTCTCCACGGCTGCAGGGGTGAGAGCTCGAGTACTTGGACGTGCAGGCGGCCTCGTCGCGGCCCGCGCCCTCCTTCCCCTCCTCCTCCATCCCGAAGGCGGCGCTGCAGTTGCCGGCGTAGTACTGCAGCGTCCTCCACGTGCGGCCGAAGTCCTGCGAGCGCTCCAGGGTCATGGCGGCGGGCCGCGGCGAGCGGAACACCAGGATGAGGTGCGTGAAGTAGAACTCCGTCTCCAGGTCCAGCTGCACCGTCTCGGACTCCGCGCCCTCCGCCGACTGCCACCAGGTGTTCGGGTGGCGGAAGGAGGAGTCGGACATGGCGCCCGCCAGGTGGGAGAGGAGGGGCAGGGCGGCGTTGCACTTGGCGCACTTGGCGGCGCCGCAGGCCGGGTTGCCGCTCGGGTTGGAGTAGGAGCAGTAGAGCTCGGTGCCGTTGTTGCCGCAGACGGTCTGCGTCAGCACCCGGCGGCCCAGGGCCAGGTTGCCCATGCGGGGGTTGCAGGCCCGGCTCTCGCAGCGCGGCGCCACACCTGCGCGAAACACCTCCGCCGACAAACCTGCATGTGTGTGTGCGCACACACACAGAAAGAGAGCGAGAGAGTTCACACGTGCATTCAGCAAATATGGGCTCAAGTTTCTAGAGAAAACAAAAAAGAAAACGAGTTAAGTGCATATTGAAAGGTGTGGCCGCAAGGTTACGGCACAGCTTTGCAGGGTCAGCACGTCTCTGGAGAGTTTTTCTTTTTAAGATCAGCTGCTTCACTGGAGCTAATGTGAAGCGAGAAAAGAGAAAAAACACACAAATTCTGCAAAAATACTAAACAACTTGACTTTATTATGAGTAAAAGTGTAAAAGACTGTGAAAGACATGCATCTGAAGCTAAGCGTGAGAGCGAGTGGGCGAGCTGCCGTAAGGTGACTCACTGTGTGTGTGTGTGTGTGTGTGTGTGTGTGTGTGTGTACACAAGTCAAGTGATTTACCTCCATCGGAAGTGTTATGCAAAAAGGGGATAATAGAGGCATTGTGCACCTGCCTGCCTCAGACTGCAGCCAGCGTGGACTCTGACACAGATAAAGTTTGGCAGCTCGGGGAGGATGAGCAGCGTTCAGACGCCTTCCAGACGCTTTCAGACCCCCACCCACCCCCAACCCCACCCCCCCTTTACCCCAACACACACATGGATTTACTGTCTCAAACCTGGAGCTTTTTGCTTTCTCACGAGGAAAGGCTGCACATATCAAACCTTAGAGGATGAGTTACTGGAGTTTTGCACCTTTTTGTCAAGGAAAAGACCCTAAACTGAACATCAGTGATGTAGATGTAAATCAAAAATATGAATTAAATATTAAATAAACGGGAAACAATGAGACACATCCTCCTATTGTTCTCTTCTTCTACTCAAAGTGTCTCATAACAAACAGAATAAAATGATGTTTGTGGCAGAAATGCTGAGTAGAAGGTCAGAGGCTACAATTGGCTAAAATTTAAAGGGAGTTCTGCATTGCTGCACTTGTCCCTGAGACGTTGTGATAATAATAATAATAATAATAATAATCGCACTAACCTGCATGTGACAGCGCGGCCAGACTGACCACAAATAAAACCAGCATATCTCCTCTGACGCACGAATAATCCAAAATATGGGAGGAAGTAAAGAAAGAAAACATTTATATAAAAAATAAAGTTGCAAAGATTTAATCCGCGGTGGTTCTGAAAAACAAAAAAATAAAAATCAAGACAAGTGCGCACAGGGTTCAGATCCGGTGTGGACTTTCTCTTTCACTCAGCTGCGACCCAGTAAGGCGATAATAAGTCTTGTGAAGAAACAACATGATCGTGGACGGTGTGTTTTGCGATGTCCCGCTGAGGAGGAGAGAGGAGGAGCAGGAGGAGCAGGAGGAGCGGAACCGGGTCTGGCTCGTTGTGGTTTTTCCCGCAGTCTGCGCATCTATTTGTGAAGGAGCGCACAGGACGCGGAGCCGCTGGTGTAGTGACAGCGCTGCTCCGCGGCTCCTCCTCCTCCTCCTCTTCTTCTCCGCTTTTTTTTTTTCTCCTGCGACTTAAAGGAACATTCCAGTCTGAGCTTCACTCGTGGGGTCTCAACGCGCTTCCCGGACCCATGAAGGGGTCGTTCTGCGCAGCTAAATGGGTCCAACTCCTGTTACCTTAAAGATTAACACGTTTCTCTCCAAAACTCCAACAATCTCTCTGGTTATTTCCATTTTATTAGGTACGCTAAAAGTTTTTATCCTTATGCTCAACCATGAAACTTTTAAGTATCAATGCAGTAAAGTATCCTGCACATTATTGACACAACTACCCATTTAAGTTTACAGTTTTTATTTTATTTTATTTTTTTCTTTCCCAGTTATGCATTTATACTTATATATTTATTTTGCGTGTATTTCTTCCTTTTTTTAAGTTATTATTATTTTTTTTTATATAAATTCAGTATACAAGAAACATAAACTTAAAACATACAAAAACATATTCTGTTATTATCTTATTATTTTCTTATTTTCTTTCTTTCTACGAGTAAGAAAATAGTAAAACGTAAGAAATGTACCAAAGTAAATATTTTGTGTACATTTCTTCTTTTGTTTGTTTATTTTTTGGGGGGATTTTTTTAGATTTTTATTTATTTATAAATTCAGTTTACAAGAAGCGTAAACTTACAACATTACAACGGACAAAACCACGAGAAAAAAATAGATAAATAAATAAAAATACATAAAATAAATAAAGGCAGACAGTTCCAGTCATTAGATGTAATTGTGAGTTTTGTGCACAGTTTTTGCTCATCATGCATCAAACCCAGAAATAACATTACAACAATCTGAAACCAATATAATAAAAAAAAAATACTCTTGACATTAAGGCATCAGATACGTAGCAAAGGGAGAATATTGTAGTAGTGACAAATATGACAAATCATGTTATTTTAGCTCTTAAATTCCTGCCGGGACCTGAATCTATTATATCTACGAGAGGAATTATTCCTGTCAGATTTCCACGTACGGACGATACGTCTCAGATCTTTAAATGAGGAAAAAGCTTAAGGTTGAGTCTTTCAACTTGGTTTTTTATTTGTTTGCTTGTTTTTTTTTACCACTTGCTGCAGGTACAACAATACATTTCACTGTGTATCTCATCTTATTTTATCTTATCGTCTCACAAAAAACATACTTTTTCTTTTTTGTGTGTGAGTTGCAAGTATGCAAAAAAAAAGACAAAGAAATATAAACTGAACAGCAGCCAAATTCATATCGTAAATGATGAATGGAGTGGAGGAGACATAAATAAATAAACAGCTGGTAATTATATTCCATCAGTGAGTGTCTGAGCGTGACAACACAAATAAAAAGAAAGACAAAGGTGATTAATAGTGAATAAAGTCTAATAGTAGCTCTAAACTCTTCAAACCCGCCTTAGTGAAAGTGAAACATTCAGGTAAAACGGAATAAAGGCCTCATATCCACATTTCCCATTAATTGGCTCTGGATGCACAAGCACAAAACACACACAACTGCGAAAAACCCCGACTGCGGCCTTTGTTGACAACATTTGTTGGTCTCCATACAAAAACCCAGTGTAAATATGCAAGCCAATAAAACTGCGAGCTCTTTTAATTCCAGCTCCGCTTTCCACATGAGCGTCTGTTCTCAATTACTGCGGCCTAATAGAACCAGAGAGCAGCGAGGGGGGGCGCATCGTTTACGGACGCACAGGCTGCAGAGCGCCCCCGTGTGGTCAGGAGCGGCGGTGAATATATCAGGTAGGAGCTGATGCTGCTGCTGGTTAAAAACTGTTCTTTCTGTTGAAGCTCCAGTGAACACAGCAGGGCTTTGGCTCCTCCGTCTGCTGTGTAATCAGACCGTGACCCGGTTTCTGTGCATCTGACCCGTGTCCAATCAGCAGTGGGCAAAGTTAAACCATCTCACCTGTATTCTTCCGTGTGCGAGGACCCTGGGTCTTTAAGCTGAAGCTGAGCTATTCTAACCACCCGCCGGCTGTGGCTTCATACGGGGGGAACAGACACACGGGTTTTTTTTTTTTTTAATTTTTTTTGTTTGGATCAAAATCGTGCCTCTAAATGTTATTTGACTTTTTACACTCAGCTGGTTTCGGGTCTGCAGGTCCCGTGCTGTGCTTTTCTTCCTTCAAAGGCCCCGTTTTGACCTGCATCAGACTGGAAAGATCAGACCGAGGCCTGGTCTTCAGACGAGTTAAAAGGCACAAAGGTTTAGGAGTCGATGAATGATTCAGGACGAGGGATAAACCAGCCAGATAAACAAACACACGTCCAGATCCTTCCATGTTTCTGTCTCTTTGAGAAGGTTTATGTCTATGTGTGGGCACTGACCTATATTCATTTATTTATTTATTTATTTTATTTTTGATCTCTTTGTGTTTTGATCTCTTGGAACCATTTTTAGTCTCTTCCCCGAAGTCTTGCATCAGTTTTTAGTCATTTTGCATGACTTTATTGTTATTTTCCATTTCTTTGAGCTTATTTTTTAGTGGTTCTGCTAATTTCACACCTTTTTTTGTTGTAGTTTTTGCTTTTCTGATCATTTTACACCTTTTCCAAACAGTTTTATAATTTTCTTATTTTTTTTGATAGTCATTGTCTGTTTCTTTTGTCTATTCAGGGTCATTTTTTAAATTTCTTTGTGGTAGTTTTAAGCCATTTCTTGTTCTTTTGCATCTCGTTTTGGTTGTTTTCAGTTCTTTTAGAGTATTTTTCTGTCTCTCTGTCATAATGTTTGACTTTGTTTCTGATAATTATGTCTCTCTTTCTGGTTATTTTGGGGTTTTTTTCGGCCATTTTACATCTCATCTTGGTTGTTTCTGCTCTATAGAGTAAACTAATTGACCTTCAAGTTCATTTTTACTTTAAATTTAAACCATTTCAAGTCTCTTTCTGGCGATTCCAATCCATAAACTGATGTTGACACAGTGGTAATAGTACAAACCAATTACCCTCTGTCTCTGGAGGTGCATACAGACCCCTGGGCGTCCCCCTGGCATCGGCCTCGCTCTGAACACATCATCTTCGTGCCATGACTGACACCGTGACCGACTGATAAGGCGAGTTAATTACACAGAGCGCAACTCAGAACGAGCAGGAAAGAAAAATAAGCCAAATGATGTAAGGCCGCGAGTATTTCAAACACGCAGCGAAAGCTTTAGTGCAATTTCTGAGGAATTCTTCTGCCGGGACCCGACGCCTTTTACTGTAGGAAGTCAGATGTTAGTTTTATTCACCGTATCAGGTTTGAACTTGTCACATGCTTCAGTAACAGTTGAACGCTTCAGTGCAGAAAAAATGTGAACTCTTCAGACTGTTTTGCGCCTGGAGAGAAATTACTGCCCAGACAGAGAGTTAGCACGACCCAGATATGACACTCATTTCACTTTTTTTTTTTTTTTGTGCTGCTAAATAGGTCACAGTTCTTTAATTTCTGAATAACATCAGTGTGTTTGATGTCTAAGAGGCTTAAATAGAACAGGTACTAAACTAAACATGGTTCAACTCAGGGAACATGTAGATGCTGACATATATGCTGGATATATATATATATATACGTCTCCTAGTGTGATCTTCTCATCAAGTCAGTTAAAAAAGCGGTGGTAGTGGTTTTTAAGAGACATCATCTGTCATTTATCTGTCTGTCATAGAAGAAAATAAATTTGTGACTCTCCTTGGACATTAATTGAATTCAAAAGAATATTTAAAAACAGCTGAAGCTGAAATTTCTCTATTATTTTAAATTATTTTAAATCTATAAATTTTTCTATATTTTTTTATATTTATTTTATGTTTTATTACGTCTTTTTTCTGTTTTTCTGTTTTTAAACTGGTGCTGCAAATTTCCTACATTTCGACATCTCTTCACTATAAAAACAAACAGTTGCTGTTCCGCTGGAGGCCGGTGTCGCACTGCGCCACTAGGGGGCAGCACGTAAAAAAACGTGAAGACTCGTCAGAGTTCAAAGTGTTGCACTTCCTGTTTGGCGGTAACGCGTGTCTTCTGGTTTAGGGAAGAGCTAACGTTGTTGTGACGAAACGCTCCCAAACGTTTAGTTTGTTTATCAAGCATATTTATTTTTTGAACAAAATGGTGAGTAAATCTCTAATATATTCGCGTTTAACTTCCACTACGCTTCGTTTTGTCTTGTTTTTATGTTTTTATTTCCACCGCGCAGTGGTAGTAACTAGCATTTCAGCTAGGTAGCGTTAGCATTAGCTTCTCATTCATTAGCTTCGACTGAAAGTTTAAAGCTCTTTATCAAAACATGCACGGTAATATCAGATAAGTTTAATTTCTGGTACAATAATTTAAACTTTAATGCGATGTTTTGCTTTTAAGTGAAACAGTTTTGCGTTGTTTTTTTAGCCTGGTCCGAATTAAGCCGCACCAGACTCCATTCAAAAATCCTCTAATTTAGCAAGCGCGTCGTTATCGACAAACATTTGCTCTGTTTCGTAGGGATTATTTTACGTAAAACTGCGCCTATAGGCTATAACTATACAGTTTTACTTATGTTGACTTCTGCTGCATTATTGGGCTGTTTTCCACAAAGCTGGACACATTTTGTTTGTAAAAGTGATGCGTGTTTTCTCGCTAAACTGGCTGTTTTCTGCAAAGTTGAAATATTTCATAGCATAAGTCATATATTAGAAAATGCAAACTACTTTGAATATTATTAAAGTAATTGTGTTATGGTATGTTTTACTGATTTGTGTCATTTTTTTTTCTTTTTCTGCAGAGTTTACCTCTGAACCCGAAGCCTTTCCTGAACGGCCTGACAGGTAAACCCGTGATGGTGAAGCTGAAGTGGGGTATGGAGTATAAAGGCTACCTGGTGTCTGTGGACGGATACATGAACATGCAGGTAGGAAATACCTTTTATATTTTTAAGATCCACGTACAATCAACCATGTGAATCAGACTTAAAAGCTATAAACTGTGCAGTTTTCAGTCACTTTACGTTTATATAATGTTGTTACCTGTTATTTTTTGGGCAGTTTATCTGTTTCTCTTGGTGCTAGCGTTTATATTTGCCCTGAACAAGTATAGTTAAGTTGTTAATTTGGTTTCTGTGCCTTAATGCATCACTTTTACACAATAAACCCATAGATCTGTTTGCCTTTGCAGATCCCATTTGTCTATAGTTATGTGGCACAAGTCTCAGAAGCTTTTTTAATCATTAATTATGATGTTACCTCTCAGTTGGAGGTTTGTCAGGTACAAAAAGTTAAAATAAATGCTCACTTTATGAAGGATGTGATGTCCAGGTTTAGTTTTGAAGGATGTTTAGTAGTGTTTGAATCTTTTAAGGTTTAGTAGATTAAACCTAGAGACTTAACAGTTCGAAACAACAAACTCCTGAAGTTATTCAATCAAAATTAAACGTCATGTATATTTTAACGTCCTTTCAGAACTATAATCTCTAGAAAAAAGGAGCCATATTTCCTGAGATCTCACTTTTGCATTTGCAGAATTTACCTTTACTTGTGTTTCAAAACTCAAACAAGAAATTATAATGAAGGAAGGGAAAATGACCCCATGACTGATCTGACACTTTGACCCTTTTACACGACTTCCTGGCAGCTGGCAAACACAGAAGAGTTTGTGGACGGAGCGTTGGCAGGTCATCTAGGTGAAGTGCTTATCAGGTGTGTACAGCTAAAACACTTTCTCATATTTATCCATAACCAGATCAGTAGAGGCTTTTTTAAATTTTCATTTCAATGAGGTTATTTACTAAGGAATATTACCAAGAAATATGAGGTAAATCTAGATGTGCATCAACAGGAATCTGAAGAGTTTTGAGTTAACTATTCAATGAAAGCTGTTTTTATTGCGTCCATCTTGAAATTCATAACTAACCTGTGTTAATTATTAACGTAATTTTGCGTCCAGTTAAAAAACATGAACGTTTCTCATTCCCTCAGGTGCAATAATGTGTTGTACATCAGAGGCGTAGAAGAGGAGGAAGAAGACGGAGAAATGAGGGAGTGATGCTGGCGGAGAAGAGTCTGTTTCAGTGTGATTGAACCTCGTAGTTGATTTTTTTTTTTGTGTGTGTGTTTGTGTTTTCACCATGTGAAACAAACCTTTTTTTGTTTGTTTTCCAAGGAGCTTTGAAATGATTCTTTTTTTTTTTACTGTATGTGAACCAATATTAAGTTGTGAAACACACAATAAAATGACTATTGTACCTTTCTTAAAATGTTTCTGTGTGTGTTTTTATTTCTTGAAGTTCCGCCCCCTCGTCCTCTCTCTTTCTCTCTCTCTGCACTTTAAACTCTTCTGGACAAATATTTGCCTGTTTCCTAACTAACCCGAACCCCCGTCTGCTACTAAAGAGTCCTGCTTTCCACGAGCGAACATGTCCAGAAACTACAGGCTTTTAGTGAAAAATGCCAAACAGGTGGTTTTGATCTGCAACAACGGGGAGAAGTACCTGACCAAATATGGGATGCAGAATATCTGTGTGATTGAAAATGGAAGCATTGTAATAGGGAGGTAAGTTTAATTGATTTAATTATTTACGTACGCTGTCTGCACGTTTGTTGCCATCGAAGCGTGATGCTACAAGAGAAGAATTGACATAAGAGAAAGGACATTTATTAGATTTAAAGATGAGCTATTATTTGTTGTGCATTTTATTAAATCTTTGAGTAAATGTGGCACAAAATGTGTAAGGTATCGGTCATGTTGCTGCTGTTAAATGTGCAGACATTTATATAGATTTATTCTGCAGCAGCGAAAATGTTGCACATTGGTGACCCCTGGTGGCTGTGGTGCGTCATTACAATTAAAAAAAATGATAAAAAATAATTATAAATCCTGCAATTTTCCTTATTTGTGTGTGTAAAAAGGAGGATTTACGATGTTTATATTTTTGTGAACTACTCATTTTAGACCTGACTCTACTGTCATTAGTCTAAAGCTTGAAGTGAACACGGGTGATGAAAGTTATTTCTCCATCCAGGGATGGGATCATCGAAGCCGTGGGGCCGACGGAAACCATCCGAGCTCGGTATTCGGAGGCTTCCTTTGACAAAATTATTGATGCGACAGGAATGTGCGTCCTGCCTGGTGAGTAGCAGCTGTGGTTTGTGTTGATGTAGATGCAGAAATGTCGTATTTCTTGACTTGAAGCTGTGCTGGCGCCACAGTGTTAAATGTGCAGATATTTTAGTCTCAGATTTTGAGTTAGAATCACAGACTTTAAACCTTTGGGATGATTCTCTGATGTGTGATGCAACTATGTTTATCTTAAGAGTTGAATACAGCACTTCAGAGTTTGACTGCAACGACAGGAATCAGGAATGTTTTATTTATTTTACACACATCTATGACAGCATCAGAGCTGTCGGCCTTTGTTCTGCCAAAATGTTTCATGAGCGCAACAAATCCTTTAAGTCCTAAATTACTAGGTGGAGCCTCAGTGGATCAGCATTTCTCACAGATGATGAAATTGAAATGTGACACCTTGAACTATTTCTGAGATGTGCTGACATATTTTCTATCGGGGTCAACCTCGACTGTTTTCAAAACACCAAACAAGAGCTGCACTTATGGAGATGATGTGACACTTTATTTCTGTTTATCCTGTTTAAGAATGTGTATATATGTATTTTTTGCCTAACATATCTCACACGTAAGTGGTCATAATCTTTTGGCTGATTGGTTTCCTTCCTTAAATTCTCAGTTTAATTTGCATTAAACATCTCAAAAAATAAAACTCTGTGGAGAAGAAAGTGTATATTTATATTTTATCTCACGTTAGTTCCCTCCTGAGACCCTGCGTCCTCATATGAGGACGTTAAGTTTTAGGTTTGTGGTGAACTTTTATCCTCTTAACTTGATACTTGTTGGTGTAAAAACACGACAGCGGATTCATTCTGCAGCCGATCACTCATCACATTTTACAGTTTCAACTAAGTTATTTATGTTTGTTAACTTTTCTAATTTATTTATTAGCAAGTACTCGATTGTGGACGTTGGGACTTTACTATTTGCGATTCAGCTTTTGCACAGAAAATGAACAGTTTTATATTTTTGTTGCATATTAAAGACTTTATCATAATATTGAGTGAAATAATCCACACATGAGGACTTAATTTTTTTCCAAAAACTACTTCCTGTTAAAAGACAAAGCTTAGACGAAAATGCAAACCTGGTCTCAGGAGGTTAATATTTTAAGTTGAGGACGTCTTCTCATGTCTGTCTAATCAAATTGTTCCTCTTTTAATTAAACGTGTTCTTCTTTCAGGGTTGGTTGACGCTCACACTCATCCAGTCTGGGCCGGAGACAGAGTCCACGAGTTTGCAATGAAGGTAAATTATTCATCAGGAAAATGTTTTGATCCAAAAAAATAAATAAAACGTCAACTAAACGCTGTTTGATGATCTGCAGCTCGCCGGCGCCACCTACATGGACGTGCACCGGGCCGGCGGAGGCATCCACTTCACGGTGGAGCACACCCGGGCGGCCGCCGCCCCCGACCTCCTGGCCTCCCTCCGGGACCGGCTGGTCCGGATGCAGCGCGCCGGCACCACCCTGGTGGAGTGTAAGAGCGGCTACGGCCTGGAGCTGCAGACCGAGCTCAAGATGCTGGAGGTGATCGAGGAGGCCGGACGCTCGCTCCCCATCAGCATCTCCTCCACCTACTGCGGAGCCCACGCCGTGCCCAGGTAAATGTCGATAGCTTCAAATTTATTTCCTCCATCTCTTCTTCTACCTTTTGTTTTTGTTTTTCCAGAGGGAAGACGGTGGCCGAAGCCACAGAGAACATCCTGCAGGTTCAGCTGCCTCTGCTGAAGGAGCGGATCAGCGCCGGGACGCTCGCGGTCGACAACATCGACGTGTTTTGCGAGCAGGGGGTGTTTGACCTCAGCTCCACCCGCTCCATCCTGCAGGCCGGGAAAGACATGGGCCTCAACATCAACTTCCACGGAGACGAGCTGCATCCCATGAACTCCGCTCAGGTATCGCGCAAATTTAAAGTAAAAGGTTAAACAAATAAGATAACGGCACATTAACCTTTAAAAGTTTCCATTTGTTTTATTATGAAAGTATTTACAAAACATTTTTATCGACAACCTGGAATAATTTTAGAAAAATAAGTTTAATTCCATCTAGTGCAGATTGATATTGAAATATCGATACTTCCGATACCAGGTCTTTATGCTCTAAAATCGATTCTCAAACCAAAATATCGATACTTTCGATACTAAATTAAATAAGTAAATAAATAAAATACTCTGACGTCTTTTATTCTTTATGAAGCTATGATTTAAAATACGCTACTTTTTTTCTCGGTATCGTCGATACCAGCCTGAATTTTACTCCTATAGTATCAAACGGTGAATCTCCCCCTAGTGGACAAATTAGGAACTGCATCCACTTTCCTTGGAAAACCTGCAGTTTACATCTAGTTTCCATCAGAGTAACGAGCTCGTTAACCTGTGTGTGTGTGTTTGTGTGTCAGCTGGGTGCAGAGCTGGGAGCGTTGGCCATCAGTCACCTGGAGGAGGTCACGGATGAAGGCATCGTTGCCATGGCGAAAGCAAAAACCGCAGCCGTCCTCCTGCCGACCACAGCCTACATCCTCCGGTGCTTTAACACACTGTAAAGCTGTGAGTTGTTGTTGTGTAGTGTATATATTTATTTATATATATGTGTGTGTGTTTAGGTTGCCACAGCCTCGGGCCAGAGACATGCTGGACGCTGGTGTAATTGTTGCCCTCGGCAGCGACTTCAACCCAAACGCCTACTGCTGCTCGATGGTGAGAAATGTCAGGAGGCGAACGATTAAAAAACGTAAATGTTCTGTCTCTGTCTCACGTGTTTATTTATTTTTTTTTTTTATCCTCAGCCGATAGTGATGCATCTGGCCTGCGTCAACATGAGGATGTCGATGCCCGAGGCTCTGGCCGCCGCCACCATCAACGCCGCCTTCGCCCTCGGCCGCTCGCACACGCACGGGTCCCTGGAGGCCGGGAAACACGGAGACCTGCTGGTCCTGAACGCCACACGGTCAGTTTCAGTCATGATAAACGTGGCTAAATAAAAGATGCTAACGCTAAGAGCTTCACTGAGAAGTAACGTTAGCTATAAAATACTGTAAAAGGATCACGAGGAGTGAAGTATTACAGTGATTCTCAACCTGTGGTCGGTGGACCCCTAGTGGTCGGTGGTGTAATTGCAATGGGTCCGTGAAAATAAAATATCATTTAAAAAGATCAAATTTATAGAAATAGGATCATTTTAATCAAATGTGACTGAGACCTTTATCTACATAAACTACAGAGTTTAACAGGACTTTTCAAAATACGAGGCCTCCTATCATTAATTTCTTAATGATGCTCTTATTGTGAAACATCTGCAGGAAACTCATTAACTTGCATGTTCAGGGTTAATTAAGCTAATGAAACAAACAAACAAAGAAGCTCTTCCTCCCTCAGAGCAGATCTTAAATGTGCACAAGGATTCAAGACTCTAAAAAAGGTTTGAGCTCCATTTTAAAGTGACGGATTAATAAAGATGAACATTTCAAGCGTGAAAGCTGCTTTTGTTTTGAGGAAGTCAAAGATAAGACGCTGAACAGACATGATTTTTCTTTTCTGATGTTTCTAGACAGGCTGAACTTGACATTTTTTTACGGTTTAACGTTCTTCCTCCAGGTGGGAGCACCTGATCTACCAGCTGGGAGGTCACCAGGAGATCGTCCGCTACGTCGTCATCAGAGGAAACGTCGTCTACGACAACGACCGAACCGTGAGCCTGTGACCATGAAGGTACCACAACTTCCATTTCTAAGCTGTTTCCCGGCAACGTGAGATTGAGGAGCTATTCTGGTTCATTTTTTTTTTAAATAGACGTTCAAAGTAACATGAGTCACAGTTGGAGCCGTTCTGTGGTTTTAAGATTTGGCACGAAGCTGCAGCAGATTAAGAACCTTTGAAAGGAGCTGGTTCACGTATAAAATAGAAAACTCGCGGTAAATTTTAACTACGACTCGAAACATGGAGCCGTTATATCCACACGATGGGTTAAATTACAGCATTTTCTTATTCTCTGAAGCAGTTTTTGACATTTAGAAGCTTCACTTGTCTTTAATTACCAGGATTTCTCTGGTTAAATAGTTAAGTGAATAATTCCAGGATCAGCTGCTCTATTTTCAGGCTTTAATGTGAAGTTAATGACACATATTTATAATTATAACAAAGACATTTTATTTTATTCCTCCACCTTTAAAGTAAAATAGTAAAATACATGTAGGTATAATGATGAAAGGATTTTATTGTGAGCTTCTCTCAGTATCTTTGCTATTGTACCGGCTATGAAGGTGAAAATATGATGTATTATATAAACACTTTGGGTTAAAATGAGCACTGAGACATTACGTGTGTTTTACCAGATTGTGTAGAATAATGTTGTAATAATAATTGAAATAATTAGAATCAGGTGATTATCACCTGAAACGTTCTTCCAGTCGTGAGTGTCTTTATTGAACAGGTTAGTGTATAATACTCATTTTATCAACATGTTTCCACAGGCAGCCAAATAAAACCGTCTTTTCCTCTTCTCATTATTTTACAAACACTCATTATTACAGTGAGATAAAAAAAAAAAAAACAATAACTAGTTTAAATGCTATTCACAACAGTAACTGGGTGCATATATAGACGTAGTGGCTATAAAATGTGATATATTTAAATGTACCGAAGCTTAAATGCTCGTTTCCCTCAGGCTTCGTACTTCTTCCCTGCGCGGTGGATCTGTTGGTAGAGCGTCATGGAGAACGCCATCCCGAGCAGCTGGAGGAGGAAAGACACGATTATTAGTGCTGCTTCATTTAAGACGTTAGCGTGAGATCATCAGCTGCTCACCTGTATGACCAGCACACACATAGCGATGGTTCCCAGAAGGTGTTTGTTGTCATCCAGCCACTCCTCCACCTTCTGATAGCAACCCTAAAAAAAACAGAGCATTCAGACGGACGTCAGCCTAAAACTAAAACTAACACCAGCACCGTCAGAAAACCACAAACCAGCTGCTGTTATGCTTCAAATTAAAAGATCAGGGTGTAAAATAAAAGCAAGAAGCCGACTGTCTAAAGAGGAAACTCTTCTTTACACTCTGACCTATAAAACTTAAATTAAATTTCCATTGATATCATGATTTTAGTGGGTGTTAGTGACCTTTAACCTGTCAATAATACAGGTGCTCTAAACATTTAAATCAATTAAAAGATCAGGGTGTAAAATAAACTGGGAGAAAAAGCAGGAAGACAATTTTCTATGAGGAAACTCTTCTTTACACTCTGACCTATAAAACTTAAAGCATGATATCAATGGAAATTTATTTTTTAAGTAGGTGTTAGTGACCTTTAACCTGTCAATAATACATCTGCACTAAACATTAAAATCAATTAAAAGGTTCCTACTGTGACTATTAAACAGTTTCTTTATTCACAGAGTTCATGTTAAATTAAATGTTACCCACGTTAATCAAATAATTACTTGACTACTCTGAATATTAATTAATTAATCCAATAAAAAAAGTTTTCTGATCTGTTTAACGTGTTAATTTAAAGTTCTGGACCTGGAGACTTTTCATTAAAAGTAACATCTGATAATTGTTCGTCATGATCTGCCACTAATTATAATTATTATTATTTCTCTTTACAGATGAAGGAGGAGAAACCTACACTACACCAAGCTGTTACTACATGTTACCATAGAAACAATAAACTTCTTTAAAGACACAAATCTGAGTTGTGTGTGTTTTTTTTTTTGCTAACAGGAAGAAATGCTGAATTTCTGGGTGACTGTTCTCTGACTGTATAAGTATGATTTCATCTATGACTGAGACCAGAGGTAAAGTGTCGTGACTCACGTGTGTCCAGAAGACGTTGGAGGAGTTGCGTCCACAGCCCTTGAAGACGTTCTGACAGCATCGATCAGGAACCACGTTCTCATGCAGAGCAGTGTACCAGTCCTGATGGTTCATCACACCACAGCACTTCCACTGGTGAACGAAGGAGGAGGAGGAGGGAGTCTGTTATACGGAACTAAACCGCTTAATAAACTCTAATTAAAAATAATAAAACGTGTTTGTTCTTTACCTCTCCCTGGATGGTGTTCCACGCGTTCTTCAGGCCCTCGTTGTTTTCCGTGTTGTACAGAACCAGACCTTCTTTCAGGTCCTTTCTGGCATTTTCACTCACCTGTGCGCACACACACACAGATGGAGAGGTGGATTATGGGACATGTAGGCTTCTTTAGAAACAGAATATTTGCTTACGTTTATGTGGACACTAATATTCCTCTAACAGAGAATAAAAAAGCCTCAATCACACTGGTCCAGTCACAAGAAACACACGTAAATATTAGTTCCTGATCTGATGGTTTCCTTCTGTTTGGAATAAATATTCTTTTGCTCAACGTGGGGGAAACATCAGGAGATAAGTTTCCAGTAGGAAACAGGCTGAAGACGTATTTTCCACGTAAACATATCCAGTGAATAGCAGTAACGTTTCTTTAAGCCAGGGATGTCAAACTCATTTTAGTTCAGCGGCCACATACAGCGCAATTTTACCTCAAGGGGGCCGGGCCAGTTACCCAATAGCTTATAACCTGGTAAATAACGACAACTCCAAATGTTTCCCTTTGCTTTAGTGCAAAAAAGTACCCGCTACATGTAATGAACAACTGTGACAAAATAAGAAATTTCAAAGATTTTCAGCTAATATCTCCAGTGTAATTTTTGCAAATTCATCCCACGGGCCAGACTGGGCCGGTTTTGGCCCCCGGGGCCTTATGTTTGACACCCCTGCTTTAAGCAGACTCACCTTGTCGGTGTAGACGAAGAAGAGGATGAGGAGGATCAGCTCGGCCAAGAGAATGATCAAGAGAACGATGAAGAACTGAGCGACAGGAGAAAAAAAGAGTGAGATAATCAGATTTATAGAAGACTTTAACAAAAACATATAAAAAAGCGTTCTGTAAAACCACGGTGGCAAAGCATCGTGGGTGTTGTAGTGCACTCACGCTCAGCAGCAGGCACTTGTTCTCCTTGATGGCGCCCAGGCAACCCAGGAACCCGGTGACCATGACGACGGTGCCCAGGGTGATGATGAGGTTGGCGGCGGAGAGCGACGGGAAGGAGGGCGACAGGGTGGCGAAGCTGCCCTGAGACACGGACAACCACACGCCGACTCCCAGCAGCCCACAGCCCCCCAGCTAAAAAACACAAACACACAGGAAACTCAGAGACTAATAAGTAAATAATAATAATAAGAGCGATCTCACTTCTGATTTATGGCAACATCCAACAAATAATTACCCAGAAGAGCAGGTTGAAGAGGAAGAGCATGTACTTCACGCAGCAGATGCAGCCGCGAGCCATGACTGAGCTGATGGGAACTGATAAAAAAGAGTTTCAGTAAATAAATTTGTACCAAAAAGTTAACTTTTATCACATAAAATAATATTCTGAATTAAAAGAGAGGAGATGGATTTACCACTTCAACAAGGAGGAGGAGGAGGAAGAAGCTCTCGTGTTGAACCTGCAGCGACACATTAGAAATCATGTTTCAGGCTGAGAGAGAAACCGACTATTACAGCAACAGTCTCTAAATCCAAACACTGTTTTCTGTTTTTCAGGGATATTTCAGGTCTGGCTTTGCTCCACCACCGGGATCAAAAAGGAGACAGCTCTGCAATGAGACGTTACTTACAGGAAATGCTCGACATGAAAGACAGGGAGCCCCCCGGGCGGAGCGATAGGGTTTTAATTATTCCTTCAGTAATACCGGAAAAACAGAACCAGGGCTGAACGTTCTGCAGAACAACCTCACAGAGACTTAACAAACCCAGCCTGAGTGGAGGAGGAGGAGGAACCTCTGGATCAGCTCCAGGTTAAAGGTTTATTCATAATAAACTAAATGCAGTGTTCACAAACACCGTGGTTACACTGACACAATGTTCCCCTCCAGTAACATTAGATCACAAGACAGAAACAAAACTATGGCAAATTTCCCAAAATAGTATAAACTACAAATCAGTAAATAAATTACAGAGAAAAGAGGGAAAAATAAATAAAATAATAAGTCGTTCTGGTAAAAAGATGCGATGGCTGTCGTATTTTTTGCCAAATACTGCTGTTAAAGCTGAGATACACCCAAAGACGATAAGGTTTTAAATATTGACTGCACTTAATTAACAATATTTACACTGGATTTACAGTGAAATAAAATAAGTCGCTTGCAGCTTAATAATATGAAACGACACCACGGTTTCCAAATATTATCTTTTCACAGAATCATACACGTGTGATAATTTAAAATAAAGACAGAAAAAAAGAAAGTGGTAAATTATTTCCCCAACATTTTATTTGTCTTTAAATCATTTTTCAGTTTGTGTGTCTGAGTGATGTTAATAAACTTTTAGATAACTAAAACCAAAGATGAATATTATCAGATTATTAGTATTATTGTTGTCAAATTATTCAAATCAAACTCAAAACAGTGAATCAACGTTTAAAATGACGAACAATAACCTCAGAAAAAAAAACTCCCGTTCTGTCCTATGAAGACGGAGGTTGTGTGTCTCAGAGAAAGAAAAAGAACAGCTGCCACATGAGATGTTTGTGTTTGAACTGAAACTGAAAACCAGAGTAAAGAAGCAGAGAATCTGAAAGCAAATGAAAAACCCTCATTATACTTTGTTTACTTTTCATCCTTTGCTATTTATCTTACAGATTTAATCACATTCAATACCACAGACACCAACATCAAATTCATGCTAAACTTCCTTCTCATATAAACATAAAATATGCCTGTGTTGTTAAATATGACGTCTCCGCTGTTTGAGGACAAAAACTGAGAATCAAAACAAGAGTTTTTATCCTCACGCCGTCCGTTTACTGGACTCTGAGCCTTAACTGGACTTTAAAAATCACTACATTACTGAACCTACTTTATTCACACAGCTGCAATATCATAATACAAGAGCTACCGCCTTTTTTAAATTAACAATTTATATTTTATTTCATTCAGTCATACATTTACACCACTATTATTTACCTTGTGCGCGGTGAGGAATTATTATTAGACTTAGATCATCCACAAGGGAAACTGATTGGTCACAGTTGCACATGAAAGAACCACAAGTAAAAAGTAAGATAAAATAAAAAGTACTATAAGCACAAAATGTACAGAATAAATGTCTATTATCATTAATTATTATTATCATCAATATTATTTAAATACATTTCACTGAGCATTGTACTAAGTATAACTGTGCATGTGACAAATAAAACCTTATCTTATCTCACATATCGTTAGCCTAAGTCATATTTGAACGTTTTTTAAAAAACAAGGAAAAAGAACAATTATTAGCGAGCAAAAAATGCTAACAAAATGCTATTAGTGAAAGGATATGCGTCGCTTTTTTCCTATTAAAGTGAATGTTTTAGTCTATTTTAGCGACACTTTCACGCACACACACTCCAGCGTGTAGTTTAAATAGTTTAACCTGAGATGAAATGACGTTTTTAGGTGGATTAGCAGTGATTGTTTCTGTTAGCTTTATTGTTGACCCGTCGCAGGGATCCTCTTCCCGACGTGACGTCATTGGCCTGAACTTTTGTAGCGTTCCTAAAGTTTTTAGCTAAAAAACGACCGGCGCCATTTTTAAATCCGACAACTTTTATACTTTTCGCGCAATAACACGCGTTAACCTTCGATTTCAGACACTTAAAGCGCTTCCTCGCCACGATTCAGTGATTGTTTCCCGGCCATGCCTTCGGAAAAGAAACGAGGAAAACGAAAAATAAAGAAAAAAGAGGAGGAATATTTCTTACCGTTTGCTACGAGCTGGAGCTCATCTCCCCGCTAACGTCTCAAGCTTCAGCCGCAGGAAACGTCCGCATCCTGCTCTGCCTCGCAGCATCAACCGGGTTTTAAAAAACACAAATCCGATAAACTGCGAAGTCCGTTTGGAAGTTTCGTCGATGGCTGGATGAGAGGAGGAGGCGAATACTTTTTTTTCAGAGGGCGGAGCACAGAGAGGACGAGGCCGAACCGGAGGCGTGGTTGTCGGTTAGAGCGACAGAGAAAGCTGCGGTGAGTTTCGGTACTGCAGTCAAATAAGTACATTCAAAAGTCCCATTGAAAAACTGCTGATTATACAACCGTGGACTCTTTTCTTGTGGTTGAATTTTTTGAGAGACTGAATTATATGGTGTTGAATTTCTTTTGAGATGTTGATTTTTTTGGAAACTTGTATTAATTTATTTAGAAATTTAGAAATGTTTATTAGAAATTCATACTCAAACTCTGATAGAAATACGTCCACAGTACTGCATCCAAATAAGTACATTCAAAATTCCCATTGGAAAACTGCTGATTATACAACTCTGGACTAGATTGAATGTTTTCTTATAAACTGAATTTATAAATTCATATTTAATCTCAGGTGGCACTGAAATACTTCCATAAAAAATTAATAAAATGATTAATACTTGTATATTAACTCCACACACAAAACCCAAAGCCAAACAAGACTTTAATAAAGGTTCATCATCATAACATTGATATAAATACACAACTGTGAACAGAAGATACCAAATAAAAATACAAAATATACAAAAAAAAAACATATGTTTTCCAGTTCATTCATCCATGGCGTTAAAGCAGGACCGTGTTTCCTGTCTATTCGAAGGTCGAGGAGTGAAAGTCACTGTCCGAGGTCCAGACTTGTCCCCAAACTGGAGCATGTGATGGTTCCCCCACAGAGAAGAAGGGTCTCAGGGAGGTGGACTGAAACTCCTTTATTTACCTGTGGCCTTCCTCTGACGGCATCCGTTTATCCCAGCACCCATCGGTCAGACTGGGAGGAGTTCAGCTGCACAGACTCGCTGCTCTCTCCATCCTCGTGCTGAGATGCAAATATTAGACGTGTTATTTGTGAAATCTGTCATTAAACTACAAAATATACAACACTTTTGACATTTATCTAAATAAGGCTCATTCCCTCACCTTGCTGGCGATGGCCCGGAGTTTCCCGAGCAGCGTGGGTTTCTGGGTGTAGACCACGTCGTCGTCGGGCTCCTCTCCTTCGGTCAGGCCACAGCTGTCTGCAGCTGGCAGCTCGCAATCCTTGTTGGCAGACATCACCAGACGAGAGTACTTGTATTCCAGCCTGGTCACAGACCACAAGGACTTAGTCACCATGAGAGAGCATCTTATTCAGCACAGACAGCGTTTTATTTATGACGCCGTGACTCAGGAGAAAATCAGTCCAATGCTGTTGCAGCACCAAGTAACAATATTATTATTATACCCATATTTATATTTTTATATATGAGATATTCTAACATTTTGTTTTGAGAAATATTGAGGCACTTTTCTCCAGAAAAGATATGAATAAATTTTTTGGAATGTTTGTTCTTCTATACTTGTATTTTCTTTTTAAATATTAATCAGTCGTCTCACAATATTTTGAGAATAATGTTTCTTCTATTAAAGCCTCAACGTTATTAATAAAAGCTTAGAAAGTAACATTTATGCCAAGATAAATCTAAGACGTAACACATCGTCCAAGGAAATAAAAAAAGGAAGTTTGTTTTATTAATTCAATTTTAGAAACGTTTTCCAATGAAACAATCCAATAAAACAAAATATTTGAAGAGTAAAATAGAAGATGAAACTGTTTATGAAATACACTCAGAGCCTTCGCTGCTTCTGACAAAAACAGCTGCTGATCTCTTTGCTTCTAAATAGCGGCTGACGGTGACTTTAATGAGCACGTTGGTGTGAGCTGAGACCAGGCCACCTCACCTCTTGTTTTTCTTCCAGAAATAGCAGGTGAGGGCGATGAGCAGCACGGCCACGAAGGCTCCACCTCCGACCCCGACCTTCAGCCACAGGGCGATGGCCTCGCAGGGGGCGGAGCTCCGAGCAGGTAACGACACACCTTTGGTGCAAAGCCTCGGCTCGTTCCACACATACAGAGTTACCTGTGAACACGAGGGAGTTATTAGTTGTGTTTTTATTTTATTTTTTTATAAAAGAAACTGAATAAACCTGTTACCTGGACGCCTCCTTTACATGCTCCCTCTATCTGGTGGTAGTCGTCCTCAGTGCAGAGTGGACAAGCACTGGAGCTCTCCCACAGGAAGTGGAATGTACATCCATCACATGTTCCTGCAAGACAGGAGCTGCACAAACACAAACCGATCAAATCACGAACCTTTTTTTTTTTTATTTCATTATATGAAGTTATTTAGAGTTAGAAAATTGGTCTTTTGGCAGACCTACCTGGGCACAGACAGTTGTCCTCGTTCAGATTTCTCTGGGTTACAGCGAACGGTGATCACTGAACTACGACCCTGGTCGCACGAAGCCGTCGCCTGCGTCGACCTGAAGTAAAACAAGCGCTCATTTAAAGACACAACAACAGCAACTACAAAACATTCAAATCTGCCTCTGTGTTTGTTTCTGTACCTGTAGAAGAAGTTAATATCGGGGACGTCCTTTGAATTCTCTGGGAATAGGTCTGGATTAGCGTTCACGCCGCTGAGGACTGTGTCAACTGTTGCTCCTAAAAACAAAAGACGGGACACATGACGTCAGTTTTCACCAGCAGATAATCACAGATCCACGTTTTGCGTTTTTTAACCCGGTGTCGTACCGATAAAAGTGTCTGCGAGGCTGATGGACTGGGAGGAGATCGCCATCCTGAAGCCCCGCCCATCTGCCGGGATGATGGTTGATTGACAGACGAAGCTGTCCACCGAGTTGACAAACTGAGCCGAGTCGCTCTGGTCCTCTTTGCTGGACACGTCGGTGACGTTATCCGTGCAGACAGCAGCTCTCTTCCCCTGAAGAGACGCAGATACAGACGGCATGAAAACCATCTGGCTGTTACTATAGTTACGCTGATATCGCTTATACCATAATACAGCTTCTGTTTAGTCCACACATGGTGAATGAAGAGCTGGAGTGAAACTACCTCGTGACCACACAGGCTGATGTTGAACAGGTGGAGGTACTTCGTCCCTTTGGTGGTGAAACTGGGCCCGATGGTCAGAGAGGCCACGTTCGTCAGGGGGCCGAGGTCAAAGGTCAGCGTGCGGTTGTTCTCGGTGTGGGTGAAAGAGCAGTCGCTATAGCAACGGGAATGCTCCTGAAAGAAGAGGAGACGACGTTTAGTCTCTGGAAAAGTCTGCAGGCAAAAAAAAAATATGTAGAGCTGCAACGACTATAGAGCAAAAAACACACAAATTGGATTAAATTTCCAAGGATTAGTGATTTGTACATTTTGTAGATTGGTTCATAATTCCGTACATATTTTGATTACACTGTTTTCTATTTTATTTTTTTAGATTCAATTTAATCTAGTCTAATCTAATCTTATTTTATTTCATCTTTCATTTTACTTGTGGTTTTTAAGAGTGTTTTTTTTATGTGCAACAATCAATCAATCAGTCACACTTTATTTATAGAGCACTTTTCATACAAAAGAGCTCAACATGCTTCACATAAAAAAATTTAAAAAAGACACACACAGGGACGCACACATGAAATTTTAAAAACACTGAGGAAACACTATCCCACATTCACCACCTTGAAGTTGAGGAAACGCTAGAGAGATAAAAAATAACTGTAAATTATACATATAATTATATATATAACTATATCTAAAGGATAAAATAAATAAAATTCAATTTAAGCCAAAATAAAAAGGTAAACATAATAAAATAAAGTTAAAATGAGTTAAAAGCCAGACTAAAAAGATAAAATATTAAAAAAAATAATAATAATAAAATTAATAAATAAAGGTAATAATTAAAAACATTAAAAAAAAAATCACTAAGCTACCGTGACCAAGTCATTTCCCTTGTGGATCATTAAAGTCCAAGTTTTATTTAGTTTCACAATCGAATAAGTAAATATAAAATTTATGTGAATCTACCTGATAGTCTGTATCACTTACTAGTATCAAACCATCCTAACTCGCTATGAGGACGAATGAGATCTGGTGTCGTTACCTTGTTGCTGATGCTTCCAGGTCCACATGAAACACATGCGTCCTGGCCGTAGGTGTGTCTTCCGGCCAGGTGCGTGTTGGCCGGACACTCCAGGCATCGGTTGGTGTCTCTGTCGATGTAGAAACCGGCCGGGCAGGGAACGCAGGAGGAGCCGGCCCGCTGCGAGTTCTGTGGGACCAGAGCACAGGCCCGACACGCCGACGCCACCCCGTCCACGACGTTTGTCACGCTGATGGAGTAGATCTTCACCATGTCGCTGACATAACGCCGCACCTGAAAACATGTGTTACTCATTAAATTAATCCATAGCATGATGTAGGGCTTTTATTTTCCAAAAATATATATAGTACTGCGTAATTATAGTTACTACAGTATATAGTATTGTGTTTTATTATTACATATACTGTTAATAATAATATATTGTCTAAATGTAACTGAGTTAAGGGGTAGGACTAGCTAAGTTTTTATCCTTTCGAGCATGTGGAAACAGTTTTTGCTTTTAATTTATTTATTTGTCTACCTATAAGTCTACCAGTTCTGGTTTTTGTTTTTTCACTATTTTTCTTCTTCCTTTTTTACCTATTTACCAACCAACCAACCAACCAACCAACCAACCAACCAACCAACCAATCAATCAACCCATCAACCAACCAACCAACCAACCACAACCAACAACCACAATCCCAACCAACACAACACCAACCAACCAACCAACCAACCAACCAACCAACCAACCCAACAATCAACTAACCAACCAACCAACCAACCAACCAACCAACCAACCAACCAACCAACCCACAAATCAACCAACCAACCAACCAACCAATCAACCAACCAACTCACCAACAAACCAATCAATCAGCCAACCCAACAATCAACTAACTAACCAACTAACCAATCAACCAATCAATCACCAACCAATCAACCAACCCAACAACCAACCTACGAATCAACCAACCAATGAACCAATCAACCAACCAACCACCAACAGTGCTGCTAATGCTAATTTATCATAATTATTTTTCTGTTCTTTCGTGATACACAAGACAAAAATCATGCAAATCTCTCTAATATATAATATTAGACTTAATAAATAAAGTTTACTAAGTCTAATATTCTGAGACATTTTAGACTAAATATCATGCTAACACTCAGAGAAAAGTCAGAGGACCACATTTCATTAGGACACACCCTCTAAGAACATGGAACAAAGGAAAATCAGAAGAAGAAGGAACTATTTGTGTGTTCTACTTACATCTAGAACCCGGTTAGTCCTCTGGAAGGCCCATGTAAATGTGACAGAGGCATTTCTGGTCAGGATGTGTGAGTACGACTGTTTGCCCTTACTGCCCTCCCAGGACTCCACCACCGTGGTGCTCTTCCTGTTCATATCCTGCAGGGGGCGCGCAAGGAAAAAAATACAGGTCTGAACAGTTGTATCCGGAACGCTGTCATAAACTAACACAACTCGGCTCTCCTGGCTCTGTGGGGAAATTACTCAGCTAACGACCACCTCACGCTTCTAGCAAACACACACCATCATGAAGTAGAGCTCACAGTCGGCAGAGCAGATGGTCTCGAACACGAAGGTTATCCGGCCAAATTCCCCGCCGGTCATCCCCGAGAGCGAGGCTGGGACCCTGCCACAAAACGCAAACACAAACACCGGCAGTCACACTTTGAACAGGATCCCACACACACACAAATGCGACAACAGCGCATCTGAATAACACACAAACCACTTACTTGAAGCCGGGCACGTGCAAACTGAGGAGGAGATAGTCGTTATCTGAGCTTCCTGCTCCACTGTGAATGTGGTCTCCTGCCACCTCCCACCCTGGTCATCAACACACATGGTAAACACACAACACAACTCGATGACTACGAGTTGCAGCATCTATCTATCCATCTATCTATCTATCTATCTATCTGTGCTCACCGTTCATGTCGTCACATTTGGAGTTGCCCACATAGAAGCAGGACGTCTTCATGTTGGAGGGCAGCACGTTCCACCATTTGTACTCGTAACCTAACACCGGCTCTGTACCTGCAGGACACTCGGCACACGCTACCACACACACACAGACACACACACATAAAGCTTTTATTTAGAGACGATAATGACATTTCCCTCCTTGGGTCAACATGTTGTTTGCACAATCTATTCAGGGGCTGGAGAGTCCAGCTGGAGCGCCTTTATAACACGTGTAATTCTTAATATTATATCATGTGTGTCTCTAATTAAAGCCCAACAATCCAGACTGAAAAGCTCTGTTTATATCAGTGGTAACGCCATTAATCGCCATGGTAACACGGGCAGGTGGTTTACCGAAGGTGCCGTCGGAGTGGGTTCCAGGTGGGCAGGGCAGACAGGTGGAGTCGTTGCTGTTGTAGTAGCCGGGGTTGCAGGGAGGACACGCCTCCCTCTGGCCTGTGGCCGGCAGCTCCACCGCCCCCGTCACGTTCTCCACACAGATCTTCGGCTCCACCCAACGATGCAACACCTGCGTCTGTAAACAGGAAGGTAACATGAATAAGGTTAAAAGGACTTTGCTGAATACATAAAATAAAAAAAAAAACAGAACCCCCTCCACCACCTGCCTTTGGCCTGAGGTCATGGACAATGACTGCTGATTAGGCTGATTGGGCTGATTCTGGATCAGATGGCAGGAAAAGTGTTCACTAAGCTAAACATCATCACATTATGAGGCTCCTCTTCTTTCTCTGACGAGCATATTCACAGTCCGATTTAAAAACAGAATCTGTACGCGAGGTAAACGCAGAGCTGCTTTTCTTTTTTGGGTCCCAGTTTTGGATGCAACAAGGATTCACATTTACGTGAAAGTAGGCGACACACTGATGCTAACGAAGCTAGACCAGGATTTCTGCAGGTCTGAGAGTAACAAGTAAGACCTTTTCAGACCTTTTAAGATCATTATGGGTTAAATTTGATCTACACAAAGTACAAAAAATAAAGAAGATCAGAGACCCAGAGTTACAATTATTATTATGTAATTGAAGACTTTTTAAAGCCTTAAATTGGGATTATCAAACTTAAGATTCTTCACGACTCTGCAGAAACTCTTTACATTAAGACCTTCAGGTGAACTTATTAATGCTTAATTAATTAAAAGGACAATCTGATTAATCTGAACTTTATTAAACCCCACCTACACTTTGTATTTGTTGAACTTCATTTTCATGCTTACTGTTCATTTGCATGTAACGAGAGAAAGAGAGGGTGTGTGTGTGTGCGTCTTTGCGATGGTACAAAAACCCAAAAGTGACTGAAATTTGAAACGTGGGAAGCGCTGACCTTCCCCTCGCTGTCGCAGGCCGTGTGGATCTGGAAGTAATCCTTCTCTGAGCACGGCGGCCTCAGCTTACATTCAGCCCACCCCTCGTCTGAGAGAGAAGAACGAGACACAGAAATCAGAGACTCACACTCATCATAACACACAGAGAATAAGCTGGAGAATCCGTTAACCTTGCATACTGTTTGTGTTTAATAAATCCAGTTTATTCGTCTTAGTCTATTCAGCAAGAACAGAATTTGGACCAATATAATTTTCATGACACAAAATAGAAAAAGTGGTAGTGGAGGAAGTCGTTCAGCCCAAAACCTTTTCTTTCTCTTTTAAAATCAATATCAAGACATTCATTGATATGTTTTCCCACCCCTAGAAAATACAGTGACCAGCATCCACACTGTTTATTCCTAATTGCTGGAGATGTATCAGTGTTGATAACGTCCAGGGTACATACGTGAGTAGTGGTGTTCGGGACAGGCTGTACAGGAGGACGCCCCCTTCACGGAGTAGGTGTTGCTGGGACACGGCTGGCAGGACGAGGAGCCGGGGGTCGGGCTGAACCATCCGGGCCGACAGGGAAAACACTCCGATGTGTAGGCGACACCTGAACACATGAACACACACACACACAAACAACCTGTAGAGACCTTTTGTTTGACATATGTGTTAGATTTGTCAGCTTTGAGTGAATATTCTTGAGCTTCACCTTCTATTTGGATGTTCTTGAGCAGCACAGGTTTGACCATCTTCCCTCCCACCAGAATCCCCGTGGTCCTCCAGTACAGGATGTTTGTACCGGATTTCAGGTTCACCTGGAACAAATACAGACAAAAGTGAACCACACACAATTTAAAAAACACACACACATATGTATGTATGTATAAAGGAAGCATGTACTAACTGTGTGCGTGTTCCATTCCTGGTTGTTGGTGATTTTAATCCACTTCTGATCGTCATTCTGGGTCATTTCCTGGCACTGCTCATTCTGGACCTGAGCACATGTTATAGAAATATAAGATTTCAAGCACCATCCATAGGATTTATTCAAGCTTTTTAGAAGCCAAGACAACATGTTAATTACTGGACTTCAGAGGACAGGGTAGCTGTTGTTTCTCTATGCTAGGCTAAGCTAACTTCTGGCTATAGTTACATACTGAGCCTGGTAACATGAGAGTAATTTCAGTCTTCTTCTAAAAAGTTAAACTATTAAAATACTTCTTTAGTAAGAATTTAATTTCCCCCTAAATAAAAAATACTCAGTTTTCTATTCCTTCAGATTTCACTGTGTCTTACATAGAATTCAAAGAAGATGTTGTTGTCGGGGTACTGGTACGTGAAGGAAACAGATCCCTGTTTCTCCAGATGAACGGCGTAAACCAGAGACACTGTGCACTCGTCGCGATTCGACTCCAGATACACGCCCTGCGGCGTCCAGGCCGAACTGAAACACGGAGAAGACACGAATGACAGTAAACTCTGTTTTTATCTCAGCGTTTATCTGAGCAGCAGTGCTGTTAAACAGTACCTGTTACAGGCCTGGATGTCCTCTCCGTTGGGCCCGGGGTCGAAGAAGATGGCGAGGCTGGTGAAGCCGGCGGGGATGGCGTCCCACTGGTCGAAGCGCAGGCCGCTGCCCAGCGAATAGGAACCGGCCACGCACGGCGTGCACTGCTGGGTGGACATCTCCAGGAACTTCCCCGCTGGACAGGAGAAAGCTGGAGGAAAAAGCAAACGTCGCACATGTGAATAAACACTCACAAGCAGATACAAAACACAGTCTGGCTGCACTCACAGCACCAACAACAACAACAACAACAACAACAACACTCACAGCAGTCGGTCCCTCTGGTCGGAGAGGGAAGGTCGGAGCAGGAGCCCGGATTGAGAGGGATGGCAACTCTCCATCGTGACCCTGTGCTGTCACACTCTGTGTACTGGTAGTAGTAGTCTGTCTGCAGAACACACACACACACACACACACACACACAAAAGCACAAAAAAAATCAATAAACCATCTAAATGGTGTGTTTTAACTCAATGGATGGAAATGTCAATGGGTCAGTTCAACCTGCTGTAAAATATCAGTGCTGGTCTCGGGTCATGGACATTTGTGTTGCCATCAAAAATTAATCCTCATATATTCATCACTCTTTAGATAGCGCGCCACTAATTACATGTGAAAACTGTTATTTTTGCATTTTAACCCCAAAAACCTGTTAAATCTGTTAAAACCGATGGTAAATTGTAGCTGTAAATATAATATTATCCTCAGTTTTGTGTGCAGACGTTCCTTTAAGGATGCACACACGCCTTGAACTCCACATTAAACGCAAGCTAGCTCACACACACACACAAGGCAACACGGAGGACGTTTCCAGGGTGAGAGTGGCGTCTGACCCCGATCTCCACGGCAACCGAATACTGCTGCAGCAATAATGGTCCATTAAGAGCGGGACGGCAGGTCGTGTGTACAGTCACGTCTTTCCAAGGACCGCTGCTTGTGACATTATGCTCATTGTTCGAACCTATTGACTATTCATCTGTTCTAGACGGCCAACGTTGTCCATGGCAACTTGTAACGAGAGCTTTTAGGTTTGATAAAAACACAAAAACACACCATCGTGTTGGGCTTTTCTTTAATCTAATAGATTGAGTGACATATAATGTATAATAATAGGTTAATTTTTTGCTAGTGTAAAATGTAAACAACAGTTTCTGGGCGGCATCTGCAAAATGTAGCTTTATTTTTACCATGAAGACATCTTTAAATGCAATTTATTATGACATTTTAGTATCATCAATCAAAAAAAAATGCTTTTTCTGTTATACAAAACCAATAGGTGGGCTATGTTCTGTACTTTTAACGTAAAAAAAACCTCAGCCTGGCAGATCTCCATCTCCTCCCCCGAAAAAGCTGTTCAGCTGGACAGACAAATCAACAAGCTGAGGCAGCTGGCTGACACCCAGGCAGCAGCTAATTAAACAGAAACAATCACCAAAATGTCTTGAGATGTGTCTATGGGGGAATTAATCAGTGATGGAGAGAAAAATGGTTCCAGATGTCTCTGTGTGTGTCTGTGTGTAGATGAGTGTGTGCAGTACAGATAAGCCTGTGCTCTTTTAAATGTCCTGCCGCCGCTGAATAAGGGATGGACAAGCGAGACGGCTGCTGTCCGTCCTAATGTGTTGACAGTCGGTGGGAGGATAAGGTGAGACTGATAAAAAGGACATGGGCTAATGTGTTTCGCCGGTCTCCCGGGTGACTCACGCCGGTTGTCGTGGAGACCGATGGGCACAAGCGAGAGGGGACCGAGGATAAAAAAAACGGTGACAAGTCAGCATCTGAGTCAGAGGAAATGTTGAACTGGAGGGTTTTAGGATTTCATGTGACCCAAACAAGAGTAATCGTTCTGGTTTGGCACAAATAATAACCCTTAATCTTAAAAAATATCTACAAAACTAAAAAACAAGCCATTTTTCACATCTGTATTTAGAAAACACTGTACTGTAGTGATTCCTTTGTCATAGTTAACACTATTCATCTAAATAATGGTAACCGCTCCCGGCTCTTTAGTGTTGCATAGCCAGACCTACTATCCCCACAGCGCTGTATCAGCTATCAGCTCCTTGATGCAGGGTGGGGCACTTTATATTGATTTTACAGGCCGACAATGTTAAATTATTGGTAATTAAACTAAAAGGCTATTAATGGCAAACTATAAATGGGACACAAAACACAAATAAGGAATGTGAAATAATCCTGAGCTTAGCTCTTTGTTTTGACTAATAATAATAATAAAAAAAAAAATTATTACAGGTGACTAGTGAAGAGTCTTTCCCATAATCCTGAGTTCATGTGTTCATTTTTATTAAGGTTATAAGATAACATGTATTTTTCTTACATATTTCCTGGCCATTACTGCAATACTGCACAGAAAATATGTAAGAAAAACGCTGATTTAAATTATACATAAATATCTTATATTATCTATATATTTATCTATATATAACTAAAAAAAGTAGTAAGTTATATGAAGAATAGCTCGGTACATGTGCTGTCAATAATAAATCTAGCTAGTTTGATTTGTTGTAAAACTACACATATATTAGCTTATGAATGCAAATCCAAGGAGGAAATAGACTATACTACTTAACCTGTTAAACTGCAGTGGTTTAAATTTTAAAAATAACATTTTTTTTAACACTTTTTAGCTGTGTGATAAGGACGCAACTTTTTTTTTAGATTATGTTATTAGCTTATGTTAGTAGCTTATGTTAGCATGATGAAACGGGTAGCGGAGGGAAACATCTATTTTTGGAACATAATAAAACTTTACAGCTTTCCAGTTATAAATACTGTTTGTTTAAACACACATAATATTAATATTTTATGAGCTTTGAGCTAATTAGCTACTGCTAGTCTTTGTGCGGCTGGTTGCCTGGTAACCACACCTAGGTTAACCGTTTGTGTTCTTTCGCTAAGCTAACTGGTTGCTAGCTATAGCTAAGATTTGGTATTATTTTTATCGAAAATCTGACAAGAAAGCTAAATAATTAAGCCTAAATTATTATAGGTGTGGCATAGAATACGATTTAATTGGTTTTTAATTTTTACAAGTAAATAAATAATGATAATAATTAGCTTAGCAAATTAGCTTTAGACGCCCGGTTCCCTCTCTTCCTCAGCGGGCCATTCGGGGTCAGGTTGGCCGGCGGCAGGCTGCTCAGAGGCGGGATGGAGGCCAGCAGACGGCGTCATCTCGTTATGCAGCATGTTTATAGTCAACACGGATTTTAAGCCGATCAGCCGCCGGAGAGGAGTTTCGCATAGATATCAGACCCTGCTGAGCCACCATCAGGCTGGAAACCGTCTTGTTATTTAAATGTTTTTTTTTTATTGTTTACACGCGAGGATTTTGACGACCTAACGTGGACGTTTATTCCTAAATCCATTGTCTTGACTTGTTGCCGCATTAAACGTTGAGATACAGCATATATTAAATAGTTTAAGAGCCTATTTTAAGTAGCAACGCAACATTTGTGTTTTAAATGCCATTTAGACGTCATAATAATAACAATAATAAAGGGTAAAGCTCTCACCTTCTCACACGGACGCAGGTCTCCAGCGGCCGATGATAATGATGATAATGATGATGATGATGATGATGTTGATGCTGCTGTGCGAGCGCTGGCGATGAGCACGAGGCAGCGGGGGAACCAGGAGACCCACACCTGCTCCCACATCCTCAGCTCGGATCACGAACAGCCGTGTGTCCGCAGCCTGGAGCCAGAAACATGAAACAGGCCGAGCGGTGATCGGCCGAGTGCGGTCCCTGTCATTGATGCGCTGCCTGGCCGTCTCTCTCTCTCCCTCCTCCTCCTCCTCCACCTCCTCCTCCTCCACCCACACATCCGTCAACACACCAGTCAGACGAGGACACATCCAGTTGGTTTTCAGGATAAAACCATTCGTGCATGCGTCCATTTATATTTTCCTGTTTTTTATGCAAACAAACAAATGTGAGGTTCTTGGATTATTCACATGTTATGCTGCTAAATTCTGCTATATCACAACATTTCAAGGAGGAATATTATACTTTATGGTGTTTATTGTGTAGCTATACATATTAAGGAAGTTTAATTTTTTATAAAGAAAATGTATGGGTCTAGGGTCAAGGTTTTAGGGGCGTTTTAATGTCAAACTACTGTGTCACAAAGCTAAGAAAAGCAATTGCATTTAAATGAGAAGATGAGGTAGGAACAATAAGTGCATAACAAACATAGAGATATAAAGGTCAATAAAGGAAATCCTGCCTAAGAGACAGCATCGTTTTATTCTTTGGACCGAACACACTCTACTTTGGGAGAGTTAGTCTATGTCCTTGTTAAAATATGATGTTTAAACCACATACTTTCTACTATTGTGCTGAATTTTTGTCATCTTATCATAGATAAACAAAAATAAAAAAATATATATATTATTTTTAGGGGTGCTGGGGCAAAGTTTAGGGGTGTATATATATATATATATATACAAATATAAATAAATAAAGTTTTACTTTTCATCATTGAATAATGTTTTACTGCTGGTGCGTCCATATTTATACTTTTTTGTTCAAGTAATAGAATATTTGCATGTCGAGACTAAGTAGTAGGAAACGTTTCTTTTATGTTTCAAGTGTTATGTTTAATATCTGTTAATAGTATTTTAAGGTTTTGAATAAATGCCTGTAATTATTTGATTAGATTATTAAAAAATGTTGAAAAATATTTATTATACAATAATCTAATATCTTTTTATTTAATGTTATATCACCCGTAAGATGCCATGCACAATATTATTACTATATATATATATAATTATATTACTCTATTACAATTTCTTATAGTGTACATATAATTTAAGGATAATTTTCCATCTGTATGTTTAATGTATTTATTCTCTACAGAAGCAGTATTATTAGATTCTTAAAGGGTGGGAATAAAAACCATAAACTAATACTTCACATTATTCTGTTAGAAGACCCAGTCCTTTATTTTGAAGACACTTCCTGTCTCCTTCCGGTTATTTTTCGGTGCGATGACGTCACTCTATAGGTGCTAAACCCTCGGACCGTGACGTCATGAGTGTGAGGAACGTTATCTTGATTGACAGCGGAGAGAAGCGCTGATCTTATTTTAACCCTGCGGAGCCTGAACGCACCACCAACACTAACTATAATGAACATTATTCTTCTAAAACAATGCTGATGTCAAAGTTAACATCAAAATTACCTTTTGCATTTATTATGTTTCTTTCCAAAACCAACTTAAATTGAATATTTCAAGATTTAAGTAACTTTCTGTACAAGAGTTAAAGCTACATTGACAATACATTGAAAATAACAAACTATATTGAAGCTATAATAATGTAGCTTTAACATTTCTGACTCTATAATCTCATTTTTGTCCCAGCAGGAGGTCGCTGGGATTAAAGCCTTATTAGATGTGTGTGTGTGTGTGTTATGTCTCCATAGATTTCCTCAGAGGAAAACAGAGCTATAAATACTACACTGCACATCATCACATCAGCTATTTGATCAGTAAACTGTGTCAGCTGACCCAACTGGTGGAGCCTCTTCAGGATCACCATCACCTAACCAGATAGCATATGACGTTTCGAACTAAGTTGTGTATTAGTGTCCTTTTAGCGACATTTAAATAATAAAAAAAAAAAGTCCACAACTTCATGAACCAACATTAAAAAACACGAACGGTGTTATGTTTGGTCCTGTCTACGATGATTAATGGGCAAAGAAAATACTAAATTTCCATTTATTTATCATTTTTGTTATTATGGTGTTTATTTCACAAGGTATTTAATATGTATGTATCTTTTTTATGCTTGTTATACTTTAAATAGAACTTTATAAGAGGGCGTGTGAGGAAAACTGACTATGTATGAGATAATAGCAAAGAAATAAACAGTTTAAACTTAATAAAGAGAAAAGGGGGCTTTTAATTTTCTTAGTTTAATTATGTTTTGCAGTTAGTATTTCTGAACTTTGACTCGTTGATCATTACAGTCCGTCTAAGTAATAATATTATTTAATAACTGATTCGTTGCAGTTCGTAACTTTGTCCGAAGGGTGGCAGCACACTGCTGCCCGACATAAACACATCAACGAAGAAGAAACCCGGAAATGACGCGTAGTGCAGAATCAAAACAGTTAAAATTTGACAGTTCGGCACCGTCCAGTTTTGTAGCTTCTAAAATGTCACAGAAAATGTCTCTGGCATCGTCCGAAATAAACTGCAACATTTAACATCTTTAGAAACTGGAGCCTCGTTTTTATCGCGCTGTCGAGGAATGTTAACCCGAGGAAAAGGCTCTTTTTTGACAGTTTATGCACTAGCCGTGACGGCTCTGCTGCTACTAGCTGCTTAGCTTCACCGGCTGAACAAAGCTGCTCCATGGCGATCTATGGGCTGAACATTACCATATATAGACCGGTCACGGAGCTCCCTCGCCGGTGAAATGTAAACGGTGACACGCTCTGGAGGCTGACAAAAGGGCAAGCGAAAAACAAAACTCCGAAACACGTAAACATCAACGCTCTGGCTTCACGATGTCCTCTGACCAGATTATTGCCATCGTCATGGAGGACAAGACCTACGAGGTGAATAAAAAGAAGCTGATAGAAAAGAGCGACTACTTCCGTGCACTGTACAGCTCCGGTATGAGGGAGTCCACGGAGGACTCGGTGCAGCTGCAGGGGCTCAGCGTCCCCGGCCTGGAGCTGGTCCTGGAGTTCATCAACACCTCCAAGGTCCAGGTGGTCAACGAGACTCTGGAGGACCTGATCGAGACCGCTTCCTTCCTGCAGGTCACCTCCATCCTCAAGCTCCTCACCTCGGAGATCCGGCTGGACAACTGCGTGGAGCTGTACAACCTCTCCGAAGTTTACGGGACGCACGACCTGCGCACTGCGTGCCTCAAATACATGTGCTGCTACTATCACCCCATGCTGAGGCGGCCCGAGTTCAGCAGTCTGCCCTCTGCTGTCCGAGACCAAGTCAGGGAGATGCGCATGAAGGGCACCGCCACCCTGGTAGCCATCGGCGACTTCACCTGCCTGTCTCTGGAGGTGCCCGACCAGGACGAGCCCTGGTCCATGCTGAGGTACGGAGAGATGGAGCAGCGCTGGAAACCGCTGGCGAACAACCTGCCCCCCGACATGATCAACGTCAGAGGATACGGATCCGCCGTCCTCGACAACTACCTGTTCATAGTCGGCGGATACAGGGTGACGAGTCAGGAGATCTCCGTCGTGCACTGTTACAACCCCTGCAGGAACGAGTGGAACCAAGTGGCTCCGCTCAACCAGAAAAGGTGACACGAGATTTCAGCGTTTTCCCCCTGACAATGTCGAGATCTTCTTCTTCCCGCTGTCATGTTTCAACTCAAGTGTGTCCATTTTCGTGTAGGTCCAACTTCAAGCTGCTGGCGTGCCAGGGGAAGCTGTACGCCGTGGGAGGCCAGTGTCTGGGCACGGTGGAGTGTTACAGCCCCGAGCAGGACTGGTGGACCTGCGTGTCCTCGATGCCCGACCCGCTGGCTGAGTTCTCCGCCTGCGAGTGCCAGGGTATGATCTACGTCATGGGAGGATATACTGCGAGGGGTGAGGATACCGGAGCTCAGAGCGAGGATTCAGAAAATAACTAACTTCATTAGGTTCACAACAAAAACAAAATGCATTCTAATGTAACAGTCCTGCTCTAAATCCTCCTTCATGATGAAGTAGAATCAAAATGATGGTAATTTAACTGGATGATCTCGTTAGAGGTTTATTTTTTAACATGTTTATTTGTGCATCTGATAGACAGGAACACAAATGTCCTCCGCTACTGCCCCATCTCCGACACCTGGACGGTGTTTCGTTCCTGTCCGGCGCACATCCGCAAGCAGCAGATGCTCTCCGTGGAGGACACCATCTACCTGGTGGGCGGCTACACCCACGAGCTGGAGGCGCGGCGGCGGCAGCGGCGGCCCAGCCAGACGGAGGACGTCCTGACGGTGCAGTCTTACAACGTCACCACGGGCGAGTGGCTCCAGCTCAAGGAGAACACGTCCAAGTCGGGCCTCAACCTGACGTGCACGCTGCACAACGACGGCATCTACATCATGAGCCGGGACGTCAGCCTGCCCACCAGCCTGGAGCACCGCGTCTTCCTCAAATACAACATCTTCTCGGACGCCTGGGAGGCCTTCAGGCGCTTCCCGGCCCTGGGACAGAACATGCTGCTGTGTTCGCTTTACCTCCCCAACATGCTATGACTGACGGTGCAGCCGGGAGGGACTTGAACTCTTGAACAGGTGTCAGAGGCAGCGGGCGCTAACAGGCTGACGCGCGGCTTGCTTGTTGTCTGGTGTTAGCTGGAACAGTGTCGGGTCGCCGGGTTGAAACGCCTCGCGACCTCCGTGCCTCAAAAACAAACGCACTACATTGTACACACTGCTGTGGATGCCAACACAAAAGCTACGATGTTAAATATGCAGTGATGCAGCACCGATCCGCCCCCCACCCCGCAGGTCAACAACATCATAACAGCCTAGCTTCAGTTTGTGCCTCTCATGTGTTAAAGTGATGCTTAAAAAGTGATGTTTAAAAAAAAAAAAAACGCAGTTTCAACCTTCATTTGGATTTTAGTTTGAACTTTTTGCTTTACTCACATTGTTTAAAGCGTTTTTTATTGACAGCAGTACATGTTTTTAACACTTTCTTGCTAATGAGTGATGGCAACACATGAGGGGCGCTAACGAGAGCTACATGCAGCATGCATTCAAATCTATGGGCCGCGATATTCCTGATGTTTACACTCCTAATATGGCATTGGTGTATGTTTATTCATAATTCACTACAGACCTTAAAATATCTCTTAAAGAAAAACAAAACACGTTCCTCGTCTTTACGTACTGCACAAAGCAGATGATGATATGTATGTATACATGGCTTTGGTTTTACACTGCCAGTTTTATGGGAATTAGAAGTTTCTTGAGCGTAACAGATCCGGGCGCCTAAGAGGGAGCTTCATGTGTCGTTTGTTAAAACACTCGCACAGTCTTATTTTTCACAGATACACTAAGCAACGCTTGAAGCGCAGTTCCATGAACTGATCGATGCACATGTGCCTTCTGCAACCTCGGTTAATGGGAACTCGAAATAAAACAAGTAAAAAAAGCACAATATGCAAGACTTTGTCACATTGCCAGCAACTGACCAAATTCGCAGTTTTGTTATGTATTTTTTTCTGCTAAAGCAGATTTTGTTTTGTTTTTTTTTGTTGTTTTTTTTTAAAGGTACCCTATGGGGTTGTGCAGTTTTGAGAAATGAACCTCAAAGTAAAATTCATTTCATGAACTTTTGAAGTGTTTTGATGGTAAACGATGTTCGGTTTGATGGATTTAAGCTTCTTTCTGCAGTAGTTGTTTGGATTTTTTTCTTGTTGAGAATAAAGATGGTGTTCAGGGCTCTGTTTGTCTGTTTGATGTTGAGTCATGACTCCATACATACAGGCGAAATCAAACGAATTGAGGGGATGTTTACGGTCTGTGATGTGACATCTTACCAGAATATCTGCCCGTGTGACGGAGAACGTGACCTCGGGGGACGGTTTGCCTCTGGAGGTCAATCTGCTTCGTTCCTTCCCAGGAAAAGTTGGCACAAATAACCCGAAACCGATCTGCAATCCTCAGATTCAATTCCCCGCTGTGTGATCTTTCTGGAGCTGGGACGGACGGAGGAGCTCGAGGGTGTGCGAGTCTGTAGGATGGAGGGAAAAGTGGGCAGACTCTGAAGGATGCAACAAAATTTAAATGGAGCATAAACAGTGGATGAAAAGCTTTATACGTTCCTGTGACCATCCATAAGTTGATGAGGATCTTAAAACTTTTAGCTGTTTGATTCTTCACCTTAAAAAGTTGGCGTTTGAATGTAATTTCACTGAAGAAAACAAAAAAATATTACATTTTGAGTGATTGTTTGGCGTCAAAGAAAAAAAAAATGTGTGAGACGTCCGACGCCTCTAGTTCAAATAAACACCTTATGTTTTTGTGCAAGTAAAACTGAACATCACATCCTCTTTTTGCAAAGGGTGCTATTTACGAGAGAACTGAAAATATAAAATATAATATAAAAAGAAATGTAAAAACATATGTTACCGGTGAAAACGCACAAAAAACAGGTTAAAACAGAATAAACAGCAGCAGCATCAGTGTCAGTAAAAGTCTGTATGCACATCGTACATTGTGTTGATGGATGACGTTGTTGCATGTGATACTTGCAACAGGAGTTGTTTTAAATAACCTAAAAGTATCTGATAAAAAAGAAAAAATAATTTAAATATAGATGAATATGAGGCTGATAAATCCAGGAGGAGTCTACCAGCAGGGGGCAGCACATGCTTTTTAAACATTAAACATCTCAGCAGGCACACAGTGTTTTCCACTTCACCTTCACAAGGACTCCTTTTTTTATTTTTTACCACATAGACGCTATATATTTTAATTCATCCTTTAGCTGTTTATAATCTTAAAATGTCTCAGGAACCCCTTCACACCTGTAGAGTCTCCACCAGGAATATAAATAAACGTGTCTGGAGGTCACGAACACAGATGGATTCGATATTTATAGCTTTCCACGGAAGAAATCGGATTCTTTAATTCACGGTGGCTGACACCGACGCGGGAGGGGAGAGGGAATCGATCGTTGCCATCGGTGGTCCGGATTGATCCTCTGTGTGTGGGGTCAGATCACAGTGGTTTCTCTCTCTAACACCTCCACAGCGAGAGGCCCAGGAGAGAAAAAAATAAATAAAAACTAACTCAGGAGCAGAATCAGCGCTTCGGTTTTTAAGAGGATGTGCCTGGTACTGTTGAAGGCTTTCGGCGTCAAGAGTCTTTTCTTTCTGTGGGTTTAGCATTCGGAGGTGAGCATGTGTGAGTCGAGTGTGTGACGGAAAGAGGAGGGCTCAAAGAAAGAGGGAGGGAGGGAGAGAGAAAGAGAGAGAGAGAGGTCCAAGGACAGACAGCACTAAGGGGAGGGGAGAAAACACATCACACCTTCCCCTCAGCCTCACACACAGCTTCAGCCTCAGACCGAGCAGCACATATCTTGACGCCGTGAGGAAGATGCGTGTCCACGCCAGAGGAGCAACATCAGGGCAGGAAAATAGCTCCTAAAGCTCCCGAGACAGACAAACAAGCACATGCCAGGGAACTACACAGAGGAGGAGAGCGTTCCAGAGACGGACAAAACAGGCTGGAGGAGGAAACATCTGCAGGTTTTTGTTTTCCGTCACTGAGGACCGGCTTTTTGAAATAAAAGGGGAATAAAAAAAAAAAAGCTGCCTTCCTTCTTGGAGGTTCATCTCCTCCTCTCAGCCTCCAGCTCCGCGTTGAGGAAAAAAAAAAAAAAGACTGCTTCACACTCCCGACACCATGAGCGAGGCGAAGAAAGGTGAGCTAGCCATCCGGGATAAAGCCATCCTGCACCAGCAGAGGCGTCTGAAGCAGGCCACCCAGTTCACGCACAAGGACTCGGCTGACCTCCTGCCCCTGGACGGGCTCAAGAGGCTGGGCACGTCCAAGGACTTGGTGAGTGGAGATTCTGGAGAATCTAAATTGTTGTTGCGGAGGCTTTGGGCGGCAGTTGCCGAGTTGCCGTTGAGGTCGAGTTTGCGTCTGATTGGGCAGAAAATCGTCCTTCTTCGTCTTTTTATCTTTGCATTTCTGCAACTCAAACAATCAACATGTGTTGTGCTAGCGGCGGCTAAGCTAGCCTGAAGCAGCGACAAAGTTCGGGCAAATTCACAGATTTCTGCATTTTCTAACTCACATGCAATTGCCACAACTTGTGAAAATGTTAAAACTGCGACAGAAAGGTGGTAATTCAACAATATGATCATTTAGTTATTTAGTCTAGATCACTGGCTAAAATAATTCAGTAGTATGAGAAACTACAGCCTCCAAAATTAAGACATAATCCTGAATTCAATAACCTTATATCAAACTAACACTGTCAGATTACAAACAGCGCCCTCTGCTGGTTTCTAAAAGCTTTAGTTTTACCTTTAACCCTCTGGAGTCCAGAGTATTATTGTTGACTACACATGGTTTTACCTTTATTTATTTCATCTTAAAAACACTGTTGCCTTGTTTGGTTTCATTCATTCAAGCTCAACCGCACACGTGTCATTTTACGGCTATTTTTTTCATTTTGACAACAAACTGTATTAACACGTTGGACCTATAACCAGACTAAAACCACAGAATAAGAGCAGGAAACAGTTAGATTTCCCACTGTGAAAACCACAAACAAGTTTAATGAACCTCTTTTCTAACTTGCAAAACTAAAGTATAAATTTCAAAACCTCATGTACAAATTTAGCAAACAACAAACCTATTTATAACTATTTCCATTAAAATGCAAATGCATTTTTGTACAACTATTTACAAAACTATCAGGTGCAACAATAAGTAATAATATCTAAAATTTTACTTTCGAGCTTTTGAAGCTGGCTAGCAATCTATGCTAGCTAACCTTTTGCTTTTCACCAATATGACGGAAATTTACAGGAAAAAGTCTGTTGTAAATTATTTCTAATAAGTCTAGTTTTACTTGGCCTATCAACACAATTTTAAATCGATAGGTTGAAGTTAACACCTTCTATAAAAGTTGAAACGGAGATTCAGTGACGCTGCGTCGAGCTGCTACGTCGTCTTACAATTGACGGTTGATCAGCCATTCAAATTGTTAATTAACCATTTAAATTAACTGTTGGTTAATAGTAAAAATGTCCACCCAACACTACAAACTGACTGAATATATAGAGTTCATTTTGAACTAACTGCACCAAAGCTAACATGTGCTCAGACACAATCCACCAATCTTCTCCCCGACAGAGCGTACGACCACAGTTTGCTTCAGGCACTAAGGCACTACTCTACTATATGCATCCGTCATCAACAGAAAGCTTCATGAAACATTCAGACACTCTGCACGCAGACGGAGACAATGTCTTGTCAGAGTCGGCCACAGTTCACCGTGCAGTGGCACAAAAAAAAAAAGCGAAACTCCTTTCATTATAGACGTTTCACATTCAGTGTCGACACATAAGATGAAAGACAGCCCTGCATGTAAAGTGGGCCACAGCTCCACTTCCTCTCCCCCCCTAGAAGCTTCCTAAAGTCAAGCTGTTATATACACCGCGGAGGAACTCCCTGTAATAATCTCAACAATTTATTACTCCGACTCTCCTCTGACACACTTCTGGTTTGATGGCGGCCTCCCAGGTCCCCCCCCCACCGCCTCCCCCCCTCCCTCCCTCGTCTAAGAACCTCAACACAATCACTCTGGCACCTAGAAGCAGCCCTCGCAGCGCTCTGTGCTCAGCGATTATCACACTGTGATGCGTCGATGTCTGCCAGATTTTAAAACCAACATTTGCCACTAGATAAACATTCCTCCCCCACCTCCAGTCTTTCTTCGACAGGGCCACATTTACTGCGGTTTACTGACAGATACGTTTCCACCCTCTATACTGTTTTCTCCACCGTGTTTCCAATGTAACACAAAAGTTCTGCAACAACAAGTAGATGTTATTTAAGGTATAATCCATAATATAAAGATGGACTGAGGAACTGCTCCTCTAAAGTGAAGCCGAATGGAGTAGAGCTCCCCCTGGTGGCTGTAGGCTGCAGTATATGTCATAAGCTCCACCCCCTCCATGTTAGTGGATGGGTCAAACTAAAATACTAAAACACACGTTTTTTTGTTTTTTCCAGGGATGGTTTCTGTCATTTCTGGTAGTTAATATACTGGCGATACATGGTAAAGTGTGATTTTTTTGTATAAGTTGGTATGTGACATAATGGCGACCACTGGTTTCCATGCCGACCACTCTGCAAACTGGTTTTGTGGGAGCATGAAAGTTGTAAAAACTATTTTTAAAAATAAGTAAGGTATGGTGTGGATAAGGGGTGTCAAACAATTCAGAGGTGTTGTCATTTATAACTTATTTATAACCTTTAGCATGCTAGCTGGGGAGCATGCTAAGGGTAAGGCTAGCTGAGTGGTTTTAATAGTTAGTAGTAGGGTTAAGCTAATCTCTCAGTTGAAAGTCACATGGTTGCGTCCTGGGTGACTCCAGGACGCTGGAACTCACTGTTAATTCTTCTTGAGGTGTCGTGGGCCTCACTTAATGCAACATCCGTTCAAGGGAGGCGCCCACCCGAAAACCCCAATGATGTGCCACATAGTGCTTACTGCTGTTGGCTAGGCTAGTTAGCTGGTGTCTCCTTGTTAATGGCAAGTTGGTAGCTGACTGCTTGCCCGCTGGTCAGTTTTCAGTTGATGGAAAAACTTAATTATTGGGTAAACAGAACGTGCAATAAGGTAAATAAGTCTGCTTTTATTATGAAATAAGATGTTCCAGACTCTGGTTGCCAAGGTAACCCCTTGTACATATGTCCCATCCCAAATGGTTCCCTGGTTCCTCTTGCTCCACCTGGGTTCACAAAACGTTCCAAGATCGCGATCAGCAGCAAAGTCTCATCGTGAGCTTTGATTGTGACGCAAAGCAATTTGTTCGACTATATGCAGATGACGCTGTTTTCTAAGATGCAGAATTTTGGTCTTTGAAAGTTAACAAATGTGACAGCTGTATCACTCCTTTTGTCTCCTGTTGCCACGTCTCTTTCTTTACACCTGCTAAACATCAACATATTAGCTTTGTTGCTGTGGGGATGCTGGGATTAGCCATTACCTGCTAGCATGACTGCAGGCTCGTTATGAAAGAGTCTCAAAGGAAACAGAGACAACTCCACACAACTATTACGGATAAAAATGAAAAAAAAAAAAACAAGTCAGGATAAGATTTCCACCACACTCATCTAGTGTGTGATCCCACATCTCCTGCAGGGGTCTGAAAAGCCTGTCATCATAATACCAATTATCTCCTCCTTAAAGACAGAGTGAAGCTCATCTCAGTAGCTATCAAAAAAACCCAATCTGTGGCTCAGACGTGGCCACAGGGAGCACAGCCAGATTCATACGGCATCTGTAGCAATTGGTTTTTGATGCAAGAGTAGCTTGGGTAAATTGAGGAAGGAGGTGAAATTGCCAACAATCATCCGCCGTGCCTTTATATCACCTCTTCAGATATCCGACTGCTCATTCAGGCTCTGGATATGTGGAAAGAAAGCTTGATGTGTTTCTGAGGCAAACCCTCACAGACAACAGACGCAATCACCAGCTGTTAGATTGATTTGTTTGTCTGCAGACTGTCAGCACTTTTACTATTTCCACCTTCATACCTTTATTTATTTATTTTTAGCTTAATTACACCTTTTCTTTAAAGGAAGTTTTATGTGCCAACAACTTTTTTTTGACGTATTTCAGTCAGTCTGAGAGGACAGATTACTGAATTTCTGTTTCTGTTTACACACTATACATCTTCTGACGCTACTGGAATCACCTCTTGTTTGGTGGATTCAGAGAAGAGAACAATATCTGGTCTTAAGGTGGTGGTCGCAACGTGGTTGGGGATCATGATTTGCCGCGCCAAGGCCCACCAACCGCTGCCAGTCTCTCGCAGTGGCTCGGATGCCATCAGATGTTTTTGCAGCTGGTCTTGGCTGCTCTCCAGCTCTGATGATGGTGATGGCTTGCGCAGGGGGGCGGGAACGCTTGGCCAACTCGACTCCTGCAGCAATGGTTTCGGCGACGGCCTTGAGAACCTAGTCATGCCTCCGTCATACCTTCCCCTCTTCCAGGATGTTCTCTAGGGTTTCTAAAAGATTTATGAATTTCTTCAACTCATTTATATGTTTGTTTGTTTTTTAAATGGGGCCAATGTCGATGTGCCAAAACCTGCAGTTCCCCAAACGTCCACTTGAGGTTGACTCCAAACCCCAAAATGAGTCCATCCTCTATGTAAAATCTTCACAGTAGAAATAAACTTGTTTACAGCCTGGTACAAAAAACGGTTTTGGTCTATATGGCTAATATCATGACAAATGTGCAAAGATGAAACTTTACAGCATTGGTCTTCAAAAGAGGGTCCGCAGACTCCCTAGGTACTGCAGGGGGATCACAATATCTTTGGTTGATTAGACATTTTTCTATTTTTTTTTTAATTTTCGCCACAATTTTGCCCCACAAATTTAAATCTCTTTAAATTCACATTAACAAAAATCCAACATATTTTAGTAGTTGTTGTTAGTATTTAGCTATATTTAAAGTTAAAACTGTTAAGAAAATTAATTAATCTTGATTGACAGTTTTAACTTTCAACAAGAGGCTTCGATTGAAATAAAAATTAAGATGGCGGCGACAGGAACAACTGCACTAAGCTTCAAAAAGAAATGGAGGGTTCCTCCCTCTTTATATACAGTGGTGAATGGTTTAGTCATGTGACGGGGAATCATAGGAAGGATTCACATTTTAATGAGCATGTAAAGACATGTCAGATAAATTGCAGCTAACAGAAAGATTCCCACATGCACGATGAAAGGAATGTTACTACATGTACGTGGCATTAGCTCAGCGTAAAGCCTGGAAACAGTTAGCTGGGTGATACCAAAAAGCAACCTAGGGTGATTCGTGGAACTCTCCCTTTAAATATTCTAATTAATGCTGCCGCCCCGCCACTCTAATTTAAAATCAATAAACTGGTGCAATAATGTTTGATTGTTCGCCCTAACCTTGTTTTTCTTCCTGTTAATTTCTGCTGGCTGGCCGCTCCTGTCCAGTGTGTAACTCAGCAGCAGAGCCCGGTTACGTAAGAGTGAATTTGTTTTGCTGCTCTTTAGCCTGAGGTCCTCTCACTCTCAGCAGCAGCAGCAGCAGCAGCAGCGGCAGCAGCAGCATCACTCCAGCCATGTTCTGCTGCAGACTCAAGGGAGCACTGAGCATGAAAAGGGCAAAAAATACACCTCTATTAACACAAGAGCGACTGGAGACGGGGTCAGGGAGGATCCACAGTTTAGTTGGGATTGTTTTTACGTAACGCAGCGCGAGTGTCTTCACTTGGATACGTGGATATTTAAGAGGAGCAAACAGGAAAGAGTAGATGTGTGTGTGGGGGGGTGGACTGGAAAAATCAGAGCAGTGCTGTATTAACACCTGAGATCAGCATGGGACGAGTTATTGTGTAACCACCGTGTGACCTCAGTGTTTCTGCTTGCACACTCGACATGAGCTCCAGTGAGAGAAATCTAGTAGAAGGGGCCCTAACCCTAACTAGAACTACTTTTACAGTATATTTAAATATTTGAGTACCTAAAATGTGAAATATTGAGGTTTTAAGTCACTTTGCGCATGAAGATTTTAACAACACAGTCAATTAATCCATCTATTATGTTTATATGTCTAAGCTAGCATATGTAGCATTGATTTAACTTCTTGTGCATGTGGTACAAGTGTGTCTGTGCTTGTGTTAGCATGCTAGCCATTAGCATCTGCTCTTGGGAGTCTTTGTTGGATCGCAACTATCAAAGAAAACTCACTGTAACAGTCCAAATACTGATAATGATGCATGTTTATTTATTTAATTTTATAAAGCATGCATCTTAAATGATTGGTTCTGGATTTTGGATAATTTTCAATATAGCATGGTTAAAATCTAAATTCACCCAAACAGAAACACATAAAACAAGTAGAATGAGCCCCCTAGAGGCTCTGCAGAGGTACTGCAGGGGCGGTTGGAAAGTCTTTGGTTGATTGGACATTTTTTATATATAAATATATATTCTTTAAATTTTCCCTCCATAAATTTAAATTTCTTTAATTACACATTAAAGCTATGATAATAATATTTATAAACAGCACTAGGCTGGGTTTAATATAGGATGCATATATTAGGTATTAGTTGCTCTAAATGGCCTAAAATACTAAAAGGCTTCATTCACAATGTGTAGCAACGACTTTAAATGATTCTTCTAATAATTGTGCTGTTTTTTATCAAGTAAAATTATACTTTTATACTTTTTCAAACATAGCACCAAGAAAATTGGTCATTAATCTGACCACATCTAAAACAGTCTGGAAACGTCTCAATTTTAAGAATGGAAATCACCACTGATACCGAGTCCTTTCTCTCATGAAGAGATAGAAGTCCTTGAAAAGCAGGTTTATCCGTCTACTCAAAACGCTGAAACACAAAAGCAGGACAATCATTGGAGACTTCAGATGAAGATAGCTCCCATTATATTGGTGTAATTTCACTGCTCTCACTTCAGCCGCTCCTTCAGACCTCATCCCCTGCAGCTTTGCTGTCGGTTCGCTGGCGTCGCACTCTCACCGAGTCTGAAACCTGTGACTGCGTGTGAAGGCCTGTCTAACAGAGGCCGGGGTCTCCGGGTACATCTGAGGATGATCAAAAGCTACAGCACTAGAAGGCGTGTGTGGACGGAAATAAAAAGAAGCAGCTTCTCTTGGTGTGGACGTTGAAACACCGTCTATTTAAAACCAATAAACCCTGAGTGACATTTAAAGGATAAGTCCTTTCAAGAAGTCATGAATTTGTATTCTTTATATTCCCAACTGTTTGTTTTCCCCGGAAGGTGAAGTAGCACTCACAACCTCTGGAGTTTGGCTCGTCCTGCACCAAAAAACGCGTTAAATCGGTTCGGATGCGGCCTTTATTATTAGCTCCGGCACAATTAGGTGGGAAGGAGAGAGGGGTTAGCGTGAACCTGTCTCCCTCTCTGTCAGCTGGGGCTGTCGATGGGCGGCAACAACCCCTCAGCTGCTCCCTCGGTGCCTTGTAGGAAGACAGGAGGCTAAAAATACCCCGGCAAACACACAAAACGACACAACAGCCCAAACTACAGAAGTGGGGACGTGACATATTTGTCGGGTAAAAGGCAAAGGGGAGACTCACCACGACTCCACCTCTGAATGTGTAGGTATTTTTAATCATTATAACTGGAAACAAGAGAGTAAAACTCCCAGAAATGTGAAAAAAAAAGGGATGAAGCAAAATGTTCAATACTGATTTTCTTTTTGTTTGTATTTATGTCAAATTAAAATTAAAAATGGCCAAGTGCACATCAGGATGTTTTGTATAAACTTTCGCATAAAACCCAAAAATATTAAACTTACATTTATATTAAGCAGAAACTTCATAAAAATCTTCATAGTGGAGAAGAAGTAAATGTTCTGCACGATTATTAAAGCTGTTGTTCTTTAATTTCCTGTCAATCAACTAAAGCTGCACTCGTGAGTTAAACCCATAGGTCTTCAACAGGAGGTCTGCGACCCCTAGGGGTCCGCAGAGGTACTGCAGGGACGGACGCAAAATCTTTGGTTAATAAGACGTTTTTTATGTATTTTTTAATACAGATTTAAATTACTTTAAATGCACATTAACATGAATCCAACATATCTTAGTAAAGGGAGAAGGGATAGCTTAATATTTAATGCAAAACGATGATAATAACGTATATTTATAACGCCACTAGATGGCAGACTAGAGCGTCCACGTGTTTTATGCGGCTTGACGTCTCCAGGTCGTCTAAATACAGCCTGCTGGAGGACGGAGGGGAAATCCACACTTATTTATCTTTCTTTTACTTATCTACACACATTTCAAAGAGAAAAATTGTCGAAAAGGGACCATAACCTCTAAATAATCACACTCATTTTTTAAAATTAAGGTCAGTGTTTTATAAAAGATGTTATTTAAATATTTAAAATCTTAGTGACTGGGTACAGATTTGGGGTTTACTCTGGCCTTTTGGCTGCACATGATGATATTCCTCAGAGGATTACAGGTTATAGCTGGGAGACTTAAATCGGTGTAATATAGCTGGAGAAAGGAAGATGTGGAATGAGAATAAAGAGGGAGCAGGAAGAGCAGGAAGGCAGCAGATGTGAAGCTGCCGGAGCCTCCTGCTCGGCGCGACAGAAAGTCAGCCGCTGGGGACGTCCGTCAGAATAAGAAAGAGGGCATTAGGAGGATCACGTGAGCGGCTGAGACGAGAGAGAGAGAGACGAGCCGGTTGCAGTCAGATAATTAGTCCACGCGGCAGCAATCAGCCTCTAATCTGACTCACGGAGGAAGAGAAACCGAGACAAAGACGAGAAAAGAAAGAGGATCGTATATATAAAAGAGGACTAGTTTGGACTGGCTCGTGTTCATCAGAGGTCGGCATAGCACACACATCAGCAGGAAGAGAGGGAACAGTTTTAGGCTTAATTGTTGCAACGTTCACAAGATCAGTAGTTTCCTGGTTATACATCGATCAGCGTTGGGCCTCTATGGTGGAGCATCCCACAGATACTTGATTAGTTTGGGATCTAATGAATTTGGAGGTCAGGTCAACACCTTTTGTAGAGGTTGCATGAGCGGTTTTGTGTGTTATTGCTATGGGGTGTCTGGTCCATTGACTGTATATATTACGGACAAACCCATCGTGACGTCACCCATTGGATTCTGAACTTCGGAAATGAATCCCAGAGTGGGCGGAGCCTGTGGTCGCCATGTTGGATGACGCAGATATTCCAAATATGGACGTGGGGGTGTTGTGCCCACCCAAATCAACGCTACCTGTTAGCTCAGGTTACCACCTGTCACTCACAGTGGGAACACCCTTAATTATGCAGTATATTAAATCTTAATAAAATATAAATGAATGAGTTAGAAACAAAATTCATCCCCCGTAGAGTTGTCACGAATAGTTATAAACTATTAATAAACTATTGAGATCAAAATCAGTTTTGTACCAGGCTGTAAACTTGTTTAATGATGCTGTAAAGTTGGGATTTTTAACATAGGTGTTTATGGGGATTTGCTCCATTTTAGAGCCTCTAGTGGCCACTCCATGAACTGCAGTTCTTTGCACTTCAACACGGGCTTCATCGCTCAGACCTGGAGGTTTCCGCTTGGTTGAAACACTATTCACCTTATTTTACAGTTGCCCAGATAAATCTTAGACTCTCATCTGTGCAGCACTCATAGTAAAATAAACAAGGGTGTCATCTGCATATTGGCAAATACCGATATTTTATCTCTAAATATGAGGTTGCCCTTTTTAAAACAGAAAGGAGCTTGACATCAAAGTTGCTGAAAATATAACCTGCTACAAACATCATCGCTCAGACCTGGAGGTTTCCGCTTGGTCTGGTCTGGTCTAAATACATGCCTAAATAACATCCACATGAAGCTTTAGCTTCAGTGCTTAAGTGACAACTAAATTAGCTGCAAAGAAGGTCACATTATCATATTTAAAAGCCAACTCAAGGGGCACATTAAAGCCTTCAGGTCGAGTGTTTTTCTTTGCTACGTGAAGCCGGTGGCCATCATTTTATCTGCTAATACCCTTTATTACCATTTACACTCCTACAAAGCCCTAAAATTCAACATTTTATCCTACAGCAGCCTGCCAGTTGTATATGTTAGAGTTTTACTGTAAACATTCAATACTCGTGTCTTTGATTTATGCCAGAGTTCATGTTTCCAGCGGCTGCCTGTTCCCTCTGGCTCGTATAAAAAGTAAATCCTATTTATGCTCCCTGCTCCTCCGTAATCACATTGTTGTTCTGCATGTTCAGAGTCTGGGTGCAGACTTTCAAACAGCTCGCTCTGAAAGGAGCAGGTCACCCAACACCAGCACCACCTGCATTAATAAAACACAAAGCATTTGGTTTCCTTTCAAGGTTTTTTTCTGAGCAGCGGCACTGGCAGGATTTTAAGAGATGTTTAAAACATGCGTCGGGAAATAAATAAAAACATTGTAATCACCTATTTATACTCGGAGCAAAGAATGGGGATTCATTAAAAAGAAATTGAGGCGCTGTTTGTCTTAATTGAGTTTAAACACGAGCCTGAAAACAGATTTGGTTTATAACTCTGTGATTAAATAATAATGAATTATGTGTCTGTATCACCAGAGCAGGATAGAGAAATTAAAGGCATGGTGGGAAAATGCCTCAGACTAACTATTAACACTAAATCATCAATAAAATATCTAATTAGACATCTGCTTTTTAAACGTGTTCGTCTCATTAGCATCTGTCTACGAACATATTAAACCAGAGAAATGGTGTTTGTCAGACAAAAAGGATGAATTTCACATATCAATTAGTCCGTCTGGTCATTTATTTAAACTGATTCAGTAGAAGTGATGTTTAAAAAAGTGACTTTATTGTTTTATGTCCTGTTTGAGCAGTGCGCCGGTCGCTGTTCTAAGAAATGAAATGAATTCAGAGAAGTTTTATGACGGCGCCTCTCTCCCCTCTCCTCCTCTTCAGGATGATTATCAGAAAAACGAGTCGCGCTACGGAGCAGAAAACCCAAACTGATGGAGAGATTAAGCAGGGACCCACTTTTTCCACAAAATAAAAGTCATATCTCGTAAATTCACTTTGAGGAAGATGAACTGGTCACATGACCCCCTTCGTCATCTCCGGTGAAACTTTTATATCGATTTGTCTGAAAAAAACACCTCCTACGAGCGTGAAAGTGTTTTAGCTTTAGATACTTGAGAGGTTTTTCAAAATGTAAGTGTTTCCATTTACATTTTTTTATTGCGACATTTATTTATTTTTTTAAGATTTCATTTTCGATCTGATTCTGAGTAAAATTCAGGCTAAAATTAATCAAATTTCCTCAAATTTAAATTTCTTTCATTGCATGTTGAAAAGAATCCAACATATTTTAGTAAAAGGATTAGAGATAGATTAATACTGAATGCAAAATGACAATAATAATGTATATTTATTATAAATAAACTGAGTTTAACACATATAGTAGGTCGTCGGTCCCTACTTAATCTCTCCAACCTCTGGAATAAATTGTTGTTTAACTATTATAAAATGAAAAGTTGCATGTTAATTGTGACACTGTGTGTTGTGGTTTAACTTGAGGTGTTTCACGTTGTGGTTTGTTGTGTTACTACATTACCTCAAACGAGCAAAAGTATCGCAAGTATCGATATTTTAGTTTGAGAATCGACTTCGGAGCATAAAGACCTGGTATCGGAAGTATCGATATTTCAGTATCTAGTATGTTTCAGTGACTGATTTCTAGTTGTGTTTACAAATTGTTGTTGTTGACAGAAGAAGCTAAGTGGATGCATCACAGCTGGACTAGTGTTTGTTGTCAGTGTGAGATCACTATAGTTCATGGAGGGATCTAGTAGAAACCTGTATCACCGGACAACGGTGGCATCTGACGAGCTGTAAAGTCAAATAAAAGACCCTCGCAGTAGCTACACATTTATATTAATTATATTTAAAACAAAAAACCCATTTAATCGTGTTCCTACTGAAAAGCCGTCTGTTATTACAAGTGACTATTCCCGCTCCCTATGCAGCGGCGGCCATTCAAACTTTTTAATTTCAGCAAATATGCAAAATATTCCGTTGTAAATAAGAATGCATGACTCATGTTGTTACCGGCGCATTCAGATGTGACCGTGCACTAAAAGCCGCGGCGGCCGACCTTCTCGTGTCCACGCGCCGACTGTCTGCAGCTGACCTCTATTAAGAAACAGCTTATGCAGACGAAAAGGGACAGAAAAGACAGAGCCTGCTGTTCTCTTCCATGATGCTTCTTCTTCTTTTTCTCCACATTACTGATCATCACTTAACGTTCTGCTCTGATTAACATGCGCACGGCAAACTCTGGATTCTGCTGTTACAGTATTCCTGAGCAGAATATGAATGAAGACAAAGAGGATTTCACGGATCGGTAGGCGGAAAGAGGACGGACAGAAAAACAAATAAATAAATAAATAAGTAAATAAATAAATAAAAAAGGCTTCAGCGCCCGAGAGACGAGGCCGTGTGACCTCAACACTGGTGTAATAATGTCATCTCATGCCTGGACATGTCTCGTTCTGATTCTGTCAACGTGGAGTCAGTTTGTCCACTCGTCAGGACGTCGAGCTTTTAAATAAATGAATGAATGAATGAATGGATGAATGAATGAGAGGACAGAGTGAGTAAAGGCTCCGTGTAATAGACGGTTGGTATTCATAGACTGAGCCTCAGCAACACTTCAGCCAGTAATAACCACCATCACCATCATGTCAGCAGCTTCAGTTCGGCCCATTCCTCCCTCTCTGAGCTACAGCTGTGGCCGAGCAGGCGGCTCCCCCTTTCCTCCCCTATTTTCTCCCCTCTTTCCTCTTCTCCTCTCCTCCCCTTCTTACATCCTCTTCCTCTCTTTTCTGACCTTTCTCCTCTTTCCTCCCAGCTCCTCTCCTTCCTTCCCCTTTTTTCTTGTTTTCTTTCCTCCCCCTTTTCCTCCTCACCTCATTTCCCTCTTTCCTCCCCCTTCCTCCTCTCTCCGCCTTCTTCCCCCTCCCCAATCTTTTTTCGTATCTCCTCCTCCCTCTCTGCCATCCTCTTTCTAACTCTCCTCCTCTCTTTTCTGACCTCTTTCTCCTCTTTCCTCCCCTTCCTTTCCCTTTCTTCTTGTTTTCTCCCCTTTCCTCCCCCTTTTCCTCCTCTCTTCCCCTTCTTCCCCCTCCCTAATCTTCTTTCCTATCACCTCCTCCCTCCTCTTTCTACCCTTCCTCCTCCTCTCCCATCCTCTTTCTAACTTTCGTCCTCTCTTTCCTCCCCAGCCCCCCTTCACCCTCCCTTCCTCAGCCCACATCCTTCCTCCTGTCTTACCCTCTTTCCTCCTCTCCTACCATCCTCCTTCCTTCCTCCCCTTTTTCCTCCTCTCTTCCCCTCCTTCCTCCTCTATCATCCCCTCCCCTCCCTCTCTATCATCTTTCCATCAGCCTCCTTTCATTCATTTCCTTCCTTATTTTATTTCCTCACCACAGTCTGTGTTGGTTGTAATAATTCTGTAAACGAGCCCGAAGCCTAAAATAATCCTAATCTAGGAGTAATCTCCTCCTCCTCCTCGCTGCAGGAGCTCCGTCAGAATAGGATCCTTGACGCTGAACTCCTCGACATCAACTAATCAAATTCAATCAGCGGCTCCACTTCAGAGCGGCCTGATTCTTCTTCTTCTTTTTTCTTTCCGCTGACGTTCTCTCCACATTTTATTTTTCATCCTCTGGCATTTTCTCTAAACCGCGGACGTCGTCTCTACCTCTGCACGCGCCGGCTGATTCATCGACTTATTAGCAGAAATTATCCTCTTTTCACAAACGCGCCGCGTTATCTTAATGAAGTCGCTTCAATCGCGTCAAACTCGTCCTGAGAGTTTGATGAAGAGGTTCCTTCTTTTCTTCTCCGAGGCCTTTGTTCTCGTCAGGCTGCAGAGACGACTGGATGTGATGCAGACGACGAGCGTAATGTGATTTCAGCCATTAGCCTCCACATGCGTCTTGTGATGGGCGACATCTGTTTTCTTCGTAGTCCTGACTTCTCCGGGGTCAACGCACGAGCAAAAACACGTTAGCAGCAGCAGCATCTTGCTGCAAACAGGTGCAAACTCACCTCACTGGTCTTTACGGTTCAGAGGTGAATTGGCACTTTTAAAGAATGCAGAGTTTGCTTTTAGTTGTGTGGTGGGATGTTCAAAGGGAAACATGCAGAATTTAGGCCTTTACTCCAAAAATCTGGATCTGGTTAATTCAGTACATGTATAGTGGTGATAAATGGCCAAAATATAAACTAATGTAGAATAAAGATTAAGAGATTAATGGTTGTAATACAGAGGATGACTCACTGAATCCACAGCAGCATCAGTTTCTGTGTTTACGTACTGCAAAGCATCATGGGAAATGTCATTTAAAGTTTAAAAATAATGAAATTAAATGAATAATATTAACTTTTTTCCATTGGTGCAGAATACAGGTGCTCGCCAACTTTGGTTTGGTTTGTCTTGGCCCTTTAGAGAATCCATTTTTGATTTTTATGCAGAATCAGAATGATCATGTGACCACTGTTGTTATGCTCTATAGTGTAGAGTCGTGTTAAATGGCCAAGATATAGACACATGTGGACTAATAACGCAGGAATGAATGGCTGTAATGCAGAGGATAACTCACTGAATCCATAGCAACATTAGTTTCTGTGTTTACATACTGCAAAGCATCATGGGAAACGTGATTTCAAGCTTAGAAATAATCAAATTAAAAGAAAAATATTAACTTTTCCTACTGGTGCAGAATACAGGCGCTCACCAACTTCTATTTTTGATTTTTATGCAGAATCAGAGCGATCATGTGACCAGTGTATATGTTGTTATACTCTTAATAGTGTTAAATGGCCCAAGATATCGACAAATGTGGACTAATAACGCAGGAATTACTGGCTGTAACACAGAGGGTAACTCACTGAATCCATGGCCGACTGCAAAGCATCATGGGAAACGTCATTCCAAATTTTAAAGATCCAATGTTTCAATTCGATGCAAATATATAAGTATTTACTTATATAAGAAACCGAGGTTCATTCCCACACGGACGGATTAAGATTTAAAAGTCTAATAACTGAGGAGATAAAAGATCTGGAATAACGATTTGTTTTCCTACGTGGAGCTTTAAAACGCCTTCCTCAGGGCGTGAGCTGGAAGTTTGCAGCTAGGATGTGGTCATGTTGCGCAGTAGAGCCCCTAGCCGTCCATAACCCCAACCCTAAAACTTTATTCGTCCCTCAGTGGGGAAACAGCAGTTTACAACAGCGTACAGTACAGGCGTTGTACAGTCTTTCCTCTTTACTGACTGCTTGTTAACAAACTGAAAATCTGTGAACTGGCATCGATCACGGCGCCTCCTCGTAGATTTAATGCCGTGAAATCTAATGGAGACAGCAGGCAGCAGTGTCCCATAAAGAGATTTTATCTGCTACCCACAACCCCAACCTGCTGCAGCCTCGGCTCCGTTCCACAGCGAGCGTTTTCATCGTCGACACAGCTGAGCTGTAATCTGTTTGCTCATTTTCATTTCCACGCCGTGCAGAGAGAGGCTGCACAGTCGCGTTTGGAACTTCTGATGTTAAAATGTGTCGAAGATGTCGATGCAGCCGGGGAAAGACACAAAAACGGTTTAGGAACAACTCAAATCCCAGCTGATCTGGTCTCCAAGTTCTCCAGACATTATTAGGAAGGTGGTCATAATCTTATGCCTGATCGGTATATATCTACCTGTCTGATGGATCCACATTTAAACAACCTGGATGTGTTGGGTTAAAATCAGTCTTTAGTTTTAATAACGGTGCGATGCTTTCAGCTTGTGCACCGTTGCCTGATGAGATGAGTTTAACTCCTTGTTTGTGTGTAAATAAATAAATCAATCATTGTTATTTATTCTCTAACTTCACTCTGTACGTGTCAGAACATCCTGTACGGACCCATCAAAGCGTTTGCACATTTTTCATTTGCTGTTTCTAATTGGGAAGGAATTACCTCTGCAGGGGGGTTTTCCTCATTGTTGTTGTTTCTGATGCCACGTCTGAACTATTTTAATAACAAAGACAAAAATCTAGCAAATTTGCACAGAAACCCGCAAAGTATTTGGAGAAAACAAGCAAATAAGTTATTAATTAAAGCAGGAGTCCTCAATGTTTTTCTGGACCAAGATTAAATAAATTTGTGGGGGGAAATAAAAAACAAATATAGATAAAAAAAATGTCTAATCAACCAAAGATTTTGCGACCCCTCCCTTGCAGTACCTCCGAAGAGCCCCTAGGGGTCACGGACCACCTGTTGAAGACCTATGCATTACAGAATATGAATTGTAGAGGTGGATATTGGCAAGGACTTCACGATACGATACGTATCACGATACTTGATCCACGATACGATACGTTATTGCGATATATTGCAATATTCTACGTAGTTCATTGAGAAATTTGATGCAGTTTAAAATACAAGTTGTATATATGTACATCAGATACTTAACTGGACAAAAGGAGTCAAAAAACAAAATTAATCCAAATGTCCGATATCGTACCGATAGAACGGTATATCGCCATATCGAATATTTTTCCCCGCCCCTAACGATCTGAACGAATTGGAGACGATCTCCTCCTTGTCTCACTCGCAGGATTCCGGAGGCACGAGCTGAAATCTAATTTCTGAACTAAGCGACACCTCGTGTGCGTCCTCACACTTCGGCAGGCGACACGTTTCCGCTCCATCCCGCGGCCTCGTCTGAGAAGGAAGTCGCCCTGATTTGTTTTTGGCACACATTATTAACTGCCTCACACTGAGTGTGTATACAGTAGATATATATATATATATATATTTGTTTCATTCAACAGAGAGTGGGAGAGCTGGAGAATGAGCAAACAGAAAATCTTATTGGCTCAGGGCTCGACTTGAAGGAAGATTTAATAAAGAGTCAGTTTACCCTTAAAATTGAACCTCACTGTGCGTTTGAGCTCTTTAAGGACACCAGCCTGTTCTCTGTGTGGCGATAACTTAACCTTTTGTCATGCTAATGATCATCCTTTATATTTAATAGCTTCTCCACTTGTCTCTTCCTTTTAAAGCAACCTCACAGCATCGTCCAGCGCCGCCTGCTGGAGGGAAACATCACCCGGCTGCGAGGCGAGGCCCGGGACGCCAGCGCCAGGGTCCGCTCCCCGCTGGCCGACACCAAGGACGGCGCCGCCGACGCCGAGGAGAGGAGCGAGAGCACGGCCGACGACTCCACGGAGGAGAGGGAGTCCCTGGAGGAGAGCGAGCGGAGCCTGCGGTCGGACGAGGAGGACGACAGCAGCGAGGCCGGAGCCAGGCAGACGGCGGCCGAGAAGCCCGACGGATCGACCCTCCTCCTTACGGCTCTGGTCGTCCAGTGCAAGGTACAAAAAAAAATAAAAAATAAAACTGTGTCTTCCACTTTCTACTACAGCATTCAAGCTGAAAACAAGAAAAGACACAAAGGCGGCAGCACTCTGCTCCTGTGACTCACCACGTTAACGCCGGCTCTTCATTTTACTTTCCCTTTACAACACGTGAAAAGCTCGGCAGCAGCAGCTGTCAGACAGGACCCGAAACAATAGACAACTGAGTCACAGCGACTGAAGGTCCACCCTGGTTAACACGTCCTCACGAGCCCACAATGGATCCGCTCAGGGCTGCATTAGGAGCAAGTATGCAGGAGCTGGAAATGGACGAACTGTGTGGGCTTCAGCGTAAAAGACAAATCCAGTTTTATCCCTAACATCGGCCCCAATAACCTGAACATGATCGAAACCCGAAGGCATAATCACTTCCCAAAGGAGAAACTCCAGAGCAACTTCCCCCTTCAAAATACTTTAGCTTCCAGGCTAACAATCTGGCTGATTGTTATGTATCTCAGATCTTATGCAGGTTATACATCATGCTCTCATGCCCACTGCTGCAGACTCCTGCAATTACATAACTGTGGCTCTGCAGGCTGATCGCAAGATAAAATATTAAGCATTGCTGTTTGCATTTGCACTTTGTGGTGCAGCGATGTTTTATCCAGCCTGAGTGGTTGGTAGCAAGAACTCATTGTTCATTCGAAGCATGACGACATCATCGCAGACTCTTCTAACCGGAGCAGTCGTCTGATTTGTGGACGGAGGCATTTTGTTTTTTGTTTTTTTGAGGTCGTCTGTCCGTTCGGTTCAGTCTGATTAGTTTGATGTCTTCACAAAACGCCTTGAGAACGTTTCCCTGTAGTTGGCACAAATGTTGACTTGAGGTCAGGGATGAACTGGTGTCGCTGAAAGATGCTTTTGGTTTAATTTTACACAAATCTCAAGACAAGACCTGAAAAACAAACTATTTAATGTGTATTTATGATACAGAACCAGCACCAGGTCACACCCTGTACTCGTGGCTTTTATTAACTGTCTTTACGGAAGCACATTAGCCATTAATGGAAGTCTGGATTCACGTGGAGACGCTCCCCGTGGTCCGCCTTCAAAAGTCCAAAGACTAATGTATGCAGAAAGGTCACGCAAAACACTCACTACTACTACGACTACTACTTACTAATTCGCTCCCTCCTCAACAGATTTGTGATATTTGGCTGCAGGAAAATACATCTGCTGTCAGGAAATATAAACAGATAAATAACCGGTGTTACAGAGAACATATAAAATCATATAAACGTCCAAACATACTCTGTTTACCCTCTTTTAGTTATAAACTTGTAGAATTTTTCGAATTTTCCTCACATTTACAAACTAAATTATGAATTCCATCCATCCATTATCTAAAAAAATGTTCTCCAGCTCCAATGGGGTCAGGACAGATCACCAATCCATCACAGAAAGAACAACCTCTCACCTACACACTATCGCCAATTTAGAACCAATTAACCCGACACGTGTGTCTTTGGACAAAAACGAGATGTCGTCCGGTGCATCTGCAGATTTTTAACTGTGCAAACATATTAGAGGAGAAAAAAAAAAACGCATTCATGAATTTCATTGGCTTTTATGGCAGTGTGAGCAGCCTCATTCATGAATGAAATCCAATCAAGAACAAAGAAATTAGATCATAAATGCACATGTGCCAAAATATAACACATCATTAATTTATAACCAGGGGCGAGGTAATTTCTGTGGCCTTTTAGACTCAGATTAGAGAAGTGCAACCACAACTATTTTTTTTTTTTATCCTCTTAAAGAAATAGATCAAACACTGTCTATTCCCCGTGGTGTTAAAAAATATGCACAACAGCTTCTGTGAATCCTGTATATGTGAGCGTAATTACAACGAATCGGGTCGTCTTTATGGTGGATTCAGCGTTTTTTTCCTCTATCGCTCCGCCGGGTTTTTATCATCGACTTCGCTTGTTCAAATGCTATTTTTAAACTTTGGGGATAGAGAAGGGGTTTTTTTTTTATTTTTTTATTTTTTATACGCCACCGGGACTGAGACAAAAGAGCAGGTTTGTGGGTCTGCTGATAAGCCGGTGGGCCTGCGAGGACAAAGGAGGCTCAGTCTGTGCGGAGTCAGACGGATCAAAACAAGGTGCATGGAAACCCAACGTGTTTGTTTCCGAGGCGGATGGTCGGGGGGGGGGGGGGAGAAATATCCGAGGGTCAAGAGGAAAAGGTTTTCATTTGTGAAGAAGGTGGGATGTACAGACGTTATCCGGGCAATAAAAACCACGGCAGATGTTAGAAAAGGTCTCAAAACGGCAGCAAAGCCGCCATAAACCTTAAAACTTGTAACGTACGCTTAAGCCGTATCGTAAAAAATGACCAGTGAAGATAAATCATACTATTTTACTGCTTTATATTACTAAGGAAAAGTGGAAATGAAACCAGTGTTCTTGTATTTCATATATTTCAACCTTGCATGTCTCTAATTCCTCCTACAGGAGCAGCCTGTTGATGGAGCACATCTAAAAATGTTGAAAATAAGCCCATAAAGCTATTTTTTATTTTATTGCATCAAATTTAAGCACTGTCTGATGCTCGGTTTACGGCATGGGGGGGGGGTGGCGGGCGTCACGCCGATCATCTCACATGCACGCAGAGCTGCCATATGTTCTTACATACATTCTTGTTTTCCCACTCGAGAACATCCTGCTCCGATTTACAGGGAAGAGCCTTCAGAGACAACAGTTCCCATAAAACCCGCAACAATCTGCAGCTACCACACATGAAAACATGTCTTTGTGACGTGAAGAGCCCTGCAGGCTGCCGAGCGACTGAGAGATGAAGACAAATGTCAGGGGAAATCAGGGCCGAGACGCCTGCTCTTATCACTACTCTTTAACACGGGCTGGAAAAATCTGTAAGATTATGAGAATATGTGTCTTAGAAATACCTTGATTTTCTTTTTCGCCCCCTCTGGAGTTAGATGAGGTATCACTGTTCTCATTGTGCATCAGTTATCTTAGGTGGAAGTAGCAGATTTTAAACCATGTTCAAGTGTTAATTCGTGCACTTTTAGAAGTGTGGACAGAACTAGCTTGCTAGCTTTTTCACTAGCGCCTTCAATTATGCTAAGTCAAGCTAAGTTAAGCTAGGCTACGCTAGCAGTTTCCTGTCTGTAAGTGTTGAATTGTTTTGAACCTGCAATAACTTAGTTTTGTTCGCTTTGGAACAAAAAACTGACACTCCTTTGGAAGCTAACAGGGATAGCATGTTAGCATACAGTGGCCTGTTGTGTTTCTGGTCGCCCAGCAAAAGTATGGCCGACATTTTAGTACTACTTTTGGCTTTATTTTTGGTCTCCACCAACTCCAGCAATGAAATATCTTAAGTTTTAGCTGCTCAACAGTTCCCACAAGCTAATTGCTAACTAGCTAATCTGTGTGGTGGTAAAATGCAGATTTAGAGCTATTTTGCCAAAATGATAAATTTAAGGGACCATAAAAGATAAGAAATTAAACTGAAAAGCTGGTAAATAAAAATGTAACTACATGGGATCAATTGCTGGGATATAAAAAAATAGATTTTGAAGATCAAAATAATAAAGAAACGTCACTTTCCTCTTCACTGACAGATATTCTGAGCAATGTCTGACCACTTGTCACGCTCTAGTGAGTGTGCAAAACCAAAAGCCACAACAAACTACACAATCAGCAACTGCAGTCAGCGACAACAGTCTAATACATCAGCCAACAACCAAAAAAAAAAAAGCAAAAACAAATGTCTGCTGGTTTATGATTAGTTTAATGCCTGGAGCAACACAATCTAAACACATGGCTCCAAAAAAAAGAGTTGGAAATGCTTCGCTAATGGAACACTTGTTTAGCGCGGACCAAGTTAATAAGCAGTCAACTTTATTTTTCGCTTTGGCAGTTTTCGAGAACACACGGCAGCCGAGTGAATTTATTGGTTGTTTTCAAAGGCTCCCCAGAGTTGTGTTAATGTGCTGTTTGTGACCAATTTTTTCCTCGTGTTCCACAGCAACAGACGTGAAGTGGAAAAACTGTGACGCTAAAATCCCCCACTCTCTGTCTCTGTTTCCCCCTCACCAGTGCTGCGAGACTGAAGTCAAGGCGTCCATCAACACTGGCAACCAACATAACCACATCTCCACCTCCTGCTGCCAGAGGCTGGGGTAAGAAACACCCGCCTCTTGACTGCAAACACAACGGCTACTGCATCATCTGACAAAACTGTGGAGGCTTTCACAAACAGCTGAAAATCAAACAGTGAAGAGATGAAAAGAGTGAGAAAAGAACAAGAAAGAAACATTAAGTGAACTGGATTTAACCTCCTGAGACGCGAACTTTTGTTTTCTATGCATTTTTAATTTCTCTAAGGTTGCATGTATAAAAACTAAGCACCTTTGAGCAGAAACACGTTTTTGAGTTATTTGAGAAATTATAAAAGTATTTATTTCAATCCTTGAACATGTCGATGTGAAACCAGAATTTGCACACAGTAAAATCCCAACGTCCTCAAGCGAGTACGTGCTAATTCGGGACGCTGCAGCTCGTTTCTACTGATAGAATTTGTTAAATTTGCGCGTTATACCAAAGTAGAAAAGTAAATAAACATAAATATACAAGTTTCAATCGTACAAACTCGATGAGGTTTTGCACAAACCTCAAACTCAGGATCTCAGGAGGTTAAAAATGTAGCGTAAAAATGAAGCTCTTTCACTGTTCCTAAGTTGCTGCCTTCATCTTAACACATTAAAACACTAAATAAAGCTCTGAGACAGACACAATTTGATGACTTCCATAATCAATTCTACCGTGTACCGCTCCTCTTCATAATCCCAGCTAATCAAGTCTCAGCTACTCAAACATTTGACTGACATTTCAGTAAGACTGCTGATCTTTTCTGCTCAAATTAAACCTAATTTGTGTTTGAACTACTGAAGATGTGTGTGTGTGTGTCTGTCTGTGCATCATTAGGCTGGTGCCCAGTCAGGACAGCTCACCGTGTGGTGGGAGCAGCTCGGTGGTGACGGACCTGCAGCTGCAGCTGGGCAGACAGACGGTCCAGTGTTCGGCATATGTCAGAGGTGAGAGTATACGGCACAATATTCATCAGGAATGGAGCAAAACGCCCAGAAAGAGTTGAATTTCTAAAGTCTGCAGCCATGTTGGAGGAACTAGTCTTGGAGCTAAATGCTAACATCAGCAAACAGGCTCCTAATAACAGTGTTAATGTTTAGCAGGTATTGTATAATATTAGTCATTTTCACCACCTTTAGCATGGTAACATTTGCTAATTAGTACTTGCTAACTAACAAAGCTGAATAGAAAGAGCAGAATTTGCTCTAAATTAAAAGTATTTGATAAATCAGCCCACACGATAACACTAAATGAGACATGGATTACATCCTAAAGGGAGCATGAGCATAACAGCAGCTATTTATTTAGTCTTTTATACAACTTCTTTCACAGAAAACCAAACCAACCTTTAGGAATTAGTCACTGATGCCAGACTAAATGTCATTAAATGTCCCTACAGTCATTAAAGTTAATCCTCCTGGCTCCTAACTTGGATCCCTAATATTTTAAGACTGCAAATAACAAATTTTATTGTCATGCATCTGTTTTTGTACTGAACTATTTCGTCCCCTGAGCGGTGGTTAAAACCCAAACCTTAGGAGAAATGTAGTAAAGGGTTAGCCATGCTAACGCGTAAAACAACATTTACAGGTAGATAAATCTATATTTTTCTACTCTTTGCTATCGATGCTACACAATAATTCTGTAGAAACAGTTCAGATCTGCTGTTCCAATAACATCTGGTAGGTATTTAGAGGTTCCCTGGTGCAGAAATAGAATAAGTGGGAAGATAATTATCATGAGCTGTGATCGTCACCTTGGCTGAGTAGACAAAGAACGAACAACAAGAACAAAACTCCTCATAGAGATAAGACAAGTGCTTAACATACTTTCATTTGTCTCGTTGCGGGTGCCGGTGGAGGCAGCTGTCCAAAAGTAGCTAGAGGAATAAACTTTCTGTTCATCATCTGTGTCTCTTTATATCACTCTCCATCTCTGGAAGCAAATACCAGAGTTTATTTTAGTCACAAAAAAAGTCACATCCCTTTTAAGGACACTTTCCTTCAGACGACTGATCGGTTTTGTTTTGTTCGTCTTTGGGGTTTTAGGCCCGGTTAGCTTATATTAGCATAAATAGTAGTTAAATGTGGCGATTGTTCAAAGATTTTACATCAACATTTGTGTAAGGATAAAACAAATGATTATATAACACATATTAGTTAGCTGTGTAATTATTGGTAGGAGTGCTACTTTTTAAGTTTGGACAGAGATAGCTGCCTAGCTGTTTCCACTCTAAGCTAAGCAAAGCTAAATAAAGCTAAACTAGATGTCGCCTGCCTGTAGCTGTTGCAACTTTTGAAGCTATAAATGAAAATGACTTTGTTAGCTAACAAGGCTAACATGCTAACTTACTATTTTTACAAGTGATATCTGTATTTTTGGAAATAGATTTTAAACCAAATGCACTTTAACGGTGTTGTTACGAGTAGTTTTGGAGGTTTGGACAGAACTAGCTTGCTAGATTTTTCACTAGCTCCTTCAATTATGCTAAACCAAGCCAAGCTAAGCTAGGCTAAGCTAGCTGTTTCCTGACTGCAAGTGTTGAACTGCTTTGAACCTGCAATAATTTAGTTTTGTTCACTTTGGAACAAAAAACTGACATTTGTTTGGAAGCTAACGAGGCTAAAACGTTAGCCTACAGTGGCCTGTTGTGTTTCATTTTAGTACTACTTTTAGCTCTGTATTTGGTCTACACCAACTCCAGGGATGAAATATCAAACGTTTTAGCTGGTCAACAGTCCTCTGCTTTAAATCTGCTATAAATTATTTTCTTTGGCCTTTGTGAAGCTAGAAATTGACATTAATTTGTTAGCTGACAAGGCTAACTTTCTGGCTTACAGTGGCCTATTTTAACATTCAGCAGTAATGTAGCTTTAAGTTGCGTTTCTGTTCTGATGGTATGTGGAATTCGGCTAAATCTGAAAAATGATGCTACAACATGATACGGTTAGCATGGAAAAGCAGCTAGCTTGGCTGTGATCTGTGGGCTTCATATCAGCATACAGTTATGAGAATTACATAAGACAAATACGTTTCTAAAATGCCATACAGTTCCTATACTGGCAAATATCTATACTTTTATTATTTATCTTTTGTTTGTATTGAGGACATTTAGTCCTCTTAAAGATAAAAGCCAGAGACCACCCATTATTATTTATGCAGCAGTTCCTCCTTAATCCCTCCTCGGTGGTGAATAATGACTCCAGTTCAGCCTCTCAGACCTATTTTATTTACATTCAGTTCACTAAACTCACAACCTGCCTCACAGTACATACGCTTTACAGCTCTCATTATCACAAGAACAAGCAGGGAACACTTTATCCAACCTGGTTCCAGGCTAATGTATGCATGTTAAGATGAGCGTGTTCATGAATGCAAATAAAAGTGGCTTTTCAAAATGCAGTGAGAAAATTCAGCTTATTCCTTTTCCTTCTCTCCGTCCTAATCTTTCCCCTTTTTTCCATTTTCAGAGGATGAGGCGTTTGAGCTGTGCCTGGGTCTGCAGACTCTGCTGGAACTTAAAGTAAGGTCTTCATTTGCTTTGCTAATATTCTGCGAGCCTTATCGTGCAGCTTTTGTGTTTAAAAGGGACGAGCTAACTAGAAATGGCCACATGGTTTTAAATAAGCAAAATGGAAGAAAAAAATATTATACTAAAGCGAATATTTCAAGGAGAAATGTAGAGGCATAAAATCTGAAAGAAACAGATGTACTCTATGTGGTTTTATCTGTAGGAAAAGGGAGTTATTATAATGGTGCAGCCGTCTGTCAGTCGTCCCGCTGTGCAGATAAAACCAAGATAAAAGCAGATTCAGGACATTATACGATGTGAAATAGAACACATTTAAAGGCAGCACTCTTAATTTTTCAGCAGCACATACAGAAAAGTGTGTCTGGTTATCTCCTGAAGAATCTGGGTAAAGTGGGACTTCAGGGTGTGAAAGGAAGATGAGCTTGTTTTGTAAATCAGGAATTTACGCATTGAGATGAACATTTCAGCTTCAAGCTTCTTTACTGTCTACGCACATTCTCACCAGCTCTAATTAATTAGCTGCACGCAGTGAGATTTTTAATAAGAAAATATGAATAAAAATAAAGAGGGCGCGTAAAAATAACATCCCTTTCAGTCATATGGTGAGAAAATGACATTAACTTTACTTTAAAAAATAATTATCTAACAACATTGAATGTTACGTTTAGCACCTGATTACAAAACTATTAAATTATCAGTTGATTAAGTGTCTTCACCACGATAAATTATAATAAGTTCACTTAACACATAGACAGGTCTCTTTACGATCATTTATTGAAAGTTATTAATATATGTAACTATAAATTTAGCTATAGAATTTTGACTTTTTTCTTGAAATTTGGACTTTTCTCTCAAAATTTCATCTTTATTCTGGAAAATTTGTCTTTTTTCTTGAAATTTTGACTGTTTCTCAAAATTTTTACTTTCCTCTCAAAATTTTGACATTTTTCTCAAAATTTCATCTTTTTTCTTGAAAATTTTGACTATTTCTCAAAATGTTTAATTTCCTCTCAAAATTTTGACTTTATTCTCGAAATTTTATTTCAACTATTTTCTCAACAATGTTACTTTTTTCTCTCAAAATTTTGACTTTTCTCAAAATTGTATTTCAACTTTTCTCAAAATTTTAACTTTTTTCCCCCAAAATTTTTTACTTTTTTTAAAAAAAATTTCAACTTTCTCCTTGTTTCCTTAAATAACATTAAATTTTAGTGTGTTTAGAGATGTGAAACCATGGAGTATTAATGTAAAAGTGTGGTAATGTTGTGCAGCAAAATATATGATTAAATGTTCCCTCAGATTAGACTTGCGACCTTGAGCTGGCAACATGCATTCATTATTCAGGTTTCCACTAAGTACATCTCGCCATGTGATTCCTTTCCTAGTGCTGCTTGGATCTGAGCAGTCGGGTCCTGAAGCTGCAGGGCTGCGACGACGAGCTGCCCTTCCTGAACCCAACGACCGACAGCCAGTGCCAACACGACAACAATGAGAACCTGTGAGCACAACTCAATGACGGCCGCCACCTCTCCTGAAGCCTGAAGTGGTCGCAGCAACGTGGCGCGGTGCCGTTTGTGTCTGGACTGTCCGATCACAGTGTTTCTCACTGCCAGAACATGGATGAGCGTTCGCATCTGTCGTTCTTGAGTTTACATCTTTGTGTTCCGTAGAGTTGAGACATTTGTCATGATAATCTCTTACATTAAATTAGTTTGCAGAGCCAAATCCAATCTCTGTAAGTTTAATCATTCTTTATGGTCATTCTGTATATTCAAATTCAATTCCAATGTTCAGCTGCTTGGGTACGCTGACGGTCTCTAAAAGGGAAAAACAATCATTTAAAGGCAACGTTTTTCGTGAATTGACTGTAAAATATAAAATAGGTCATGTCAATTTTGATTCTGCGAAAGGAATGGTTTTACATTTGGGGACATAAAGCAACACTATCCTTCAACGTCATCTCTAAAGCTAATTATCAACAAGCACATAAACAGTCAGATTAATACCATTATGGTTTGTGTTTTTATTGATTAAACCAGCGGTTCTCAACATTCCCAGCTTATGTTCTCCTTCATCAATGTTTGTTACCTCTCTTGTCCTAAAATAACCTAATTTAAACTGAATTAATTTCAAAACTGAATCAGTTTAGTCAGGTTTTCAAGATACTACTTTCACTTGGGTGGGAAAAGGCTCAACATTTCAACCATTAAACCATATATTTCAGCTTTTAAGGCTAAATTATCTTTTCCTTCCAGCTACTTCACCAATACATCTGACAGCTATGTCAAGAGTTTATTCCTAGCATCTACAAATGTCCACCATTTATTGGCAACATTTAGTTAACAATGCCAGCTAACATTAATCTAACAGCGGCCAATTTAGCTAACAATTTAGGTAATGACGTCAACTGTTCCTTTGGGACATTTAGCTAGTAATGTCAACCAGCATTTAGCTAACAATGGCCATCATTCTTTCACAACAGTTAGCTAACAACATCAGCTGTTTATTTGCAACATTTAGCTTAAAACGCCTGTGGCTTATTCACAGTGTTTAGCTAACAATGTCAGCCATTTATTCACGGCATTTTCTTAAAGCTAGCCGTTCCTTTAGCTACCAACATCAGGCATTTATTAACATTTATCAAACCATCCCCATTGTTCATTCACAACCTGTAGCTAACAAGATTAACTGTTTATTCATTTCTGACATTTATCTAGCAATGTCAACCATATTTTAACAACATTTAGCTAACAACGACCATCATTCACAACAATTAGCTAACAACATCAGCTGTTCATTCGCAACATTTAGCTTAAACACCTGGGAATTATTCACAATGTTTAACTAACAATGTCAGCCATTTATTCATGACATTTTCTTAAAGCTAGCCGTTCCTTCACAGTATTTAGCTACTGACGTCAGGCATTTATTAACAACATTTAGCAAGCCACTAGCTAAACGTCATTTTCAGCTAGCAATGTCGACCGATCAGTGGCTTACTCATTTGTTTTAGCTAACTAGTCAACTGTTTATTCATTATCTTTGAGCTCATTAGTTTAAACTATCCATAGCTATGTCCACTATTTCTCCTGACTTTTAGCTAACCGGGATATCTGTTTACTAATAATATGACCTGCTAGTCCAATCGTTGCTCATTGCTTTTATCTGTATATTTTAAAGACAGGTTGTCCACTTCTATTCTACTATAAATCTATCAAATGTAACCAAATATTTCAACTGTTTATCTATAATGTAACCTAACTCGTTCAGCTGTCAGGGTTAGCTTAAAGCTAATTAGCTTTACATTAACTACAACAACCATTTATGCATTATTTAGTTCCTTATCCCTATAACATGTTAATTATTGAGCTTTTGGGGAAGTGGTAAAAGTATTTTATCACCAAAAGAGCTTTTCCAACTAATATCTTCTGGTTGTAACCTTATATTTACTATTAATGAGAGCGGCGTTCATTCTCATCTGATAATCAAGAATGTAAATACCCAAAATGTCAGACTGTTCCTTTAAGAATCAACATGACTCATCTAAAAAGTTTAAGTAGTTATGATGCCTTTTTCCAGTGTGTTCAAAGCAAATATTGAGTTTTTTGTTTGTTTGTTTTTTTTTTAAGGCTTTTGCAAGTAGGAGAGGACGTGGCTACCTCCTTAAGAGACGAGGGTGAATTTGCATCGAGAACCCTCACTCTTTCCTCATCCAAAGACTGATATGGTTCAGTTTTCCTAGGAGCGTACTTTCCAGGATGTCACAATGGGCCAGACTGAATTATAATAGTTTGTTACAAAATCCCTCCAAATAAAAATAGACTTCAGGCCAACCAGTCAAACACACTTGAGTCAGACTCGGCTACAAAAATATAAAAAAACATTCCATCTGCATGACTTTGTAAAGATCTGCCTTTGTACAAGTCTGCATGTTAGTGTACTAGTCTGACGTGTGTCAAAGTCTGAAGAGGCTGGATGTGTGTGTGTGTGTGTGTGTGTTGTGTGTGCATGTTATGAGTCAAAGCAGGGTTTTCTGCCTTGTAACGGCTCCTGTTTCACATGGGAACAAGCGGAGTAGGTTCCCATCTTCCCCGGTCAGAGCGAGCTGCCAAAAGCCGACCCCAGCTGCCTTCCCTCTCTGCCTCTTTTTCTAGGAGATTTTAATCGCCCCGGCTGTGGCTGCGTTCAGTGCCAGGGCGCCTCTTCAACTTCATCTTCCTCTTCAGTTTTTTATTCTTTTTTTGTCCATTTACCACCTTTTTTTTTGGCTGATGTTATTCACTCTGACACCTCATCTTTGCTGTGAGTTGCTCGTCACAAGAGAATGAAAATAACAAAAGCTCCCCCACTACAGTGCCACCTGCCTCTCTTGACTCTGTTTTTCACGATGTGGAGAATCGGGAACCCGCCTCACCGGCGCCCACCGAAGGCCGTCGTACCCACGCTTTAATAACACCTGAGCTGTTTTTTTTTGTTTTTTGTTTTTTGACAGTGCTGCAGTATCATCTAACCTCTTCATAGCGGCCGTCCGCCCGCGCGTAGGTTGACAATGTTTGTTTCTCTTTGGTGTACTAGTGACCTTCCTAAGCCGTGCGAGAGGAATCGATGTGTGACAGAAATTTATTTTTGGTGTTTCTCTTCTTCTGAACAGTATTTTCTCTGCCTAATAAAAATATGTATTCTGGCTAGCTCTGTCTGTAATCATGATTTTAATATGTGGGCCTGCAAACCACAAACGGTTGGTGGGAGGGATCCACTTGAAGACACTGATTCCCATCTTCAGAGCTTGAAAAACACCCCTGCATGTGCCCTTCTCTGGTACGTCCTACTATATAAGGAACCGTGTCATACTAGAATAGAGAAAGCAGATGTTCCCACAGCACCGTAGGGCTTTGACTGTCTTATCAGTGAAGGTTCCCATCCTGTTGTACTGCTGTTTTTGTTTTTTTTTCCCATGACAAAGACATAAGACAGTCGAGTTGGTCGGAGCATGTCTTAAGGTTCATTTAGAGTACCAGACTAGATGCGGTAGCCTACGCTTGTGCTAGTTTGCCAGTCAGGTTCGTTTTGATTTCTACTTCCTGCTTCACTTTCAACAACGGCGAGTCACACCAATGTTAGTATCTCCAAACCTCCTCAGTTAACCTTTTTTCCGGATGGGTTCCATCTTTATTGATCCAAAACAATCAGTTTGAAAAGCAATTGCGCAGATGGAAGTTGGAAATACTAAAGCGGTTAAGATGCTGCTACCAAGCGGACCAATCACAGCTCTTGTCTGAGTGATGCAAATTTACATTTCTAGGGAGATTCATGTCAGGCTGCGTAGAGTCTGGGCTGTCGTCAGATTGATGTATAAGCCTAAACTGCCTATTAACCCTTAAAAGCCTTAAAACACAGGGTATTTTGAATTACCGTAACTCACAGTGGTTTGGGCTACTGATAATATTCAAAGTGTGGCTGAATGTTGGGAAGTTGTGCTTTTGTCTGGAAGACCTTGGTGACATCTCAAGGGTTTAACTAACTTTGTTTTTACCAACAAATTCCTCCAAACAACTCTCCCCACCTGGGGCTCCCAGGCCTTGCGTCGCTCCCCAACCTGAAACCAACAGCTGCGATGGGTCATAATTACCGTAATGGCAGCTTTTTTTTCGAGAAAGCGCAACTTCCCAGTGTTTAGTCAAACTTTTTGTCCATCGGTGAGTTACGGTAATTCAAATACCGGAAGCTCTTATTTAGGCGGATGTTCTTAGGCTGGGCAGTATGACCAAAAAATGTATATCACATGCATCCATGCATAATCACGTGTTCAGAACATTATCTACTGGTTGAGAGAGGACTTAATGCAGTAGATTGACTAAGGATGGACTATTTTACTGTGATGATGAGTAAATATTGTAGAATAATCCCATGCTAGTAGTAAAACAGGTTTGTGTGGCTCCATGTTAGCACTAACTGCTGATGAGAAAATTTGGGGAAAAAAAATAATTAAATGTTATCAAGATAACGAAGAAACAGGGACAATTACCGTTTCATTTATTTTGGCATATTTATTCATATTTAAATATATTTAAACTGCTATGTCTGTAATGTCGATGTCATCAGCGTGACCGGCTACCGTAATAACTGTAGTACACACGCAACATTTTCTTTCTCATTCATAAAAAGTTAAAATTGGGGACACTTTTGGGGACAGGTGTCTCAACAGTGTCTCATTTTATGTTTAAAATTCATATCATAACGAAAAAAATACTGGTATTTGGTATGAACCGGTAAACCGCCCAGCCCTAGGATGAATGTCTCGGAGGCCAAGACTAATTGATGTCCTGGGTATTCTTTCACAAATCAACAGAAAATATTAAAGTCTTTAAAGGCACTGAACGCTGATCAAAGTTATAAAATACGTCAATAATTTTACTTTCAGTTCTGTTCATGGTTTTTTTTTTTGTCTCAAAGAAATTACATTCTCTTCAAACTAATTTGCAAACGCATCTTGCAAGAACTGTAATTCCAGCCAGATTGTGTTTTCTTTTAATATCATGATGAAACGCCGTTAATGAACGACATCAGCAAAATGTTTTTTATGTGTTTTGCAGCACAATATCAGATCTGGAAAAGCAATATCCCTCTTTGGTGCGCACAGCGATATTAAACTTTAAATCATGCAGAGGCCGTGATTATGGTGAGAAGACGACTGTGGTTTGGTTTATTGGAGAAAATATCCACACAGAGACAAAGCATGAAACCAAAACCCACAGTCTTTTACAGCTTCTTCTGACCACAAATTTATTTGCGGTTTCCTAAATCTGCTCTTGGCATGCCTGTCATCGACCCCGACAACCTCTCTGAAGACAACCTTGTTATGATCTGGTGCGCCAGGTGGTTCGTTGCATTGGAGCCATCTTGTAAGTCGGAACTGAAAACTGTTTGGGAACGCTGAGCCCTTTCAGAAAACTATTTATCAACTTCAAGTGAGCAGACGGATCTGTTTATCACGGCACATCGCTGAAGAGGATAAACACAACAACAGCTTGCGACCTCTCGCGTCTTTGTTGGGAAAAATTTACAAATAAAAGCCACTTGTAGGAGTTACTACAGTCACACGGAGCTGCTGGTAGTTGCACAAGTCTGGACCATGGGTGGTCGTGATCTGGTCTGATGGGTCCTACAGAAATCCAGCTGCCTCACAATTACACAAAACTGTTGAATAATTCAGGAAAAAAGACTAGGGTGGATATTTAACCAGGTGAAGGACTGCATAAGGGTTAGTGACTTTCTTATATTGCAATAAACTGGAGCCTTTGAATGACAAACACCAGATATAAACACTTTATCTTGGGCTATTAGATAATGCAATAGATATGAAGTGTAATCACTGTTGAAGTCCTAATTCAAGTTCCCTATTCATGCCTTGCTTGTTAATTAATACCATGCACTAGGGGTGGGTATGGGCAAGGACTTCACGATACGATACGTATCACGATACGATACATTATTGCGATATATTGCCATATCGATATTCTTTTCCCACCCCTACCATGCACTCTCTTTTGACTTTCATGCGCAGAAATACAACAAGTTCAAATCTTTCGCCTGTCAAGTGTCAAATTAAGTTGAAAGGTTAGTCATGTGAAAAGTACAGAAGTTTGGATAATACTACTAATCTTGTTCATTACTGAACAAGATTAGAAACTAGGGGTTGGACGGGATCTGATTTTTTTAAAGTTGTCTGTCATGTGATGAACCAGCTAGTCACTGATGGCATGACTAATGAAGACACAGTTGAAAGTAATGCTTTGCAACACTTAAATCTATATTCTTGGCCTGAATACATATACTGAGAACAGACAGCTCATGCACTACACTCGCAGATATGTATAGCCTGTATAAAAATTGGCTCTAACTCAGCACCACCGATAGCATATTTCATTTATATAGCACCTTAAAAGCAATGAACATTTGAACCAAAGCGCTTCACTTTCAACATGTTGTATAAAACATGTATAATACACATCGATGTATCAACATATGAAAAGCTATAATACCCAGGGTGACCAGATGAAAAAATAAAAACAAATGATACTGAAATCCAAGGAATAAAGATGAGTCTTAAGGTGTTTCTTAAAAGCCTCAACAGAGTTTCTAATGGCTTCTGGCTGGATGCTCTGAAAAGGCCCAGCCGCCCCAATAAGCCAACATACCATGGTCTGAGGATGTAAGGGTTCTGGTGGTGGGAAGCTCAGAGATGTATGAAGAGATTTATAAACAATTTTGAAGTGTATCCTAAAATGAACAGGGAGCCTGTGTAATGATGCAAGAAGTGGTCTTCTTTGACCTTGTTTTGGACTAGTTGGAGATGGGAGATGGTGGTCTGGGTAAGACCGGAGTAGAGGGAGTTGCAGTAGGATGATATGAATGCGTGAATAACTGTTTCTAGGTCGGAGGGTGATGGGAAGATTTTTTGTCTGACTTTTGAAGGAAACTGGACCTGACAATAGAATTTAAATTGCTGTCAAATGAGACACCCAGGCTCTTGACATATGGTGTGATGTATGGTGTGATATAGGAGGGGAAGTGGTCAGGGTTCTTGGCAGTAGCAGGGGTGCATTGCAGAAGTACATTTGTGGTATTTCAGGACTACTGTACAGATTTTGCACGTCACGGTACAAAAGGGCTTCATCTTGATAATGATAAACCACTAGTTTGCTGCAACGACCCACAGGTCAACTCGTTGCTTAAAGTGTCGACAAACCGACTAGTCGACTAGTTTATAGAACCGCTTCTGGAAACCTAGAGTTGTACAGCAAAGGAAAAGTTAAGCTCTGCCTGATTTAGTTTTTGTTCCTGCATCTGCATTTTTTTATTTTTTATTTCTTTTATTTCTACTTTGATGTGGCTGTTTCCTCACACATAGCTTGCCGGAGTTGTCAGGCGACGCTTTGTGCGACAGCCCCCTGAACCGGTATGCCCGGGAACAACATTACAGGAACATTTCAACAAACCTTGTTAGAAGAAGATCCCCCTCAATCCGCCCCCTCGCTTGTTCTCACTCACTTCGCACACACCACATCCTGTTAACAACTCTGCTTTGGAAAGTACCATTAGTCAAGTATTTCTTTCAGAAAAACACAACGCGGATGGTTGGACTCTCTCTTCGCGTTGACCTCTTCAGGCAAATGCACAGCAGACGCTTTACCTCAAAACCACAAACAGTTCAGTTGCTCGTACTGAAGAGAAACAAGTGAAAGCATGTGTTGACTCTTAAACCTTTCAGGATCAGCAAACGCTCCCGTCTGCAGCAGAGGTGTTGCATATGGCAGCGTGTCTCATCCTACCACGCTGTATGCGCGGTTATCATTGAGAGGGCAGATCTGGAATACAGATTGCAGCAGAGGAGGAGCACTGATCTGCAGCAGAGAATGACCGATATAAATCTCCAGCCCGAGGACTAAAAGCGCACAGATAATAACATAGTGTTACACGATGAGCTCCCCAGGCTCTAACTACCAGAGGGATGAGTTCTCTGAGGTGGCGCAGACTTAAAAGTACACTACCTATTTGCTTAGCAACCCCTGTGATTGTATTTGTGGATAATTACTGGTAAGTAAGGCTGGAGTGTTACCACTGTTATAGCCTCCTGCTTCCAACACATAATCATTTCGGGGTTGAGTTTTAAAAGGACTAGGCCGCAAATGTCTGCAAAGAAACTTGAAAGCATGCACGAGCCTAAACAGGAGCAGCAGATAACTTGGTGCAAAAATAACGAGTGGAAAATGTTTGTTATCGCATGAAGGGGGAGCTCCCCGTTAGCTCCAAGGGCGTAATTAGCCATTAGCTGCAGCAATCTGGTCAGAGCCCGGGACTATTGTATTGGAGGGGAATGGTTTCATGCTCATGTCACAGATACGATAACCGGAACGACTGCACCTGTGATCTTAACTCGTGCAGCAGGGATTTCATGCTAATGACGGTTTATTTGTAATCAAAGTCAGACGTCTAAAAGGTTTTTCAAATGTAAAACACAGCTGTAAAATCAGTACATTTCTCAACATTGCATACAAAGCACGTTTTCCTAGAAGTAAATGAATTAAAAAGAAGAATATTTTAAGGCGTGTGGAATAGGGTTTTGGATTTGCGCTCTACTTCACATGATTAGAGGCTGTGGAAGGTTAGTGTGGGCAGAAGGACTCTGCTTTTGTCGCAGGCCTTTGATATAAACACACAACCCACTCCTCCATCACAGCCTGCTCACACCCACACCAGCTAGACTGTCACTGAAGAAATTATTTACTTTGCCTGTCACCAGAAATAGTTTTCCGTGTCTTGTCTGTCCTTCTCCTCTCCTCGTCGTTACCATCGACTCCATCTGGAGAAGGGATTCAAACGCGCACCGTGCATCCCCGCAGGCTCGAGTGACACGGTGGAAATGACCCACTGGCCTCAGCCCCACAGAGCGAGGTGGGGACGCTGATCAGATCAGGTCCTCTGTGGTGATGCATCATGTTATGCAACATGCAGCGAGTGGGGGATTCTCCAGAGAGTATTTCAAACAAGACGATGCAAACATTTAAGCTCCTGCCCACCTCTTCGTTTGCAGCAAACTGTCGTGCACATAAGGAAACATCCATCACTTAAAGGCTGTAGGAAATACTTGCAACAACAAAATTGGTGCAAAACGGTGCATTTATATCTGACTTCCAAATTAACATGTGGTTATTCAAATTTTTTCTGAGAGCCACAGAAATACCACAAAAACCCCACTTGAGTCACTCTCTTTTCAAGGTAATTAAATGCTAATTTTATGGATACAGAGCGGCATAACAACAAGTCTTGTGTGGTTCAGTAAAATTTACTGTGCAACTTTCTCCAATAATCTTACTGAGAATATTATGTGGCCACGTAGCCTCGCAGGACATGCTAGTGTACGATAACTATGCAACCACTAAATACTTTTAATAGTTAAGTTAAATTAAAAGTCAGCATTTGCAGCTTTCCATTCATTCATCTTTCATTTTTATATTAGCAGCCAATTAGCTTTGCTGCTACTTCCAAACTGTACAGCATCATCATGAGGCTGTAATGATCATTAAAAACCACGAATCAAAACTGATTTGTAAAATAAATAGTGTTGGATTTTGCTAGTAGTACTTAGCTAATGACTAGTTTAGTACAAGAGAATGCTAATATTAGTGTCAATGTTTTATAGTTGTTTTTCTCAATTAGGTAGCATACAATTTCTGAACACAGTACGTACAAAGTAGAGATCGACCGATATGGATTTTTTAGGGCCGATATTTGGAGTCGATGCTGCTTTTTCCTCCCTCTACTTAGAAAAGATAAAAATGATACAAGGGGGACAAATGTTGCAAGTCTCAATTTAACCCAAAACATGAACATTTATTGAAACTGAAATATTTAAAGCTCTTATGCATAGAAGAGCGGTGATTCTAGGGTCCTTCTCAGCCAAGTATGAATTAGTGAATTAGTCTCACACCTTAGCTTTAACGTCAACAACAGCACAACAGCTCCAATCTAAACTGTGGACAGTGGTTGATTGACAACCTGCACTTTTAATTTGCCAGAGAGAGAGAAACAACATCAGCTACAACATCAACAGTAAAAGTTAGGGCTGCTGCCAGAGACTGTATGTGTTGGTACCGAGTGATAAAGTAAATAGATCTTTGTTTGGTAACTGTTAAAAATAAAAAAATAAAAAACATTTTATTCAACTCCATTTTGAAGGGTGCTCGACATGAGTGCAAGCATTTTCCAGCTTCCAGCTGCATGCACCCTGCTAGTGGGGGAGGGGCCATGTATGGGCTGCACGAGTCCACAGTCTGCAGCAGCAGCACAAGGCTGCCTGTGGATGTACCTGTCTGTAAATCTTGCAAATAAATGGATGCATCTGCAAACGCACACGTGCATCTACCGATACCGATACCAGTAAAAAACGCAAATAGTAATCAATAATGTCGATCTCTAGTACAAACATAGCAAAGCAATAGCACGGGTCTTATTCCTAGTATAAGAACAAACTGTGACATTTGAATTTGTGCTGCACTTTTTTAAAACAGGCACTCAGAAATCATTTCCAGCATGCAGAAAAAAAACAAAAAAAGACTTCCTCTCTCTCCTATTCAGTCCTTAATGAACCAGCTCTCTTTCACAATCAATCTCAAAGTGTCACTGATTTAAAAAGAACCATTATCCAGACGCACGGGTCCTCTGATCAAAACGCTGCAGTCAAAGAATTCATTTAATAAAATCCAGTCAAAGCCCTGCACGTAATCAAGCAGCCTGTCAGACTGAAACCCTCCCTGCATCTGCTGAGATAAAGCCGCCGGCTATTAAACCGGCTCCTGTTGTGCTGTTCATGCAGCAGATCTCCCCCAGCGAGCGTGAGGGGATGATGAAACGCCGAACAATTACGCCCGACACGGGCAAAATCGGGCGCCGCTAATCGGTGGTGTCGGTCCAAGTCTTCACCCACTTTGACGGGAGGTCCAGCTGTCTGTTACAATCACGTCCACATCCACACTCCTACTGTGACCACGTGTGGGCAAAGTGAATTTCATTCAGATTCTCGACTTATAAAGGACGATAGGGATCATTTCAACCTGTCATACGTTGCATTAAAGTGACTGGTAATTATTGAATGACTTACTTTCAGTCAGACTCAATAGGAAATGTTCTCCTGGTTTCCCTGAATCTCTAGGACGGAAGTGAAGGGCAGAAAGTTCACTACACGCCCACGTACTCATGATAGCTACGATAATGGAAAATACGTCAGGTTGAAATAGAGCGGAATTATTCTTTGAGTAAAAATAAAATTGTAAAATGGGAATCGGTCGGCACTTACTTATCATTATTCAAAGCTTAGTGGTATAAAGTGCTTTACAATATCTCCTCATTCACAGACACACTCTCAAACCAACGGCGCCATAACTAAGATACGAGGGTCTTACTAAAAACCCAAACCCCCGTATAGACACACAGGAAGAGTGAAGCAAAGAACTGGTACATGGTGGAGTCAGAACAATCCCAAGGATCAGATCAAAATAAAAAAGTACGCTTGAAACATGCTGGTAGGTTTCTGGAGCCTCAATACAAGTGGAACAATGAGCCATAGGTGAGATATATCAGGGTGGGGCAAACAATCAGGAGCAACAACCACAAGGAGGAAGTGAAGACATCTTGAAAACAGGAAGTACCCAGAAAAAACTGAGAAAACTCAGTTAACCTTTTCGTGTTTTGGCAATGGTAGGCAGAGTGTGTAACTTCAACTCTGAGCCGACAACCAATGAAAAGCACGGTTCACTGATGGGGATGAAAATCCTCCGCTTGTTTGCTGATAATACTGTATTTTATCTTCCTCTTCCAACAGTTTGATTTATTTAGGCCCCACCCCCCACTATTATTTATTTATCACAGATTACTGCAGTATTACTGCTATTGCTTGAAACAATGTCCCAATAAATATGAAAGGAAATTTTCAATTAAATAGTGTTTACTTTATTTTTCCACTGTCAGCATGTGATTTACTGTACGTATTAGATCACCCAGCAAGGTTGTATTTTTAGTAGTTATGGATGTTTATTATGAACAGTCTGGGATTAATAATTAATGATGTGTTCGTTGGCCACATGTGCTTTTTCATGTTATGTAAATGTAGGTAAAAGACTGGACTAGATTAAGTGGGGGTGGAGGTGTAGAAATGATTTTTGTAAATTATAAATGAGCTTATAAAAGTGATTTAAATATTTGAAGTATACCAAACTTAATAGTGTCCGATTTAACTGATGATAATTATATATAATATACATTAAACAAAGTCAGTTTAGCATAAGACAATATTTTTAATTAATATAAGAAAGTCATGTTGGTTTAACAAATAATAATTTACATGAACATGAATATATCGATTTCAGTAAACATAACTTCAATATTTGCAACCGATGTCCATATTTTTTTTATGTAAATCCAACAGACTTTTTTTTTTTTCAGTGTGTTTATTTCAGGCAACCAGAACCTGTAATATCGACTAGCGTCGAACTCTCGGCTACAAAGCAACAACAAGCAAATCCAAAGCCCAGATTTAAGATCGTCATTAGTGGTTTAATAGTGTGCACATGGAAACCTGCTATCTGAGCTAGTTTCATATGCTTCATATAGATAAACACAGTGGATTCTAGTTTGTACTTGGGGCGCTCATCTGGGACAAACCACAGTTATTAATTTTAGCAGCAGGCAGCACATTTGGATGAGTCCAAAGGTCAGTTTTAAGTGGTCCCATGTCCGCTAGTCAGCATCTGAAGAAACAAAAAGTCTCCTTCTACAGTCACATGTCCTCTTACTTAAGACTCAGACCATCGTGTGACAATTCCATGATCTGTTGGGAAAACTTTGGACCTGGCACAAAGTGTTGACTTGGCCTCCAAATTCACTAGATCCCAGTCACAACTGTTTTGTATTAGGAACGTGGTCATAATCTTATGCCTGATCTGCGTATTAAACAGAATTAAAAAGAAAACACAAATGTATGTGACCTGAAATGTGCTGCTGAACATCTGTAATATACATATATATATTTTTACTGCATTCTCATTCGTTCTTGTCGTTTCCTTCTCATCCTGCTGAAACTCCAAACTGATTCATGACATATGTGATTCATCAGCGTCACATTAAAGACATGGGGACTCCCATCGCTCGGTCGGGTTCACCCTTCTCCGTGCAATCACATATAATAGCTGCGTTTATTTCTTTGAAACAAGGCACTTTCACTTTCTTCTTCTCATTCATGTAAAGTGCCGCAGCAAATTAGACTAGTGGTCAGAAAGTAGTTTGACTGGCGAGGATAGCAAATACCAAGGAAGAGATTTATTCCCTGGAAAAACAAAGGATTAGAATAATATGAGAGATGAGAATAATTGAATGTATATACACTGAGGTTAAACAATTGCCGATAGTGTCATATTATAAATGAGTTTTGATTTTTAATGCATCAATATTAGATTTTTTCTGTATAATTTTATCCTAATCTGAAAACGTCTGGATCATTTTTTAGTGACCGGTTGCACATTCCTTTATACATTTCAGCTAAATAGTCAGAATGTGTCTCTGCCTATAAATAACCATTTTATAGTAAACAACGTCTATTCTTAGTGGAGAGGATCAGTGGGAACAACGACAGCAGCTTTTCTTCCCCTGATTTATATATGTTCTTACTTTCTCACAAAAGGCAACAGCCTGTGTGAGCGCCAACACTCTTTTTTTTTGGCAGATTAAGCTTTCAAGACACTGGAAAGGAAGTTTATAAAAGCCTTTTAAAGTGGGATTAAACTCCTTTTATATTCCAGCCATTAAAGCTTATGAGCTTAACGTCTTGAATTTATTTGATGTTCATGCTTATATTTGTCATTTTTACATAAAGACAAGGTCCAGCTGCAAAACGGATGTGTAATACTATAATTTAAATGACGTAACGTGACTGTATGGAAGCATTTGTGATACGAAGCAAGTGTCCATTGATGGGAGAGCGTTCAGTGAGCAGCCTCAGGGGAGTGTGGCAGCCGACTGTCACGTCCTATACACAGGGTCTTAATGACGGGTTTATTAGTCAGGGAAATGTCTCATGGCAGAGGTCATAAGATATTATAGTCTGCACATGTGTTGACATCTCAACATTTTAAAGCTTGTGACCTAAACAAAGCTACATATAACATTAAAGTAATTCAATTAAATTAATTTACCGATTTCACTGGACGACGACTAAATGGAAATATTTTATATAATATTTATGTAAGATTGCAAAAGAATGTAGGATCACAGGTACTACATTTAAATAATAATAATAGTAATAATAATAATAATAATAATAATAATAATAATTAAATTAATTAAAAATAAAAAAAAATGTAATAAAACAAAAAATAACCAAAAATATAAATAGAATGATTTAAAATATCAGAACAAGCATTTAAAATACGGAATATATTATATTGTAACCTGCGTATTTTTTATATTAAACACCAATAGCTACCACACAATAACCAAAGTTTACTCAGTTTTATTTATTTTTATCATTTTATATGTTTTAGTTGGACTTTTAACTGAATTCTGCTTATTTTCTTTATAATTTTGATCCTTTTAGTCTGGTTATTAATTGATTTATATTTATTTTATTAATATTTCATCTTTTTAGTAAAGCTTTTAATTGAATTTTATTCCTGTTTATCCTTTAAATTCATATGTGTGCGTGTGTTTAAATACGTATGTGGTCTCTTGGGTCTATTGTTCTTTTGTCGTCGTTTCCATGTAAAGCACTTTGAGCTTCTTCTTTTGTATGAAAAGTTCTCTATAAATAAAGTCTGTTTGATTGAAACCTTGGCTTCATTTAAATCTACGTCCTCATCGACGTCTGCTGCTGCTGACACCAGACAACCTCCACGCCTGCGTAATCTCAAAGAGCAACAACATACTTATTTTGGAAATCCAGGATTGAACATTTAGTTCATAAAAACTGAAGAGGAAGCCGCAATTTTTCAATTTTCAACATGTGCTACGACTACACGATAACCTCAAAAGACGAATATCCGCAATCTTCCGGAGAAAAATATCCCTCATGGGTCAACTTCCACAATCTTTCTGCTATAAAAGGGCAAACGGAGCTAAGAGATAATGAGGCTTAAATAGCTGCAGACGAATCCACACACACACGCAAGGTCAGTTCGATGATGTCAAGGCCGTTACCCTTGCGTCGTCATGTCACGGGGTCACATGTCCGAGACGTGTTTTATGTCCGGGCGGCCTGCTCGGGGGTAAATGTCGGAGCAAAAGTCACAGTCACACAGGATTCATGACTGGAAGCCGACCAGGACTCTGCATAATAAACACACTGATATTCTCTCTGGAAAATCTGAATGCGAACAGGAGAAGCTGGTTTTAATGGACCGAACTAAATCTTAGCATCTGATATAAGATATAAGAACGACAAAATATGAGCCTGGTCCTGTTTGACCATTGATGGTCATAAACATGAATCACTGTGAGCTAACGGTAGAGGAATGCCCATCGCTTATAAGGAGAAGCTGCAGCTATACACACACACACACTGTTGATTTTGTGATATAACTGCGATTGTGGTGATTATATTAACAACTGAGCCCTCATTAAATCCTCCAATTTAAATGACGCCAATCAAGAAGGAGGAGATTAACACAAGGAGACCAGTTGGGAAAAGATTTTACATCTGGGATGAAGACAAATCCAAATGATTTGTAAATGGCAGGACTCCTGTTGAACTTCTTTTTCTTTCATCCCAGTTCAGATAATTGGCAGCTCCATTTACCTCCTGCTTCATCTATGATTAATTATATTAATTATTGTTATTCACCAGGAACCAAACTAGGAAATATGCCAAGATTATTGGGGTTTCGTGTGCGTGGAGGTAGGAAGGAGACGATGTAGCTTTGATTATGAAACATGAACATATCAGGCAAAAGCACAAGATTAACAAGGAAGGTGGCTTTTAAACCTTATTCCTAAAAATCTGATTTGACTCATGAGTTTCCAGTTTTAAGGCCATGTTGACAACTTAAATTACAGCTGCCTGTAGTTATCAGTCTAGTCTTGTAAGCCCATTTAAATAGTGTCTGGAGGCTGCTACCAAGATGGCTGCCAACTGGCAAAGCTTGCCAATAAGAACTTGGTGATAACCGGCTATCGCCAAGATACTGTCCAGTGGAGGAATATATCTCCTCCTCTGTGCAGCAGAGCTCCACGGTCATTAAAAAAATATTAAAAATACATCAGTGAGCCAAACTCTGGTTATTTATCCTCTCACATTCACCAGAGCTACATCTTAAACTAATAAATGTGAAATATAATCCTGATTTTTGGAATTAAAAGTTTATCTAAGTGATGTATTTTCCTTCTGTTTACAATTCAATACTTTTTGTACAGACTTCTTCATCACTGTGATGTCACGATGTTAACTGGAGGCAAAACAGAGGGAAAATTGAGGCACTTTACAACAATTTAACACAATGAAAATGTCTCTTGCTGCGTTTTTGGTGCCCAAACCAAAAACCAATAATTTTGGTTTGTCTTTGGCGATTAAAAGAAAGGATTGGAGTGAGACAATCAACACAATTTCTTATCAGGTAAGATAAATATGTAATACATCATCAGTTTCAGCCTGGATAACGTTATGGATTAGAATAAATGGTGACTGAAATTACGTTAAATTCTTATTTAGAGGATTCTTGTTACGCGTTAATGCTAATGCTAACCGCGAGCTAACGCAGCTTTACTTGCGTGTTTCCGGTGTGTCCAAGCAAAATTTGCATTTACTACGTTACCCTCCACAGTGGTTCCACTTACTTCTTGTAATATCTTTGTTGGAGAAGCTTCACTTGATGAAGACAGACCAGACTTCGTCCCCTCGGTGTCCTTTGGTTAAATCGTCCAACCAGGTAGTGAGAGTGTAGGAGTCGGTGAATATAGTCCCATCAGCCAGAGTCAACTTTTTAAAAGAAAACTCACGGTCTCGGAGAGTGAGTATATTGATATATTCTCTAAAATATGAGTTTTCTTCGTTAATTTTTGCCAAAACAGTCCACTGAAGCATGCTAACCGACGTTTACAAGCTATAATGTTTGAAATGTTTGGCATCCAGTTAAGCCCCGCCCCCCAAAAACATCACATTGTTTACAGACAATGAAGGTATATATATATATATCAATACTTGTATATTGTTTATTCTATTCTATTTATTTTTTTATCGTATTATTTAGCTTTTACACAGTTTATTCTTTACTCTTCTACCCCCAATGTATGCTGTTGCAAACTGCAATTTCCCCGTTGTGGGACAAATAAAGGTTAGAAATTGTGCAAAAATGGGGGGAAAAAAGCTTTTTATGGGATTTGTTAACACGCAGCTTTAGATTTTCTATCACTTAATCCAAGCACACGAGGAAATGTTGTGGAAAAACACAGTAGGCTGCACACAATCCTCGGCTTAATGTAGCTGCAGCAGAATGTTAATGTCCATGAGCAGCTAATTGTAATGAGGTGGACTTGCAAACAAAACAAGCTGATCTGTGAAGCAACACCTTCTCCTCAGCACGTCTCTAAAGGGCAGAAACACAAGAGGGATGAGAGGTTGCGGCCTATTAGGACACCTGAGCCTCCATTCGCCCTCAGCTACACCGACACAAACACACACACAACTCATTTATATTGCATGGGAAAGACAGAGGCAGTCAACATAGGTGGTTATCGGATCCTCCCGTTGGGAACAGTGGGTGATTCCCCGAGTCCTTCCAATCATCACGCCCTGCAGGCGCTACGCTGCTCGGCTGGCAAACAACGCTGCCGTCCTGGTGCCACGCAAATCCCATTATGCAACAAATGTTGTCTTGTGTAATATCTTTACATCTCCGAGATGAGATGCTGGAAAGGGAAGGAGGCGACGCCGTTTTAATCGTGAGTTTCTTTTCAGCAGCTTGTCAGCGCTGACTGACAGCAGCATAATGCCTCCTCACTCACACATTCACAACAGCGGGTTAAACACTAAGCATCCCCCTAGCGTTGTGTCTCTGCCTTTCATCCTCTATCAGTCTTGTTTAAGAGAAACCTGGCCGGACAGAATAACAACGACAGAGGCGGCGTGTCGCTCTGAGATTACAGCCGGCGGCGGTGAGCAGATCAGGACACCCTAACCCAACACGTCTATCTGCGGGGAACACAAATAACAAGACCAGCAGCGTGGGGGACAGTCAGTCAGTGTTTATTAACAGAGTATTTACAGTCAGGGGGGGAAACAGACAAGGCAGCATTGGGGATTTGTGTCACGGAGCTACGTCCCGGCATCCTTGTAAAGAACATTGGCCACCAGCGCTTTCACTGCAGCCGAATTCTCTGGATCTGTGGAGGCAAAACACAAAGACATCATGATCACAGCTCTAATATAAATACAGGGAGAGCATTTTTATTCCCCTTAGCCTGATATTTTAAACGGCCACAACATTAATACCACTGACAGGTGAAGTTAATAACATTGACCATCTTGTGACAATTCAATTTACCCACACACAAGCACAGAAGAACAGAAAAAGTCAAAAAAAGCATGAAGAACAGCACAAGGTTGACCTGATCAACAGAGCACGGTGTATTTATAACAAAAACAATGGTGGTTATTTGATTTTCATTTTAAAATTCAAAAATTAAAAGTGAAATTCAAGACATTTTTTCTTTATCAGGGTAAAGAATGGATAAACAAAACTAAAACCCAATCATCTTTGAACAGGAAGTAATTTTTGGAAAAAAAATGCCCTCACACAGGAATTATTTCACTGTATAATACAATAAAGTCACCAATATGTAACAAATTATGAAACCGAACACAGCTGTGCAAAGACAGAATTGCAGATAATGAACGAGTATTTGCTAATTAGCAAAGCTATAGCTTGTTACTATCGATTCAAACGTTTATTAGCATAAATAAACAAGTTTCAACTCTAGAATTTGATAGAATTTTGCACATTTTTGCACTTTTGTTTCATGATTGGCTGCAGAATAAATTCAGTAAAACGACTGCTATCCTGTTTTTACACTGACTAATTTCTAATTCTGAGGACATCAGGTTTAAATGAAGCAGAAGAAGCTGCCACAAACCTAAAACTTGATGTCCCCATATGTGGACATGTGGTCTCAGGAGGTTAAAGTGCAGAATCAGAGCTTTTTCACAACCATTCCTGGTTTTTAGGCAATCTAAAACTATTTAATGGACAGATGCAAGGTATTCCTGAAAATATTTGTTCACCTACTTAGCAAACAAAAGAGCGGATAAGCCTTTAAAAATAGAGGACCATGCGAAAAGAATAATTGTACTTCCTCAAGTTAAAGCTGGGACTCTTTATAGTATAATCATTACATAATCACACACTCTAGTGTGCACACACATGCATTGACCTAAATGTACAGTATATTCAGTCCTGGCTGCCATCCCCACTGTCAGCACAAATAACTCATGTCATAGCTCCTGCTTACCTTGCATAGCTCAACACTATCTCTGCCTGAGTCCAAACTAGCCGACGCCTCAACTCCTCCATCACAGATTGGAAAAGGCCCAGCTGCTCATGTTGTGGAGATGGAGAACTGACAGACACTTCGTTTAATTGGTCGTCAGCTAAAGAGCAGCCGTGAAGGTGAAAAGACAGCGGGGGAGATCCACACTTTGTACTTGTCACTCGTATGAGGTCAGGGTGAGGGAAGCTAAGGCCACTAACGCAAACTGTACAATGATGAGCTTTTTTTTTATAATTACCTTTCTTTCTTTCAGTGTTTGCTATGCGTGTTCTCAGTTAATCTACATATCTGACACTGAATTCATTTTCAAAACAAACTCAACAGGCCCAGGCGTTGAATCCAGGAAGCTACGCTATCACCACCACCACCACCACCGAGCTTCAAACAGAATCAGCTTTAACCTGCATTTACATCCTGCTAATCCTGTTTCCTCATCATATTCTGCCTCTCAAAATTGGCTTCCACACTCCGGCGTGTAACGGTTGACGGCGCGGTCATCCATGTGCAGCAAAAAGCACGGGTTAATTTGTAATTTAATCATTTCAGTCTTGTTCTGTAAGACTTTTCCCTTCTTTTTTTTTAACACAATAAAGCAGTGACGAGACTGAAAGAGACGGATGCGAGATTAATGTTCTACTGCGAAAGGCCGTTAACAAAGGAAATTAACAGGAAATAAACATGATGATTAACCAAGTTACTGAGTTTGTCAGGATGTTGGCGTTTCTCAGAGACAATTTTCCGTGGAGAGAAGGAAAGGATCAGGAAAGAGTCAGAGATCAGGCAGCATCCTCACATTCTTTTCTCTGCATGCTTACGGATTACGCCTCGCTATAAATACTCAAGTATTTACAGCTCAGCTGACTGAAAGGCGATGGATTTATATTAAATGTACAGAGAACAGACTCAGATTAGAGTCTTCCTGAACTCATTTCCTTCATGACCTATTAATAGTAGTGTACATGGAGAAAGTGTGGGCCGTTAAAAGCTGTAATTATATTTGGGTAAATTCACTTTCCATCACAGAGGAAAAATGAGGACGCTCTCTTATTAGTCTGATGGAAACAAACCTACAGCTCAGCTTAGCTTAGCATAAATGCTAGAAAACAGCTAGCATAGTTCAACCGGAAATAACCAGAAAGGGTTTTAAAATGACTTCACTATTAATATGTTGAAAAATATGGAACAAAGTCAGTCACAGAAATGGTTTAGCAGGAAGAGCTAGCTTAGCAGCTGTTCCTCATGCTAATGTATGAGCCACTGTGATTTCCTGAGTAGGAATTTTATGTCAGACGACAGGTGCTGCTAGATGGAGAAAGGTGAATCATATTTTGACGTGTGAACTGCTGGGGAATACGCTGGTTTAATGGACTCCATCTGTGATGAGCAATTAACATTTAATCTACATCTAGAAGTCTTGACAGCATTCAACATCTGTAATAAGCTGGTTTGTGATTGGCTGAATTAGCTTAGCGAGGTGTTGAAGGGCTCTTCTCGCAAATATTTCCACAACAACATGATCCTGTAGAATAAATAAACTGTATCAAGTGACTGATCAGCTGATTCGGGAGAGGATAGCTCTGTACGATGGTTGGGAGCTCTTCCTTACCTCTTAGCTAATTGTGGTTCTACATAGCTTCCTAGCTAATAGTAGCCCTTCCTAGCCCAGTAACTAACAGTGGCTCTTCCTAGCCTTCTAGCTAAAAGTAGCTCTACTTAGCTTCCTAGCCTCCCAGCAAATAGTAGCTCTTCCTAGCCCCCTTACGGTGGCTCTTCCTAGCCTACTAACTAATAACAGCTCTTCCTAATTTCCTAGCTAATTGTAACTCCTCCTAGCCTCCCAAACAGTAGCTCTTCCCAGCGCCCTAACTAACAGGGGCTCTACCTAGCCTCCCAGCAAATAGTAGCTGTTCCTAGCCCCCTATCTAACAGTAGCTCTTCCTTACTTAGTGGCTAATAGTAGCTTTTACTAGCCTCACCGATAATAATAGCTTTTCATATCCTCCTTGCTAACAGTTGCTCTATCTGACTTCTTATCTAGTGTTAACTCTTCATAGCTTCCTAACTAATAGTAGCTATTCCTAGCTTTAAGTTAATAGCAGCTCCTCGTATAATAGTAGCTTTTTATAGGCTCCTTGCTACCAGCTGCTCTTCCAAGCCTCCTAGCTAATAGTAGCTCTTCCTAACTTCTAAGCTAATAGTAGCTCTTCCTAGCCTCACAAATAATAGTAGCACTTCCTAGCTTCCCAGCAAATAGTAGCTCTTTCTAGCCTCCTAGTTAATAGTAGCTCTTCCTAGCCTCCCAGATAATAGTAGCACTTCCTAGCTAATAGCAGCTCTTCCTAGCTCCCCAACTAATCGTAGTCCTTCCTAGCTGATAGTAGCTCTTCCTGGCTTCCTAGCCTCCTGGCTAGTAGCACTTCTTTTCTTAAATAACAACTACAGACTACTGCCACCTCCTGGTATGAAGAGTTATTTCCTGTCACACCGATGCAGGACATATGTACCAGCTGACTGTTTGTTGTAGTCTTTGTGGTATGTTCCAGACGGAGAGAGACAACGTTGCTGATAGTTTGAAGTTTGAAGCTGTGTTGCTAGACCTCTAAGGTGAGCTAAGCGCTTAATGGCTCAACCTCATATGAATATTTAACAGGTTTACAATAGATCTGTATTAATCATCTTATGAAATGAATGAAAGTACAGACAATTAACCTCAGGGTTGGCACTGCGATCATGTATGGACCATTTTTATCCGTTCCTCCTCATTAGTATTCAGGTCAGAGTGTAACAACATGATGGAGAAAGTGTTGACAACAAAGAAGTCACAGTCGGTCTCTTATTCAATTACAGCCTCCAACAGAGGAGATGTCGGTTTGAATTTAACAGCGGACGTCCTAACCAGCTTCCTAATGCCTGACTCACCGACTCCCAGCATCTTCAGGTGGCTCCTGAACTCCGGTTTCTCCTCCAGCACCCGGAGCAGGTTGGTGGACTCCATGCGCTCCAGCTCCACCTTCCAGTAGATGTGGATTTTGTGGTTGAAGCTGACATACACCAGACAGGGGCTGTTCTTACCCTCCTTACACGTATACTGACCTGAAATCGCACACACAAAAAAAATAACTTTTTACCCAACATGTGGTCGTGCAGTGTTGCATCCTGCTAGAAATAATTTGCTGCCTGGCTACAGTCCTGCATCCAGCTTCCACACAAAGAGAGAAACCGATTTAATCCGTCTTGACGATCCAACGGAGAGGAGGGGAGGGCACGGCTGTTTTCATACACTCAGTGGGTGCAAAGAAACAAACGTGGCAGGAATCAGGCAGATCAAACACGGTCTCTTTTCTTAATCCACTTACTGCTGCACATGTCACATTAGCTCCCTACTCGTTCAAACACTGCAGAGATTCAGAGAAGACACTGAAGCTCAATGTTGCCACCTAGTGGACAAACAGCGTCAAGGAATATAACTCTGGGATGGGAAGACGCCTGAATAATAATAACTATAAATCATCTAACTTTAAGTTTAACTCATTAATAAACAGAGTTAAGCCTCACATGTAAGTGGGTGTGATGGATGTGTTGTCAAACGGCTGCTTTATTAACACACGGAGCAGCTACAGAGCAACATTATTGTTTGTTTTAGTTTCCGGGCACCCGAAGAACGCTTTTCATTTCCAACAACTCCTGTGGGAAATATCCTGGACGGTGAAATGCTCCGTGGTAAGAGGCTCAAATTAAAAAGCTTCGTGAACATGTGGTGGACGGCACAGACGAACTTTTCTTTAAGACTTTTCATTCAACTGTTTCTAGTTTAAACGTCGATGAGCGCTGGTAAATAATTAATTATGAAAGACTTCAGTTGGATTAATGTGGATAAAGTCCTATAATTTAAGTGAGTATTTGGTTGTTTTTGATGTGATTTTAGAGACACTTCTAAGACAATCAGAAATCTGTATATACAACTATTTAATACATATATATATGTTTATATTTCTTGCTAAAAATGTAGTAGATTACTTAGTAAATCACCTGAAAACCTCTGAAAATAAGATACAGAAAAACTAAACTCTAAGTACGACAAAACATTATTAAGAAACTAAATTTCAAGACTTTATTTCTCTCTCTGTTCTCACACGTCTGTTATTTTTCCATCATTTAATTTAATTTCTTCTTTTTAATTACGGCTTAATATCAATAAAAAGATGATAAAAGATTCAGCTCAAAAACTGGACTGAAAATGTTTTGCAACTCATCCAAGAAGCTTTTCAGTTCTAACTGAGCTGTTATCAGACGCTGGTTGTCATCAAAGTTGTTTTCATGTCGTCATCTCCCATCACACAGTCTGTAAATGCAGATGACTCTGAGCTGTAGAATTCACGAGGCCTCTCACCCGCACAGAAGGCGTTGACGTTCTCGTCGAACTGGAACCTCACCACCGTCCGGTTGTGGTCGATGATGTAGGTCTGACCGTCCCAAGCGCACGCCACCACCTCCTCTCTGCCGTCTCCCTGGAAACAGACACATAAACGTGATCACACCTGTAACTGTTCAAACAACAAAGTCACCAATTCAGGTTCCAGCATTTAGTAGAGACCGTGTGAGATCATGTGGCAGTCGAAGTGTCGTTATCTACAGATAATAACACTACACATAGTCTTTTGGTGTCATAAATCACACTTTATTTTGTTTGTTGGTGTTAGTTTGTTGATTTGGGTACACACAATTTGGCATTCCCTTCATGGTTTTTGAATTATACAAATAGGATGGTCCAGAGGAAGTGGATTAAACCATTAAAGAAGTGGCAGAAGGGGGGACTGGACTGGAAAAGCTTTGAAGTTTCCTTTAAATAGGATTTATTAGGTTAAAAGATTATTTTTCTTGTACAAAGATTATCTTTTTATACATTAAGTTTATGTTTAATGTAGGTTTATTAGCTGTTTTATGTTAATTGTTAGTAAAATTTCCCCCTGTGTCTGTTTTGGACTAGTCCTAAGTCTATATAACCCTCGTGTCTCATTCGTTTGGTTCAGTTAAGTTGAAGTCTTAGTTTCCTTGTTGCTTGACCTCATTTCATTTGTTCGCTCTTTATATTAGACCTCATTGTTTCTGTAACTTTCTTATACTTTTGAAACTTTATTTTATTAACTCCATAGTGAAAGCAACCGTGCACCAACTCACAGTGACATCGAGCTTCTGCAGGGCGAAGAGCTGATGATCCACCTGCACCGACCACAGCAGCTGCTCCGAGCTGTCCATCAGCTTCAGGGTTCCTTCCACATGCGAAGGCAGAAAAAAACACAAGTGAGCTTCACCTTTAAAACTCACGGCTGAACGATTCTTCCGGTCGGTCACGTCGACGTCTGTCCAGGTCCAAATATAAGTCAGTTTATCTTTCAGTCAGAGTCAATGTCTGTGTTTGGGATTCCTGCAGAGACGCACGGATCGATACTGAAATATCGACACTTCTGCTACCAGAAGGGGTTTTGATTTTCTTGAAAAAAGAGTGTATATATGGCTTTGAATACACACACACTCTTTATAATAGCCTGCGAAGCTCAATAACACAAGCACAAAAACGAATACAATATCAGACATTTTATACACTAAAAATGACAAATTTGATCATTTTTCTCATAAATTAAACCCTAATATTCCAGAATGAATGATTTTATTGTGTCACGGCTGAGAGATCAAAAAATGTAGTTATAATGGAAGTCAATGGGACATTTTTGTCCGCTAAGGTTATAAGACGGTCGTAAATATTAAATCTGATGCTACACAAAAACTAATAATGCAATCAAGTCAGTATTTTACATAATCGTGGTCAAACCCAAGACTGATCTGAGAAAATGTCCAATCATTTTAACATGAGTTTTATGGAAAATAGCTCATTTTGATTGCTAAATTTTTCATAAAAACAACAGTGACTTCAGGTAATCAAACTGGCATTTAAAGGTTTAAATTCTGCAAAATTGTTGATTTTTTGGTCGTTTTGTAAAGTGCTGAAGTGCTTTAAGAGATTTACTTAGAAAAAAAACACAAAAAATGAATCCGTTAAGTTATTGTAGCAGTTTTTGGACACAGACATTTTTGTCCGCTAAGGTTACAAGAGGGTGGTACATTTTTCTCACAGTGTTCCATTGACTTATTAGAATACATTTTTTGAACTTTGTTAGGATGTATTTACACAAAGTATCAGTATCAGATCAGTATCGCTGATACCAGCCTGAAAACTTTCTGACTAATTCTAAGATTCAGACGTTTCCTTTTCAGGATTATTCAGAAAATCGTTTTAACCTTGAATTCAGTTCCAACTCTACGTCTTCTTCCTAATGAAAATCAATATTTAAAGCAGCTCTGACGTACAGATAGAAACTATGTCTCCTAGAGTGTTGTGATAGTTGAATCATTTCCTAACTTGATGTAAAATAAAAAAGAGAGAAGGGCCGTGAAAGTAACGCTGGAAGCCAGAAGACTTCACTGATGATGCTGATGATCCCTCTGGATCCTCTCTGCTTTAAATATTGATGAACTCTCCAGCTGCTCTTGTCACTTATCTGCTGCCGGCAACAAGATCCTGAACCTCGGCCGAGAGACACGTACGACCGTAGCTTTACAACTTAATCAATACTTCTCAGAAACGTTTCCTGTGCTTTTATTTTATTTATCCTTTTTTTCTCTCATTTACAATATACATATGATTTGTATTGTATTTCATTTTCTTATATTTACTTCTTCTTATGTGGGATAACTGGAATTAATGAATGTTTAGGCATTTAATGAGCAAAATAAAAAGATAATTAAATGAGTATAAAGTCAGATTTTTTTGATTAGTACCAGTTCAATGTGTGTGTTTTTATACATTTAGACAAGAACGATGTGGCAATGATTGTTTTTTTGTTGTTTTTTTTGCTTTAACATTTGCCAAAACCAGTCTTTTATCTTTTTAGTGTTGATGGTTGATAGTTACAGTAACACAACATATCAATATTTTCCCGATTTTCTTTTTTTTTAAACGTGTTTAAATACGTGACTTACCGTCTAAAGTACAGAGAGCAAATAGTCCACATTTAGAAGATTCCTCTTTTGAACCTGATGGAAAAAGGAGATTTTCTGTTAAATTACTTTCAACTTAATATTTTAAGGCTATTGTAGATGTTTTTTAAAGCCTTTTAAAATCATTTTTAACGTGGTATAGAACACATTTTAGCACCTTTTTCCACTTTTGTACCAAAAAATTATGGAAAATAAAATGAAGAACGTGACTTTATCAACATTATTTCACTATTTTTTGGTTTGTTTTTTATTTAACACTTCTGTTCTTTCCTTTATAGAATTAATTCCAATAAAACACAGTGTATCTTAATGTGAAACCTGGTAAAAGGTTTATACTCCACCTTTACTGATGCTGCCAATGAGATGAGTGGAGACGTTTTTGTTGTGGATCCGCCCGGTGGTCAGATGGAGAACTACGTCCCTGGACGGCCCCTCGCTGGGAGAAAACAAATCAAAGCGTTTATTTGAGTCATTAATTGAGTCTTTAATTAATCCTTATTATTTTACGACGGGGTTTACCTCCCGGGCGTGGCAGGGCCGTCGTCTTCGGAGCCCGTGGAGTCCTGCTGCGTCCAGGAGCAGAGGAGGATGGCGTAGCCGCAGCCCGGCTGAGACACCATCAGCTCCGGTAAACCCTCAGGACCCGGGTTCACTGACAGACTGTCCACCTGCAGCAACATTATACTCTGTTTGTGTTTGACGCTTAAATCAGCCGCAGAACTGAATTCACATCCTGTTAGAGGTGTTACGGTATTGGCGAGGATAAAGAAAGAGCTATTCTCTCCTCCTGACTGATGGTTTGAGCTCAGACTCACCTGTCCCTCCAGGAGCCATTTCTTCAGGAGAACCAACTGACCAGACCCCGCGTCCGAACCGTCCGACGGCTCCTCCCATCGAAACGCTCGCACCACTCGGTCCGTGTATCCCACCACCAGCTCACAGCGCCCATCTCCGTCTGCACACAAACACACACAACGACGTCAAACTCAAAAGCACAAATAAACATCTGGGGGCAGTGGCGGTGGGGCTTAAGTGAGGAGCCCCCCGGGGACCTGCTGGTGGAGCGGACTGAGGCTGGAGGACGGAGGTGAGGAGGCTTGAGTGCCGTGGGACTTTGCCACAGCGCTGTGAGGGGAGGTTTGGAGCACCAGGGGCGCGAAGTTTCTGTGGCTGTGGCTATGCTGGGACAGTGTGGGAAAGGGAAACGCAGCATTTACCGATATCGCTGATGAGGATGACTTTGGTGTTGGCAGGAATGTGTTGGGTGAAGAAGGGCTTCTGGTCGTCAAACGACAGGAACTCGTGTTGACTGGAGGAATCTGCTTTGCCTGGAGCGGCGGCCGTGAGGTCAAAGAGGTGAAACCAGCCTTCAGCGCCCACTGCGACCACGAGGTTCTGACGCAGGACAAAAATGTTACATCACGAGTGAACCTTAAAGACATTCAGCTATTCATTATTAATTTCTCACCTTTCCTTTGTTGCAGACGTCTCCGACTGCGACGCAGGTCAGCTGAAAAAACCAACAGCACATTACATGAGACGGACGTCACATTCACTGTGAGAAGTTTTGTTGGTTTGTTTGGTTTCTGTACGAACCATTCCCACACAGGTTCTAGTGATCCACGGTTTGGAGTCATCGTTCTTGTAAATGAGCAGCTTCCCGCTCGTGTCTCCTACAACCAGCTCGTTCAGCTTCAGCAAACGAAGACAGACAAACAGTTTCACTCTGACATAACACCAAACACAGATCGTCACATAATAATCATTGATATTAGTCACAATTTAGGTCCTTACTAAATTAACTCCTAGCGAGTTTTTCTGTTGCATTTCGCTTTCTTGTATTTATTTAATGTTTACTTCCTTTTATTTCCTGTGCTACTGTCTTTATATTGTCAACTGCTGTGAGATAAATAAAGGATTATTACATCTTATCCTAAACTACTCAGTTCTCTCCAGTGAATCAAGATCTATATTTCTGTCAAAAAGATGATGAAACTATTGAGCAATAATTAAGCAACAAATGAGCAAAATAATAATTAGCCCACATATGGCAAATTTCCACGTCACAGTAGCATGCAATTCGACAAGAATATATACAAGAAACAATGACGACTTTGAGAGAAAAATATTATAAGAAAAATATACAAATAAACACAACACTGAGGAATATAGAAAATATAAAGACACTGTATGTACGGTGTGGCAGTGATGAATTGCAACAATTGCAAAGAAATAAAAATCTGAATTGTTATGACTGTTTGGATGGTTTTGCTGCTCGACACACAAAAGCAACGTTAAACCAATTTGATGCACCTCTAGATGTAATGTTGGAAAGTTAATTAAATGTAAACTTAGCTTCATTACCGAGTCGTTGTCTGCGTCTCCGAGACAAATAGCATGAGGAAACAGGGTTCCTGTGAAATCCAAACTAACCCTCTGCACATAGTTCAGAGACCGCATATCTTAAGCTCTATTCCTAATTTAGTCTCCACTTCATTTATGATTTGTGGAAACGTAGCTGCAGTTAGCTCTTCGAGGCTGAGAAGCTAAAATGAACCATTATTGGGCGTAGACGGTAAAATATAATAAACCTGCGAACTTATCCTTAAACTTCTTTTTAAAACTGGCCCTTTTCTTATTTCTTTCGAGTCTGTGCGGTTATATTTAATAGCTAAATAGCGGTATAGTCACTAACTCAGTTAAACGCCAGCCTCTTCCTAATAAACAAAACCACGTGACTTAGAAACTACAGAAGCTCAGAATGGACAAAAAAGCGGAAAACGAAAATCGCGACACGGATGTTTTCAGTGTTTTTGATGCTCGGTTTAGTTCAGTGTAATTTAAAATTAATGAAAAAACATATACATAATTTACAAATCTGTTTGACAACGGAGATGAAATGAAGTTGGACTGACGCCGATATATATTTGTTTTATTCGAAGTGAAACTACGACCTCTAACGGCCATAAACAACAATAGCATCTAAACGCGTACAGCTATTTCTACTCCAGCTTCTTCTCCTTTATTTTTTGAAAGGCACCGAAACTGAAAGATCACACACACACTTCTGCTTATCTACATTTAATCAGTTTGTTACGTTGAAACGTTTGTCTGCATAAATATGCTACAAAATAAAGGAATAACAAATACGTCTTAAACTTCTCCACTGTTTGTGGTCAACAGAACATTATTTGCGGGAAAAAAGTATATATATCGGTAGATTTGGGGATATCATTCATAACAGCAACCCCTCTTTTCATATTTTTTTATCTTATTCACAAGTCTATTTGTTAACAAAAATGTATTTGAAACATTCTGTATCCACAGATTCCTGTTGTTTTTTAACGCACACATCTGTCCTCCAGAGGACGCTGTTCAACTACAACTTTTCCTGCAAGGCAGAAAAACCACACAGACAGACAGAAGAGGCAGAAGTCCATTACAAAATTAAACAATATAAACTTATATATAGTTTTACCTCGTGTGCAAGTCTTCGTCTGCATAAATGAGAGAAAAGCTAATTCAAAAATGTTAAAAAAAACGTAAATTGGACTTGTTTTGTTTCCTTCATATGCTAAACTATACAGTAAACTATACAGCAGCTTGCACACTATGCATTTGTTGTGTTGCATGAACAGCCTTTTATTAAACACTGAGAAACCTCTTTTTAATGACAAACAAATTGCAAGATAATCCCACACACACACACACACACACACGCAAACACATATACACCCATTAGTTTCGGTTATATTATCTCCCCCACAGCGGACTCCCCGAAGAAAAGAAAAGAAGAAGAAAAATAAAGAAAGTGGTTAAATGCAAACTCGGTCACCCAGATGTCATATTAATTATTACACACGGCTATGACTGGAAAGCCCCCTCGAGTAAAGCGAGCGCCCTCCCAGCCTCTGGAAGAGCAGCGGCAGCAGCAGAAGAAGGGAGAGGGAGAAATTCCTCACAAAGCGCTAATTGGACCCTGGAAGCGCACTGACAGGCCATGGATAGGTTTCAGAAAGCCTGGCGATGGCGAAGGGGTGCGGGGGGACGCTGAATAGAACCCACGCCTCTTTTCTAAACTCTCTTGCTGGGCCAAAAATAAAAGGGGGAGAGGGAGAGAAGAGGAGAATGAGGGGGGGGGGGAGGGAAAGAAAAGAAAGTATAGGTGGTGTGTATATGTGTGTGTGTGTGTGTGTGTGTGTGTGTGTGTGGAGTGTGTGTGTGGAGTGTTCCTCAATGCAAGCTTGATTTTGAATGCCACTGCCAGCACAGAAAAATTGCACAATTTATTACAATCCCCTCCACAAGGCGCGCGTGCACGTGGCCGCGCGCAAAGAGATAAAAGAAAAAGGACACACACACACACACACACACACACAGATAGACAGGGAGAGAGAGACGTAAACATGGAAAGAAAAGAACTTCATGCGCAAAACTGGTCCTTAACCCGTGTTCTATTGCGCATACACGCGCACGCACACACACACGCGCACCAGAGTGGAGGGCAGTACAGTTAGGTCCCGTTTTGTTCCACTCTGAAAGACGTGTTTTATTATTCCCCACTCCACAAAAGCGACAATAATCGGACAGAACACTCCGCGTCCACGCTACTGTAACCACATCGGGTGTATCAAATCACACACAAAGCGTCTTAGAGAGGGGGCCCCTCCGCAGATTTGCGCATCTACGTTCCGCCTGTGCGGCCGATGATCGGCGCTAATCAAAGTGGAAAATTCGGCCCCGGACGCACAATGGTCGGCTCAAACATGAGCGGCATCCAGGCGCGTCTGTAACGGTGACAATGAAGCTCGAGGTGGAATGACAGCGAGCGGCTGATTTACATGAGGAGCCCACGGACGCGCTCGAGTCCGGATGGTTGGTCTCGGGGTTGAGCTGTCTTTCAGCACCACGGTGCGGTGCGTCCAGAGCGGAGAGGAAGAAGAAAAAAGAAAGAAAAATCGTGTTTATTTTCCATTTAAAGTCATTTCTAAAGGTCTGGATGTTAAGAAAACAAACACTGATTTCATTCAACAACACGTTTCCTTTATTTATTGTTGACACTGATTAAAAAAACGCCCTGTAATGTTCTTATTGTTGTTTAATAAAGTGTTTAAAAAGATATTTTCTTTCACCTACAACTCGACGGACGTTTGAATTTTTAAACTGTATTTCAGTGTCTGAAGCTGATACTTTTCTAAACGCATCGTGTGAGTTGGCAGAAGTTTCAGCAGCTACAGACTGAGCAGATATAATAAGTAAGAGATTTGTCGTTTTTCTCTTTCGTGTTGAAAACGTTCCTGTCCGCTGCGCCGCGCACCTTCTGACGCCAGTGATCGATAGAGAGAAAACAAACAAAACAAGAAAGAAAGAAAGAAAAAAAAACACCTCTGACTGTTTGTTTAGCGCTTCAAGTGGCACGCGTCTGGCGCGCGTAACGCACCGGTACCGGGGCAGGAGCCCAAGGTGAATCCACGCGACCAGTGGGCGTGGCCAGTCCCCCCACCAGACGCATTGAAAAGCAGTGGCGTCTCTCCTCGAGGACTCAGTGCAGCTTTGAGGAGCGCGCGAGGCAGCGGCCGAGCGGACTGCCCCCATTCAAACGAGCGGCCACACCACGTGAACGGCACGAGCGGGACACGCACCCACTGGAGACTCCTTTATAAGTTTGTGTTTTTTTGTTTTTTTTTTTTTTACTTCGGGCATGGACCTCACAGCCAAAATGGAAATTAACATCTGCCACCAGCAGCAGCTGATGCCGCCCGCGTGTTTCTTCTCCGCGGCGGCGGCGGCGCAGAGCATCCAGCTGAGCCCGAGCGGCAGCAGCCAGGGCGGCGGGAAGTCCGCGTCCAAGCAGCCCAAGAGGCAGCGCTCCTCCTCCCCGGAGCTGCTGCGGTGCAAGCGGCGGCTGAACTTCGCGAGCTTCGGCTACACCCTGCCGCAGCAGCAGCCGCACGCGGTGGCCCGCAGGAACGAGAGGGAGCGCAACCGGGTGAAGCTGGTCAACAACGGCTTCGCCACCCTGCGGGAGCACGTCCCCAACGGCGCCGCCAACAAGAAGATGAGCAAAGTGGAGACGCTGCGCTCCGCGGTGGAGTACATCCGCGCGCTGCAGCAGCTGCTGGACGAGCACGACGCGGTGAGTGCGGCGTTTCAGTCCGGCGTCCTGTCGCCCACCATGTCGCAGGGATACTCCGCTGACATGAACTCCATGGCAGGTTCGCCCGTGTCCTCCTACTCATCCGACGAGGGCTCCTACGACCCCCTCAGCCCAGAGGAGCAGGAGCTGCTCGACTTCACCAACTGGTTCTGAGCATCTGTACACGTGGTGAGAATAAATCACACCCAAATCAACATCAAATATTGTTACATGTAATCATTCGTGATGAACTCCCCGAACTGTGTCATTAACTTTATCTTCTTCTTCTTCTCCTCCTCCTCACAGAAATATGGATCAGCTCAGTTTATTGTTGTCCTGCGCTTGGGATGGTCCCGGAGGAGGTGTCCTGGGTGTCCTCAAGAACACGATGCACTGTACACGCGTTTCGGTCCCGCGTCCTCCGCGCCCGGTTCCTCCCAGACACGGACAGACACGGCCTTAACGTCCTGACAACTCGGGGGGAAATCAGGGCCAGAGATCAGCGCCAAAGGATTAAAGGAAGACGGGTCTCCTGACAGCGTGGGAATCCCAGCTTCTGTGCATTTGCCCATGATAAACAAACAAACAAACAAAAACAAAAAAACTAAAGTGAATTCATGCTCTTCAGAAAAAACAGAGAAAACATTATTTAATACGTCGCTCTTCAACTATGCCAATCCAATCACACAACACCAACCCTTTGGTAAAACCTCTCAGACGATGAGTTCAGAAAAAAATGCTTCCAAGTCGCGGATTTATTCTATTAAATTCTATATCAAACGCTTTTTTGAAATATATTAAGATATTTTTGTATGTAAGAGATTTATAGATGTTTTGTACACATCCTTTTTTTTTGTATATATTTTGTCTATATATTGCGAAGTCGCTTCTATACCTCCTGCCTACGTAGACGTGTAGTCTATTACTCTCTGGCTCTTCTTGTTCATGAGGTTTCCAGACGGAGTTTGACACTCCGACGTTTTATCCTAGCACCAACGTGTCTTATTTAATAGCAAGAAACATGTTATTGCATTATGTCATGTCACAATGATCAAAACTTATGCAGCTATTGTCCAAACGGGGTGCGATAGCCATGCATCGTCTCTTTATACTGCCAGCTCTATATCCTGTTCACAGATGTTGAAAGATGTCTTATAACCATATTTTCTACACTCTAGTCCAAGAATAAAATGAGATGCTACTGAATTACTTTGCATGTCTTTTTTCTTTGGGTTCTTTGGGTCGGGGTGGTCACTTACAGATGCCAACATGTGGTTAATGCACTGAAACACAAAGTAAGATGGAACAATGAAGCTGGAATGTGAGGACATACGAGGCCCACTTTTACGCACACTTCCGCACATTTTACGCACGATATATTTTCTTGCTCCATTTTTGAAATTCACGCCACTGTGGCTCATTAAAGCCTTTAGTCAATGATCCATCTCTGGACCCTTAATGCTGATCTCAGCTCTCTTTGCTGGACAGCACATAAGACACAATATATAATATACTTTTTTTCTTCTTTTTTGCGCAAATGCGTAAAAGCAAAATTTTCTAAGCGTATCTCCGCTTAAATTGTTCTAATGTTTTTTACAAAACTTTTTTTTTTGGTTAAGACTCATATTCTGAACGACGCCACAAAATAAAGGAGCGATGCAGCTACCTAAACTTTATTTTGAATGTCCACAACGCAACAAAACCTGCACATAAATGTCTCTACTTTAAGATCCGAGTGGCACAAACATTTTCCTCGGTCGGGAACGTCCTTTAAACTGAACACACACGCAGGGGGGTGATTTCAGCGGATTGGTCCCCCCGTCGGAGGCCAGATTGCGAGGTAGAGCTTGTGTTTCTGCACAACTAAGTTTGACAGGTAGGGCGGAGGCTGCAGCCGGACGCGTGTCTGGTTTAATGAGTGAATGGGGTCTGGATGGTGGTCGAGTGGAGACACGGAGCTGAATTGGCTGTTGGCGTGTGCCTCCTGACGGCAGCCTGCCACTGAACAACCGCCGCCACCTGGGAGGAAAAAATGGGGGAAAAGAAAAGAAGAAAGAAAAAAAAGAAAAGAAAGACGCTTCCGTGTGTGGCTCAAGTTAAGATGCTTTAATTTGTATTTGTTTATTTTTAGCGCAGTGGTTTTGACATACAAGAAATCACATTAGACTCTGATTTTCAGATAAAATATTTGGGTCACACAGAGAAATAATAAGCAGAAAAAACTCAAGTGCTCAGTGGTTCTCAAAGGATGGTTCATGGACCACAGTGGGGGCCGGAGAGTGAGGTCAGAGGGTTCACTGGAAAATGCAGAAAGTACAGACACTTCAAATAATTATAACCATTAGATTCAACTTAAAGAATCCAAAACGTTTTTATTTAAAAGTTGTTATTGAAGGATATTAAAGAATTAAAATCCTCACCTCCAACCCTGCAGACCATAATGTGATACAGGTTTTAAAATCATCTACAGACGTTTTCATGCACAGTTTCTAAACTTAAAATGTACAAGTTTTCTGCTGTGATTAAAGTTTTCACTCCGTAAACATGTTTCCAGTCGCAAACACAAGGAAAGTATCATCCCAACCTTCCAGTTTCGCGTCTCTTCTTTATATTTTGCCTGCAACTTGAACAAAAACGACAAAAGTTGCGTAAAGTGTGGATAAAATGCAGCACAGCAGGAACCTCCAGGACACATATGACGATGAGTTTGTTTAGTTCATCGGAAAATAACGTATCAAACTAATTTTATTACACGTTCTGATGCAGATCCCCCAGTTAAGAGCGTCCTTACGAAGGAACTCACGACGTTCTAAAGAACTTGAATGTCTTCTTTGGGCTCCTGAATAAAGACGCTGCAGCTGTGGGTGGAGACAGTAGACGTCAAGGTAAACCCGAACCCTCCTCGACTGGAGGCGTTCATCTAAAGCAGCTCTGACAGTTTTTCTCTCCGGGCTCCGTGCGACGACATATGCCGCTTACAGGACGTTCCTGATCTAACAGTCCTGCTTTGCTGCCTGTCAGAGCCCATTATGTTTTCCTCCGCGGCGGTCTGTCAAGCGTGCACACACGGCAGGAGACCGCGGCCATGTCTAATTGGCAAAGCCGAGGCAAAACAATGACCCAAACTGCATTAGTTGAGTATCTCACTGAATATCATTCATCAGTGTTGATTGAGTTGGATGGAAGCGCACAACGGCTCACATCTCTGCTGCTGCTGCTGCTGCTGCTGCTGCTGCTCTGATACTGTTTTTCGCTTCAGAACAATAAGCACTTGTTGCATCAGAAAACGCTCACGGAGCAGTTACGAAGAGTTTTAAAGTAATAAATGTAGCTGCTGCAGGAGGTTTCAGGACCACAGACAGCACTCTGCAGCTCCAGGACATGGTGCACAGGACTTTACTTTTAAATATATACAACAGGGGATTAACTGAGAAGGAGCCTCTGCAAAAATAAATATGAAGAAGAGTAATTTTGTCTTGTCATAAAGTTTGGACCCCAAAGGATTATGTTTCAGACTCCCTTCAGATCTACCAGGAGAATCTGCAGCAGAATTGTTAATTAATCCATTTAAGACGTCTCCCTTTAACTGAACCCTCTCCGTTCTCACACAGCTCTGCCAATACCTGAACCGTGCACCGCGCAGCGACCGAGCTCAGAGGTCGCCGGAGTCGTCGAGGGGGTTGGAGATGACCGACTTGTGAATGAGCATGAAGAGCGGCAGGTAGGCCAGGAAGTCCAGCAGGTCCAGGGGCGGGATGTGCTGCAGCTCCAGCCTGATGGCCGCCTCCTGCTCCAGGCGGATCCCTCCGGCCTTCAGCTCCAGCAGCAGCTGCTCGGCGCTGATGAAGCCCGGCTGAGCTCCTTGCTGCTCCTCCAGGAGGAACAGGAAGAGTTGCTGATGATGAGGGACATAAAAAAAAAAAACTTAAAACAAGGAAAATCTGGCTGTGGACTTGTTTTCGTGGTGAGTGTGTGGGTGTGTTGCTCTCCCTCTTCGGGCAGCCTCAGATTACCGCAGCCTGTTTCTAGCCTTGTTTGAACGCACCTGTTTGCACAGTTAATGCAGCCTAGGTAATAATTGTTGGGGGAAGTGGGGGGAATAATCCCTCTGGCAATTAGCCCATTCCCCTCACCGGCCTCTCCAGTTAACAACCCTATCCCTAACAGCTTTGTAATTACAAAGCCTCTCCTACCTGGCCAGGGGTTCAGTTTCCACACCCATGGCCACAGGCTTTCATGTTCCTCCTGCCTTTCACGGGCTCAGTGCTCCCTCGCATGAATGAGGGCCGGGCCTGCCTGTGAGCGGCCAGCTGGTAGGCTAGTCCCGGTCCATCTGAGATGAGCCGTGTGTCTCGGGCTGATTACAGGGCTGGGCGGAGTGGACGGCATGTTCACTGCTGGGCACTTTAATGAGATTAAGGCCGTGCTAATCTATGAAAAGGGAAAAGCGCCCCGCTCTTTCTCTCTCTGGCTCGCTTCCCTCATTTCTATGCATGAGGCCTGAGTGCCTCTTATATATATATATATATACATGTAAAAGAAGAAGAAGCTTGTTGTGTAAAGCATGCTTTGGAATTGCTCTTCAAAGCCAGGATTTATTTCATTCTAATTATACCCGCGGGCCGATCAAACGAGAGGCGGCGACGGCGTTTGTGGCACGAATGTGACTAATGTGGGAGTTAATCTCGTGTTGCGTCGAGGTAGCCGAGCAGAACCCGCTGAAAGCAAACTCAGGTATGTAGACGCGCGGCGGTCACGTTACCTTCGCTTTGAAGAGCCTCACTTCCAGAGAGCGCAGGTCCATGCTGCTGATGAGCGACCGCATAAACTCACTGGAAGAAACAGACAAAAAGTTCAAACAACCCCAAGGATGATTTTTGTAGACACAATCACAGAAGACTGTTCTAACGCTAATGGTGCGTTACATTACAGGAAACAATGAAAGGTCTGACCTGAATATAATTCGGTGGAAACTTGATCAATATTTACATTTTTTTTTTTTTTAGTGCAGAGTGAATTAAAAAATAATCAGAAATGACTTCATATAAACTAATATTATTGCTATAATGCTAAACTAAATATATGCTATTTAGGTTCCACAAATTCTATATGTAACAGATAACTTGAACTAACTCGTGAGTTTTTTACTAGAATTATTTAGAGTGATAAAATCTACAAGACCATATGAGGCAGAAATTTACGGAAAAACGTTGAAGACTCCTGATTTAATTTAACTTTAGAAAAAATCCACTATTAATCCCAGTTTGCCACGATGGTGTTTAGCTCTGATTTTAGGTAAGGCTATTGTTTTTAGCCGTTGCTAGCGCGACATGGGCTTGTAGTTCCCATATAACACATGAAAAACTTAAATTACGCTGTAACAGAATTTCAGCACATGCATGTGGAAAAATACTGTCTGTACGACCGATTTAATGCAACAAAAACTAATCAGAAGTGCTAATAACCGGAACAGGAGCTTCTAATTACTGTTTACACACGGGGCGGCCATCTTGGTCACTCAACTCCAGCAGAGTGAGGAATCTACGACTTTCTGAGTAAAAAGTCCGACTTCGAGGTGAATTCCAGTCGAAAATTCCAACTCAGACCTAGGAAATTCTGAGTACAAATGGAACGAATCGTAAACTAAAATTTGAGCAAACAAGTAACCACAATAAAAACAAAAAAACAATTAAATCACTCTCATGTGGTTAAAAGTTTGGTGGTGTTGGCGGGTCATTTTTTGGCGGGGTCATTTTTTGGCGGGTGCTGCGCCGTGTTTGCAGAGATGATGATGGTAAAGGGTTCTGAGCCCTTTGTGGTTGCTCACAGCGGCCTGCCTGCCAAACAATGCGTGGGCACACGGGGCCGTCCCGCCACAGTAACGGATAAAAACTGCTCTGCTTTTCGGGGGCGGCGGGTGTTGGGTTTGGTTTGGTGGGAGCGAATGGAGGGGGAGGGGGAAGCAAAGGGGGCAAGCGGGGTGAGCCGGGTTCGCGTGGAGGTTTGAGGAGGAGGAGGAGGAGGAGGAGGAGGAGCGACCGGAGCGGAGGCACGCTCTGGCGCAATGTGACAACTTTGCCCGACCCAACGAAAATCTGGGTCCGCTCGGATAATTGGAGGAGACCGTGGTGGGACAGAGCGCTCCTGTCCAGCGTGTGGCACAGCGACGGCCGTCTTCTCTCTAACGAGGGCCCGGTGTTAATGAGCCCCTCCTCAGCCTGTTAGAGCGAAGAATGGGCCCGCCGAGTGCAAGCCGAACGCATGAGCGCTCCCCGGCCCCCGCGATTGGCCCCCGTCCTCCGACCTCAGGGGGCTCAGTCGGGGGCTTGATGGGTACGAGGCGAGACGGGGCAGCTAATGATCATTAATTGCACTTGGTTTGCAGTAAAAGAGTCCAAACGCTGGTGGTGGACACCGGCGTGATAATGGCCCGGCGTAAACGAGGGGCTGGGGGGGGGGGGGGGGGGGGGCGGTGATGGACGGCGGGGCGGATAATAGCAGCCTAACCCGTTTTCTTTTGTGGCACCCCGCTGAGGGCAACACAGCAGACTTCTCGCTTACGTAATGCCCAAAATTTTTTGGCGGTCTCCTCCACATTGGGGAGGCGGGGACGGGGGGGGCGAAGGGATGCATCCTGACCTAGTTTGATCTGACAGAATTAAAGAGCTGTTTTGGGGGATATTTTGAGCGGGCTGCGGTGTGTGGTCGGAGGAGGAGGAGGAGGAGGAGATAGAGTTTAGGTGGTCCACAATCACCCGCTGACTCATTTAGTCCGAATGACTTGCGGTAACTCTCGCTGACGACTAAAACAAAACACAGGGACGAGAGCGATGACTGTGCAGCAATGTGCTTCTTGGGAGACCACGTGACGGGGACGGGACCCCCCCCCTTCAAGGGAATGTGGCTCCGTGTGAGGTGGACTCGTCGAGGGGGACAACGGGGGGATGGGCCGAGTCAAGGGCCACGACGGCAGAGGCACAGAAGGTGATAGGAAGGAGACGAGAGACATGAGATGAGGGGGGACGGACGGTGCAGAAAGAAAAGAGAATGGAGGATGTGGAGGAGGGAGGGAGGGGGGCAATTAGAGCGAGGTAAAACTGCACATATAAGAACATGTGGGATACACCTCCTCAGATTTCTAAGCCTCATGCGATCAGAAGAGCTGATTGTGTAACTACTGTTGCAGCGTTTCATTTCTAAGCTCGGATTAGAGACAACAGGATTAACCGAGACAGGTAAGAGGATCAATTTAGTTCAGTTGGGATGAGATGACAGAAGGATGCTTTTGTTTTCCCCCCTTGTTCGTGGAGGCGGCGTTATGAACGCTGATCTCCCCTCCTCCTATTATTTAAATGGCCAAAGACGGAGTTTTAGTGGAAAGAGGTTTAATACGAGACATTCATTATCATTACTATAATTGCCTCTATACAGAGCAGACACCCTGGTCTCCTCCGTGCCAGCGAGGCGGCCAGTCTACAGGCCTCGGCACAAAGGGCTGGCCGTAAATCAGAGGACCCGTGACCCTGGCCCTGTCCTCGCTGAGAGGGAGCTCTCACTGAGGGGCGAGGGCTCCGGGTGCAGGCCTTGACCCCCGGGGACCTCCGGAGCAGGCTTGGCTCCACACGCTCCTGTCTGTAGGAAGCTGTGGACCCCGGGGCAGGAAGGGAGCTCTGTGTGTGGGAATCTGCGGCATATGGGGCATAAAGTAGAGACACAGGGACGCTGAGGCCCGAGGTCTCGCCCAGCGAGCGCAGGGTTCAGCGTTCGGTTGTTTTCCGTCGTCACTTAATCTGCTAATTGTTTCCGTGACCACTTGGTTCCTAAAATGTGAGGAAATTAAATATTCAGTTTATCATTAAACAGGACAAATATAACTTCCTGAGACACAAGCACTTGTTTGGAATCCACTTTAACTTCTTTAAGATAAGATTAAGATCTTTAGGTATTTGGGATTAGTAGAAGTATAAGAAGAAGAGGTATAAGAAGTATAAAAAGTTAAGAAGTATAAAAACTAAGCATCATCTTTGAACTGGAAGTAGTTTTTGAAAATATAAAACTGTTTATTTTAATGCAAAAATCAGAATTGGAAACGAGGAAATTCCATTTGAGGAAATTGAATTTGTTAAATTTTCACGTCATATCAAACTAGAAAATCGACCCTTCACTACCAGTACATGGTGGACAAAAGTGTCTCCTTATGAGGACAACAGGTGTAAATGAAGCAGAATGAGCTGTAACAAACCTAAAGCGTAATGTCCCCATATGAGGACACCGGGTCTCACAGGGTTAAACTTTAATTTAATCTGGAACTGATTTATCTTTTTAAAAATATTTTTGGATTCAGTTTAATTTGAATGAGAGATAAAACATATATATATATATATATATATATAAATTATACACTATATGTATGATGGACATTCTTATCTCTATTATTAAACCGTGTATATTTTGAGGCTTTTTTCACATTATCAGATTCAATCAATAAAACATCAATACACTAAAAAATCATCCCTAACCGGTTCCCAGTGAGACATCTGAACTACAAAGATTTAAGTCTTTTACAAAAAAAAGTTATTAGTTATTTTGTCTTTTTTCATGGGTAAAGACAAACATGTGCTACCGCTCGAGTCCAAACTAGTGAAATCTATCATCGGTGGGATAAGAAGGGGGTTGTGGAGTGTTGTTGGTCCACTGTAGGACCTTCAAAGGCTTAAGAGGGTTTATGGATGTCACTGGAAAATAAAGGGTGGTCATCTAGGGGCCCCCTTTTCATTTTGTTCACAGGGCCTGCCTCTTGAACAGAAAAAAATGAAAATAAATAGAGAAATAAATAAAAATACATATATTTTTTTTCTTTAAATGCAATTAATGCAAATTAACGAACAATTTTACTTAAATTCCATATTTTGTCTCACCACTCAAATTAAAAGTAAATTAATCATCAAATCCTCCAAATGTGGAAAGAGGGTCCTACTCATGGAAAAGACTCCTGTTAGCGTTCTCTAGTAGATATAAGTGTTGGTAAAGCTTAATTTTTTTGTCCCTTTGATAACTGTCTTAACATTTAAAATGAAACTTACAATGGCTGCAGGGATAACGCACACAAAAATAAGTACTTGTTGTTCAGCTTCGAACTAATGAGCTGGTTTAACAAAGTAATCCTCCACTCTTGTTTTAAAGGTGCTTGACTGCAATAAATCACGTTAATGGAGTCAAAGTCTGCAGAGGCAGGTGTCATTGATCCGTTCAGATATAGGCTAGTTAGCTTGTGGATTTATGAGTTAAATTCATAATGCAATAAAGCACAGGTCTTCAATAGGGGGTCTGTGACCCCTAGGGGGTCCGCGGAGCTATGGCAGGGGGATCGCAAAACCTTTGGTTGATTAGACATTTCTTCAACCTGTCGTCAGATGGTCTAAACGCATTTATAGCATGCACCATCATGAACATGTCATACACCAAAATGACGGGGAGAAACTCATCTAAACGCCTTAATGAGGCATTGCCACCCAAATGAAACACAAATAAAACCCCAAGTAACTGACTGGGAATGCGATGAAAACACGAATACGGCAAACAGTCTCTTCACTGTGCAACAAAAACTCAGAGAGCTAGAAGCCAAAGAGTTGCGAAAATAACATTCTCAAAATCATAAAGTTTGTCTAACCTTTGCTGTTTTGTGATTAAAAGTTATATTCCAGCTCTTTGTGTTTACTTCGCTCTGGATTGTCATTGGTGGTTGCTACGGTGAAATTGAGCATGGCGTTCGATTTTCTAGACTTTGACTGGTCAATAGAGGTGTCAGTCATTAAAATTGACTAATCGGTTGTGGAAATATTCTCCTTTAAGTTTCACCGAAGGCATCCTTTTACACACAGTCTGGACATAAACGGGCTAAAACATCTCTAAAATTGTTCAGATTCACCTTTTTACCATCTAATTTAGCACTTTTGTTACTCATCAGATTTTACATTAGATTTTACAGAACTAGGCTGAGTTTAATATAGAACACATATAGTAGGTAGGGGGGTCCCAATCTCTTCATCAGTTTGAGGGTCCGTGGCTTGAAAAATGTTGAAGATCCCTGCGATAAAGGGTCACATTTGACTTTTAAATTTCAATAAACAGAAAAGGATGCAACCTTAGCATTTAGTAAGCACCGTGGAATGAATTTAACATCCTGTTAGTCGTTATTTTTAACATTATATCCTGAAAATCACTAAAACTTTCCATGTTAGAATATATTTTTATTGTAAGATGAGGTGTCAATTCGTCAGATTCTGGTCATATTTCAATTTTTTTATGGATGTGTGGTGCATACGATGCCATTATCACATCAAAAACCTCATCTTTGAACTCTATAAAAATGCTTCTAAGACGACACAAGGAGACAAGGATCAAAGCGCGACCCACACACGACGACAAAATCGCCGGAACAAACTTGGGTACACTCTCTTATCCTTATTTATGGGAGGTCAGTGACTCCTCATCCCGGCCTCACTGAGGAGCGTGTCTGCCGCGGCCACTTACTCCATGGAGGCTATTTTCTGGGCCAGACTTGCAATCACAGCAAAGAGCCTCAGGTCCACGAGGCCATCTGTCACTCTGAAGTCGACCATCTCCAAGATCTAAGAGAAGGACGTTACAGAGAGCGTGTGAGTGTCATGATTGTGTGCGTTTCAAAGTGTGGAGATAAAGGGCCCGACCCTGTAGACGTAGATCTCTTCTTCGTCGGAGAGCAGCTCCGGAGGGATGATGCTTTTAAGAGCGAGGAGGACCTGGAGGCAGGAGATGTAGCCGTCTGCGTCGCTGTCCTCCTGGAGACAAAGATGGAAAAATCTGAAAAACATTCTGACTGTTGTTACTTTTGTGTGGAGGGGGAAGGGGGGGTTGTCTCCTTCTGTCTGACAGGCAGTGCAACATATTACAGTGAGTGAAACTGAATATCCTGAAAGAGAAAGGGAATATAAAGGGTTTAAATCCCCTTTCACTTACTGCTTCAAAAGCTCTTTTGTACTCGGCCAGCTTCTCTTGACTGAAAATGCAATACTTTGCCAAAAAGTCGACTGGAAAGAAGAGGAGAAAACAAAAAGTTCAGAGCTCGGAGAATCCACGTTAACCACAGACAGACCTGACGTCAAATCTCAACGGCGAATCTCAGCATCTTCATTTTTCTTCTTTAATTGCAGGTGATTTTCCAGCTCGCGGAGACAAAATTAGGTTTCTCATTGTGTGAATGTGTGTGTGTGTGTGTGTGTGTGTGTGTGCAGAGTGGATTAGAGCAATATTTCTCTCCTCTGGTCGCACCGGGGTCAGGGGAGGGGGGACAATACAGGGCGAGAGGTTCACAGGGCGTCCAGTTGGCACTTGGCTGCTGGGTCTTTTTATAACGACAGAAAGTGAGATGAATAGACGCTGGGGAAGCTGCAGCAGTCAAGACCCCGAAATGAACCGCATTATTCTGCTTTATCACAATAAAGGTACAGTGTGGGAGCAAATTATTTGAGTTTGACTTGAGCTTTTCACAGATTTGTGATATTTTACAGACCAGATTACTAACTGGTGGATTATGAATGCCTGCCAGTTCCTTCTAATATCCTGCAATAAATCTTCAGCTTCATGAAGGTTGGGGCTATTCAGGGGTGTTCAGCTTTTAATTTTGGAGACTGTGGATTGTAGTGCTATTGAATAGTATTGTGTTGTATCCCCATATTAGTCCACAGAGACTGAAATTCCTACTTTTCTGATGCAGTTCAACATAAAGTGAACATTATAACCTTAATGCAGGTACATTGAATTAGAATGCATGTATTCATTAGCACAGGGATCAGCCTAGATAAATATGCATGGTTATTATTGTTTTGCATTAAATATTAAGCTATTCAAACATGTTAATTTTTCATTTCATGTGCAACAGTAGGGTGGCCGTGCAACTGGCGTAAACATAAACCTACCTGACATAAACATACATACATAGAAAGGATTTCTCCTGGGGACTGAATAGACTTTAAAAATATATATATAATAATAATAATAATAATAATAATAATAATAACTGTTAGATACAGCTGAAAGGGATGCACGGAACTAAGAAATGTTCAGAGAATCCATCTAAACTGTACTTTCTGACTACAAATGTACAAATGTTTCTCAAGAAAAGCTTGTGTATTTTATACCTCATAACAAGCAGTAGCCTGCCTGGTAGTGCATATCATTGTAAACGTATACATGCATCCAAAGTTACACAAAACAAACAAAAAAAACCAAAAAAAAAACACGTTAAATCCAAAAAAGTTCCAGGCCATGCATTCCTCAAGCGGAAAATATCGTAAGAAGACAATGTAGCGTCAGTAGAAAACAGTTTTAAAAAAATGAAAAAAAAAGGGTTAAAATTTTGACTTTTTGTCCTATTTGTAGAGGATATATCTGTAAAAATATCCAAAAATATCCACTGTAATGTTACTTTTTAGAACACGTGTTACAAGCCCTCTCAGATTTTTTTTTTTTTTAGATATAAATTAGCTCAAATAGAAAACCAATGATTACACAAGGGGCACAGAATGAGACAAACCATGAATATTTCAGTAGGAAAATTTAGGAGGCAGCGACTAACGGGGGTTAGAAAATGGCTCTTTTAAGCTCCTGCCACTTCAATTTAGGAGATGAGAATGAGTCTACTGAATAATGGATCTATTCATTGGTCTGGAGAAGAAAGAGGAGCAACAGAGTTGATATCAGTCTGGACTTAAACCTCTGGACCTTTGGGGTTTCTTCGCAATAGCAGGGGGGCTGTTTGAATCCGCTATTTATCAGCTTAGGCCTAATCAAAACCAGGCTTCGTCCTTTCACATGCAAAATGTTACATTCGCATCCAGTCAACTTGACTTGTTAAAGCTTGATTGATCAAAAAACCCGCGGGTCTGCCTTCTTCGCATCTGTTTGCAAATACGGGCGATGAGGACGAGGGTCTGGACCGGGGGATTTAAAGTCACTTGAAAAGACACACAGTGGCTGGATGAGCGCAACGGTCAATCTGCTGGAGTGAACCGGCACCTTGTGTGACACAGTGAATGGATCCTCCTTCTCTTTTTCACAGCGAGGTTGAGGTTCACTGACCATCTGGAGGAGTTAGCGGCTGACCTCTGGTGATGTCTGTGAGCTCCACGACACTAGCATGAAAATAGATTTTATAATAATAAGCGAGGTTATACACTCATTGACAAGAGGCGTCCAACTGTAGTCAAATAGTTTCACTTTGAATGTCATAGAATATCTTTTGGAGATGTAGTTACATGCACTTTATTCTTGAATATTTCCCTGGCACTAAGACGAGATCACATTAAACCAATGTTTGGTATATACAGGAAAGTTGAGGTTAATTTCAGTACATTTTTAAGACCTTTTCAAGGCCTTTTCAATATTTTTTAATACCACTTACATCACTTACACTTTAACTTTACAGTTTTAGTTCACGATAAAAACTACAGACCACTATCATACAATATAATTCAAATAAGTGTATGAACACTTGTATAACACTTCCATGAACTCAAAACTAGTTTAATGCATATACTTAACAATTATTCCATCTATTAAATGAATAATCGGATAAGAAATACTTTTGTTTTGTTGAGCAAAACAAAACACAAGGAAAAAGATTTCTACCTGCTTTCCTTGTTAAGACACTATTAACGCATTTTTACTGCGCTAATAGTGCTTAAAGTTAACAGAAATACATCAACAAATAAATTTTGTTGTCCAGTCCAGTTTCTATGTTACCGGTTCATCTTTGTTTTTTAAATAAACTAATAAATTCTCACACTTTTTCAATGTTTTTGAACTTAAAGTCAAAATTTACCTAAAAAACACCTTCAAATTTTGAGCCCTCATAAGGTTGTAATAAGACTTTTTAATACTTTTTAAGGGCCTTAATTTCCCCAAAACTGAATTATCAGCTTTCAAGACTCCACAGATACCGTGTTCTTAAAGCCGTGAATGGTCAGGATGCTGATGTTCATCTCTGATTTACATAACTCTTATCAGCCAGATCCTTGCCTCGTGATTGGTTTCAAAATCTCTCTTGGTCACTAAAGGCAGCTGGTCCAAATCCCTGGTGTCACCTTTTAAAATTTCTTCTTCCCTTTACCCGCTTGTTTTATTTGAATGAGCTTATTTTGTTGTTTTTATGTCTAGGGTTTGCTCCAGGTTTTTCTTGCCACCGTCACCTTCAGGCTGCTCTGGAGGTTTCAGGTGGGTTTTTGTAAAGCGTCTTGAGACAATTTGTGTAAATTTGTGACACTGTATGAATAAAATTAAATTGAATTAGATTTAATGTTTACTCTGTTTTGTCGTAAGGTACTTTGTAACTTTGAATGGTGTTTTATAAATAAAGTGATAGAGGTTAAGTGTACAGTATTAATAGTATAGTATTCTGTCGCTGTGTATCATGTTACGCAGACGATGTGACAATGTTTCTGTAAACTTTGCATATTTACTACTACCACCTGTAATAGAGTATTTTTATAATGTAATATTACTACTTTTAGGACATATTCACAGTCTAGATCAGATACTGAAGGGGAGTCGCAAAAAATCTTTGATTGACTGGACATTTATTATTATTATTATTATTCTATATTTAAGTCTCGGAAATTGTTGAGGTTTCCCTCATTGGTGGTAAATGACCAGTGAGGGTCCCCTTCAACCAGTGAGTTGAAGGGGAAACTGGACCTATTTCTGTGTAAAAAAAAAGTTTTTGCCTGAGTTTCGTGGTAAAATTTTCAATGTGATGTTTAAAAGTAAATGACTCACCAAGCCAGATACCAAAATATTTATACTTGACTCTTTCAATATAGCAACTGTTCAGTGTTGAAACGTGGAAACTGTCTTTTGCTTTGTTTAACTTGCACTGAATACCACTTTTAAATCAATAAGTGCATTTTGAGTAATAATGGAGAGCTGTAGGTTCTCAGATGCAAGTTGTGCAGTGTCAGCAGTGCAGAGACAATATCATTTATATCAACTGTAAATAAAGCAGGTGTCACAAGAGATCCTTGCGGGACCCCTAGGGGCACCTGCTTTATTTTCAGTTTATATAAAAGATATTGTCTCTGCACTGCTGACACTGCACAACTACACATTAAAACAAGTCCAACCTTTTTTAGTAAAGGGATAAATGGAGGCAGAAAACATTACTATCACCCTACTGTTGAACATGTTTGAAATGAGTATTTGAACCTGTGAATAACTTAATACTAAATGCAAAATGATAATAATATGGTATATTTATAAACAGCACTAGGTTGAGTTTAAAATAGAACATATAGTAGGTAGGGGGTCCCTACTTGAATGCATGTGTTTCCACTATATATTTAGCTAGCTCTAGCTGTATTTGTGTTTAAATCAGGTATTTACAGTGGACATTCGGCCAAGATGAAGAGCAAATCTTTAAAAGAGCTCCATTTGAAATACTGGATTTCCTCTAACACACACATTTTGTTCCAGATGACGAGCAAAGTTCAGATTAGAACTATTTCTGATGCTGCAGTTTAGGCCGTTTTACTTTATTTATTTTGCTGTTACCAGCTCTCTCCTCCCTTTAAATGGGGTTCAGATTTATTGTGATCACAAGAAAGTTCTATGTGAACGGTAGATTTCAGAAATTATGAAAGTGGATCGCAAGGGAATATGTTGGGGAAAAATGTTAGATACAGTTTTCTTTACAGTTTTTAATGCTTTCATTGTGCCTTTGACTTTCTTTCATTAAGTGACCTGGTTGTTGCCTTGCTATTAGCTGTTAGCTTTGGTAACTGAGCAGTTTTCTCAAGAGTTCATCATAGATTTACGAGTACTATTTGAAGGCAGCGATAAACCTCAAGGACTTAGTGAAGTTTAGTCAAACTCTGAGCTCTGTTGAATGCATCAAAATCATTGTTGCTGCCGCACAAAACAAAAGTTGCAAAGATCTCTGCCGTCTGAGCCTAAGGTCTGGTCTGTGAGGTGAGTTCACCTTCACCAATCGGCCCTGACCACAGCCCCGTCTGCTCTTTCTGCTGCCGTGTACCGCGCTCACACAAACGGTGGTGGAGGAGGTCGGAGGTCCCCGGCTGAGGGGAGCACTCCGCCGGGGAATCAGCCGCACAAAAGGTGCAGTGGAGTGAGAGATTGAGGGAGGAAGCGAGGGCGGGTGGAGGAGCAGGACAAAGCCGAGGCAGTAAAGCCTCCTGCCTGATAGCCTTATCTGATTCCACTCCAGCGCTTGATGGCTTTTTTTTCACCCTGGCTTTAAAGCGCACAGGTTGTGCCTTTGGTGTGAAGCCTAGCAGAAAATGTTAATCAAGAGAGGGACTGTGTGGAGAAAGGCGAGAGAAAGGGGAGAGTCACTCTGTTGAGGCCGTAATCTGTAATGAGACCGAGGCGATTCAGTTGCAATTGAGAGAGGAAGAATGGGGCCATGATGATGATGAGCAGGGAGGTTCACTCTTTCACTGGCGTTTGTTTTTCTGTTTTGTTCCCTTTCTCTCGCAGAGTCACTTGCTCTTGCGCTGGTCCACAGGCGGCAAACAGCCGCGGGTCACAACTCATTTAACACACACTTGGACGTCGTTTCCAACGTCTGCAGCTGACGGATGAAAAACACGGCTGGCTGTCTGTCTGTCTGTCGTCTGGCCGCTATCGGTGCTCATCTGTGTATGATTTATATTTTCTTTCTCGGAATTCTACGCTTTTTTGGTAGCAACTGAAACGTGTCTGTAGCGCCGAGCGTCGAAGGCCGGAGCTGTTTAGATAATTTGAAAACAAATAGTAATTCTGCACATTTAGAGGCTTGATTTGGGCAAAGTTGGAAAGTTGCAAGAAAAGTTAAATAATATGATGTTAATATTTATTGAAACTGAGAAGATCTAATCTTAACTTTCATTATCGGGACGTTATTTTATTTTATTTATTTATTTTATTGTTTTCACAGGTGTGTATATGCCTTTATATTGTTTACTATCAGAACTGCACTTTATATACATTATTACATTATTTATATTTTCTCTGTACATATTTTTGTGTTTTATTTAAATGTCTGTGAATCATGTGAGTGCCTTTAATGCTAAACAACAACACAACTCCTCTAATTTAGAGCAGCATAAACCAGTAACAGGAAGGTGTAACACATTGCGCCAAACCAGGGATTACAGTACACTACACACACTATAACACAAAGTTTATTTGTGTGCACCTACACGCACACACACTAAAAAAAAAAAAAAGGCATCTCTGTGAAACAATGCGAGAGCCCAGAAGGGGTCCATTGTGTTTCGTCCTAACGTGTTCATTTTGTTTTTCTTTCCCGCTTAATCCCAGACTTTTGTCTATGCTCATCTTCACACTGTATAGACTGTCCCGTAATTCCTTCAACAAAGGTCACATTCAGCGGCGGAGAGAGAGGTGACCCCCTTTTTTTAATAGTGCTACGCGCCCCACATATACGGACTTAAAATACGTGATTAAGAGCACAAATCTAGAGCAGAATGCCTCCACACACACACATAAACAGAGCGTTTACCGGAGTGTAAATGAGAGGTAGGTTTATGTCATGTTTAGATGGGTTTCATTCTTAAATATCTACTACCTCAGTGTGAAAAGAAGCTGTAAAAATATGGAGCGTGGGTCCAGGAGATAAGGAGGCGAGAGGTCTGAGCACGGGCGCAGACTTTTAAACGAGGCCAGGCGTGTCGTTTCACAATAGTATAGAATGAGGCATTGTTGTGCGTCCTGAACGGGCTCCACATGAAAGGTACAGATCGAGATCTTATCCGACGAAAGTGTTTACGGGAAACATACTGGACTCAGACTGACAAAGCAGTTGATTTATACACTGCCTTTGCCCAAAAATTAAAAAGGACATCCTAAATATTCTCTGTGAGTCTGTGGCGGCCAATCCATCCACGCTCCCTGAACCACTGTTTCACAGTTTGAGCTCAATGAATCCCGGCATTGTCACCTTGGAATAACCTGGTTCTTTGAGCATAATGTTGGTGGACCAGCTTCCCAGAGACTATTAGGAATTCTGACTTTTAAGAAGCACCTCAATACTCATCTTTATTTCCTTGCTTTCAGTGGCATTTGATTTGTTTTATTTTCTCATCTGGTCACCTTGGGTTGCACATTTATAATGACATGTTGAATGCGAAGCACTTTGGTGCAAATGCTCTTTGCTTTTTAAGGTGCTATATAAATGAAATAAACGTAATATTTATGCTCCCCAGCAAATTTAAGCCTTTTTTTCCCGGTTAGCCTCACTCACTAGTGGTTTTCTTAAGGCTACACAGCTGTTCAGTCCCCGTCCCTTGAGTTCCCTTCACATTGTTCATGTGGAAATGCTTTTACTTTCGCTATTAAACACGGCCCTGAGTTCTGCAGCTGCTTTTCTTTTTGATCGGGATTGTTTTCACATTTCTTCCGGGAAGATGTCTGAAAAGATGTCTTACTATCATTCCAGTTTTCACTAATGCATTGGACAGTTTTTAACCCTTTAACCTTTTAGTAGTAGTCTCAAACATCTTTTCCACGTGGTTGTTTAAGAAATGAGAAGCTCCTCATTGCATCAGTTGTGGTTAAATAAGTCTAGTTGTGTCTGTTAGTGTGATAAAAACACATTAGAAACTTTGTCATCAGTACATACATGACCATTTGCCAAGCAATTACAGCTTGCACATCTTCGAGGATGTCAGTAACCACTCAAGTCTAAAGTTTGTCACCTGTGTATTTGTGCCTTCTACTTGTTGATCAATGTCACGTGTGGTGCACTGCAGAGGTTACGACTGATCACATCCAAGTAAGATGAGCTGTTTTCTGACTAATGTTGTGTATTTAGCTCCAGACAGTAAACAAATTCACGTTGCGCCACATTATAAAGACGCACCTATGTGTGAATTCAGCAGACAGAGGCAGGTGAGCAGTGAATTGTCCACAAACATTGTTTTTTTTTTTTTTTTTTTTTTTTTTTGTCAGGGCAGAATTTGCCGGTTTCTTCCTGAGCGGGTACAACAATGTAAAACAGGGTGACAGTATTTGGCAGCATTCTCCTGCAGGCGTTGTTGTCGCTGCACGAACACAAAACTCCTCCCCCCTCCAAAAAAAAAAAGAAAAAGTGTGGGTTTGTGCGTGTGCTGTGGGGTTGGGTGGTGTGTGTATGAGTGTGTGTGTGTGTGTGTGTTGGAAAGGGGGGGGGTGTTTAAAGCTTTGGTAGGAAAACAAACAAAGACACACGTAGTGGCCACACTCTTTGGCTGCACGCCATCGGCCTCACCGCAAACCACAACATACACACGCCTACCACCAATCAACTCCTGCCGCAGATCCTCTCTGATACGTCCCCCAGAGTCCAAATCATCTGCTTTACTGCATATACACCAGATCCCTATAGAGATAACCCCACAAAGCGAAATCATCTGCTATTATTGCCCCGCCGCTCCTTGACATTGTGCCATTAATAAGGCCATTGTGGAGGGCGACTCTCTGTTTGGACATCGTATAATAGACTCTTTGACAGATTTACTTGCTCTCGCTCCCTCTACCTCTTACCCTTTTTTTTTTTTTCCCTTCTCTTCTCTTGTGAATACAACGGGGCATAGTTTGCGCCGCTGCTCATCAATAGGCGCGCTGTTTGTTTGCCCAGTCATTTTGGACTGGGTGGTAAATACATAGAGGTATTCCAGACTAAAAAGGCTGAGCAAACAGGGGCAACATAAAGGCACTGTACCTGAACACACAAACACACTAGGAACATGCCCCTGCACACACACACACACACACACACACACACACACACACACACACACACAAACACACACCTCACACTATTGCCATGACACGGACTGATCTTTCTTGCTCATTTGGGCCGGCTCTATTTTTCCTCTTATAGATCATCAGCTCTTTGGAAATAAACTGTTCCACCTCCACCCACAATTAGTCGACAGTATTGTGAGTTGCTGCTGCTGCTAATGCTGCTGGTGGTGGTGGTGGTGGAGACGGTGTTACTGGGTGGGGTCAAAAGGCAGGCTGGCTCCAAGGCCGGCAGGTGTTCCATACCAACATTGATATTCATCAGAGACCACAGCCCACAGAGTCACTCGCAACACGCCAGTCAATGGCTGGTTAACAAGCACTCTGTGGCAACACAAAGGAAATCACCACTGCCTTACAGCCTGCTTCATCCACTGCTCTCAGAAAGAAAGAGAAAGTTCATTTTGTGCAAACCGATTAGGTTTTGAGCCTTTTTTTTTATAGACAGCATACATCATAACATCATCTGCATAAGTGTATTATTCTTAATTAACTAACTTATAGGTGGTTTGGCTTCTACACCAATTTACACAGACTTTAAAGCTGTAGTCTGACGTGCTCCTCCACAGAAAAGTACACTACGAGCTGCTGCGACGCACAAAAAGAGTGGTTATTGGTTCTCTTGGTAGTAGCATGTTTCCGCTTTAGTATTTCCGGCTGCTTCTCTGAATTGATGGGTTTGGATCAATAAAGATGGAACACATCGAGGAAAGGCTGGCATTTGGGTGGCGTTTTTTACAGAATGACCAGTGCACAAGCATAAACGGCTACGTACGTAGGTTACGTCATCTACGTCCTGCAGTACTCTTACTCAGCCACTAGAGGCTCCAAATGCAAGTTAATCCCAGAGCTATTCCTCTATCCTGATTGGTTCTTAGCTGGTCACGTGTTTCACGGGCGCCATGTTAGATACATCTAACCCATATTCACCCATAGAGAAGTGGCAATAACAGAGAATAAAGTTGGATTAAAAGTTTAAATATACCACTCTGGTCAATCTTCACAGACCTCCAACTACAGTCATCTTCTCCATTCTTGACAACTGTACAGGGATGGATAATATATAACTCACGTGTTAAAATGACTCATTGACCATTTTTTAATTTAGCCAGGAGTCAAGCTGAGTCATGCACTGCTAATATAAAAGCTAACGTATATGCGCAATAAGATTGTGAACATGCTAATGTGTAAACTGACACTGGACGTGATTAATAATTTCATGTAATTACGTGGAAAGCCATCTAATAATGACTCGTGAGATCTACTGCAGCTTGAAATTAGCATCGCAACAGTAGCTACGATTGATTTAAAACAATGGGAGGGAATCTACCTATACAAGGTTATAAAAATGAATTAATTAGTGTTAAATTACCGACATGCCACATGTCGTTTCAACAGTTTAACATTCATCATAACACCTCTTTAAACCAGAAGTTTAAAGAGCAGCTCATTGATGCAGTCACCACTTTATCACATGTCTACAACGGGAGCTGTTTTGACACGACTCACCTCGTCCTGAGCACATAATTACCTCTGTTTCCTTTGTACACGCTCTCTTTGCTTTCCCCCGTCTCTGCAGAATGACTAATGACAACCAGGAGGGTTGTGTGTGGGCTGGAACAGAAGACGGGCGATAGAGTAACGGGAAGTTATAGGTGTGTAGTCGCATGTTTGTGTGTGTGTGGATTTTGGGAAATCCTTTGGCGTGCGGTCGGCGTCGGACCAAACAGGACCAATTATGCCCCGCACGCTCTTTTCAGACACTAATGAGGGGCCGCGCTTGTGAGAGCCCAGACGAGACAAACAAACACTTTTTGTGCAAACACAAAATCGCACATGAGATAAACACGAGAAAACAGGGGGGAAAGAATGAATAAACGACACACTGTACCAGGACAGTCTTTGGAAACGCACCACGCCTACACGTGCACAATCACCGAAGGGTCTTTGTCTTAATAAATAACACAAATCAAATCACTGCAGGTTTAGTGATATGAGGAATTTTACGACTATAATGAGCTGCGACCGAGATTACATCACTTTGCAAAAATTGTCGTCGTTTTTCCACAAAAAAATAAAAGGAGACACTCACATAAACCTCAGCCCTCACTCCTGTACCAGCACAAAAGCCGTCTAATAGCCTTCGCTGCAGAGCAGCCCGGCCAGCTGCAGGCTCCTCCATCCTGCTTGATTACCGTCTGAAGTAACCTGTCCAATCAGCGCCATTCATCGCTGCCAGCGCTCACGGGTTAACTCTGACCCGACTGACCTGCGCCGAGGGCCCGGCCTCTCAGCCTTGACCTTAGGTGTGGACGCCTATTGTCGGACCCGCCAGCCCCGGCGCTCGCACAAAGGCTTGGATGCCAGAAATGAGGCACTTGAGGGAAACTGGAGAACTCCTGACTAGAACTCCTCCTGTTTTCCAAAAAAAAATAAAAAAAATCAAGTGCTGTAATTGAGGGTAAATTTTTTTTAGAGCTGAGAGGAGTGTTTGTGAATGTGTTTGTGTTTTTTTTTTTTTTGCTGAATTGCCAATTGTGTGAAAAGGAGGCGAAGAGAGTTGGCAGGAGGACGTAGTGTTTAAACATCTAATTGCTAAGAGTCAACACTTAACATTTGTTTTTTTTTGGGGTTTTTTTAAGTTCGAGACTCTGCACAGTTGACGTCTGGTTGTGCTGAACCTCTGCTGGAGTCTCAAAAAGGAGATGGAACCAACACGTTTTCATACTGCAGACTCTATTGGAAGAAATGTTTTTATTTAACCACAGATTTGAGAAGCTGGCTAGCTATCCAATGAGCTACCAGTTTGGAATGACGTCAAGAAAATTAACGTTAGCTTCAATATAATAAATAAAGTATCTATATGACGTATTAAAATTGCATTTTGGGGAGATTTCTTTTCTTTTATTTGCACTTTTTGTGTTTGATGTCTTAATCTATTTTGAGGTTGTATAATGCAGTTCAAACTTTTCTGCACCTTTCTTCTCATTTCTTCGAGTTCTCAGTGGTTGATTTTTACTCTGAACATTCGGTTCCTTGGTTTTGATGCTTAATGTGGTCAAAGATGTGGAGGTGAGAAAAAGAACCTGTGAGGGCAGGTACACCTCTCACTCAGTTATGCACAACTTTAAGTCTTGACATCAGGGATGGCTGGTATAAATGAGCTATTACGACTAAGCCCTCCCAAGCTAACACAAAAAAAGATGAGAAAATTATTGTTTTAAATAACTTATAATGGATTGTTTTAAGTTTTGGTGGTAGCAACACCAAGAACCAAGAAGTCAAAAGAAAAACATAGAATATCTCTAAATGGGTTGATTTATTACAGCCCCAGGTCAGTTCCATTTATATAATTCTTGTAAGTGATTGACAGGTGTTAGCCACGCCCCCGTCATTCACTGATTGGCTAAATCCAGTCAGCCTCAGGTCATTGGTCTAAAGTGCTGCTGGTGTCACAGTGGGAGGAGGGAGAAGAAGTTCAGCTATGGCGCCGTTAGCATGAACGAGGTGGAGCACTTGATTTATAATTCATTTTCCTCAATGTCCTTGGAGGAAAAGTTGGAAGTTAAGATGCTTGGATCACATCGGCCAAACGATGCTGCAATAACTCAAAGGGACAAACGGTTAAAATTGTAAGTTCTGTGTTTGTGACTGGCTAACAGCAAGTGAAGCCACTAATTCACTTTTCTGTTTTGAGATGCAGCCTGGTCCCAACGAGGAACTGTATGTTTGAAACATTTGACTCACGTTCTTCTGCACGAGAAGATGAAAATCCTCTTTGATTTGAGTCAAATCTTGGTGTTAAGGGGTGATTAATGGGTCCTGAAGTCAGACCAGTTGAGAACCACCGATGTAGAGCAGTAAAAAAAAATAATGTGCCTGTAAACGATGTAACTGTGTGTATTGTTGGGGATGTTCCTTTTGCTGCTGTGTTCACTATTTATTCTGTATTATGCATTTGTTAGCACCCCCACCAAATGTCACCACCAGGTCTGTGGGTATCACTGGCGTCTGTTTTATTCTTAAACCCCCCTAAATAATTTGGTGTTTTATTTATTTATTTATCTTTTAAATTATTTTTACAAAAAAGTGGCAACAAATTCAAAGTAAAGTGGCTAGAATAAGAGTTTAAATTAAAGATTATATAATATAATTCTGTACGGTAACTTAACTTATGATCATAAATCTGTTAGAAGGCGTAGGCTACGTACGTAGGTTACGTACGGGGGGGCTTAAAACCTAGTGACGCCCCTGGTGGGTATCAAGTTGACATTTGAGGAACTGCTGCACTTCTGTGCTTTCAATGTGCTCAATGTGCACAATCAAATCAGCCTGAACTCACAGTCCTCGAAGTCGGAGCGTCCTTTGCTGCTTTTGCTCTGACGAGGTGTGTCCTCCTCCAGTTTGGAGAGCACCTTCAGGACCTTCGTCTTCCTCTCCTCCATCCTCCGCTCCTTGTCTTCGGTCTCGTTGTTCCTCCCTCCGTCCGACGGCTCAGCTCGGTCGCTCCATTCTGGGTAACTTCTGGCTTCCTCCTCATCTGTGTGAGAACCTGGAACAAGACAAAAAAAACAAAAAGTTACTTTTTTACATTTTAACACCACAATTATCCTAATCTCGAAGAAGAGCAAACACATTCGTATTCATGATCATCTATGTGGAAGTAGCCACTTAGTAAAAAAGCACTAAAATCCATTTCCAGTACTTTTCTAAACACTAGTTCTCATCACATTGTTCTCTTAAATGCCACAGTCACATCTCCTCTCAGTCCTTTTCGAAGCTTCACTAAAGAGCCGGACGTTGTTCCTCAAACTTCCATTTTACCACTGGCCGGCCAATTAAGAGCCCCATTATCTCTGAACACAAAGTCCACAGAATACACTTCTTAGTGTGGAAGCGCAGAGACAAAGGGAACCATCAATGCAGACTCCAGCTTAAAGAAGCCTCGGATTGTCTTTTGTAACAGTTTCCATTTGAGTCTTTTCTTCGCTCCACCTTTGCGAACACTTGTGCTTCGTGTGTTAGCGCATGAGCGATAATTCAAAACGTGATACATCTGGAGATGGTTTCCATCCATTAGGAGGAGAAAGCCTGACCAGCGGATTCATTGAGGCCTCCCTGAACGCGGCGGCGTTCATTCGTCTGTCCCGGGCCGGTGAGCGCGCAGAGGTCGTGGTCCCAGATTGATGGAGACACGTCTCATTTGACAGAGCGGCCTTCCACTAGGCTGCACACAATCTACGCCGCCGCCTCTGTGTCCTACCCCAGTCCCCAATGTCACCACGACGGACGACAGGTTGAGAAATGTATTCGGTGGCAGAGCGCGAAATTCATCCAAAAACTTCTACAGTGACACGGTGACAAATGAAAGGTTTGTTTAAATGTGACCTAAATAGAACAACGCCTGTGTAATGGAGTAAAAATTAAAAAAAAAAAAAAAAAAGAAATTTCTAATGTAATTTAAGTTTATTTACCAAAATAATATTAAATAACTTCAAATAGAAGACAGAGCCCAATTTGCTGATGTCTTCAGGTTTGGATATGTGCAGGTTTTCTTTCCTTAAAAGTAAGGCAAGTTTTACCAGAAGTACACTCCACTTACACGGGATACGATCAACGTGGTACAAACAGTTATTGCATTACATTATAAAGCTCAGGGTTTATACTTGGTTTAGCCCTTATTTAAAGCTTTGCACTTTAAACGTGGACAACTAAAACTGAACAGATGTGATTTGTCCGAGGCAGAAGGACGGAGTATTTCTGTGATGTGTTTAGTACTTTCTGCAGGTGTTAGTAACATTATAAGAGCTTAGATTGACTCTTGAGGTGATCCAGACTCGTGGTGCATTCACATCGGACTCAGAAGTCGGAATTTCCGAGTTCCGAGTTGGAATTTTCAACTACAAAGTCACTGCCCCCGAGTTGAGTTTCCAAGATGGCCGCCCCGTGTGTTAACACTAATTAGAAGCTCCTGTAATATTCTGTTTTTTAGCACTTCTGATTAGTTTTTGTTGCATTAAATCGGTCGTACAGACAGTATTTTTCCACATACATGTGTTGAAATTCTGTTATAGTGTAATTTAAGTTTTTCATGTGTTATATGGGAACTATAAGCCTGTGTCACGCTAACAACGGCTAAAAAACAACAGCCTGGTAAAACCAAACAGAGCCAAACTCCACTGTGGCAATTTAAATTAAAAAAATTAAAACTTTTGAATATTTTTTATAAATCCCTGCCTCGTGTGGTCTTGTAAATTTCATCACTGTAAATAATTATAGTAAAAAACTCATGAGTTGGTTCAAGTTATCGGTTCGATTTACAACTAAAATAACCTTTAGTTTAACATTATAGCAATAATATCAAGAATTTTCAATAATTTACTCAGAAATGTAAATATTGAACACACCAAGTTATATTAGGACAAGAGCTTTCATGGAGGCGGCCATCTTGTTTTCCAACTTCTGTAACTGGAACGCCAATAACTCATTCCCGATGCTGACTCAAAAGAAACGCATGCTTCTCAATATTCGGTTGACCAAGGAGAATAGAAATCAGAACAATCTCATCTCACACCCTGTTTTTTTTACACAACGAGAAAAGCTGGAACTTCTTTCTTTATTATGCATCTCAGTAGATTAAAGAACGTCTAATGATTTCTGCACAGACTGTAATCTTCCGTCTCCTTTTACCATCTTTTATTTGTGTGTAAAGCCGCCACTGAAATTATTCAGGATTTTCCTTCCTCCTCGCTCCTATCCTGACGTCCAACGCGGCCCTAATCCATGAATGCTCTGCGGTGATTACTGGTCAGTTCGGGCTGGAAACAAGAGCTCCGTCTAAAACACACACAGGGCAGGTTACCATACCAACCACAGCATCTGAACGCAGCAGATAGCTGGATTTGGCAGCGAGCGGCCCGAGTCAAATCCCCTCGCTGATCTCAAAAAAAAGGCCACGAGAGACAAAAAAAAAAAAAAACACACAAAAAACACACACTGCCTGCCCCTTAACATCCAGCGCACCAGGCGCAGGCAAGAAGGTTGGACTTGTATCTCTTTCTCTGCGTGTTTGAGAAAGGGATGAGCATCAGCGAGACAATCGCCGCGCCGAGGCTATTCAGCGATGCCACCCAGAGCCTCCACTCCTCTATCTCCTGGAAGAATGGCTCGAATGGGAGCGGGCTGGAGTAAAAAGAGAAAATCCTCGCCAAATTATTATTCATGGGGAGGGGATTTTCCTCCTTTTTCCTTTCAGGCCTCCTTTATCGAAGCCTTTCCCAACACGTCACCCTCTCTATCAGCAGTGACAAGTGCCAATCAAAGGGCTTGAGTCCAGGTTTTTTATTTTGCAGGGGGGGGGAAACCCTGGAGGATTTCGGAAACAATAGCCAATGAGTCCACAGCGGCGGTGGCTTAGAGACAATAGCGACATGGCTACACTGTCAGTGTGTGGTCTTCTGGGGGGGAAACGATCCTTGCTTAGTACACAACTAATCTCTGCTCGCATCATCTCTGTCTTTCTGCGGCCTAATCTGTCCTGTAGCTTCCTCAGCCCCCAAACAATCCACCAGGGTCAGTTCAGATTAGTGGTCTTTGTGGCCCCGCTACGTCGCTACGTTCACCCGGACACTGACATCTTTAGTTCGCAGCTGAATGCTAAACTCTGGAGTGACCATGAAATAATTATGAGCAGGGGAGGGATTATTCTACCTATGAATTCCCGATGAGCTAACGTGAACAAAGGTCTTATCGTGAGCCCGGCCGGGGAGCAGGAGCATCTTATCGCGGCCGATTTCTGGGTCTTTTAAACCTGTGAAATGTTTTGAATTGATCCAAAGATGAGAAGGAGGATCAGAATAAAATTATGGCGTTTGAAGAGCTTTCGAAAGATTAAAGCAAATGTTGTTTCGATTAAGAAATGTCGGATAGGGTGGGTTATAGAATCTTAAATCTTAGAGACCAGAAATACTAGAGTGCGTCCAAATCACATGACCGATTTAAGACGACGTAGCAGCAAGACACAGCGAGACTGAGTCTCCGTTTTGTAGAAAGTGCTAACTTAAAAACCATATACAACAAAATGTCGGTGACGGGAGGTGCCCACTTGAAAAACCCAATGATGAGCTGCATACTGCCTGCTGTTGTTGGCTAGGCTAGTTAGCTGGTGTCTGATTGTTAGTTGCTAGTGATAGCTGAGGGCTAGCCTTGTGTTTTGCAGAGGGGAGAAGTGTTGGTTGACATGTTGTCGCATGTCCCATCACTTATTACCTAATGTTGTTGGCTAGGCTAGTTAGCTAGTGTCTCCTTGTTGGTTGCTAGCTGGTAGCTGACTGCTAGCCTGTGACAGGCAAAGTAAAACTAGGCTTATTATGAAGAATTTAAACCACATGTTTTCCTGAATATTGCTGTCACGTTGCATCTGGTGTATGGGAAAAACGGTGAAAAGCAAAATGCTAGCAAGCACAGATCGCTAGCTAGCTTCAAATGCTCGAAAGAAAAAAGAAAAACATGACAGCCCCTTTCCTTGCTAAGGAAAGTTGCTAAGGGTAGTTTTGTAAATGGTAAATAGTTGGACAAAAATGCATGATGCATTTCCTGCATTTTAATTGGAATAGTTAAAATTAACTACATTGTTTGTTAAATTTCTAAATAAGCTTTTGAAATTTACACTTAAGTTTTGCATTCTAAGTCATAAAACTGGTTTGTCAAATATATTTGTGGTTTTCACAGTGAAAAATCAAACTTTTTCCTACTCGGATTTCATGGTTTTAGCCTGGTTTTAGGTCCAATGTGAAGGTTGGTTGTGGTGAAAACAATGAAACCAAACAAGGCGACAATGTAAACCGTTTTTAAGATGAAATATAAAGGTAAAACCAAAATAGTCAAAAATGGCCAATTATACTCTGGACCGCAGAGGGTTAAAGATTTGCAAACGTAGCCTTGGTCAACGAGGACGACAATTTCTGCAACTCTAAGGACATTTATTCAAGATATTAATGATTTTAAGTCGGACTAAATGTAAAAAAAGGTGTGTATTATATCTTATATATATCTGCAGGTGAAGATTTGATCCAGTCAAGGCTCCTAGAAGAAGAAGCACACATGTTTAAGCAGCTCCTTTTGTTTCATCTGTAAACTTTTACGACTAAAGCAACGTTCAAAAAAGGAAAATAATAATAAGTTAATGCTGCTGCGGGTTGGTCCCTTTCACATTAGGTCCAGTTATGCAGTTAATATAAAAATATTAGAGCACCTTTTAAACAAATCTGACTGGTTATTTCAACATCCTTCCCTTCATCTAAATGTAAATCAGCACATTTGGTAATTTGGACTGAGCAGCAGAATCCTGTCGTTTTCTCCACGGAGTCAGAGTGAGGTCAGCCCCTCCATTACTTAGGAGCATTACTGAGAGGGTAACAAAATCTCACCTATCCACACAAAGACATGCCACACACTGGGCATCATTTAGAGACTCGGCGACCTCAGGAGCGACCTCCCCACGCCCTGCTGATGACCCCTCCCTCACAGGGTGACCATGCCTTTGGCCTCTAAAAGGTCAAAGCACACAAGCCATCACCGGGACCCTCCGTGTGACATCTTCTTCTTTTTCCACGTCGTGTCGGATTCTCGCAGGGCCGTCACACGAGGAAAGCCTTGTTTTTAAGATGTGTCGGGGGCCCAGAAAAGCTGCACTTTACAGCTGAAGGGAATTTAGCTCATTGTGTGTGCAGACAATGGATGTATATTGTATACTTTTAACAGGCTAATAAACCTGAAATTCCCTTAAATCGCGTTGAAACGCCTCCCTGACAACTCCAGATTGGTTTTCCATTTATTTCAGTGCAAAGAAGAACAAGTAAATTAGAAGAATGTTTGGATTTAATAAACTATTATCTAGTCCTGGGTCTCAGCGTTATGTCATCAGCGTAAAGTATTTACTTATTTTATCACCTTGAGGTTTGTTGTGTTGCCACAACTCAATATTTTAGTTTCTTTCCACTGTGTTCTTACATCACCTCCAATGACTGAAGTATCGAAATTATCGATATTTTGATTTGAGAATTGATTTTAGAGCATAAAGACCTGGTGTCGGAAGTATCGAAGTGCCCTCAAACTGGCCCCTCCCTTAATTATTCATAACTTCAGTCCTTCATGTCATAAAAACAGGTGAGTCGCCTTAAAAATGAGAAATTAGATATAGAGGCTGGAAACATGGACATCACAAAATGTGAAACACTTTTTTTTACAAAGCTTCAGACAAATTTACATTTTGGAAAACATTTTTACATATTATAAAAAACAAATTACAATATCATAAGAGTCCTGAAACAAATTGACATACGTCACCATCAACCCGGAAAGGGAACGTACCAACTCTCGGACGGAAGCTGAGGTCGTAACAGGAGCAGCCAATAGGAGTTGTTGTTGTCGACTGTTGATGGTAACCATGGTGACCAGAGATGGACAGCGATAAGGTGACGTTTTTTCCCGTTTTGTTGGAAACATATGAGCCACTTGACCCTGTTTTGTTTTTCGTGGTGTCGGTCTTTAGACTTTTTAAATGGCATGGATCAGACCAATGGACCAAACGCATCTCAACAGCTGGAAGTGCAGCATAGCGCCCCCTATCTAAAGTATGTCAATGAATGTCAATAGCTTTTTATTTTGAAATGGACCTTTGCTTGCTATTCAGGTTAAAATGTTAAAATGTCCCTTTCCGGTCGATGGTGACGTTTGTAAATTTGTTTCGCCGTTTGCAAAAGTCTTATTAATTTGTTTATATATGTTATATGTTAAAGTGATACAATTTTGTTTTATAATATGTAAAAATGTTTTCCAGAATGTAAATTTGTCTCAAGCTTTGTAAAAGTGTTGGTTTGCACCTCCTGGCCACCGTAGCATGGAAGAAAGCAAGCTTACGTCACTGGTGAGGCCACGCCCCCTTAACAGACGTTGCCGTGTTGTGTATCGTGTTGTGTATCGTTCTTTGGACACTTAAAAGATTAAACTCTGGGATTTTCTCTGCACTTTCCTGAAGAAAGAGGGATAAAAACTGAATACATTCATGACTCCAGGCCATAAAAAAGATGGACAATATGATGCTAATATCAGTCATCGGAGTTGTTAGTTATAATGTTAAAAAATAAGCGTTTTAATGAAAGGTTTAACGTTGGCTAAGCTTCATGCTGTATTTACGCCATGATTCATTAATTTAACATCATGGAATGATCATGAATTAACGACAGATGTCTTTTATTACCCAGAAATTCAATGACGTAAAAGAGTAAATCTCCCCGTATGACACCTCCAGCCATTGACTGGGCTCATTCACCCGTTTTTCTGCGTAATCGTTGGCGGTCGTCGCTAAGCAACAACATATTTATTATGTGTCTGTCTGACAAACAGTAGCCATTTTACCCAAATGCTAGCAACACAACAAATAAACACTGACTACAGGGGAATTTGTATTTAGCGCTAGCGATTTGTGGCCTAATTTACCACTATTGACTTCAGCCACTAGTGGACAGTAGTGGAACTGCAGTTTTTCATTTTCTAATTTGTGCCTCCCGGTTCCCTATCAGCCCCCTATTTAAAAATAAATAAATAAATAATCAAAAACAGAAACATACAGGTGATTTATGTGATTCAATCATTTATGCCGAGCGTTCGGATCAGAAAGACGTATCACCGCTTCCCTTGAGTTTATCGGTCAGCTGCAGACGTATCAATCTCAGGTGTGATGGATGCACTTCAAGCATCCTCGGGGAATATGGCACGCCATGCACCATTAGCACTGCAGCACAATGACTGATACGGGACGAGAAGAAACAGGACATGAAGGTGGGAGGAATAAGGAGCGAACCATCAGCTTACGGGCGGCTCTTGGTTTCCACCTTCTTTTTTTTTTTGTGCTCGTGGCCTGTACAGTAAGCGCTGCCTCTGAACCATCATCACTCATGAATGTACACAGCCGGCCCTACAGGTGAAGGTGATACTGCAAGCCAGCTGGCCCTAGCAAGGATTAACGGGCTTAAGTGTACCGGAGGCAAGAGAACGCCAAACACAGCGCTGACAGTGAGGAGACAATGGCTCCTAATAAACCAGAGCTGACAGGGACTGAGAGGGCTTTTACCGGATCAGACGCTAATGGTGAAGACGGGCTCTTGTATTGATTAAGTATTGTTGTTAAAGGCCCTTAGAAGAGGGCGCCAGTTTTAACACGGAGGTGGCACGTCATAGTAGCGCACATTTAACAGAAAACATTTCGGTTGGTTCAGGTTTAGGGGGATAACGCACCGTGGCTGGACCGGCAGGGAGAAGGTCTGAACATGTCAAACGATGGACTCAAGTCTATGATCCATGAAGATGGAGACCCAGAACCTTCTTCATCAGACAGATCCTGCAAGAAAACAAATGAAAAAAATAATATCACAATGGAGTTATTCCTAGTTTGTTATCAGTTGGAGCGTTTCCAAGGCTCGGCTGAGGAGTAGAGCATCCTGGTTGAGTCACCAAGCAGCTGTGTGAGATAATATCAGATGGTCTGATTGCAAGTTTAAGATGGTTGTGTGAGATTTCCATTGTGTTTGGATGCCTGCGCCGCGGCAGGAGCAACAACCACGGCAACAAACCTGTCACCTGCCGCACGGGTTCGTGTTTGGTCACTTTCTGCACGTTCCCAGTAGTTTACAAATAGACGTCTTTGAATATGAAGGAGAGCAGAAAGGGATGAGTTCGCATTATCTCTCTTTGTACTGTTGGTGTATTGGTTAATGGATATTAAAGTATTAAACCCCTAAGACATGAACATCCGAATTACCGTAATTCACCAAGTGTGGCTGCACAAGAAAGCAAAAAAAGCAAAGAAATACATCTTATATTTTGATCAGAGACAAGAAATTTGTGCTTATTTTAAGATTTTTTTGACAAGAAAAAAAGAGTTTAACCCATTAGCAGATTTTTTTTCAGTCTGTTTTCAGCCACACTTTGATTTTTGTCAATAGAGCAAACCACTGTGAGTTACGGTAATTCAAATAATAATTCAAATTAAAGGGTTAATTAAAGGGTTATTTGCACATCTTGGTTTCCATCAAGCCTTTTCTTAATTTGGAGGATATGTTAAAGACATTTAAAGCTCAAAATGTCACACAGCCCTGAGTGCATGTAAAATAAAACGCAACACAGCAAAGAAAGATGGTGCGTTTAATTTACCTCGGTAAAAGAGTGGAATTGCGCACCGGGAATGACGTCACACCTGAGTTGTCTGCGTTCCAGTTACAGACGTCAGAAAACTAGATGTGTCCATTAAAGCCTTGTCTGAATGTAACTTGGTGGAAACTTGGTGTGTTCAATATTTAATTTAAAAATCTGACTTCATGACTCCAGAACTCAAAAATCCCAACATCTGTGTCCAAATAGAACGCACCATTAAACATCTACTTAAATATTTCAGAATGATTGTCCCTGTGTAGGACTGACTCTGTGCATGCTGATAAAGTGCAAAGATATTTCCTTTAAGAACCGGATTTAAGGTTGAAATGATAATGGCCGCGATGTAAACCTATAGTATGTGGATAATTGAGGTTCCTCCCACTTTACAACTCAAAACGCTGCTTTATCTCTCCATTATAAATAATCCAGTGTGTGCGGATACTCGTTTTTTTCGATGAGGTGAATTATGCAAATGTTTCGTATGAACCCAGCTCCGAGCTCTCCAGCTCCTCATTGTGGTTTGGCGTAATTGCGGGGGGGGGGGGGGCTTACGAGTCTCATTCATGCTTTTCATTGGGGGGGCTCTCTCTCTCATCCGTCATAAAGGGGAGATTAATCGAAAGATCACGTGGAGCACCTGCGTCCATTCCGCTGCAGCCCAGCATGCGCAAGCCCCCGTTTGCCCCCCTGACCCCTCAACCCCCTCAACCCCTGGCTGATCCTAGCGGCGGCGCATCCTCCAAAAGAATCCCGCCGCGTCCTGCGTTTAACTAAACGTTCCCCCCTCCCTGCGACGGCGGAGCAATGAGCTGGTGTAAAAGCCTGCCATACAGTCCGCCCCCCCCTCCCTCCTGCAGCCCGTGACTGATTAACCACACACCTGCTGCACGCCGCGTGCCCTCTGTTATATTGTGTCTCAATTATCAACAACAATTTGGCTCGACTTACTGGAATGACAGTTATAAATGCATGCCAGTTCAAGTTTGTAAAAGGGGTCTTTGTGTGGGAGGGAGGCCATGTCCGCATGGTTTTGGGTTTATTGTGCGATAGGAGTTGATTCCTGAAGGTTGCTTGTGTTTGCTCACAACGAGGCGCAGCCCCGCTTTTTTTGGAGGAAATCTGATAGATGAACAGAGGAGTGGTGGTGATGGTGGTGGGGGGGAGCGACACTCACCGATTTGTTTTCCTCGACTCTCCCCGCGGAGTCACACCTTTCAGAGATGCTGCCAGCTGTGAGGGGCCTCAGAGCACCTGAGGAAAAAAAAAAAAAAAAAGAAAAAGCCACAGAAAACGTCGAGCTTAAAGGAGAAGGAACGAAACTGCGTGTCCGCAGTTGCGCCGCCGCTGCAGGCAGGCATGTGTGTCTGAGCGTGTGTGTACATAAGTGTTGGCCTCTGGCACACACTTCCATGGATTTGTCTTTTGTACTTGAGAGTGTGTGCACAGATATGAGCAATGCCGTGTAGTAGTCCCAATTATGGCTCTTAATCTCTGAGCAAATAATGGCAGAAAATGGAGCAACAAACCCCCCAGAGGAGCACCTGTCTGCAGGAGCGTGCCAGGTGCAAACATTGTTCTGGAGACACGGAGAGAGAGAGGAAAGACAAGCTTCCAGCAAACTCGGGCAGATTTGATCTTATTGTGAGCAGCGGTGGCAAACATGTGTAAATAGCAAAAAAATATTCTGGTTATTGTGGTATTTATATTTGGCTGGCTAAGGACCTGCCCGAGTAATAAAGAATATATATATATATATATATATATTTATCCTCCTGGGAGCTTTTGTTTGCTATGCCTTTTTAATTTCTCCGAGGTATTTAGGATCAGTAGTAGTTTTTGACAACAACAAAAAAAAAAAACAATGTCCTCATATGTGGACACTGGGATTATTTCATTATTTATATTACATGACAAAATATGGCTGAGAAAAAACAGAATTGCTAACAATGAAGTCCCAGCGTCCTCAAACGAGCACTTGCTAATTAGCGAGGTTGTAGCTCGTTGCTATTGCTAAAAAGTGCTAAATTTGCACGTCGTATCAAACTAGAAACGTCAATAAACATAAATAAATGCGTTTTAACTGTAGAATTTGATGAGGTTTTGTTCCTCATCCACTTTTGTCCCGTGATCGTCTGTAGAATAAATCCGACGAAACGCCCGCTATCTTGTTTTGACCAACTTTGCTACCACTAGATGGCAGACTAAAGTGTCCACGAACGAGGACAACGGGTTTAAATGAACTAGAATAAGCTGCAATAAAACCTAAAACTTAATGTCCCCATATGAGGACACAGGATCTCAGGAGGATTTGAGATTTCTGCAGCGACGCCGGGTTTAAAGTTATATTTTTCACTGACATTCATATTTACCACCTTCTCAGAACAACATAAAAACCAGAGCAGAAAAAGGGGCGAGAAAGACACAATGAATCATGTAAAAGATGCAGACATTTGCCTTAAAAGTAGCCGTGGGAGGAGCTTGAATGCAAAAACAAAATGACTGTTCTTGCAAATGTGTCAAAACCTGGACGAAACACACGGCTTCACGCCGAACTCAGAGATGAACTGAACCTTTAACCACCACCGTGTTTATCTCCCTCCCTCCGTTATCAGCCAATAAACAACCTGCGCGGGACTAATTGAGTTTTCTGCACGCTCTCCTCTCAGCTCCTTATCCGCCGTCGTGCTCGGATCCAAGTGTTTCCAGCTATCTTGGTCGGACTTTCCCAGTTAATGATCCACTCTAGCGGTTTGATCTTTATTAATATGGCACATCCTGATATCCCTATAAACCTTTCTTTATTCTGAGTTGCCACACCTTCGACGGGGGGGTAAGAAGCAGTTAAGAGCTCGCAGCGGCATGCCTGGGAGCAAATGAGAGCCGGTATCGCAGCTCGTTAAAAGAAAAAGCCGCTCGGGCGCCATAAAGGCATCGCTTACTTCTCAAGGACCAAGAGAACACACCTTCAAGGGTCGTGTTTTTCCCCCCATATGTGTTATTTCTCCACACACACACACACACACAATCGCACACACACACACACACACTAACATGCACGGACACACCTGTCTGACTGCTCCCTGTTATTAAAGTGACGGTTTTTGCTTATCAAACAATCTCGTTCAAACGGTCGCAGCAGGAGGTTTACACTCCGAGATTGTTTGACTGACATAAAGATACACCCGGGACAAATGGAGATTTCACATTATCGCAGATAAATCTCAGAGAGTTGAGATAAATGGTGAGTGAATACGTTTGTTATTTGGGTCTGAGTGTTCACCTTTGGCTCAATTTCCACCAGTTCACCAAATAAAATGAAATTAATTTGCAGACATCTCCTACTGCTGACTGTTGGATATTTGTTTTGCACGGAGAATTTTATTTTTCTTAATCAGTTATATACCTGCTGATCCTGGGTCGTATTGCATACTCAGATCAGACCAGTCCTCCACCGGGGAGAACCCTTCCTCCAGGCCGAAAGGACTCGGCAAAGACTCGGGCTCCTGCCGGTCCAGGAGGAGCAGCTGGACCCGGGACAGAGAGCCCAGATTTCCAGAATCACATCCCACCGTCAGCGCCGCCAGACCAGGAGACAGCTCTGCAGGGACGAGGGGGAAGACAACACAAGAAATTAAATATCCTGCAGCAGATAAAAAAGGGTTGCACGTGTGAATTATTTCTCTGATGGCTCTGCTAATAACAAGCAAACACTGGCTTTTTCTGTAAATATTATGCAGCTGAGATCTTTCTAATTACTTAAAATTCTCTTTAAAACGTTGCAGGTCAGAAATAATGAATAAACCATAGAGTCAGTGGTGATCCCAGGTTTAAAGACATTCATGTCCTGATCCCTTGGTGGAGTCCAGCTGCTCTGCAGATTTGGAGCTACTGTTTGGTGCATGTGGGCTTATATTCTACAATTTCTCAAACATTTACCTCGTCCTGGATCATCTGTTTCTTTTTAACCCTTTAAAGTATCACTGTGAAGTTTTGCTTTTGTCTGGAAGACCTTCGTGACATCTCAAGGATATAACTAACTTCCAAACAACTCTCTCTTCCCGGTCTTGTGTCCCTCCCCGACCTGTAGCCGTCAGCAGCCGTGTGTCATAATTACCGTAATGGCAACTTCCCAGTTTTAAGCCACACTTATAATTTTGTCCATCTGTGCGTTACGGCAATTCAAATACCGTAAATTGTTTTTTATGTGCACTCCAATGTTTTCCAGGTCTTAAAGGGTTAAAATAGAAAATCGTGCTCAAAATTCAACTTCCTGAAACTTGTCCCAGTTTACATGCAGCGGAGACGGGGACATGTCCTCCTCCTCCACACTAGGTGGCGATACGTGTCTTTTCAGAGGGTTAATACATCCCCCTTTTCCAGTTGACCTATTGCGTCATATAATAAACAAGATGGATAATAGTTCAGCTTTTTAATCTTGTATGTAAAGTGTGCGCTACTTATGGTTCAGATAAGATGGCGCTATCCCTCAGGTGGTTCTTCTACCGGCTCTGTTTACCTTCTTCTTCTTCTTCTTCTTCTTCTTCTATGACCGGCTTTCTAGGATGTTTTTGTTCCGGGGTATCCATACATTGTCCAGTTAAAGTCTGATTAAGAAAATTGATTTCTAATAGCATTATCTGTTTATTAATCAAATAAGGAGCACTCTGATTTTAGTCGGAGTAACGTGTTTACATGCACTTAAACTGTCCAGTTAAAGTCGGATTAAGGCAATGATTCATTTTTTCCACATGCATGTATGACACTAACAAATAAAGGCTAAAAAAAAAACTAACCGTAAAACTAGATGATAAAAAAAAATCCCCCTTTGCTCTTCACACATCACCGCTCTCGGCCTTATCAGCACCAACAAGGAAACACCACCCAGGACGGAGGTGCAACATATGACATCATGGTGTGAAAACAATAACTTAATTCTCAATAAAAACTAAGGAAGTGATTGTGCACTTCTGTAGAAAGGGCCAACAAAACCACTTTCCACTCTCCGTTGGCAGTGAGGTGGCGGAGAAAGTGTTTAACTTTAAACATCCACCATGTCGAAGGACCCGTCCTGGAGCATTAACATCTCCTCAGCTGTGGGGAACTCACAGCAACGCCTCTATTATTTAAGGATCCCAAAGCAGCTGATGCTGAACTTTAATAACTGTGTCAGGGTTTTAACATATGGACGCCAGCATCGGATTTTAAAGAAACGACTTGTAATGATAACAATAATGAATGTGCAGTGACAGAGCTTTGCAGACCTGTTGAGCTAGAAGAATAAATTTCATCATGTCACACCGACCCCATCGCCCCCTTCTCCCTCATGCACACCGACACCCACATCCTCAGGCTCCAAAGTTCTCATCGTCACACCCAATTAAAAGTGGATCAGTGTCAGTGTGGCTCTGTGCCCATGCAAATCCCCGGCCCACGCTGGAAGGGTGTGGAGCCACCATTCCTCTCCTAGGGGATTTCACACAACACGTTCTGCCTCTCTGCTGCACACACACACACACACACACAAACACACACACATGCACACTTTCCCAGCAACATCCCAGAGCTGCAAGAAAAGCCTTTCGATGTCCGCTCACACATGCACGCACATTCCTGGGTTTTCGGTTGGGGAAGTCAGACTGGTAAAGTAATCCGTCCAGGTCGAGAAAAAGGAACTGTTGCCTCTGCTGATAAATTAAGGAGTCGTTGAGAGGAAATCCCTGGGATAACCGCGAAGTGTAACGTGACGTGACGGGACACACTTTCAGTTAGGGCAGGTATTAGTCTATCATTAGCCAGAGGTAGCCGCAAGATTGAAAGACACTTAGCAAACAGAGTGGCAGATAACAAATGAATAATCCCGTGATTAAGGTGCTGGACGCACTAGTTACCACCCACTCAGGGTCAGAGACACAAGACTGCTTCAAACACGTCCGAGTGACCAGAGTTCATGGCATCCAACACCAGCGTCCGTCGTACCCGTCGAGTTTCATCTTACTCCAGCTCACTTTTTTGCATCTATTGTGAATTTAACTGTAAATTCAATTAATTAACTGCATGAAATTTTACTTGTTTTGTCAAACTAACAATTCAACATCAAATGATTCTCAACTAAAAACTATTTTAAACTAAAAAAATTGGATATATTACTTGGAAACACAACCTAAATAATGTGCAGCAGAGGGATGTTGTGTCTTTTTTTTAAAATTTATTTATAAAGCCTAAATTTAAAGCGAGTCTATTCAGTCCCCAGGTGAAATCCCATGTGTGCATGTATGTTTATATCAGGTATGTTCATGTTTACAGCAGTTGCCGTACTGTCGCACATTTGGGGGTCGGAGGCCTTAAAAAAACATTGAAGACTCCTGCTTTAGTCCAAGAATATATATTGAGCAACAGTGTTTTATATCGAACACAGGAGACAGTCTTAAGTGTGTAACTGCATCTTCATCCTATGTAAATGTAAATTATGGCCTGAAAGTGCAGCAAAGTTTCTCAGGTGGTGGATGTTGTGTCTTGTGGGATGTAACCCTAGGACACTGCTATTGTAAATAACTGTGGATTCTTCATGAGTGGATACGTAAAAGGTCATTTTTGCATATTGAGTCCTCACTTTTTCAGGTCCTAGACGTCACTGATGTCAAATTTATTCTTGGACTTCTGTCCACATATTTGCCAACATCCTACAGATGCAGGTTTACCGAGGGTCTGAACTGATCTGGGCTAAAAGGCTTTTAAATGTTCTGCTCCGTCCACCTGGAACGACCTGACGAAGGACTTGAATGTGACACATCTTGTATCTCTGGGGGAATATAAAAGTCACAGAAATATGTTCAGTTGGATGTTGCGACTGCACTGTGTGATCATATCATCCCACTCTTGTTTTTCTGTAGTGTGCGTCCGTATTTTACTTGTGTTTTGTGCATTTCTGAGAAACCTTTGTGTTCTATGTGCTGCCGTCTTGGCCAGGTCATTCTTGAAAAACCTTTACCTGGTTAAATAAAGGATATATACATAATATATGTTTATAAATCTGCAATAAAAAAAGCAGGTTTTAAAGCCTCTGTGAATATCCTGTGTGTGAAAGGTTTGAGCTTGGTCCCTGTGGATGAAGACCAGCTTTAATAAGAATAGCATGTGCTTTTATAATGTTTTAATACAGACGTACCTGTAAATTAAACGTGTAGCATCGTTGAGTTCACTTTGGTTCATTTTGGGAACATGTCAGATGTCACATTTGGGTTAAATTTTATGTTTCTTAAACTGGCTATGACTGTATGTGTGTGAAAGTTGTTGCCATTCTGACAAGACGTCTGTATTTTTGAACCGATCCTGCTCAGTGACGCGGTTAAATCACCTCCATCCTATACAGATGTAAATTGCGCTTCATGTCAGCCTGATAAAAATCAGTCTGGAGCATTAGCTCACATCTGACGGAGCTTCTGGCCTCGGCCCTGCGTTGATTTTATCAGGCCGGTTGCCGTGGCAGCGGCCGCCCTGATCCTTCCACATCCTCGGGGCAAAGGTCGCCGGGGTCAGACAGAGGCTCGGGTCGAGCGAGCAGGTTAAACACCTTGTCGGGGATTAGAGGGCTATGAGGGAGGTGGAGGAAGTCTTCACCGGCCAAACGTAGCTCACTGAGCCACCTCCAGGACGCACACACATGCCGACTGCCACAGGCATGAACACACACATTCACTCCGCCTTTTGTTGGCCAACACGGTTCAGATACAAAGGCCTGACACACAGCGAGCGCTCAGATAAGACCATCTCCGTCTGTAACGGGGCAGACGCCGCGGAGGAAGGAGAGCGTGTCTAATTGAGACATTATTCGGAGCCACGCAAAGATGAAAACAATAATAAGCAAAAACATGACTTTTGGGGGGAGTTTTAATCGTGCTCACGGCCAGAATGAAGAAACGGCAACTCTAAATAAACGGGAACAGCAAAAACTGGATGTGTATTTGACCCTCATACCAGATTTTAACATTGTTAGCATTAATGGACAAAAGTATCTTCTTCAAAAACACCATAAAAATAGCATTTTTTTTTCTAGTTTTTCTTACATAAATCTTTTAATCCACTTCACTGCTAATCGCAAATATCAACAGTTAGATAGTTTTCGGACTTTTAACCCTTTATATGCTTTGTGAGGGCATCAAAAAAATAAGGGCCTTGGACATGTTAAGTATTAGTAGCAACATTGATTTTGGTGGATTTTTCTTTGACGCCATCAAAAACACTGGCATTAATATAAAGGGTTAAAAGTCAGAAATTAATCAAACTTTTGGTATTTATGACATTTATGATAAGAAAAGTTTTTGAAGGGGACATTTTCGTCCCTTAATGGTAACAATGTAACAATTTGGGTTAGACAGTGTAAAAAATGGAGCAAAAAACAACCATAACTACCATTAAGTTATCAAAAAAAGGGTTAAAGATGAATATTAGATCAAACGATAATGAAGCAATGGCTTCATTTTAATTTACGGTTTAATAACAAAAGAATTTGACTTTATGGAGAGATTATGGGTGGACCGAACCATTTGGCTTGGAAGGTCAACTCATAATATTAGATGTTTAGGGCGCATCATTCATTTTCCACCTGTTTGCTTTGTTGGTCTCTGACATTTCAGACTCTGGTTGCCTAGGTAACCTTATATATAACCTATTGTACATTTCCCACTTTAAATATATTTGAATAGAAACAAGCAGTTCATAAAAATACTGCTACTATATGGATTTAGTTAGCTCTTGTTGTCTCCACCTTTCTCTATTTGACAAGAAAATACCACAAACGACACCAACGGTTTAAGTCCTCCATCAGTATGGTGCATTTAGTGTGAAGAACCAAAGTCAAAGGTGGTGTTTCCCTGCAGTAAATGTATTAAAATGTATATCTTTGAGTCAAATATTACATTGCTGCTCTTCTTTTCTTGTGCGTACGCTGCTAGCAGCCCTGTTTTAAGCTAGCTGGAACATAATTCTGGCCCAAATTCTCAACCTTCCCTCTCATTGTGGAGCAGAATCTTCAGATTATTATCAAAGTCAGTAAAGTGTATCATTACCGGGTCATGAATGTCTGCACCAAAACTCATGGTGACCCATCTAATAAGGGTTTCGATATTTCAGCCTGGTGACTTTGCACCATTAGCATGACCAACACGAGGGATCAGCAGAGTTAAAACACCTTTTAGCTGCAGCTCTCAGTGCATGCGAGTGTTACCTGTAACAGGTGAGTTGCAGCCCGATGAATCCGACGCCTGGTCCAGGGACGAGCAGGAAGTTGACAGGGGCGCGATGGCCTCCAGTTCATCAAACACTCGACTCTGACTGCAGCTGATCTCAGAGCAGCGGGAAGCTGCAGAGAATCCTGCAACGGCACCGAGTGGGAGTTTCATGTTATCATGACAATACTGATAATGATGATGAGGAGGATGAAATGCATTTTTAATGACGCACGTGGGCACATTGGATGGTTGGATTAGAAAATAATGGCAAAATTAGCAACAAGGAAGTCGTGTTATCTGAAAATCAAATCTAATATAATTTAACCCAAAACAAACAAGCCAGGCTTTATGCTATGCTAACTAAGCTAGCATCTCCTAGCCCTAACGTTGCATAGATTCCATAGTTAACATTAGAAAATGGCAGAAATTTGTGCCTCGGTTGAATGTCTTAATAAAGTAAATGGTAATTATTCACAACATGTGCTGCATTTGAAATATCACAGTAAACTATAGGTCTTCAACAGGGGGTAGGCGACCCCTAGGGGGTCCACAGAGGTACTGCAGGGGGGGTCGCAAAATCGTTGGTTGATCAGACACTTTTCATATATATTTTTTGTAATTTCTTTAAATAAACATTAACATGAATCCAACATGTTTTAGTAAAGGGATAAATGGAGGCAGGAGATAGCACCGTTTCACACAGAGAGCTAAACTAGACCTGTCAATCTAAGCCTCCTGCACACAGTAGGCCCCGCCCCTACCGCTGCTGAGCCAATCACAAAGCTGCACATTACACACTGACCCTGTCAGGTTCCCCACAATTGGCCAGAAGCCTACACCGTCCCCAGATGAAATCCTAGAGGCATGCTGCAACATTAGCAGAAGAGACGATCTAGCAATGGAGCTTAATCTTCCCCATTCGCACACGGACTTAACTTGAACCTGATGTTGCATATTATATAAATAATAGCACAGTTTAATATAGAACACATGTAGTAGGTGTAGGGGGTTCCCTACTTAATCTCTGCACCAGTTTGGATCCTTAGCCTGAAAAACCTTGAAGATTCCTGCAGTAAAGGACTCTTAACCTGAGCTAACAAGCTAGTTATGCTAGATTAGCAAACTGCGCTAGAAAACAACTCTGAAACACTGTTTATAGTGAAATTAACAAGCCTTAACTAGGTGTATTTTCACATAAATAATTATGTGGCTATATACTTGTATGCAGATGTTAGAGTGACATCATTTAAAAATTTTCCTTCTTAAAGGCAAGACTGGATTGTTTTGTTTTTTGATTTGATACCGAAAAATTCAGTGTTTTTGCAGGAATTTACATCCAAATAACTTGTAAAAGCCTGTTGCTTCCAGGCGTCGCATTCTTCTAAACAAGAACCCAGGACGTCCACGAGTTCAGCCCCTCGGGTGTGAGGACAGAGTTACAGTCAGACCTCAGGGCAAAATTAGTCTCATCTCACTGTCACTTAACGCGGGGAAAGAAACTCTTCCCTTAAGCCCTCATTACCGCAGACCTCACTCAGAGAAAAAAAAAAAAAAACTGTCAGGCTAATTACTTATCTACTCCCAGACCACCAAAACAAAACCGTTTCACTCTGCCCGGGTTTGAAAATCAGAGGATTAGCGAGTGAAACTGTTTCGCTGGGGTGGTGTGTTTTGTTGTCGCCCTGAAAGAGGCTTGTCGAGGCTTTTCTCACATTAGTAATGCAGAACAGCTTGGCCCCGCGACAAAAGGATAATATATACAGAGGCTCCGAAAAGGAAAAGGCAAACTCAGCTCCTTCGCGTCTGCCCACGCGGACGAGTATAAACGTACACATGAAGCCACCCTCACGCAGTCAAGTATCCGCACAACGGCGCGCACACACCGCTGCACCATTGTGCACTTGAGCGGCTCGGCGCTCTACTCACGGAGACAATGGAAGGACTTGACTTGGACACTTCAAAGCATATTGCTGCTGTCAACTCAGCTGTCATTCTTCAGCCCCGAAAAGGGCCGCGCTGAGTCGGGGCGAGTTTTCTCGGGGAGGTTAAGGGTGGCGGTGGGGGGGGACGGCAGGGTTTGATTTGACAGAGCGAGGGGGGGGGGGGACAACGCCTCCTCTGTTCCGCCGTGGACGTCTTTTCCTGGTTTGCGGTGCCAGCCCTGGGTGGAGAGGCCAGGCCGGGCCGGGACAGTGCCCCCGCTTCTTTTGTGAGGGACAGTTAAACTCTGGAGATGTTGCTCAAAACGGGTCAGGTCTGGGTCGCTCCCGAGGGCTGCAGGGGATCTGAGAAAACCACGATGGGGGTCACAGAGGGCTGAGCGAGATGAGGAGGGTCTGGAACTGTATGCAGAGGCAGAAAATCCCTCATACAAACCACTTCTTCATCTACAGTTTTCTTACAAAGTGCAGCTAGCGTTCTCGGCGCTAATACCACGTAAGGGTTTGCAGGTGCACGCACAACAAAGTGTCACACTTGCTCTTGAGGTGAGTTGTGTCAGTGGACGCAAACTCACTCCTGGACAAAAACTGTTTCCTTCAACTCAGAGTTAAGGCCGTGAGCGTCTGCACCGTTGCTGCTGGTTGGAGACTTCCCAGACAGTTGAGTAGGACTGGTTTTTTATACCGGTTCATGCCAAATACTGGTACTTTTTTCTCGTTATGATATGAATTTTTAATGTAAGTGCACAATGTTTGAAACGTTGCAACACGAGACACTTTTTCAGACCGGACACTTTTCAGTGTGGCGCTTCTAAACCCACATGATGCAACTATGTCACCGTGAGGCGTGGTGAGGATAGAAAGGTCCGACTAGACGTCCCTGATTTCAGACGACAGTCCCCGTTTTGGATGACCTGTCCCCCGGCAATAACTGTCCCCGAAAGTGTCCCCAGTTTTAGCTTTTATGAATGAGGAAAAAAAAATGTTGCACGCAGACTACAGTTATTACGGTAGCTGGTTGCGCTGCTATTGACGTTAACAATAGATAGCAGCAGATAGCAGTTTAAATATGAATAAATATTTCAAAATAAATAAAACTGTAATTGTCCCTGTTTCTTCGTTTCATCTTGATAACTCGATAATTATTTTTTTCCCCAGATTTCCTCATCAGTAGTCCGTGCTAATATGGGGCCACGTAAACCTGTTTTACTGCTAGTGTGGGATTATTCTACAATATTTACTCATCATCACAGTAAAATAGTCCATCCTTAGTTAATCTACTGCATTAATTGCTCTCTCAACCAGTGGAAAATGTTGCAAACACGCGACTATGCATGAAAAAAATAAATAAATACAGTGATAACGTTTGAAAATTGCAGTAAATCAGATGAGTTTTTTTTTTTTTTTGTCACTTCTCTTCCCCGTGCACGAGAAGAAGTTTAGAAAGTAAGCAAGTTCAAAGGTCATCCCGACGGCTTTTCTCATCTTACATCTGAACTTCCACATGCACAAATATGCAGGTTTGTCAGCTTCATTTGAAGGAGAAATTTAGGGAATTTTATGTTGCTTTCAGGGACGTGCTGCACCATCATCCACCTGCTGGGTTTAGCTGCACACGAGGCTAAACTGCTAATGTGTTCACGACCTGTGTCATCACTTTGCGGCAATGACGTCTAAACCTGCACGAATGAGAACAGAGTTGTAAAAACAAAATTTAAAAAAGTGTGGAATTATCTTTTGGGCTTTACACGCCACCTCACTGAGGCCGCATTGAACTTGAATTGCCTCCATCTGCGGCGAAATAAATGAACCCAGACACTCGCTCTGTGTTTGCCGTGAAGAGAACAGCGTGCTGCGATACAGCATGGGCCCCCCCCCCCCACCTCACCCCACCTCACCCCACCTCCCCCCACCCCTGCAGCACAGCGCCACACAGAGAACAGTAGATGTCTCTGATGGAAAGGAGAAAATCCCTACACAATTTCCACATTGTTTGCTTTCTTTCATAAAGTTCCTGGAGAAGTCAGATGTCAGTGGCCCCGTCCTTTATCCCCATTGGGAACGGTAAATTAGCGGCCGCAGGAAAAGCCACGGAGGTATTCTATTGTGCCGGCCCTCCTCAGTGTTCCCGCCGTCAGCGAGCGGTGGTCAGCGTGGATTTATGACCGTCAGCGACACGTCTCCCTCTCAGAGCCAAGAGAAAAGCGAAAGCATACGAGGGAGGGGTGAGGGCTGAGAGGCACGGCACACGAGGTAGGGACCCCAACTCCTATTGTTGGGGCCTCATGCCTTTGAACGAGGAATCAAACGGTACCAGCTTTTCATCAAAAGCCCTCCTTTCTGCTCCTGATTTAGAGGAAAAAGAAAAGCTTTCTAGGTTATTTATTAGGTGGTGGGAGGAGGTGGGGAGGAAAAAAACACGCCGACGGCGACGCTTTCACAACGTGTTGACGGGGGGAAGGAGCATCTTAACGCCGCGCTGTGGTGGCAGGGCTTTGATTTCTCTGTCTGGCTTAACCTCTTTGTCTCCGGGGTGGATGTCCAGCCATGTTCAGGACAATCGGGGCCCGAAGAGAGTGGGCAGGAGCGAAGCACGGGGCCAGGGAGGAGGCTGCGAACGGCACATATGTGGTCAGCAGGGCTCATTTCTCACCTCTGACGGGGGAGATGGGAGGCAGGACGGGCCAGCGCCGAGGCTCCGGTCGAGACAACGATGGAGGAGGAGGAGGAGAAGGGGTCAGGTTTGCTCCTGACCCGGAGCGAGGAGTCGTCCAAGACCAAGCGCCGGAGGGAAACGCCAGCATGGCGCAGGCTTCATCGGAGTCCAGGGAGGGGTTGGGGATGGGATCTACAGATGCTTTTAGGTGGAGATCTTCTGTGGGTTTTGTGCTTCTGCTGCTGAGAGGTTTGTCTGAAATAAGACGGACGCCCGTCGCTGGGGGAGAAGAGAGGGGTTGAGTTTGACCGAAGACCTGCTCGTAGACGGGCGGTGTGATGGCAGAGGTGGAGGCGGCGGCGATGGTGGTCATCTTGAAGGACTGATGATGCTTCGATCCTGCAGGAGGGTAGGAAGCCACCACTGGAAAAGGCTGAGGGAGGGAGGAACTAACACTGACCTCCGGCTCAGAGTCCAGGAAATCTGCTGCAGAGAGAGGAAGTTTAACAAACCCGCATGAGATGAAACGATCAAGAGGCTAAACTGTAAAAGAGTTCAGATTAGCTGATTCTCCTCTTTTTTTTTACATGCACTGCTTCAGAAATGGTAATATCTATTACATCTAGTTAGAAATTTACCAAATTATTTGAGTCCAGCTGCTCACGTTGCCGTGGAGACGGAACCACACCTTCCTGACAAATTAATTAATGAATAACTCGTCCCTGTTTCTTTGTATTTACACTAATGTAATACTGGGGGAAATCTCATTTGGATCTTTCTTCCATGGAATATGAAAATACTTTAAAGGCTGAAAAACAATTTGTTGATTATGTTTAAATGAGAACAAGATTCATTAGTTTAAGATAATATTTTCAGCTTTAGACTCTTTTATATCTATGTGAAAGTAAATATTTGGGGTTTTGTTAACTCGTGTTATTTGCATTTAAGAGATAAAACTGTGGAATAATCAGACACAGTATATAAATATCACTTCACCAGTGGATCTGCCGGACAGGACGCTGCTCCTGCCGCTGGCGAGGTCAGTGCTCCGACTGAACAAACTGGAAGGAGGCCGACTCAAATCTGACAGAGACCCGTGTGAGAGGGAGGCGGGTGAAGCTGATGGAGTCGACCCAGCAGCACGGTCTGGTTTTACCGCAACAGGTTGTGACACCTGTTCCCTGTCTGGATGCTGCAGAGGAGGAGGGGGAGGAGGAGGAGGAGGAGGGAGGCAGGGGGGAGATGCCGGTGCAGGGCTTTGCTTTCCTCCAGACTCAGGGTGAAGTGTGCTGCATTCAGGGGGCGTTGGATTAAAGGTGGATGGCGGTGGAGTAGCGGGAAGACGGGGACGATGGGGGACGACGACAGCCGAGCGCATTCCTGCAGTCAGTGCGATATTCTGCACGGCGCATGTTCTCCTGACGGGGTTAAGGTGGAAGTGTCCTTCAATAAAGACGAAAAGAAAACAGGCGTTAAACTTTTTTTTCTCTCTTTGTGAGACGTCAACTCGTCGCAGGTCATATTTAAATCCACGCTCGTTTCCCTGCTGAGTGGGTCGGTCCCACGAACAAAGGCGGCGAGAAATATCTCCCCACTGGAGCAGCTGCCTGTTTCCCAACTCTACGCTCACAATAGCAGTGGGACCTGAGGGCAGGGCAACAGGCGGCCAAGTGTTTGGAGAATACCAGCAAACAAACCAGAAGTGACTGATTATTTGAGTTTAAAAAGATTTTTTGGACACGTCTGACAGGAGGACGCAATGAAAAGACGTCACTCTTTGTAGTTCTGGTCATGTTACTCATAAACTATTAGCCTTAACCTGGCACTAGGGGACTTCACGATACGTATCATGATACTTGAGTCACGATACGATACATTATTGCGATATATTGCAATATTCTACACAGCTCACTGAGAAATTTAAAATGCAGTTTTAACCTCCTGAGACTCTGCGTCCTCATATGAGGACATTTAGTTTTAGGTTTTATTGCAGCTTATTCTGCTTCATTTAAACCCGTTGTCCTTGTTAGTGGACGCTTCAGTCTGCCATCTAGTTGTAGCAAAGGGTTAATACATTAGTCGGTAAAAACAAGATTTAATCAGATTAATTTTACAGACGATCACAGGACGAGAAGTGGACGAGGAACAAAACCCTGTCGAATTCTATGGTTAAGACAAATTAACCAATTATTAAAACCAATTTTATTAATAGCAACGAGCTACAATGTGTACAATGAGCTTATTTTAGCAAGTACTCATATGAGGACGTCGGGATTTCATTGTTCGCAATTCTGGTTTTGCTCAGCCATGTTCAGGTATTAAAATAAACAGTTTTATATTTTGTCACACATTGGGTGACTTTATTATAATATAAATAATGAAATAATCCCTCAAACTGCTATAACTTTGAGGTGACTATGTCTGTGACACTTCAAACGTGGCTCAAGGAAACGTCCTGCGTTTGGAGAAAACAGAATACCCTGTTTCAGGAAAGTCTTTTTTGTGATTTAATGTCAATAAATAATTCTCTTAAAATGCGTAAAAGCAAAAGAAAAGAACAAGAGGACAGAGAAAAGGAAATGACAGACCTTCCACCTTACATAGCAAGGAGACGGGAGAGGTTGGGGGGGTCTGGAGATAAGAGATAGGAAGAAGAAGATGAAGTAAAGATAACAAGTAACAAGATTGTGGAACGTTTAAAGTCTGAAAGAGATTTCTTTCCAAAAGTTCAACTGAGTAAGAAGAAGCCAAAACTTAGCAACTACATCAGAAGACTGGTTTAATCAATCATACTAGATTTTATATATAAGCTTAAATGCTAATGCTAACCAAAGATTTTCAATAATTTTTGCTTAATAAACCACGTCTTTCCCCGTTTACTTTTCGTTCATCTGAGGTTCGTTTACACAAAATTCAAATCCATCCAGCGCCGCCCATTTCCCCCTTATCCCTCCTCCTCTTATTTATTTATTTATTTATTTTGTTGCCCACTCTGAGGGTGTGTTTGTGTGTGTGTGTGTGGTGGTTGTTGAGGGTGTTGAGGGACAATCTGCTCCTGTTTCCTGGGGGTCTGCCGCCAAGAGGAGTCAACGCAGGGGGATAAAGAGAGCTCGCTGGAGAGCACATTTCTGCACTGCCTCCTCTTACAATGAAAGCCCCGCCATTCCCATCTGTTGTACACTCACGCACACACACACACACACAAGTGTACGTGCATCTGGTGCATGTGTGTGTGTGTGTTGATGTGCATATGAATGACATGAGTCAAAGTGCAAAGCCATGGCGTTGGGCGCAGCACGTTTCCTCAGGGAGGAGGGTTAAGGACGATTGTGAGGGGAGCGACCACCATATGGTAGAATAATTAGTATTAGACCCCGGTGCTGAGAAATGCCCCCCCCCTCCCCTGCTACTACACACACACACACACACACACACACACACACACACACACACACACACACACACAGCGTGCTGAAAGCAGTGCCCTGCTGTGGAGCTGAGGTGTGTGCTGTGAAAAAAAAAATGCCTTCACATCACAGGCCCGGGTCTGAAAGGAGCGGCAGGTCTCCCGGCTGCAGCCCTTTCACTCCCACCGTACGACCACCAGGAGGGCGGCGCTGTGGGACACTTCCTCGCCAGAGAGGAGAGGCGAGATTTGCCCCCTTAAACCAAACACAACTGCACAGGAGATTAAGAGCTAACGACGACGAGCTTGGTGGCCTCTACCTCCACTGCACGGGAGAGCAGGAAAGAAAAATTGATAATGAGCAGAGCTGGGGAGTTAAAGGAGTCACCCCTCCTCCCCTTCCTCCCCCTCCTCCCTCCCAGTGTTGACGCTGAGATGGTGTGAAAGCAACAGGTGTTTTACTGACGGGCCTCACCCTCTAGTATTTGGGTCTTTGGGGCGATGAGAGTGGGCGTGTTCTGCAGCTTCTTCTGCCGAGAAGAAGGAGGAGGAGGAGGAGGAGAAGGAAGAGGAGGAAGAGGAGGAAGAGGAGGCTGCAGTCTGGACCTGGAGCTGAGGAAACAGGGAGGGCGGAAGTCTTCAGGATGAGCGTTCATGTGAGACAGGAAACGTGGACACACGGAGGAACGATGCATCGGACGATCACGGACCTGCAGGAAAAAACAGATACTTTTAATATGGCCCCTGAGAACAATTATTTTATTTATTTAGGGTTTCAAACTATTATTTTTGAATTAATAAAAATAAAGAACAAAAAGAACATGAAAATACAAAAAATACCTAAATATTAGTTATTAAAAAACAAACTGAGCCAGGTAAACAAAAAGAGCAAAATAAAAAACATAAAACGCATTAAATAAATATTAAAATAAATAAACTGTAAATGTAAAACCATGAAAATACAAAAATAAATTTGAAAAAAATATTAAAAACTAAAAAAAGCATATACAAAAATATAAATTAAAAATGAATCAAAATTAACAACATAAAATACATTAAATAAATATTAAAATAAACAAATAAAAAAAATAAAAATGTTAGAAGATGAACAGGAACCAGAGTGTTCAACTAAAAAATAAAAACTAACAGAGTAAAACAATAAAGAAGGAACAAATACAACACAAAATATTAATACGCTAATAAATAAGATGCTAATAAAATGAACCCAGTAAAGGAATAAAAAAAAAGAAAATACAATAAATAAATTTAGATAAAATAATTTAAAAAAAGGAAGTAATAAATACAAATAAAAAAAGAGGTAAACCAAAATTAAGAACATAAAATACATTAAAAAAATATTGAAATAAATACATTTAAAAAATTGTATATATAAGAAGATGAAAAGCACTAGACTTTAAAAATAAAAAATAAATAAAAAATAATCGAGTAAAAAAAAAATAAGTAAGAACAGAGAAAGACAAAAAATAATATGCTAATGAATTAGAAAACTTCCAAAAAATATTAAAAAAGTAAAATAAAACAAATAGATCAACCACATTTGATCGAATAAAATAAAAAAAATATTAAATAAATATTTGAAAAATGAAACTATAACAAAAAAAAAGGAAGTAGCAAAGATTGGAAATAACCCTGATTACTTTGATGCATTAATTATTATTTTTTTTAATAAATAAGATGATTTGCAACGCTAATGCTAAACAACAAAATGTAATCAAAGTCACACTGTGAAATAAAAGCCTGAAGGAAAACCTGCTACTCTGTGTGTGGACAATTCAAATGATGCATGGGACCGCCACTGCCCCCTTGTGTTGATAAACTACATCAGCACAAAAAAGACACTCGAGCTTTTTCCTCCTGCACGAACAGCCTCATCCTAGAGGTTGATGAAAAAAAAAAAAAAAAAACTTTAGAGAACACTGCCAGGACACGGCAGATAAAAGCTGGTCAATATTGAAAATGCAGAGGGACGGATGGTTGCCAAACCAGTCCAGAGTGACTCATTCAGTCCCTCCGTGGCCTCCGGAGAGCAAACACCAGTAATAAATGGCCCACAGACGCAGGGCTTTTATTTGACTTGGATTTAGGCTTCATCTAAAGCAAAGTTCAGCTCCTCACGCTTTTACCACATAATAAAAACAAACAGAAAATGCACAGATACAACATCTGTCTGAACACAATGCTACAGACAGAGAGGTGGGGTGACTGTCTGTGACTCACACAGGGAGGATCAGCTTTTAAATCCCTGCACCATCTCCACTGATTCCCCTCTCTCAGATGTGGAGGCTTTAGAGATTTGCATTCTTGTGAGGAAGAAGCGGCAGAAGAAGAAGAAGAAGAGGCTGCTCCTCTTCTTCTTCTTCCTCTTCTTCCTCCCCCTACGGCCTCAGTCGGGCCGGTCTGAATGCAGACTCTTCTGAGCCTGGACTCGACTGGTGTCATCAAACTCGTGCAGAACAGGTCGGGGCATGAATGTTGATGTAGGTCTGCAGCCATTACAACCCACACACACGCGCTCATTTGATACATTCATGCATGGAAACACAGACGGGACAAAGCTGCGTGTCCTTTAAAAGGCACTGACCTTTCAACATAACGTTACTCATAAATATGCTTCATCTTCATCTACGACTATTTCTTCAACTTGAACCAAAAACCACTCTAATTAATTCTAATTATATTCTAATTGGTATTTTTTCCTTATTTAATTATGTTTAATTAATTTTTTTTTTCTTTAAAGCTTTTTAAATTGCTTCTAAAATAATAATAAAACTGAGTTTCGTCAGGTGTCTTTGAACATCTGGTATCAGAATTATGAGACTTATGAGCCATGATTCAGTGTATCAGCATCCTGATGATGACACAGTGCGATGACTTGTCAGTTTTAACTTAATAAAAAATTGTTTATTTCTAAACAAATCACGTTGGAAAAATATCCATATTCAAGAAAAATTGCAGTTTTGTGCAACTTGAAAACAGCCTAGTGATGTTCGATATCACCGATTTCCTTTCTGATCTGATACCGAGAAAAATTCAGACTGATATCGGCGATACACCGATACTTTGTCTAAATACACCTTAATGTGTGTCTGGTAAACCTGAATAAAGTAGAGTCTTCGTAAATTTGTTCTATAGCCGAGCTAATACGACAACAGAAAAACCAAACACAATCATACAAAACATGTTGTTTCAAACACCAAAAACTAAAAAGTAAGTAAAAGTTTAAAATAAATAAATAAATTGCTCTGATGTCTTGTATTCTTTATGAAGCTATGATTTCAAATTCTCAACTTTATTTAGGTTTAACAGACACATTAGGGATTATTTTCACAAAGTATCGGTATCGGATCGGTATTGCCGATATCAGCCTGTATCAGTATCGGATCGGAGAGGAAATCGGTGGCATCGAACATCACTTTCAATAATCTGATCAGAGATATTACTTCATAATAAACCGTATAAACACGTGGTTGGAATAAATTAAATCTTTTTTCCAGGTGGAACAGAAACATGAATGAAGAAACATCTTTGTCAATAAAGTTACGGAGAAACTTCTGTTTCACTCTTGGTTTGTTTTTAAAGGACACAATGTTCTTTCTCTCTTTTTTTTTTTATTGCCCCTCTCGTCCAAACAAAGGTTGGATCATGAACCAGTTAAACACTGTGTGATCTCAACATTACCAGCAAACTAAAGGGCCCCGCGTTATTAGCCGATTACACGGTTCTGTCCTCTAGATGGAAACTGTGACGACGTCTATTCCCCCATATTCCTAATTAAGCTTAATCAAATTATCGCAAACTGAAACACGAAGCACCGGCTTAGCCTCGGAAGATCTGGTTGGAAAAAGACGTAAAGGAAACGCATCATTTGGCTGCAAAAAAAAATCTAATATTTAGGTCGAAAGTTTTCACAATTCAGATGGAAATGTTTTTTATCCGCCGCGCTCAAACTAAAACTGCTGGAAAATTAAAGCTCGGCAGTGACAGTAGGTAGGCCTGTAAGCTGCAGACGCCCATAAGACACTCGCGTGGGCTCCTCCGGGGGGGGAGCCCCCCTACTACAGACCCCCCCAGGAAACCGACTGACCTCCTGGCGTCAAGCAACCCACACGCTGTCCTCACACAGCCAGAGCTGGCTAATGTCATTACGGGCCTGTTTGTGGTCAACAGCTCCCTGATTGAGACGTACAAGTAGCGCTGCTCGATGAATGTAGGAAGTCTATTAGTTAGTCAGAGTCCCAGATGGCCTGCAGAGGACGGCCTTGCGTGTGCTCCTTCAATCCCGCCACCGCCGCCCCCCCCACCCTAAACCCCCCCTTCACCTCCAACACACACACATGCACACAAGAATACATACATGCACACTTAATTACGCTGCCAGCGAGTGAACCCTCTGACAGGCGGACGACCGCGAGCAAAGACAGAAGTGTGTCTATGTCCCAGTGTCTGCAGGAACAGAGAATTCTTCACAGAGCTGATGCACAAGAAAGCCAGGCTTAGGCCCTAACAAGGTTAAACCCCTGAAAAAGAGTGACTTTCTAAATCATGGAGATTTGTGTTTCTGCGGGGTGTAATTAGCTTTGCTGTGGGGGGAGGGAGTGGAGAGGGGGGGGGGAGGCGAGGCGAGAGGCGAAGTGGGGGACGACGACGACAGTGGGGCGCTTTGTGGAGTCCGGCGGATTCAGGGGAGTAAATCTGATTATCAGCTCGTGTCAGAAGCCAGGCTCAGATGCAGCTTAGCATTCAGAGCAACTTTCTACTTTTCGGCGGTTAGACAATGACCCCGCTTTGCAGGGCCCACGCAGCCCCCAGAGGGCCCGGCGGCTCCTCAAGCCTGACGCCTCCACGTCCCCGAACGACTCGACGCCGCTGCAAACACGGCTTCAATGTACACGAAAAGCACCAGTGTCCTCTGGTATAGATGGTCAGGGATTCATCCTACAGCAAGATGATGACACAAAACTTTAGTCCAAGCTAAACCGGAACTACATCAAGATAAAAACTAGATGGAAAGCTTGAGAACATGGAGTGGACCATGGCCCAGTCTCTAGACTTTAGAGTAAAATGAGACATTAAACTTACATACTTTTCAATAAAAAAAGAAAGAAATATCGGAGTAAAACTTTTGACCGGTAGTGCACCTTGAATGAGACATGATCACTAGAAAACTTTCTACTTTTTGTTAATGATTCTGCTCTCTGTGATGATTTTAGGGGCTAATTTGGGAAAAGGCAACGTCCCACACGTCCATGAACCAATCAGGATGTAGCTTCGTTTAAAATCTGACCATAGTTAAGGGTGTGGACAATCCAAACCTTGATGTGAGAGGGGTTAATGAAAGGCAGGAGCTTCTCTACTTCTGATATCTGGCACAAAGACATTTAGGATGTGGAAAAATGTTTATGGAGGTTGTTTGTGTCAAAGAGCATCGACAAGAACAGCAGGATCCTCGTTCTTCCAGCAGAAGTTAAGGGGAATTTACGTCCAAATCAGGTGAACGGTGCAGGAATTAGTTTGCTTGTGTATGTGCCTCCTGCTTTTTAAGGGCCCAAAAGTAAAATTAACAATCGTAAATCAAAACTTTCACTTTTTACTCAGTTGCAGATTCTTTGCATTTACAGCCTGAAGTTTGAAATGCACAGACATCACCAGACGCTGGGTTTCAACCCTGGTGATGCTGCCAGACCTCTACGCCCTTCAGTTCTGTTGGATTCAGGTCACTGAAGGTGATTCACTTGACCATTGCACAACATTTCACTTACGTTTTGCTGCAAACACCCTCAAATTAAAGCTGAAACTCTGCAGTTAAAGCACTTTCATTTCAAATCCATTGTGGTTGAATACAGATGAGAATTGTGTTGATTTGTGTCCCAGTATCTAAGAACCTGACGTTGGATTTTAAACCTTTCTTTAAAGTTTTAACTGAATGTGTGACCTCTTGCAACAAAAAGTATCGGGACCTCCTCCAAAACAGCTCCCCAGACTTCGCAATAAAACCCGCCTCAAGCTGCTTATGCAAAAAAAAAAAAAAAAAAAAATCTCATATATTAAGGTTTAAATTAGCCTTGTTTGGGCACCTGTGCATCCTGACCTGCATCCTCACATTGCAGCTCGTGTCCCGGGCGACAACGGCCCGTATAAATATCAGGACGCTGGGTCAACAGGCTCTCGTGGGCCCGGCCCCCGTCTGTTTAGACAGCGACACCCGCATTGTAAAAGTTTGTGCCACCGTATGACGGGAGCAGTTTTTTTTACCATCACAAAGCCTGAGTGATTTATTAGCTGTGGCGGGCTGCGGGAGTGGAGAGTGGCAGAGGTCGGTGCCAGGGCCCGATGGACTCGCTGAATGCAGGAGTGCTGAAGGCAGTTGAGGATGTAAATGAGGCTGTAAGGACCAGCGGGCCCCTTTTGTCCGCCAACTTTACTTGTTTGTTTAACCAGAGGCCAAGACAGGAAGCCGGCCCACGCAGCTCCGCGGTCGCCACGGCAACGCCACTGTTAATTGCGGCGCATCCACTCGCGGGCTCCTTTCATGGGAGAGGGGAGAGAGGTGGGGACTCGCGAGTGTCGGAGGAGAAGAAGAAGAAGAAGAAGAAGAAGATGAAGGAGAAGAAGTGTGCGTTGTGTTTGTGTGTTTTGTGACGCTTGTTAGAAGAAAGGCACGAATACAGGAAGATAAGATTTCAGTTTAATAATGAAGTTAGTTGAGTTATTTATTTGCAGGTTTTATCTTCTTTAAAGGTCTGGATTATTTGGTTATTGGACTCACATCAGCCTTGGTTCTTAGAAAATTAGTAGTAAAAGTAGTAAACCATTTTCAAACATTTACATACTGCACATCAAATGCTAAATAGAAGAAGAACAGGCCTCATGCAAGAATCACGTGAATCACGTCACGTGCATTGATATCACTTGATGGTACTCGATGTGAATGTACAGGTCACAAGACATAATTAGAAAAATTCCTGACTTTATTTATCAGTTTTGCGAACAACTGGCTAATTGGCAACTCTACATTACAGCGTCTGTGCTAAGCTAAAGCTAACAGCAGCGCTGCTGGATCAGGACAACGCGTGGACGGACTTAAAAAACGCTTTTTCTCCCTTATCCAACTCTGGGGAAAACGGTGAGTGACTAAAGTTCACATAGTGTCCCTTTAGTACAAGTCAAAAAGAAATTAGTTATTGGCCTCAGCTAAAGTGAGAAATTATTAATTAACATCAAAAACCTGATTTAAAGTTGATTATTTTAAAAGAAGAAAAAAAATTCACAATGAAGTTCTGGTTTAGTAATATTTTCATATTTTTGAGCTGTAATTTTATTTCCCAGGGCACAAGTCTTTAAGGTATCTATCTATCTATCTATCTATCTATCTATCTATCTATCTATCTATCTACCCTACTGTTGCACGTTTGAAATAAAAAAAAAAAGAATATTTGAACCTGTCTATTGTTTGAATAGCTTAATATTGAATGCAAAACGATAATAATGATGTATATTTATAATCAGCACTAGTTTAATATAGAACACATATAGTACTGTAGGTAGGGGGTCCCTACTTAATCTCTTTGTGGGGGGGTCCTTGGCCTGAAAACCGTTGAAGACCCTTGACTTAGGGAACATTTTTATGAATGAAACTTGACCCCAAAGGGGCAGAACATTGTTTATGTCAGTCTAATGTACTGTTGAACAAGTGGCATAAATCAGGTTAGAAGCAACACAGTGAAAAACTCTGGTATATCTCAATAATTAGACTTAATACTTATGATTTTATTGCACAACTACATGTATTCTAGTCTAATATATTAATCCTTAATCCCACTGAAGATTTGTGCAGCCAGGAGGCTTCAAACACTCTCACAGAGGTAAAAAGGTAAAAAAAAAAAAGATTTCAGATGGGAATGTGAAAGAAAAATCTTCTAAAAATCCAGAGTTGTCTATTAATATTTGGTCACTCACAGTGTCATGGCAGACTCCTCTATCCCACAAGATGGCCTTGCTGACGAAAGACACGTAAATTGGTCTCTGCAAGAAAGAAAAAAGAGAATATAGAACAGGTTGATTTAAAAACACATCTATCAGATTGATCATTGCTTTCTCCTGAAGCATAGTCGAACAAATATAAAGAGTTCTCTCTGGAGATATTTACATCACTGCATTAATAACCCTTCTGTCTTGATCACTGAGCTGATGACAAACACCTCCAGAGGTTTGAGCTCCTACACTAAGAAGCCGAGGACTCAATGATGAAGTCAACTCGCCCACACAAACACTTTCCAACATCTGCTCAGTTCACAAGACGCCCGTTCCTCACGTCTTTTAACACCAGCCTTCCCCGGGACAGCATGGCGATCTTATGGTCAGTTTGACCCCGCGGAGCGAGAAGCGCCGCTCATCAATCATCGGAGACACACCACCAGCCAAAGCCCAGCAGCTCATCCATCTCTCTTTGCGGCTCCTGGCAGCTCCCAGAAGCACCGAGTCAGCTCCAGAGTTGATCCACTCCGGGGAGCAAGAGAGGAGATCCTCCCAGGATTCACCCCTCATTCATGGGCCGTAACCTCACAACCAGAGAGGGTGACAGGGGGGCAAGAGGTGGCTCACGGGACGGGAAGACAATGGAGCCTGATGTGTGTACATGTGCGTGCTTCACTTTGCTGTGGAGTGCACTGGCTGCTTGTGCCAGACTCTCAAAGCTCTTCAGTGCCGCTGTGAGAGGCTAGAGGGCAGCGTCAGGTCTGGGCATCTCGCCGCCTTTGTCTGCTGGCTTCATTTGAGCCGTACCTGTTGTACCTAACAAAGGACATCGCGTATGATTATACGCATTATGCCAGAAATACCCCACGAGCTCTCCATGCTTAATAGAAGCCTTAATTGCAGCCAAATAATGAACCGGCGGGGAACAACAACCAATTTACCGGTGAATCGCGGATGCTTGTGGCCCAGTGACCTTGTTGTCTCTAATTATGCAGAATGTGAAATCAAGTACTTGTTCAGACGGCAGAGGATGAAGTGGTGTGGGGGGGGTGGGGGGTGGCTATGACTGAAATGTAGAGAAATTAAATTAACTGAAGCGGAAATAAATGGGAAAAACTTGGAAAACGCTTAGTCCAGTGAGGCCCTCTGGAGTTCATGAGAAATATCTGTATTAAAAAAAAAAAACACAGCACAAAACACTTTAATTACCTGCTTTTATCTCTACCATTAGTAACTGGACAACTTACCTGTTTCCTTAACCAGAAAATGCCCTGCTAACTAGCTAACGGAGTGGAAACGTAAGCTCAAACTCCTTTCTTTACAGGTCACTCAAGTTATGTTAAGCTAAAGTTAGCTGGGAGAGGCAACGTTAGCTTAAGTTCCTGATTTAAAAAAAAAAAAAGAATAAAAAAATACCAATTATCACATACCCATAGTTTTCCACTCCCTGCTAACGTTAGCTTAAATCCTGTTAAACTTGTTTGGATTTCTCTACACACTGAAGCGGTGCTAAAAGAAGCTGAAAAAATGTCAGCATGCCCTGCTAACAAGCCAACACTAGCCTAAACAATAAACAACACAAACAACACATCGTTAGCCAACTCAATCTCAAAATTACCAATCATGACACCTAATCCACAACTAAGTATTTTGCCATTTACCGTGAGTTCAACTGTGCTAACCTAACATTAGCTGGGAGCAGAAGCTTAAACTGCAAAATAGCCACATAAAGCATAAAGCTAAACAGCCAAAGATTGTATAACTTAACAGTACAATATTAGTTAACTGTAGCCCACAAGTTAGATATTTATTTTAAGAATTTTTGTTTTCAATTTAAATAAGATAAGAAAAGATGAAATCTTGCTAAATTGTTAGCATACTGACAGTTGCCTAGCAGTCGAATTTGACCAATCAAACAGGAAACCGAGAACATAAATTGTTAACTAAGTCACAGTCACAAGTCCCATTTAAAGGAAGTCCTTAAAGCGCTCATGAGCTTTTTCCAACCAATTAATCGTCCCAGGAATTAACTGTCAACAGCTTGTTTATCGTTGACGTATCCATTATTTATGACATGAAGAATGAATAAAGCATCAAAATGAAATCAAAAAGCCCCAATCCCAAAGGCTGGTGCTCTATTAGCTCAGACAAAACGACATTAGTCGTGTCCTCTCTTTGCCTTTGATGTCATCGTTTGACCCATCATCACAAGTACAACACATAATCCCACTGAGGGTTTGTCTAAAGTGATTGCTGCTCCTCTTTTCCTTGTTCAATTCAGATGATGAGATTAGGGCGACTACTGGCAGATGGGACTTCCACTGTGTCGACAACACTGTACCCCCCTTTTTCCACGCAAACTCCACCTCAAGGTTTCTTCCTGTCGGATCCATTGAGGGCAGCGTGGCGTGGGATGGAGGGACTCAAGTGGGCAGGAAGTGCTGTGCAGTCGGTCGGAGCCAGCGAGGGGGAGGGAATATGGTCAAATATGGTCAGTCTTATCAATAATGAGTAGGTGGTACGGAGTAGATCAAATTACCAATTTGGACCTAATCACCAAAGTGGTGGCTGGTCTTTGCTTTATCCCCTCTCCCACTCTGCTTTGTCCTCTCTGGTGATTCCTGACGCCATCTGTCTGTCTTTCTCATGGGAGCCCTTCCCTTCTCTCCCTGAGCACCGCACTGGATGTTTTATTAATTCTGTTTCACCTGATTACACCCTGTCTGTGAGTCAGCGTACATTAATAGGCATTTAATCAACTGGTAATTGAGGCAGCAGGCATCGAACAGGGAACTGGAGCATAGAACTGCATCCTGGTGAGGTCAGCACCAAGGACGAACATTATGCAGACTAATCCAGGTAGCACACAGAAGTATTCAGACTGGTATTGTGGTGGTGGCTTTGGTCCAACTCTCGAAGGAAGCGCCAATATCGTCACCAGCTAATCAAACACAGAAATCAGAGATTGTTGGAGAGCTAAACCAACTTTTAAAGAAACCACTATAAAACTCGCCATCACTACGTTGCCTATTTACTGGACTGCTTGCAGCCTTGTACTTTTATCATACCTTGGTATTAATAGTGTGAAAAATCATGGTGTTTGCAATCCAAAAAACTGTTTATTGAAGATATTCTACAAATCCAGTTGTACTCGTTTCAGGGTTTTTTTGGATATTCCATGTCCTGGATGACTGAGAACCGTCACAGACATGGTATTTGATGATTTAAATAATGATTTAAAAGACATATCAATCAAACTTTGGACAGAAATGTTGCTTTCGTCAAATCCAGCAAAGTGAAAACCAAGTGTTTTGAGGCCGACTTACATTTTACCCAAACTATCTTTGGAGACCGACCGCTACGATCGTCCCAAACATCTGTGTTTTCAACCATGAGTGCACCAGAGTAAAAATGGGAGCATAACAAATAAATTGGGCACCGGATTTGCCCATAAACCAACTATCACTGAGACAAAAGAGCCACAAAAGCTCGGGGCAAAACTTTAAAAGCACACCACAGGAACTCGACAATGCAGCGCAACACAACGGAAGAGAAGATCCAGTTCAGAAAAACAATCAAGTTAACGGCTGAGCTATCAATGGAAACAAAAGGCGCAGGGCGACCACCTCAGCATGGCTTTGGCCAGGTTAGAGCCAGAGATATAATAGGAGACAACCTGATTGAGAGAGAGAGAAAGCCCGGGGTCAGCTATAATGAGCCATGAATGTGAGCATCGGACCAATCCTGTTTAATGGGGTTCATCCCTGGAAAGGTTTCTGTCCTGCCTCGCACCGGTGTTCCTGTGTGTTCACGTTGGGGTCCGGGTCAGGGGGCTGCAAGGGCTCCGTGACCCTGAAATGAGCTCTGGGAGTCAGTGCGGACCCCTGCCGGCAGGACAGAGCTTCCTTTATGCTTTAATCTGCGAGCAAGGAGGATCAATATGGCAACTATTGGTGCTGGGATTGTGTGCAGGAGAAAGCGGTCCAGCCATTTTTAGACGTCTCACAGGGGGTTGGCGCACCCTGACAAAAGCACAGCCCTGCTGCCACCACTGGTCACAATGACCTGTGAGACACTGGCACGCCAGCAGCAAACCTACTTAACATTCATTAGTGTCAGAGAGGTGGACAGATGCTCCTGGTCTTTACGGATCCTCTCTCTCATGTCCTCTCCATGGGGCTCATTCTGCAGCGTTTGACGTGTCTTTCATTTCGGATATATCGGGAGTTGTGGGCGGTGGCGGCAGCAGGCCACTCAGCTGTGGATTTAGGAAAAGAGCTGGGTGGGCATGGACGGACTCACCCTGTGCGCACAGCGTGACGAGTCGAAGCTGTCGGGCGGCCAGGTGCTCACGCTGACTGGATGACTGGGCCGGGCCAGAAGCCTCGGAGGACGCCTGAAATCCCGGTTTCTGGAAGGTCTGTTTCCCCAGCGAGGCTCCGGAGCTCCCCTCCTCTGGACGGCAGACATCTCCGAGAAGCTCTAGCGTTTCAGTTCGCCCATTTTCAAATTGCACGACCGAAGTGGCTTGCAAACGTCGCCATTTACCTAGGAAATGTTGAAGGTACACCTTTACCCCTTGGAGTCGTAGTGGGAGCTGACAAATTCCTCTCCGTGGGAGTCTTAAAAAACGCAGCCCGTTCAAATAGCTTATGCTTGTTAATAATTACCATCCAGCTCAACTGGTGCTACTCTCTCAAGCATGTTCCTTGGCACAAACACAAAAGCGAAGAGATTGAGCACAACACACCCCCCCCCTTTTTTTTTTTTTTTTTGCTAAAATTGTGACACAAAACAACGAGCTGCAATAAACCAAAGCTTCCAATTAAGGAGTAAACAGCACTGTAGCCCCACACAGTGACAGAAGCCAGAGCAGAAATCAGGACCAGCTGGACGCAGAGAAAGAGGCGGCTTTTTTCGGCCCGACTCCAGACACAACACGGATCAGGTTCTGGGCCTCTGTACAGCAGCGCAAATCTCCTGGCCTTAATTACATTACGGGGCATATAGTGGCAAGCTCTGTGGAAACAATGGGCCCTATCAATTCCACAAATCAGAGTTCATCCGTGTGTGTGTGTGTGTGTGTGTGTGCGCACGTTTTGAACAGCCCTCTATCTGTAACGGCAATCAAAGCTCATTATCTAGAGTGTGTCTTAGGCCTGAAGCTTTCCATCTTCAGACTTGTAGTGGAGGAAAATCCTTGCAAATATGTTCTTGGTGAAATATTAACAAGGGGATGAGGGCGAGTGGTGATTTCCATGGTGACCAGACCAAACACTTGCGGCGGTGACACAAGCAGTCGTCGACGACGACGACACACACAACCCGTTCCCTTTCCGGATCTTAATTCTGAGACACTTCTCCTCAGAGCAGAGTAGCAAAGGGGTGAGAAGTTTCCCATCTGAGCCCAACTTGTGACATGTACTAAAGCTTCTTGGGACCATCCGAGATCAAGACCTCTCCTTTACATTTCCTTTCAAAAAGCACACTCTGCCTGAGCTCCCTCTGTGTGTTCAACCCTGCAGGGGCTCTGCAGTGCACTTTGGGTAATCCAGATGCCACAATGCCAGTTGCTAAGACACTGTCAGAAAATGTATTGTGTGACGGGAAGTTTGGAAATTGCAGCATTTTTTGCCGACTCGAATGCCACTTTTTGTGCAGAGAGAGTGCTACTTCGTAACGTCGACTTCCCTTCACCCACCTGCCCTTCAAGCTGTTCAGCTGCGTTTTACGTTACGTATTTTTATTTATTTGTAATTTGTTAGTTTAATATAACATAATGCACGGCTGCCATTGGCAACTTTACATTGACATGAGCCACGTTGATATGTTTCCTCTTCTGCAAATTTGCCCTAACCTCCCAGATTTATCGCAACTTATTCTGCTTCATTTAAACCCGTTGTCCTCAATAGTGGACGCTTTAGTCTGCCATCTAGCGGCAGCAAAGGGCCGATATATTAGTATGTATACTAATATTTTAGATGTAAAAACATGAGAGCAGATTCATTCTACAGACGATCACGGGACAGAAGTCGACGAGGTAGAAAACATGACTGAATTTTACTTATTTATTAACATTTCTACTTTGATATGACACACAAATTTAATAAATAGCAACGAGCTACAACGTCGCTAATTAGCAAGTACTTGTTTGAGGACGATGGGACTTCATTGTTATGTTAGTTCATTAAAATGAACAGTTTTACATGTTGTCACACGTTGGTGACTTTATTATAATATAAATAATGAAATAATCCCAGTGTCCACATATGAGGACTTTTTTTTTTTTTTCAGAAACTACTACTTCCTGTTCAAAGATGATGCTTAGTTTTTAAACATCTTATGTCCTACGGATCCCAAACACCTTAGAGAAAATAAAAGCTCGTGTCTCTGGAGGTTAACTGATTTTGTGGCCACTAGGGGGCAGCATAAATGCGAGCTACATGTAGTTAACTATTGCTGCCCAGACATGGAACTCGTAATCTCGAGTTTATGCGACCAAAATGTTTGGCGTTCAGTTGGCTAATTGTGACAATACCGCTACTATGCAACTGCTGGCATCTGGCTAATAGTTTAGCTAGCTAACGATCAAGTAGCTTAATGTAGAAAATGAAATAAAAAGAATGAAGCTCTTGTGAATATCGATGATTTCATCATATTATGAAGAAAGAGAAAGTTATTGAGGAAATTGCGAAACTTTTGATCTACACAAAATATTTTAGTTTTTGTTGTTGTGAAAGAAAACCAAAACACTGAAGGACATGCAGGCTAGCTGGAAGATGCTAAAACTGCAGTCAGTCGATACTGTGATTTGTCACATTATAATTTGCCATTTTTATTATTTTCTATCCTCATCCCACCCCTTCCCTTCTGGGGACAGAGGTAGCTCGGACACCCGACTGGCACAATTGTGTATTTTGATGAACAGCAGTAAAAAGGGCTAAGCTAACTCTCGGTGGCACTTGAAAACCCCAATGACATGCCGCATACTGCCTACTGCAGATGGCTAGGCTAGTTAGCTGGTGTCTTCTTGTTGGTAGCTGACTGCCAGCCAGCTGGTCGGTTTTCAGTTTTACCTGGGATCTTGGCACAAGGGATTGTAACATCTTATCCTGAGTAATAGTGAATCTCAATTAGACTAAAATAAATAAATGAATGTTCACCGTTTTCCATTTAGTTAATTTAACAGCTAGCATAGGACGTGCATCGATTCCTCTGAACCTTTATACAGAAGGTTGATAAAACGCTTCTTAGATGACGAATTCATTTTCTCTCATTTAGGTTTCGAAAACAAAACAAGACAAAACACAACATTGATAACTGACCAGCTAATAGTAAAGCCCTATTCACACGGGATTAGTTTTACCTGAGGGCGTCTTGTGATTCAATTACCTCCTACATCTGTTTTTCACGTAGCGCATTCACACGAGATAAACAAACTCTGCTTTAACTCAAATTCAGGTTCCGTTGTTGTGGCTCTGCTACTTTCACTCCACTGCGTGTCAGAGACGGGTTTAATTACAATTTAATCCAATAAATGGATGATAAAAATATGTTATCGATACTATTTATCCCGGAGGAATAGATACCAACGATCTGTCAGCCTTTAAATCAGCTCCACCTTTGCAGATGAACAAATGAATGATTGATCTAATGGTTTCATCTGTCTAAACAGGCAAATAGTTTGCGCTGTAACATCTGTGCAAACTATGAATTATCCTTCATCATTCTTAAGTGAATAGAGGCAAAAAAAAAAAAAAAAAGGCCACAAATCAAACAAAAGTTGCAAAGAATTAAAAACTCACCCGTAAATCACAGAGATGTTTGCATTAGTTTTATCAGTTGGCCTCTGTGTTAAGAGAGTTATGGATGATTCACACGGGATTAAGATCACAGACGACCTCTGTGATTATTAGAAATTACTGGAGGTCTCCAGGTAAAACTAATCCCACGCGAACGTCATTGAGAAATCACAAGTTTTGGCATTTCTTTAAAAAACCCTAATTAAATTAAATTCCCCTCAAGAAGAACACAAAAGCAACCCAGTGACTTAAAGCTGAATCACGTCCCTCTGTTAGATGATCAAACGCAGCCCAGATAAATAGCTGGATGGTGCACATATGCAAATGCTCTCGCACACAAATAAACACATACATCAGCACACAAAAGCTGACAAAGCCTCTCTCACAAAACACATAAAAATACCATTACAAGGGCTTTTCACGCTGTTCTAAGGAAAGCGGCCCTGCCCACAGCGTGCTGCCCTTTGTCGGCCGCGGGACCCAGAATCAAAGAGCGGTGACCTGCGCCGGCTGTGGCCAAGAGGCCTGCGGGGAGTCCTGCGCTGACTCCAAGCCCTGGCTGCTGCGCCATGCTGGGGACCCCCCCCCCCCAATCCCCCACCCCGACTCCCCTCCCCTCCCGGTTAGCGCCGTTATTTCCTCATCTCATCAATCTGTCAGATAAGCCCTTTGACACGCAGCACAATATGGTCCCAGTATTTTTTTCAGTTCATGCCCTCTCCTTCAATATGGCCTCAGCATTTCCAGATTAGCCGGCTCACCCACGAGGTCGGCTCACCCGGTGCGTCGGGACCCGCGGGGTGGGAGGAGGTGGTGGTGGGTGAGGCGGCGGTGATTATATTGAAGCTGCTCACCCCGAAAAACCAGCCAGTAATGAAATTACAGCGGTTGTAGGCGTGAGGGGACACTTGCCCTTTCTCTCTTTTTTCGCTGATCTCTAATAGTTCCTGTCAGCAATTTTATCAATGAATGTAAAGAACAGTCCACGACACAGAGCGACCATTTAGCTCATTATCGTAGTCGTGCAAGTTTTTTGACCCTTTTCTGCCGCCAGGAAAAAGAAATGATCCTCAGTGACTTCCTGACGTCTGAAAAGCTAAATTGGCTCCACATTACACAATAATATGCATGCAGCTTGTTAAATATCACAATAAACATAGACATAATATGGGTTTTTTTATCACGGGCATAGGTTCCTTGAACATTTTAACACACATTTGGCTTCCAAGCAACAGCTTTAAGAGTATCAACTTGCTAAATTTGATGTTTTTTAAGAGAAATTGATCTTGATTTTGATTATTTGGGCATGAATCAAAAGGTTAAAACATTAAAAAGAACTAAGTTTCCCTCCAGATTTCCTTGAGGCCAAATATGCTTCTTTCTTTGGTTGATTAGACGTTTTCATATATAGTTTTTAATTTAAATTGGATAATGTGTATTTATAAATAGTACTAGGCCGAGTTTAATATAGAACACATACCTCCTTGGCCTGAACAACGTTTTATTTATGATATTATGAGATTTGCAGTGTTGCAGTAGTTTTGACAACGCACACAAGAGATGGGGAAAAAAAAAAAGTTACATAACGGAAACATTGTTGTGCAAATGCGCATTGAGCCGTTTTTAAAAGATGTCGACCTTAACGTCACACATCTGCCTCCTTCACACTACAAACTCGAATCGAAACGTTCAGTGCGTATCCCGCTAATCCCATGCGGAAAAAACATCCAAAACATAATGACCACCTGTGCCTGCGCCCCCCCCCCCCCCCCCCCCCCCCGACACTTTAAATGAAGTATCCCTGTTATTTTTAAATCCCTGCCGCTGGACCGGACTCACTCGAGAAACAGACCATTCAGTTTATTTTCGAGCCGGGGATGAAAGGAAGACTCCAAACTATGCATGTCGCCTATTCACCGGTGACGCTCTTTAAAGAAAAGGGGAAGGGAGGAGGGGGGGGAGGTGGGGTTAGAAAAAAGACAGCAAAAAAAAAATAAATAAAAGAAAGAGTTGGAAAAAGGGGTGGAGGGGCAGAGGGCTGCATAAATTTTACATACACAAGGCAGCAGACAAAGTGATTGTTGCTTCCCTGAAACTTTTTTTTTTTTTCCTCCTCCAGAAAACACTTTCCTCGCTGAATAGGCACCTATTAGTGACTCCATTATGGGCACAGGGCTCTTCAATGGCTCCTCACTGTGCGTCTTTATCATAGTCAGGCCCGTGAATACAGCCAGCGCCCCCCCCCCCACACTCCCCTCCCCTCCCCTCCTCCTGCAGCAAAGCCAAGCTCCTTACAGCCTGTATTGATAGGTGCTGCGGTGCTTGCTGGTGATGATGGGTGAGGCAGAGGAGGAGGTGGGTGAGATGGGGGGGAGACGTGCCTCTTTCCCTCACCCCCTGTTGTGTTGCTCCAGGTGTGGTGGGTTAAGCGTAAGCGCTCCGTGGCCTCCTCTCTATTATGCCACACGCTTTTTCTTCTTCTTCTCCACCGCTTGTTCAGATACAAATAAAAAAATGGATGCAGTGTTTTACATGTATTAGCTGATCTCCATAACCCCCCCCCCCCCCTCCCCTCCCCTCCTCCCCTCCCCCTCCCCCTCCCCTCGAACCTCGAACCCTCACCGCTGCACCCCAGAACGAGTCAGGCCTCCGGCGAATCGCTGCACACCGCCTCAGAAGGCCGGGCATTGTTGCTGGATTATTCAGGAGTTAGCTGAAAGAAAGAGGCAGGGAGAGCGGGGTGTCTGTACTTTATCTCCAGGGGAGACAAGGGGCTAAAAGAAGGAGCTTCTTTAGACGAGTGAGTTACTGCGGCGGAGAAAAAAAAAAAAAAAAAAAAACACCTGCAGAAGACGAGCTTGTTTGTCTTCCACTTTTTTTTTTCTCGCCTTCCCAGATCCCAGATACTGTAAACCCGTCTGAATGGCTTTTTTTTTTTTTTTTTATCCCGTCACAAATTTCTCACCTCGCTCAGGTTTGTCCCCCCCCCCCCTAAAAAAAAAAAAAATATCTGCACGTGTTGTTCAGCTTTGAAGTTATGCGCACGGTCGAGTTTAGCGAGACTTTATGATGAATATGGAAGCATTGTTCAGCCGTGCTTACCTCCACAGGGAACCATCTGCTCCCTGTCAATGCATCACCTGCTCGTCTGAGCCGTCTCCAGGGCAACGAGGGGTGGTGGGTGGGTGTGGAGGGGTGGGGGGGTGGGGGGGGGGGGGATTAGGAGATGTTATGGCTTTGATGGGAGGGGCAGTCACTGGGAACAGAGAGGAGGAGGAGGAGGTGGAAGAAGAGGAAGAGGAAAGGTTGATAGAAGGGGCAGGAAGCCAGATAAATGTCGCCCTCTACTGGAGGAGAGTGTTACAACAGGATACTGAACATGCAGTGGAGGGATCTCCTGGTACAGAAACTACTTGTTGGACACGGTTTTAAATAAAAAAAATGACACCAGAAAACTTTAAAAGTTCAGTTCTCATCTAGCTTTGGTGTCTAGGTTTGTCTCGGTTGCAGATTTCCACCTTTAACTGCTTAAATTTGTGTTTTAGAGACTCCTTTTCATTTGTTTATATGATGAATTTGTGTGTCTGGAGGAAGGGTTCAGATGATTTGCTCAGATAAAAGTGGAAAAACTGCAGCCTGGAAAACACTTTTCATTCAAAAGGTGCAGAATTATTACCACCCAATATAAAAAGTACTCATGATGCAGAAACACCTTGCTATATAAATGGTATAATTTAACAACTAAACACTGCATCATATTTTATTCATGTGTGTTAATCAGAAAAAAAAACTGAATGCAGTGGAGAATTCACGTCATTTATCAGGTGGTAAACAAACACGGTGTATGAGGTGGAGAAATGTCTTGCACGAGCGTGATTAGCAGCTGCGGAGTTACTTTCCCTTTGTGCGTGCCTCCGTGCAGGTATCGTGTGACGAGCGCAGCATCAATGAGGATCAGTCACAGGCTCCTCATTAAGTCTCCTTGTTCCTCCACCTACAGCTCGGTGCAGTGACGGCTGGGTAAACACCGACCTGAGGACAGCCTGAAAGGCAAACACGTAGGAGTTCAGATGCAGCCGATGGGCACGCGAGCAAGCAGCACTGTTGGGGAAACATTTTGGGTCCGTGACGTGAGCATTTGATCTGATAGATTAGCACTTTTTTTTTTTTTTTCCCAACTGTTTTAACAACAGGAAAGGACGTTAATTAACTGTCATCTAAAGTCCCAAGTTTTTTATTTATTTATCTCTATTGATTTAGGCACATTAGACCAACCTGAGGCTTAAGTTACATTAAGAGAAATCCACTGTGTCTTCTCACTGTTTCATTTCAATTAGAGACAGCAAATTATAAAATCCACATACAGTTTATAGCAAATATAAAAGATCACGTGTGACCTTTTAAAAGGTGTTAAATGATTTGTAATCATTTAATGGAGAAGTTCTACAGTACAACAAATAATTCAGATTAAAGGACCAGTGTGCATGATTTAATACCACCTAGTGGTGAGATTGCATATTGCAGTAAACCGAATATATACCTCCCTCAACCCCTTTCCTCTCCAAGCATTTATAAAAATGAGATAGATAGGGGCTAAGACACTGCAAAAATACAAGTTAGACATTAAATAGAATAAGGTAAGAGGACAAAATACATTAAAGGTACAAACATTATTTACACAGTTGATCAAGTTTTAAGTAAATAACTAGCTAACTACCACTATAACTAATTACCAGTTTGGTGAAATACCAAGCAAAGTTAAATAAAAGGCTGTAATGTTGGAGGCTGAATATGCACAATTGACATTCATTACTATAATCATATAGCACTTAAGCAGTGGCAGACCACCAAAATACTGGTAAATGCACGCAAATGAAAACATAATCGTGAATACTGTATTCTATTCCTGCAAGTTTATCCATATCCTGACAATGTATGCATGCAATTTGAATACAGCTACACCTACAACTGTTGTTTCTGCTTGACTCATCAACCCGGTAATGCTACTATCATGATATTCAGAAGTTTCAGTGACGTTAGCCGGGGTTGTAGTGGATGAGCCATTAGCCACAGTTGAACGCTCACCTGGAGCCAGTCTGAGTGACAGGTGAAAGTGACCACAGCTGAGGAAAGGAAACACCTTTTATGTTTGGCCAGAGAGAGACGAGGGAGGGCGGTGAACCGGGTAAACCCCCCACGGTCCCCCCTCCACCCTTTTTGACAAGCTCATCAGCCTGAGGCCGAGGAGGAAGGACTCCCCCTTCACATTATCACTCAAGACACCTCAGATCTACTCCTGTGTCAACCTCAGTCTAATCTGCATCTTTGCTGTATTTATAGGAAACACTACACCTTTTTTACAACTATTCTATTATTGATTTATCCTGTTAAACTTCACTCCCAAAGCAGAAATGTCAGTACTGAGAAGCAGGTGAGTCGCAAATCTAAAGCTAAAGTGTAACAACACTGTTTAGATTGTGTGTAAAGATGCTCTAACATGATAATTCTAATGCTAACCATCATAGCTAGGCGTATTAGCATGTCAAACGAGACTAAAATAACAAAAAGCATAATAACCACTGGTAAAAACTAAACTAAAAACAGTTATTCCACTTAAACCACAAAACAAAATGTCACTGGGATGCATATTTTACAGTGGCCATTGGATAAAAGGAGAGTAGTACTTGTGATCCAAAGAGCTCTAATGTTGGCATAGCTGAAAACAGAAGACATGCGTCATATGTTGCCTTTAAATATTTCAGTTCAGACTCTTTGGAGAAGATTTCGTTCATTCTTTGCACACTTCACCCCAAGGGGAGCATGGGGAGCCAATCACGTAGCACAACAATCCATCTAAGAGTTTAGTTTCAGGTATGGACCACAATGGTGGACGTGTAGTTGACGCGCTGCTACGCTGCTAGCATGGATATAAACAAGCATCATGTGAAATATCTTCCTTTCCTGCACTATCAGAGAGCTTGAGGCCTTAAAATTCACCAGTCAATCAGCCAGGACCAAAATGCTACACATCTAGCGTAGCACTGGTTGACTGTCAGTTTTTTTTCCCCTGCACCGAGGCTCATTCCCTGGGTGAGATGTTGATCCTGGGAGAGTTCCTGTCAGGGCCACGTGTAGCGGGGGACCCGGGCCGGGGTACGGGGTGACTTTCCTGGGTGTAAAATTCAATTATCCAGCGGGTGAGCGTGTCTGAGCGTGTCTGTTGTGAGCGGCTGCCCGTTCCCAGCGTGCGACAAGGGGGTTAAGAACCACAGAAAGGCCTCCATTATCCCGAGTGAGAACGGCCCATGTGGCTGGCTGCACGGCCCCCCGCTCTCATTCACTCCCCTTTTTACAACAGCACTGCCCGAAAGCCTCCAAGTTTCATTCTCCTTTCTCTGCTCCCACTTCTATTCTTCCTCCTCTCCCCCCCCCTTCCCTCCTTCTCCCTCTTTTTTCTTGCTCTCCTGCTCTCAGAAAAGGAGCTCCACAATGCTGCTGGAAGGCTGAAGTGGATTCTTCAGCACCCCTGTGGACAGTGCACATGTGGACAACATTCACAGGATGTCCGTCAACTAGTCCATTAATCAACGGCGTCTCATGAAAGCACAATTAGGAACTTCACAACTCTATAACCGATTATCATCTCTAAGCACCCCTGCTACTCGTCCTCCTGCTCCGCGATGCTTGAAAGCCGATTTCCATCTTTCTTATAACAGTTATGAAAAAATTAGTTGCATAATCGTGACTAAAGCGAAAAAAAAGTGAGGACAGCTGCAGCGCATTAAAGAGCCCGTTACTTTGGGAGTCTAGCAGCGAGTAAAAGTGACTCGCATCTGGCTAATTATTAGTCCGAGAATGGATCTTCAGTGTGTGAATGAGACTGAGGCCCTCTGGAGAAGGCCTTTGTGGACGCAACACTGCACCACTTCTTGTGATAAATGAGCAATTGTGTCCGTCACCATTAATGACAGTAAATGACGCAGTGGGGAGCTCTCCATCCACTGTACAATGTGAGTTTTACTTGACATCGGACGGGTTCATCTGCAAAATCGCTGACCAGCGGAGGCGCACACAGAGGTCCATTGTGGGATGTTATTGGCAGAAATACGACGTGTTTGTGTGCAAAATGTGCAATTTGATACAGATACATACAAGAAATGAATAACTGATTATAATAAAGAAAAAATGTATGAGTGCATGAGTCAGTGTTCAGCGACTTTATCTCAGAAAACATATTAAAGTGTAAAATGTATAAAAACCTCCCTGCGTTCCTTCATTGCAGTTAAATACCATAGTGTGTAATGCATTCTGGGTAAAATAAAACATTTTAGATATATAGACCCCTTCACAGTTTGTAAACAGTGGGATGTTTTTTGAGGGGCGGGGCTTAACTGGAGGCAAAAGAGCTCAAAGACTATAGCCTGTAAACGACAGTTAGCATATTTCAACGGCAAGAAAGGACGAGCAAAACGCATATTTTACAGAATAAACGTATAAACTCACTCCCTGAGACCGTGAGTGTTATTTTAAAAAGTTGACTCTGACGATTTGACCAAAGGAGGACACAGAGGGGACGTCCTGTCTTGTCTTTATCATGTGAAGCCTCTCCTACAAACATATTACAAGAAGTAAGTGGAACCACTGTGGAGGGTAACATAGTAAGTGCAACTAACACAGCCTTAGCTCACAGTTAGCATTAGCATTAGATATTTTAGTATTAGCATGTGTCAAGAATCCTCCAAATAATACGCTACGTTATTTCAGTCATAATTTAGTCTAACCCATAACATTATCCAGGCTGAAAATTATTATATGTTAGATATTAATCTAATCTAATATTAAATGAGTGCTGCAAACAGAGCTGTTGATGATTGCCTCACTCCAGTCCTTTCTTTTTAATCGTGTTCAATCAAAGTTGTCTAGGACTGGCAGTGGCTGGTGTGCAGGAAAACTTCAAGTTAGTGTTTTTGCATTTTCTGTTTTGGCCCCAAAAATACAGCCCAATGTCATTTTCACAGCAGACAGTGACAGTGTTCGCCTCAAGCTTCCCTCTGTTTCGCCTCCAGCTAACGCTGTGACGTCACAGTGACATAGGCCATGAAGGAGGAGAATTGCTTAAAAAATAGTGAGACGCATCACTTGGCATCAGACATTTTGCATGATGGTTTATTTTGTCTCTCAGACAAATTTCAGCAAAGATGTTTAGGTTTTTTACACAGTAGTGTAATCTCCTAGCTAACCGTGTGACTTTAACGCACACAACAAGTGGCTAACCTCTTAAAAAAGTACTCAGTAACCAAAAAGCAAACATGTTCAGTCAAAACAAACCCATAATTCTTAAAATGTGAAATTATTGAGCTCAAAAACTCAACACTGAATCTAATTGAGTTTGATTTCTTGTAGCTTTCACAGTCGTCTTTATGCACTGAAAAAATAATAAATGAATAAGAAAATAGTTTGCATTGACTTTTCATTCATGAACCAGTAAGTACATATTAATATATGACTTATTGTGAGTATTACAGTACAGTACAGTACTATTACTGCTTAGGCTGTAAATGGTTTAACATCCAACAGACGCCCCATTTCAAACCTTCAACCTCACAATGGCGCTAGAGCAAAAGTTTCAATGGATGCAAAAAATAAATAAATAAATAAATAAAACTATTTTAATGTTATCAAATTATAAACACACACACTACAGGTCGACTGTTACATATTGTGATTACTGTAACAAGAGGAGGAGGTGGCTGAAAATCTACACTGGGTTCTACAGGAGTCACTCTGCTCCTCTTCTCTACATATAACCAAACCTACACTGCCCTCATGTGGCACATGTGGGTCTCATCAGCTTCAGGTGTGATGTGAGGTCAGTTTCATTATCAGTTTCGATTATTTCTGAGATTAAAATGAATTTTACTGCAGATTGAGATTTGTCTTCAGATTTACTGACAGTTTTTTTTGTTGTTGTTGTTATTGTTTTGTCTGTAAGAAACAGAGAGGGTCTGATTTCATATGCTATCAGATTATTGAATAGTTGTGTCGGAAGGTTTTTGTTCCATCATCTGGGCTCTTTTTAAATGTTTTATATATTTATTCTTCTAATAATCTACTACTTTTACTGTGTCGTGTGCTATTTCTTCAAATTAACTCGAGGTAAAACCTTAAAATCCTCGACAAGACTTAAGACTACTGTGTTATAGTCTACTGCCTACATCAGAATCTCAATTTTAAATATTTATCTCAGGCCAGCACACACAGGCTGCATGTCCTAATTCACCGATCAGCCATAACATTATAACAGTTGAAGCGAATAACACTGGTTGTCTGGTCGTCCTCATGCTAATGTGAGAAGCCTGACAGAAAAATGGGCAAGTGGAAGGATTTGAGAGACTTTGATAAGACAACTTGGTCCAAAACTGCAGCTCTCATGGGCTGTCTCCAGTCTGAAATGGTCAAAACCTGTTAAAAAAGTGGTTCAAAGAAGGAAAAGCTGTGAACCAGTGACAGGATCACGGCTGAGAATGGCTCTCTGATGCACCCAACAGACGTTGAAGTCAGGGTGTCTGACCCCTGTTGTGCACATAAGCATCAGATCTAGACCGCGAAGCTTTGGGAAAAGACGGTCTGACGGGTCACACATGCTAAGCTGTGGAGCACGCAGCACCAGGATGCATTATGGGAAGAAGGCAAGCTAGCATAGTCATGGTTTGACATATCTTCCAAATTCTGCAGATTAAAAATCCAATTGAGCATCTGCTGGACAAACAAAGAGGTCCCAACTCCAAACGTGCAGGACTTGAAGGATCTGATGCTAACGTATTGGTACCAGATACCATAGAACACCTTCAGATACCAAACAAAACTCCATTTACAATTACTCCACACAACTGGACATCTCTCATTGGTGTTGTTTAAAAAGCCCTAAACCGCAACCACACAGCATTTTCCCTCTAAAACCATTCTCTTAGTTATTTGACCTATATAAGTGGTTGGCAAAAGCCTAAAATCCTATTTGAGAAACCAATTTGGAGCTTGTTTTTAAGAAACCATCCGTAAATCCTAATCCTAGCAGTTATGAGATGTTTTTCAAAGTTGTCATGATCTTAATTTAGGAAGGTAGGTAGTATGGTCGGCAGGTGGGTAGGTAGTATGGTCGGCAGGTGGGTAGGTAGGTAGGATGGTCGGCAGTTATTGTACGTAGGTAGATAGGTTGGTAGGACGGTTGGTAGAAAGGTTAGCATGACAGTTGGCAGGTAGTAGGTAGGTAGGAGGGTTGACAGGTAGTAAGTAGGTAGGTAGGTAGGTAGGTAGGTAGGTAGGAGGGTTGACAGGTAGGTAGGTAGGTAGGTAGGTAGGTAGGTAGGTAGGTAGGTAGGTAGGTAGGTAGGAGGGTTGACATGTAGGTAGTACAGTCGGCAGGTGGGTAGGTAGGATGGTCGGCAGTTATTGTACGTAGGTAGATAGGTTGGTAGGACGGTTGGTAGAAAGGTTAGCATGACAGTTGGCAGGTAGTAGGTAGGTAGGAGGGTTGACAGGTAGTAAGTAGGTAGGTAGGTAGGTAGGTAGGTAGGTAGGTAGGTAGGAGGGTTGACAGGTAGGTAGGTAGGTAGGTAGGTAGGTAGGTAGGAGGGTTGACAGGTAGGTAGTACAGTCGGCAGGTGGGTAGGTAGGATGGTCGGCAGTTATTGTACGTAGGTAGATAGGTAGGTAGGACGGTTGGTAGATAGGTAAGCATGACAGTCGGCAGGTAGTAGGTAGGTAGGAGGGTTGACAGGTAGTAAGTAGGTAGGTAGGTAGGTAGGTAGGTAGGAGGGTTGACAGGTAGTAGGTAGGTAGGTAGGTAGGTAGGTAGGTAGGAGGGTTGACAGGTAGTAGGTAGGTAGGTAGGTAGGTAGGTAGGTAAGATGGTCGGCAGGAGGTAGATAGGATGGTTGGCAGGTAGTAAGTAGGTAGGAGGGTCAGTAAGTAGGTAGGTACTTTATTTATCCGTGATTGGCGTGTTGGTGTTTTTCAGTTAGTGATTACCCACAAATATACACAGGACATTTTTTAAAACAAAACAAGTAACTTCACCATCATCATGTCTTTGCTTTCAGATGATTATGGAGAGCACTGGAGGAAGTTTAGAAGTGTTTTCATTGTATAGCTCCTGCATTAGAATATAACAACCATGTTTTAGATTTCCCAAATTTCAAGAGAGACGCTGCCAATGAGATTCCTGACCACTTTGATAATATAAAGTTAATCAGTGCATGTTTAAATGACCACTCCAGGCAGATTTTGAGGAATTAAATCAATAACTGAAAAAGATTAGTTACTCTGCTCAGGGACATCCACATGACAGGAAAACCTTATTTCAACATCTACTACTAGGTCTGTACTCGTGAGACTCTGTTCCAATCTGAATCAATGTCCTGATGTGCTCTTGGGAAGTAACCTGTGTAGAGTTTGTACTTTGAGTCCAAACTACCAAGTACGCAAGAGTTTGACATTTGTGGTTTTGCTTAAAGTGCCTGAGAGGCCGTTGCGACTTGGCGCAGACTTGGACGTCCAAGAATGGCCATCGGGTGATCAAGGTTTTATGAAGTTTACATCAGGGGGTTGTGTGTATCCCAGAATGCATTTTGAGGGGTTAGGGATGACTGTAGTGCGTCCATCTCATCCTACCAAGTTTTTGTTGTTGATAGTGATAAACGCCTCGAACCTTAGGAACTTTGGGCAATACCCTCACTTTCCTCTAATGCTCCCTTGATCTACTTGGCGCTGAAAATCATATTCTGCACAGGATGAGGGAGGACATGAGTGTGTCAACACAAAGTTAGAGGAACAATTAGAGAAAGACATGCTAAATTAACAAAAAGAAATGCGAGATTACCGTGTTCTCCCTGGAGGGACGCAGAATGCCAGTCAATAACACAGAATGACAAACAACACACAGTGATGCAAGCATTACAATTGGTGCCTTACAGCAAGAAGCATCTTGTTTTAAACAAACATGCTAAGTCACTGTACCTTTTACTCCGGGTGGCTCAGTTTCCTTTCACAGTCCATAGACGTGCTTGTTGGGGTGAGGGGTCAACTGGGGATTCAATATGGACCCTAGGTGCAGATGTGAGTGGTTAAAGCATTATGAGACAAGAAAAGGTGATATTTTACCTGCATGTATAAATGATGAGGCGCAGAATTGTGCCACAGAGACAGAAAAGTCTATTTCAGTCAAAACAACATGTTTAAGAAATGCAAAACTACCAAAAAGCAACAACTGACCAGAACGAGGTGCAAAATGACTCAAGCATTAAATTATATCCCGCTGTCAGAGAAGGGGTCTTTGAAGGCAGCGCCTAATGATGACTCTAAAAGATGGTTATCGGAGTCCATCAGGATTCAGGAAGTACCTCCAGGTGTTTTTAAAAGTTTCTTATTATTTATCTTTAGTGTGTGAGATAGAAGAAATGTAAAAGCACTAAGATGTCTGCTTCAAAATAACACCACAGAGACAAAAAAATGTTTTTTTTTGAATAAAAACAACCTGTAAAAGAAATTAAAAAAAAAAAAACTACCTGAGAGGTAAACAATGATGTATTTTTCCATGAAAGTATATCTTACTGTATCAGAAGGGGTATGGACCTTTAAAAACAAAGGCCCATACAAGAAAGTAGGTTTACTATTTTTACTATGTTTTTTTTTTTTCTTAAAGTGAAGGTTTTTTTAGTTGCCAATCATCTTGTTTTTAATTCTAAGGGCACAACCCAGATATAATTCTTATTTTTTCCCATCCTAAGGCAAGAAGCCCTTTAGCTTACGTTAGCTTAGCTTAGGTTAGTTAAGATTAAGTTCACTGGAGGAAAATACCCCCAGGATTAATATATAATTGAGGGACTTTTGAATTCCATGGGATATATCTTGAATACATTTTTATTAAAGGTATATATAAAAAAAAATAAATATATGTTCATTATGATCATGTCGTTAAAAATCCATAAATATTTATTATGGAAACAATCACTTATTAATAAAAAAATGACCAGATATCACTAAAATGCAACTAAACAACCGCCTAATTAGCTAAACAATAAAAAAAATGAGCTCATTCAAAATTTGTTTTGATTGTGTTCTTTTTGTTGTGTTGAGATAATCATGACACACACTTTTATATGGAAAATAACAAATTGAGAAATCAGCCAAGTTACTCATTACAAACAAATCCAAATCCCACGACCTGCTCCAAGGTCTGTTCTTCCTCCTCTTTATTCATTATTTCATAAAAATTAGAGTTATGTGTGGATTTATCGCATGTCAACGTATTTATTAATAATTTTCCATTTCAATTTATCCAGTCGTATATATAATATTTACCAGAATCTTTCTGTAAAAAAAAAAAAAAAAAAAAGCCATGTGGTGACTGGTTATATGCGGCCATGTTGATTTTAGACCTGTCACCTATGTTAAACTCAAAAAGTCCAGTAATTATATATATTGATCCTCCAGGTGTTTACTTGTTTTTATCATTATTATTTTCTTGCTTCTGTTGGATAATAAATACGAATCAAAAATAGGCCCCATATATGTCCTTGGACCAGGGTTTGTGAAAATTGTTTGGATATATGTTATATATATATATTGGATAAATTGTTGGATATATGCTGTTTTTCGTGGATATACTCCACGAAAAACAGCGCATTTTTAGCGCATATTACCTGTTGTCAGACCACACTGACGCACAAACAGTTCAAAGCCCGCAGAGCATCCAGAGGGGTCAGCCCTCCGCCCCAGCTGTGCGCCTCCCAACACAAACCAGATGCGCCATTGCAACTCGGTTGCACAACAACCGTCCCGTGACATACCGATGCAGAGAGGGGGGTGTGGTGTCACGTGTCCCGGCGTTAAAACCGGAGCCCTCTTATAGGCCGGGACCGCGCACACAAACTCTCACTCAAGCCTCCCAGCTCAGCATCTATCTACACAAACACAAAACCCGCTCACCTGAAGACCCGCAGGATGGACGCTGCGTACAAGAAGGTCAATGGAACCTACCCGGCAGAGGCAGAGCCAGAAGAGCCGAGGGTAAATTTATCATCTGCTTTAAAGTGCATCAATTTATTTATTTATTATGTCGTAATTAAGCAGAAAAGCTGTCAAATAATAATTAAAAAAAGCTTTGATTGCATGATTGCTGCAACAATGCCAGCTGGAATATTCCAGGCATGTCTGCAGACAAAGAGACTCTGAGTGAATAGAGGGCAGCAAAACAGCTGATGTAGGTGCAACAGTTGCTTTCATAATACACCTGGAAAGTAGAAAAAAAATACAAATCAGAAATGCATTTATATACTGGGGTTAGTTTGCAATCTGTTAAAATATATATATTCATGAAATGACTAAGAAGTAAGCAGTAAATGAAGCAGCAGGAAAAAACCTGCAACTACTCAGGTGATCAGTTAGTAAAAATCTCAAATGTGCATTGATTCCAGTTAAGTTAAAGGATTTCTCATATTTGTTTTAAACCTAAAAGTTGTGTGTTGATGTAACCTTTGACACTTCTCTCTGGAATGTTATAGACGAGTTGAGTTGATCAATAGTGAAAATAAACATTAGTCTGTCCCTTCTGCTTTTAAAGATACGACTTGAACTGTTCCGTTGCCGCTTCTTCTTTGAAGGTATTTGAGGTTTTTATGACCATGACGCAGGGGTCAGCATGAAGAGTTAAGACGTGAAGGCTTCAGGCTTTAGGATCGGATGTCCTGGATGTGGACCATCACAGCTTTTATCCAGATTTCATGATGTTTCTTTTTCATGTGGCCGCGTTTAAAAACAAACAAAATGAGGAGGCAAACAGCAATGTGCCTGTGAATCTAAACAGCGTTTCAAAAAGCAACTGGACTTTGGAGTTTTTATGCAAAGACGTTTCATCAGTCATCCGAGTAGCTTCTTCAGGTCTATGAGACTGGTGGGAAATTGAGGTTTAAACAGGAACATCTGTGGGTACAACCCTTCAGAAACCTGCTTGACTGGTACAACTATCCTAGTTGCACCAGTTTCTACAAGTCCAGTTGTCTTTTTAATCGCTCCTTGGATGTGGCAAACAGCAATTTAAACAATTAAAGGATCTTAAAGTTGACACACAACCTTTTAAAAGGAGACGTTTGTAAGCTTTTCATTTGTCTGTCCATGCAGAAGAGAAGGGGCTCCATGTACCTGGAGGAGGAGACCAACAAGAAGTCCGAGGTGATATCCTGCATCTTCTCCCTGAAGGAGGAGGTCGGAGCGTTAGCCAAAGCCCTGCGTCTCTTTGAGGTAAACCTCATGTCCCCCAATGAGCAAGGGAAACAAAGTTAGTTAGCTTAGCTTAGCATTACCAGGAAACAGCAAGTCTGTCTCATTTAATTGAAGCAAAATCTACCTACCAAGAACTCATATGTTCACACTTTAACATGTGATTTGTTTAGTTTTCATCCTTAGATCAAGTTGCTGTGCTAAGCTAAGCTAACTGACTCTGGAAATTAGCTTAGATTTGTAGTGGCGTATGTGGTCACTGCTCGACAACTAAAACTGTATTTCAATTATTTCAGTATAACAAGTGAAGAGTCTCTGGCATTAAACTTGATGGCTAATTGCTGCTAGTTCAGGAATAGTTCAACATTACTAGCATAACTTAGCATCATCAGGAACTAGCAAGCCTGGCACATCTAACTACAACAAAATCCACCTACCATGAACTCTTAAGCTCACCAGTTAATGTTTTATGTTAGTTGTTAAGCTTTTTTCCCCCAAATTCAGTTAGCGCTGAGTAAGCTAACTCTTGAATTTAGCTCCATTTGTAGTAGCATATATATTCTCTGCTCAGCAAGAAATAAAAAGAAATAATAATAATAATGCAACTATTTTTCAACATTTTTTTTCTTCAGGAAGCATAAACAAACAAGTGAAGGGTGTAGGAAGTTTAAGGCATTAAAGTTTATGGCTAATTGTTGTTAGTTCAGGAATAGTTCAGTGTTTTAGTTAGCATAGTTTAGCATTAGCAGGAACAAGCAAGTTTGACATGTGTTACCGCAACAAAATCCATCTACCATGAACTCTTAAGCTCACGGATTTAATCTTTTCCCCCAAATCCAGCCTTTGTGACAAGATTAGCTGACAGACTATTTAGCTCTATTTCAGTGGAATATGTAACTTTTAACTCAACGGGAAATCAAAGAATTTAAACTATTTTTTAACTATTTCTTGGACTTGAAGTCTAAAAATACAAATCTCAGACCTCAGAGGAAGTTTCCAGTCCTTAACCTGATGGCTGATGGGTGTTTTTGGTTCTACTTATACACTGAATGCACAGATTTATGCCTTTTATGAATTTACTAATTCACATTAAACAAAAACATTCCACACAAACAGAAACTATCTGGTGATATTTAAGTTTCTTAGCATTATTTTAAAGTGTTTGTGCTGAGGAATGTAGGTTGGGATTATGTGATTCAGTTCTTTGCTCCTGAACTTTTTTTTTTTTTTTGACCCTTTAAAGAAGGAAACTAAACAAACTGAGCACATCTCACATGTTTGTTCATCAGTTCACTACAAATGTGCCAAGTCATCCATCGACCCACCTCCTGTGGGATTTTATAGCTCAATAACCTCCCAACAAGTGCACCCACTGAAGGACTGTAATTATTGGAGCAAGTAAAACACTTGGAAACATTTATATAACATCTATTATGAGCCACAATTAATATTTGAAAATCTGGATTTCACATTGAAATAATAAATTAACCCCTTCATAAAGTAGCTCATGAGTCCAGTTTATTACAAAGATGTGATAATAAATGTAGTAACACAAGTAAAACATTTGTTGACTCACTAGAGACTGATAAAATTTAAAGAAACGGATATAAAGATGGACAAACCGGTCATGACGTCACCCACAGTCATCTTGGAGAGTGGTTTTGAAGCTCAGTGTTGCATCTCCGTCCGCCGCCATCTTGCTACTAGCTAATTCAAAAATGGTCGAAGGGTGAATGACACCTATAAAGAAAGCTAGCAACATGTGAAAGCTAGCAACATGTGAAGACACGTACTTGCATCTTAAAGTGGCCACACCCTTAATTATATATAATTTAACACCTTGATGTTCTACCAGGGTGTAAACATGTTTATTAATTGAGTCAAATTTGAAGCTAGCCCCAAGTGGCCGTTTGAGGAACTGCAGTTTTTGGCACTTGCGCTTAAAAATTTCAGTCCCATAATTTGCTGTTTGAGAAGAGCCACACAACTGCTGTAAAAATGGACGCCATGACAGCTCCTCAAAACTGCAGGTTTTGCCACCTGGCTAGATGCCCACGTCTCCGGTTCACAGCACTGCGGTACTATCAGGGTCATGTTTCCAACCTTTAAGCAGGTCATGAAAGGGAAAATGTTATACAACTGGTTTTATAGATTTTTGAGGAATACGTTTCTTTTTTTTCTTTTTTTTTTTTTACTGTCTTATCGATTCAAACTCTGCGTACGTGACTGCTCAAAGTAAACATGGACAGGCAGTACCTCTCCCATTGATGTTCTACCAAGGTTCAAGTTTGCTCTTCTTGCAGGCAAAACAAACTTTTTTGTGGGAGGACGCATGCAAAGTTTTAGGTTTATTTTATTTATTTATTCTTATTTGTTGTGGAGAAATTCCTTTTCCTTTTGCATTTGTCATGTATCCACATCTCCCCCGGGGACTTAGATGCGCTGACGCCAATCGTTACCAAGTATTTACCAAACGCTTCCCCTGCAGATGCAGCTGTAAACATCAGGATCAAACCTATGAGCTCCCACTTTGTGAATCCTCCCCCTGCTCCACCTCCATCCAGCCTCGCAATCCTCCCATACTTGGAGGCCAGACACCCAACACGCCCCCTCTTCTTGAAGAGAACACGCTTCCTGATCTGCCCCGTCACGCCACGTGCTAACATTTATCTGTCGAGCTGTGGCATCCAACACATGCTGCATCTCGTGTCGAATGTCCGCATTTCGCTCAAAGAAACGAAGGACCGACTCTCCTGAACCCCACGGGTCTTAGCACACACGTGACACAGCAGCATGGCTTTCTTGTGACGAGTCATACCACGTCCAACCTTGACCTCAGTCGAGGCTGCAGCAGGGTTACGGTCACAGGCTTCACAATGGAGGGATGGCTCGGAGGGGTACGAACATCTGACAGAAAGACCCCTCCGTCCTGCTGGCTTTAGGGTTTAACGTTAAGCTGGAGCAGGTCGCCAACAGCACACGCTTTGTGAACGAGAATTAACTTTTTAAGCTTAAGCTCAATTGAACTCCAACTTACGATGCACAAATGTAGACGCAGCTCCTTCCTTTAATCATCTTCTTCTTCTGTTGCAGGGAATTAAATTGATAACATAGGAACCTGCATGCAAATGGTTTTATTTATCACATTCTTTAATTAAAAGCAGGAAAAATAAGTAATTAATGTGAAGAATTTGGATTTTCGTTTAGAAAACATTGCTCTTAATTCGACTCATCTGTGGTCACGTTTCTAGTCACGCTTAAGGGATGCAGAACTTAAAAAGCTCCCATTAAATTTGGAATAGGATCCAGATGGGCGAAAATGGGAGGCCCCGACACTCACGCCTCCTCTTTGTTTTGGCCTATAGTAGCCAGAGAACAACACACTCCCTCTCCCTCCCTGAAAGTTACATAAACAAAAACACATCTTGAATGGCAACTACCACATAAAGATAGTCACGCACTAACACAGGAGACACTGAGAAACAGCAGAGAGGTCAGGAAACTTGCCAAGGGTTTTGAGTTCATGCCGCATAAGGAATAAGAAATGCCTCAGGGCCGGCATGCCAGCGATTTATTCACAATTTTGCACTAAACTTCAATAACATGACCCAAATGCCCTCAGTGTGTCTGTCTGGCTCAGTTTGTAGACAGAGTTCAAGGCAGCTGACCTGAGCTTTTGATGCTCTGCACAAATTTAGTGACCGTACGCCGCCCTCTGGTGGTGGAAGGAAGGCAGTGCTGCAGCTTGCAACAGCAAAACCCTGTATGAGCAGAACATGTTTGCTGTTTGTTTTATTTCCCCTGTGCCTACTTCAAATATCGATGCACACGTACAAACACACCGACCTCGTTTGTGCAGGAGAAGGGCATCAACCTGACCCACATCGAGTCCCGTCCGTCGCGGAGCAACACAGACAAGTACGAGTTCTTCATCAGCGTGGACTCGTCCTGCTCCCAGGCCCTGGATGAGGTCATCGACGGCCTGCGCACACAGATCAGCGGCCACGTGCACGAGCTGACACGCAACAAACAGAAGGACACAGGTTAGTGAGTGTGTGACCGTCGGATGGAAAAGGAGGATGTCCACCGAAAACAAGGCAGGCGTGAATCCACCAATGATTAAACATGTTGAATGTCACTTCTCTGCAGTTTAGTGGGTGGGCAGGATTTACAAACTCATTCAGCTGGTGCTCATCTGTGGTTTCAAACTCAAGAGGAGCTATTGGTTTGTATCAGTGTAAAGAAAAGCAGAAATCTGGGTCAGCGAAATAATCAGTAAATGGATTTTAGTTTAAACGCATCATATTTTTATCAGCATAGAATCAACAAAGGAAAAGTTAGGATGTATCCTCATAGATCTAGATCCTTTTTGTGCTATATACAAACTTAGTTACTTAGTCTTCTTACTCTGGGGATTATGAATTGCGTCCAGTAAATATAGAGTTTGAAAGGAAGCAGAAAGAAGAATAATCTTATATAATCTGCCCCTTTACCCCATGAATCAATTTACACAGAATTTAAATTAAAAAATGAAAACAACACAAAAAGCAGCAAAATAATAATAATAACAATAAGATAAAATGAATTAAAATAGGCCAACATGAAATGTGTGTATGATGATCATGATTACACAGTGGGTGGGACAGTCAGTGTGTTTCGTTATATTTCCTAAACGATCTTTTAATCTCATAGTGACACTAGATGAAAGATGACGGGAGTTGAAACCATCGATGTTTGGACTAAATTTGTCTCCAGTATTTATTTAGACCATCAGTTGTATAGTTTAGTATAAAGCATTAGACCAATGCTGTTGTGCCTAGAGCATAGGTCTCCAACAGGGGGTCCGCAACCCCTAGGGGTCCACAGAGGTACTGCAGGGGGGTCGCAAAATCTTTGGTTGATCAGACATTTTTCATATATATATTTTTTTAAATCTTCCCCATAAATTTAAATTTCTTTAAAACACATAACATATTTTAGTAAAGGGGTAAAGGGATGATGCAAAATAATAATGTATATTTATAAACAGCATTAGGCCAAGTTAAATATAGAACACATATAATAGGTTAATCTCTACATCACTTTAGGGTCCTTGGCTTTAAAAAACGTTAAAGACCTCTGCCCTAGAGCTACACAGCTAGCATGCTAAATCCTAAAAAGAGTCATAAAGCTAAAAACGGCCCATTTATCAAGCGACCATCGTCGCTGGGTGTCGGCTTCGTGAATCCCGGCCAGACTTGGTTAATGGACAAGCCAGCGTCGCCACCGTGACTGATGGCCCGTCGCCCACATCTCGTCCCTTTATTAGTTGTTTCCAGAATGACATTAGTTTAGCTACTGAGGACCAACAGGCCCGGGCGGAACAGACGAGCTCTGTGTCCCGGTCACACACTGACTAACACAGACGAGGAGAACACGCTAAGGTCACGGCGGGCTGAGACAGACAGGGCCACCATGGATCGTCCCCCCCGTCTCCCCCCTCTGACCTCGGCACAGACGCTGTGGCGTACCGGTCAGGGTCAAGTGGACGCGGGGATATTTATGCCCTGTTTTGGAGACAGACTGTTTATGGAGGAGCCTGGCAGGGGTCTACTGTCTTCGTGCGGCCTCGGGCTGGACCACACGGCGCAAATGTAGATTAATGATCGGGGGCCCTCAGTGTTTTCGGAGCGTCATAAATCCATATGAACAAGCAGATGCCCCTAATGTACTGGTCTGCAGAGCGTCAACATGCCAGAGCACTGACAAAAAACAAAAAGAAAGAAAAGAAAAAGCAGAAAACACACATCCACAAAATGATCAATTTATACTGAGGGCACGAATTACACAAAATTATTTTGACTGTTTCTGTATTTTCTGTCACTTGCTGGGTTTACATGGAGACGTTTTTCTCATTCCCACTAAAAATCATTATGATCGAAGGTTTTCAGCTGTTTAGATGTGAGGTGATCGTTTAACAGACATGTGACATGCACAGATTGATGAAAACATCACTGATCTCAGCATAGAAGCTGCTGTTCTTTTTAGTTTTATTATTAAAGTAACGGCTTAATGCGGATAAATCCACTTAGCCTTAGAGTTTAGCTGCCGGTCATCAAGGTTTTCCAGCGGTTCGGGTTCAATTACTTTTGATGCACCTTTATAAACAGCTTAATATTTCTATTTTCTTCTTCCATCTAAACGTGCGATAATGTCTCGTTCTTTCAGAGTTGTTATTAACAACAAGCTCTCGACAGAGACCAGTTGAGGAAACGTCAATTAAAAGTCAACGTCAGTGCATTTACGTGCAGACAGAGCACGCTCAGACAGATTCACCATTTACATGAGTTCAGATCGGATTGGGAAAAGGATTATTCTACCCCTATGAATGACATATAATTCGGTTTATTCTGATTGAGGGGTTTATATAGAGCATTTTCATTCAGTTTGGGCTTCTAAACTGAATGTAATCAGAACATTTGGCTCCATGTAAACCCAGCTACTGTAGGATATAATTGTTTCTTGGATGAGATCGTATTCGGTTTTGCTGCTGGAACAGAATATAGATTAGTTGTTATATAAAAAGCTATATCCATCTAAATCAGAGAACCTTTTTATTCATTTCTCCTGCAGTGCCCTGGTTCCCCAACGACATCCAGGACCTGGACCGCTTCGCCAACCAGATCCTGAGCTACGGCTCCGAGCTGGACGCCGATCACCCGGTAAGAGCTGACTCACCCGTCGCCTCCGCATCCCGCCTCCGCATGTGTGTGTGTTTGTGTTTGAATACACTTCCACTCACGCCCACGCGCCTTCTGAAAAAGCGGCGCTGCGGAGATGACAGGCCGCTCTCGGCCCCCAGTCCATTCTAATGGAAACTATCTAGACACACAAATTGATGTCATTGCTTTAATTGAGCCCCTATAATTATAGATAATTGCTCCCTTTTGCCACCGCCATTAAAGCAGAATGGATTCATCATAAGCTGGAAAACACTCTACAAAGGCTTCATTTGAATTTGTATTTGCGCGCTCTTATTAGAGACGGAGTGCATAATGCTGTCAAAGGCCACGGGGTTTAGTCTTAGCGGAGGATTTCCACTCTTTTGATTTAGCTGTGAGTGGCCGGGGCTGCCGTCGTGAGATCTAACATGGCTTTTCTTTTGTGTGTGTGTGTGTGTGTGTGTGTGTGTTCAGGGTTTCACAGATCCAGTGTACAGAGCGCGCAGGAAGGAGTTCGCTGACATCGCCTACAACTACAGACAGTAAAAACTCTTACTTAAAATCATTTGTGCTTAAAGGCTAAAGAGAAGAAGTCGCGGAGGAGGAAATGTCGTCGGCCTCAGTTTTGTCTTGAAAATTATCATAAACAAATTGGGGCAAATTGCAGGGAGGCACCGCTGGATTTAAAGGGTCTTTGTGTGGGTAATTGAAGTATTATTCACAGGCACTACAAAGAGAGAGGTGCTGGCAGATAAACAAGGTCCAGTCCTTCGTGATATTTGGGAAAGCAGGACAGGAACCAGGAAATAAAAATTCAGTTTTCATTGTGTTCGGGGCTCATTGTTTCCAGCCACGTAAACTTGAATGAACCTTTTTTTATGGGCGATGTAGTTTCCTAGTATTTCTGTAAATTGAAGTGTTAGCTAACTAACAAAATAGCTGCAGCTAGTTTTATTATTAGTTTTTTATATAAAGAAGCACATTCTTTTCATACTACCTGAGTAAATTGTACACGTTGGTGTTTAAAAAGCTTAATTACTATGATTAAATTATCCCTGTTTTAGTATGAAGCCTCAGTTTTCTGCTTAAAGCATATTAAATATCACAATGTCACTTTATTTACGCTCTCAGAATATAATACACATGTGAGTGTTTGCTAGTCGTCCACAGTTGATGACCGTCGTTGTGGCTTTGTCCTCGTCCCAGTGGCCAAATCATACCGAAGGTGGAGTACACAGAGGACGAGCGGCGCACGTGGGGCGTCGTGTTCAAGGAGCTGAAGACTCTGTACCCGACTCACGCCTGCCGCGAACACAACCGCGTTTTCCCGCTGCTGGAGAAATACTGCGGCTACAGGCAGGACAACATCCCACAGCTGGAGGACGTGTCCCGCTTCCTGCAGTGTAGGTCCAGCACAGATGAAAGTCTGATCCGTTAAACCACCAAGGCTTTAAATGCAGTAACCGAATATGGTTATTTATTATAAATATATTTATCAGCTAATGTAATTTATTCTGTTCTGACAGAAAAATCCAAAACAATACATACATTTGTTTAAAACTAAAATAAGACTAAAATAAGAAATAATATGCCATAAATAATTTTGTGTGAAAAAATAATGCAATTTTTTCTTTAAAAAACGTTTACACTAAAAAAAAAAAAAACATACAAAACTGCATTCTACAGTGTTAGCTTAGATTAAATGTTAGCTAGCTAGCAAGGTAAAAAACAAAAAGAGCAATTTTTCATGAACGGACATTTTAGTAAATTGTTATTGAGGTTATTCACTAACTGTATCGAAATTTATTCACGTTAAAATAAAATTTTAATTAAAATAAATAAATAAATGGAAAGCACTTGCTATCGGTAGCTAGCTTAGCAGTAGCCATACCTGCCATTTACTCCAGCACACTGGAGGGAAAAAAAACTAAATAGCTAATGCTGGCTAACAGTAGCTAAGCAGAATTAGCTAATTAACTATTTAAACTATTTAAAACAAACATGTTTAATTTTGACTTGTAAATGTTTAAAATACAGTTTAGTTTCTAGAACAAGTCAAAATGGAACTAAAGGAAGAAAAATTACATTTCATTTTTCTTTTGCATGATAATTCATAGATTTTAAATGTAATGCATGTGTAGATTATTTACAGATTACTGACAGAAATATAAAATGTATTTCAGTTTTAACGTCACTCAGTACCTGAAACATCATTTGGATCATTTTATGAGCTCTGGGGTTTAAATATCTGTTCAAACTCTCCACTTCCTATTCCTCCCTCTGTCTCCCTCCTCGTCTGCTCTTACCCAACACTCCCCCCCTCCTCACCTTTTTCCTCCGACCCCTCAGCGTGCACGGGTTTCCGACTCCGCCCGGTTGCCGGCCTGCTGTCGTCCCGGGACTTCCTGGCCGGACTCGCCTTCCGTGTCTTCCATTCCACGCAGTACATCCGCCACAGCTCCAAGCCCACGTACACACCTGAGCCGTGAGTGTCCCCAGCTGATCTGTGCAGGAGGGAAAATAAATGATGTATTTATTATTAAACATTTCTGTCCTTAATAACTCAGGGACATCTGCCATGAGCTCCTGGGACACGTTCCTCTGTTTGCTGATCCTAGTTTTGCCCAGTTCTCACAGGTAATATTTACTTCAGACAATAATGGACACATATTAGATTTAATTATAGGAAAACACATCAATTCAATATATAATCTGTTGTGTTTTTACAGGAAATTGGTCTTGCATCTCTTGGTGCCCCCGATGAGTACATCGAGAAACTTGCTACCGTGAGTACAAGAGAAATATTAGCTCATAATTCATGATGAATACATTCGTCTGAATTTTTATTTTAATCTAATTCAAGTTAATATCAGTTGACTCCTTCTGAAACATGTAAAGATATGTCTCTCCCAAAGATGAAATAAAACAAAATAAAGAATCACAGCCATGATAGTGCTAAATGCTAAAGCTAAAATGTGCACACCATTCTTTAAATTGTGATTTAAATCTTCGTTCTTTTCTTTCTTTGATCTTTTTCCAATGCATGTCCGCGTGATTACGTCAAGAACTCCATTTAAGATTTTGAGTTTTGCATTTCCTTTATAAAAATCCCTTGATCCCTTGCTCCCTGGTCCATATTTCTCCCTCACATTCTTTAAATCTTCAGGATCTCTGGGTATTTGTTGACAGACCCCTAGCTCAGCGTTCCTGCTGCATTCGTTGAATTCCTTCCTGCTTTCGTGCCGTGAGTCACGTTTTTACGAATCTTCCACGTGTCCTCAGGTCTACTGGTTCACCGTGGAGTTTGGCCTGTGTAAGCAGGGCTCTGAGATCAAAGCCTACGGAGCTGGCTTGCTGTCGTCGTTTGGAGAGCTGCAGGTAAGAGAACATCCCGAACGCCACATTTTACGTCTTACTGCGCATTCGCGTCGTCGCACAGCTGCGGCGTCGCAGGCAGTGGGTTAGTGGTCCAGTCGGACTCGGGTTTAATGTGTCACTGGGGGAGTCGGCCTGTCTGCCCAGCGGGGTGACACCAAAGTGGTTCAGTGGGTAAAGAGTGGGCAGAGAGAAGCGATGGATGGAACAGACCGCTATGGAGGTCACCACGGTTACATCAGCCGTCTGCAGAGGATGTGCACTCTGGCAGTCAACGGCAACGCCTGAATCATGCTGCACTTCCTGCTTACTGACGGGAACAGAGATGCTCATTGAGAAACTATGATGTTTTAGCTTTGCCCTAAGGCTACTGCTAATCACACAAAACAACAAAACGCCAACTAAAAAACACCTCATAACAATCTACATAACAAAACAAAAATACAAAATCATACATATAGTACAGGCTTTAGTTCCAGTTAGCATAACACCAGAATGTACCACAACTCAGAAAAGGTCAGATGTCAGGTCAGTTATATATCCACTGACATTAGTGATTCCATAAGTGATTCCAGTGTCAACTAAACATTAGTAGACATCACTTCTAAATTACTCTGGGGGTTCCTCAGGGATCAGTCCTGGGGCCACTCTTACTCGTTTTACATACGGTGTTTTCTCAGTCTGAAAAAGGGGTTATGCCGTTCCACAGTGGTGTCCGAAACCTTAGTAATCAAATTCTATGCCCTACGTATGGGGATTCAAAATTTCCCATAAAGCATTGCAAAAAGTAATGACCATCAACTCAATGGGTGGTTGATATCCAATCATACGTTGCGTCTCTAGCGGCACCACCATTAATGGCTGTTATGGGCCGTTAGTGAGACACATTTTGAAGCTTTGTCCCAATATTTTCATTTCATGAACATCACACATATATTTTTTGATTTTTTCAAAATCATCACATTTTAGTTAAGTGTAAATTATAATGGGATAACCAGGGGAGCTGTGGCAGTCTGACACGTAATGATGCAACACAAAACCATGTTACATGTTGTGTCCGAAAGCTGGAGGATAGAGCTTCACTAAATAGTGCAGCCCTACATAGGGAGGGAGTAGGGGTTAGGGAGTGAACGATTTTGGACACAGCTTGTTTGTTTTAACTTTAGGTAAAGTAAATTTACCTCCTGCACCATGCCTGGTGTTGTATCCATGTTCATCAGAACTAAAATACAGATGTTTATGTAATACCCTCGGCAGTTTAGTCACTGATATTTTCCTAATAAAAAACAAGCAACGAGGAAATAAATCTGTTCTTAACTTTCAACAGAGCGAGACAGCTGTGCACTGTATTGACGTTTGATGTGGACAACAAAGGCAACATCGTGCTTCTTTATTCTGAGCAATTTGCAGTTTATTAACCAGATAAAAGGCCCATTGAGATCTTTGACAAGGTTGACCTGGCCAAGAATGAAAACAACACATGTCATGTCCACAGATGACACACAAATAACAACACTCACAAAATAAACATTAAAAAAATGAAGAAATGTAAACTGTTTAGTTCAGACATTTTCTGTTCAGATTGAAAGGTAATCCAAACAGAGGGGCCAGAGAAACTAAAAGCCTTTTTCCCCCAATTAATTCTCTGAGGAAAAGAGCATAAATAACCAGGAACCAAACCAAGAAGAACCTTATACAGAGATCAGAGTCATCCAGTGCGTCCATTTTCTTTCAGTACTGCTTGACGGACAAACCCAGGCTGGAGCCGTTCCACCCCGACAAGACCAGCCTCCAGAAATACCCGATCACAGAGTTCCAGCCTGTTTACTTTGTGGCTGAGAGCTTTGAGGACGCCAAAGAGAAAGTCAGGTACGAATAAAAATAAATAAATAAATAAATAGTTGCAAGGTCTGTGTACAATAAGTTAAGAATATGTGCTGAATTTAAACAATGTGTCTCTTGTGCACAGGAAATTTGCCGCCACCATCCCCAAGCCTTTCTCAGTGCGCTACAACCCCTACACCCAGAGTATTGAAGTGCTGGACAACACCCAGCAGCTCAGGAACTTAGCAGACAGCATCAACAGTAAGCAGCAACAGTTATTGTTATTTTTATTTTTAGGCTTTAATAAATTTTATCTAAAGCAAGTGCACTTTATTCAGGTTCTCCTTGTTATCTCTAATTGAAAAAATAGCAGTTTATTGTTTTGTTGGCGAGCTCTGGCTAATGGTATTAGCATAGCAGTTGTGCTAACTGCTATTTATTCTAGCAAAGTGCATAGAGTTGACATAAATAAAAAATAAAAATAAATAAAAACATAGAAAATAGAAACTAAAAACATGACTAACATTAGCTAGCTTTACTAGCATTTGGCTTTAGCAGAATGTGATTTTTGTTTGGCTAATCGTCAAGAAAATAGAAAAATCATGCAACTGAAGGAGGCACAAGCCAAAATGCACAGGTGTTTATTTAATGACTCCAGCCTGTTAAATTAAACACCTTTTACTTTTTCAAACCCATTTGATCTGGATTTTTTTATGTGTTTTTCTGCATGATTTTTCCATTTTCCTTCAGTAATCAGTTCCCTTTCTAGTGCTTCATTTGTTTGAGGGACACCAGTAGCTTACATCCTTTCTCGGTTTTGACCCTTTTCTTTCATTTCAGGTGAAATGGGGAAACTGTGCGAAGCCCTGAGGAAGCTGGAGTAACTCCACGTGTGATCCGGGCTGACATCATGATAACGGTTCACATATTAAACTGCTGGCCTCTTGTTATGCCTCTTACCGTGCATGCGAATGAGCTTTCTTTGTATTAAAACAAATATGCAATCCAGCTAGAACAAAAAAAAAAAAGTCTTTGTATTTTAGTCAAGTGAATGAAATGTAGCCTCTTAATAAATATATGTATGTAAGAGCTGAAAATGTTACCAAAGGAGCTGCTTTACAAAATACAAGCATTTAATTTGAAATCAAATGTGAACCTTTAATATGCTGTAACCGTATGCGTTTTTTTTTCTCTGCATTATATAACAGCAGAGCTTTTCTTTCATTCACTTTTATTTCATTTGGATAAATTAAAAGTTTTGTATGTGCATGAAACAAATAAATATTTCTCCTCTTGGAATTTCTTTCTGCATCTGTCCTCCATTTCTATTCTTCCCCTTTACCTGTGAATGTTCCTAAACAACATCCGGGTAATGGTAATGAAAAGAAAAAAAAAACTGGAAGCTTTGAACATAACTTCAAGCTCTCATGGGGGAGGACAGATCTGCTTGATGCTGACTGGGTAGAGAATGAACGAGAGAGAGGAGAGGAGGAAACAACCTTCATTCATACCTCTGATTAAAGCAGCATCTAAACATGATAAAAAGAAGAGAACATAAGTGAATGGTAATAAATAATAATAAAAAAAAAGAATGGATAGAGTTGATTGGAACAAATCAATTAAATATATTAAATGTGGATCATCCCACAGATACTTGATCAGTTTGGGATCTAGTGAATTTGGAGGCCAGGTCAACACCTTGAGCTGTTGAATATCCTGCTGCCATAAAGGATGGTCATTATTATGGGATGGGGGGTCTGGTCTGGTCTAGATGGGTAGTACACGTCCAAGTAACATCCACACAAATGAGTACCAGGTCCAAAAGTTTTCCAGTACTTCTCCTATCAGTGGTCATAATGTTGTGGCTGATTGGAGTAAGTATATACAGTATATTATCAGTGTGAAAAAGGGATCAGATTAGTGATTACTCCTTTAAAAAGTTACTTTATTTTAAAGGTAAGTTAGTAACTAAGTTACTTTATTAGTTACATTGAGGAGCTTCTTCTTACATCTTCTTACATTCTTCAACTTATTGGTTTTGCTCTAAAGTTTTGACTTAGAGACTTTTAGCTTTTTAATATTTTTTTTGTTCTTTCCGGGAGGTGAACCTCTGACCCTCTGACCCTTCGGCCTCCATGCTGACCTCTAACCACCAGTGGCGTATTTCGCTTGTCGCATGCGTGACGTCACTACCCGAGAGCAAGAAGAAAGCAAAAATACCAAATGGGAAAAAATAGTAACTTGGATAAGTAACGTTGGGTCATATATTAATATTGGATTATATGGATTTTTAAAAACTCTCCTTCGTCTTTTAATATATTATGTAACATTTATGTAACCCATGATGATGTCGTGTCTCTGGCTGAATGGGTCAGTCCTCCCTCCTGATGGCACCATTTCTACCCCACAAATAGATCTGACACCGTGACGCACAACAGGTGCCAAAAAAGCCAAAAAAAAAGAAAAGAAAAGAAAAACGCGCGGGCTGTACTTGCGCAACTCATCTCCATCCATCCTTCTGATGTGGGGGGCTATTTAAACCTGGGCCGCGGAGGATGCAACACAACCTGTTTGCCCCCTCCTTGTCCTCCTCCTCCTCCCTGCGTCCCCCCGGCACAGCAGACAGATGAAGACGGACGGCGTGGTGCAGACGTTCAGCGCGCGGAAGCAGAGCCTGATCGAGGATGCGCGCAGGGAGCGCAGCAGCGGCTCCGCGGGCTCCCCGGGGCCCTCCCGGTACGGAGACGGCTTCGTGTTCGAGGAGAAGCTCGGCAGGGTGACTCTGAACGTCCTGTTCGCCCTGAGCAACGGGAAGAACGCGGGCTTCTTCAAAACGGGGAAGATATTTGAGGTAAAGACGGAGTTTTCAAAATATAAGCGGCCTCTGTGTCTGCGAAATGATTCTACATTTATTTATTTAGTTATTATTATTATTATTATTATTAAAATGAAGTCATGTTTGTGTTGCTGAAGTGGGATGAATATTTTATTTCTCAATTTTATTTTTTTTTAATTAGATGATGACATTTTTTTGTGGCAAATCTGAAAAGTTATCTAAATTAATCTAATTTAGTTAATTTAACTAATTTAAATTGATCCTATATGATCATAAAATCCTATTATTATATTATTACATAAAAGACTTTTTTTTTTTTTTAACCACTACACAAACATCTATTTATAATATTCACATTTGATATGAGAAGTGATTAGATTTAATTTGTGCTAAACAGTTTAATTATTCACAATATTCACATATTCGAGTATTTTAGCATATAAATAAATTAATCACACTTTTAATAATCATTAAATATATAAACCTGTTTCAGAAAAAATTGATTTAATTTATCCTCTCATCAATTTGAGGCTCCGGTCTTGTGTTTTGGGTTTTATTTCAAAGAAAATGTGATTTTAGTTTTGCAGGCCTTGCGTTAAAAGGTTTATTTTGCAGCCTTGTGACGACACAAACCTCTTCCTCAAACCTCCGCAGACCTTCGAAGCCAAGCTCCTCCACATCGAGAGTCGACCGGGGAGGAAGTCGAAGAACGGCGCGGCCGACCTCGAGTTCTTCATGAGGTGCGAGGTCCACAGCTCGGACCTGGACGTGTTCATCAACTCCCTGAAGAGAGTGGCCGACGACGTCCGCTCCATCCCGGAGGAGAAAGGCAAGCGCTTCATTTTACTTTTCATTGTTCCTCTTAAGGAGCTCCTTTTAAATTAAACGCTCTCCCTCCGTTTCCTCCACAGTCCCCTGGTTCCCTCGACAGATAAAAGACCTCGACAGATGCAACTTGTTAATCACTAAATTCGACCCGGACATGGACCAGAACCATCCAGTGAGTTTTTATTCTTTAAAACTATATTCAAGAATATAACTAAAGCCTACAGATGACTTGACTTGCCGTCTTCTTGCAGGGATACAGTGACTCAGAATACAGAAAAAGACGAGCTGCCATCTCAGAACTCGCCTTCAGATACAAACAGTGAGTCCCATCTAAAACGAAACGTCTCCTCCTCTTTTAAATATTCTTTCATTAACTCGTTGTCTCTGCTGCAGGGGGGACCAGCTGCCCACGGTGGAGTACACGGCCGAGGAGATATCGACATGGTGAGTCCGCACACTCACGCATGCAGGTGTGTCTGTGGAGGGGGGCGACTCGAGCGCGGTGTGTTGACGGTGCCGTGTGTGTGATTGTTGCTTTTTAAGGAGGGAGGTTTACCGGCAGCTGAGGAGCATCTATCCCAGCCTGGCCTGCAGACAGTTCCTGGACGGCCTGCAGCAGCTGGAGAAGGAGTGCGGCTACGGGGAGGACGGCATCCCGCAGCTCAGGGAGATATCAGCCTTCCTGAAAGGTGACAAGATAAATGCATGTTCTGGCTTTTCTATAAAACACTATACCACAAAATACCTAAATCAACTGCTCCAGTGTATTGCAAACTCAAATACATATTGAATTGTTAAGTTACAGAATAACAACAACCAGTCCCTGAAAAAAAAAGAAAAAAAGTGTTAAATTTCACAGCAGCATTTGTATTTCAGTCACCTAAAATGAGTTTAACTCTGCACCAGAGTCCATTGCCGAAAACAGCCATTTTATCTTGCAGAACACAGGAGTTGCTGTTCTACCTCTGCCTCGATCAGACACGTTGTTTGTGTGAATGTGTGACTTTGGTTGGTGTCAGCATGTTCGTTCAGATCTTATTTAGCGTGTTTAAAAAAACAAGGCGACGCGGCGGTAGACCAGGTGCTCTTGTTGTGAGGAGTTAAATTACTGCTTTTGACAATGGAGTCTGGTGGCTTTGCAGAGAGCGATATAACTGCTTTAGTTTACCATCAGAAAAGGCTTTTAAACCTCAAGATAAAACAGCCATAATATTTTAAATATATAGTACAACTGCAGTATCCGTTGTTTGATGTGATTTAAATCAAGTTTTGCCTTTAAAGCTATTTAAGCCTCATGTGGAGTGCTTTATGTTGACTTGTTAAATGGTGAAATCTTACTGCTCTGATAGACGGAGTAAAGGGAATTATTAAAAAACATATATTCTGTGACTTTTTTTTAATTTAATTGTCCAATGTTTGTGTCACTTTAGAGAAGACAGGTTTCCAGCTGCGTCCGGTCGCCGGCCTCCTGTCAGCCAGAGACTTCCTGGCCAGCCTGGCCTTCCGGGTGTTTCAGTGCACGCAGTACATCCGACACGCATCCGCACCCATGCACTCGCCCGAGCCGTGAGCACCCTTCTATCTGTTCATTTATATATTTATTAATTCAGCTGCTTCTTTCTCTTTTAACTGCTTTTTTTTTTCCTCAACAGAGACTGCTGTCACGAACTCCTCGGCCACATTCCCATGCTGGCTGACAAAGAATTCGCCCAGTTTTCTCAGGTAATTTACAGAACGTTTGCTTTTTAATCTGTGATAATGTGCATGGGATGTATCAGCTTTAATTATTGCTCCGTGTGTCTGCAGGAGATTGGACTAGCCTCTCTTGGAGCCTCAGATGAAGACATTGAGAAGCTGTCAACGGTAGGATTTGTTTGCCTTCACTGCCACCTAGTGGCTAGAGGAGATATCTGCAGCTGATGTTAAACCCAAAATAATCTGGATTACTTTTTAACCTGTGCTCTTTGTCTACAGTTATACTGGTTCACCGTGGAGTTTGGCCTCTGCAAGCAGAACGGGACGGTGAAAGCGTACGGCGCAGGACTCCTCTCCTCTTACGGGGAGCTTGTTGTGAGTTTGCTCTATAAACTTTAACGTTCAAATGTTTGGGTGCATTTGCCCGGTGTGTTAACACTCAGTGTTTGTCCCGTCCCTTTCAGTACGCTCTGTCAAACGAGCCGGAGTACAAGCCGTTCAACCCGGAGGAGACGGCGCTGCAGCCGTACCAGGACCAAACATACCAGCCTGTTTACTTTGTGTCCGAGAGCTTTGAGGATGCAAAGATGAAGCTGAGGTATTTTAAAGTAATATTCTTAAAAATGACAAAAATGCACCAACAACAGCATAGAAGAAGAAGCCTTCTAGCAAGGTTGTAAACGATGCAAGTTTCCAAAGATTTGGAAAAGTATCTGAGAGAAAAAAATGCATGCAACACATTTTATAGGTCTTAAAGTTACTAAACATGTTAATCTACTTGTCCATGGTTGAAATATTACTGACAGTTGATGGACGTGAAGCCACCAGACCTTTTCAGCTGCTGGTCTACTGATGTGTCCCTTTAAACATGTTAATTCAGATCTAAAATGACCTGTTGACTCTATAAAGTCACACTATAACACAAACTAACTGAAACGATTGCTCCAGTGTTCAATTACATACTGAATTATTAAGTTACAGAATAACAACAACCAGTCCTTATGTAGCTTTCAAAGTGTTGTTTGATTATGAAAAAAAAAATCATGTTAAATTTCCCAGCAGCAGCATATGTATTTAAGTCGCCTAAAATGAGTTTAACTCCACACCAGAGTCCATTGCCAAAAATGGTCATTTTATCTGTTAGAACATGGGAGGTGCTGTTCTACCTCTGTCTCCATCACATACGTTGTTTGTGTCAATGTGTGACTTTGGTTGTTAGATATTCATTCAGATCTTATTTAACGTTTTTAAAAAACCAAGGTGACGCAGTGGAAGACGAGATACTCTTGTGCTGTGAGCTGTTAAATTCCTGCTTTTGTCAATGGAGTCTGGCGGCTTTGAGGAGAGCAATATAACTGCTTTAGTTGACCATCGGAAAAGGCTTTTAAATCTCAAAATAAAACTGTAGTATTCCTTGTTTTTTCATCCATAGCAGTTCATGGCTTGGTTTTCTTACTTCAGTTTACTTGTCCCAAAAAAATATCCCTTTTAAAGTACTCGGTGGGGTTTAAAAACAAAAATGTTTACATGCATATTTATTTTTAGCTTTAGAAATATGTAAGTTAAATTTAAACAATTAATCTAAAAACATTTTATACACCCCTAGTTAGAAGTAAAATTTTCCTCCACTGTTGTTGGTGCAATACTGCCACCTTGTGGAAATATGAAACACTTGCCAGGACGCCTGGTGACTCCACAGGTTGCTTTCTTTTTTTTTTTTTTAATGCTAAGCTTTGTGCATTAATTTATTTCCACAGGGAATACTCTGCCAACATCAAGCGCCCCTTTGCAGTTCGCTACGACCCCTTTACCTGCAGCGTGGAGGTCCTGGATCAGCCCAGCAAGATCCAGAACGCTCTGAGCCAGATGAGAGAAGACCTGAAGACCCTTCACAGCGCCTTGGACAAGCTCAGCTTATCGTAACATGAACCGACTTCCTGCAGAGATGTGCGAGCAAAAGACTTTTGAGTAAACCGTCCGTGAACAACTCAGAAAATCAAAATGTAGTCACATCTGTCGGGCTCATTTATTTATGTGTACAATGGAATATTTAAAGTGAGGATCATGTAAAAAGAAATAAAGGTTTATTTTCATGAAGAAATGTCAGCGTTTTACATCCCAGAAAAGGCAGAAACAGATGAAATAAAAGGATGTTTGTCAGAGAGAAGGAACCACTACAATACGGGGCTTGAAGACTGTTTTCTAGCCCTCAAATCCAAACCAACTATTTCCATTTGGAAAATTCTTGGAACCCATTTATCTTCATGTGTTATTAAGCAAAGGGGAAGGAGCTAATTATGAATGATTTAAGTATCATGTTGCCTCTGCTGGTCAAGGCCAGAGCCAGCGCTGAGGCCCAACACGTCGGTGGGGCCAGGTCACCGGGACCTCGCAGTCGACCGCAGAACGGTCCGCAAGGCTGCACTGCTGACAGATGCTCTTCTTTATTTCTCTTTCTGCGTGCGACCGGGGGGAATTTGGCCTTCGAGGGGTTTTTTGACGGACGTCCAGTGTTTTGATCTGCGAGCGGGCGACAGTGCATATCGATGCATTCCCTTCAGGAGACAAATCATCGCCATCTGCGCGATTCATAAAGCATCAGCACCATCAGGACGGTGGCTGGCAGAGGCCTCGCGTCGGCCACCTTGTGTTGGGAAGCTTTCCCTTCCCATAATTCCACTGTACAGTAAATCAAGCCTCCCTGGGAAAAGCTTGTGTTTGCAGAGGAGAAAAAATTGTGTGTGAAGAAAGTGGAGGGAAAGAGTGATCTACTGCTTGACAAGTGTGCAGCGACACACACACACACACACACACAGCACACACGGCAACTAAAAAGTCTCACTTTATAAGTTCTTGTATCTCGTTCTGCGCTCCAGCACGTTCAAATCCACAAATCCCCACAAAATCGCCGCCAGGATCCGAATCTGAAAACCCCCCCCAAAAAAAAAAAACAGGTTGCCGTGGCAACCGGGCGAAAAAAAAGGAGGATTTTCGTGCCTCGCGGACTCGCCACAAATCCCAAACTCTGTATCATCCGGACTCCAACCATAAGTGCTTCCTTTTATTGATGTCAGGGGACCGTCCCATCCCCACGCTGGCTTGATTGAAAGCAGGGTCATCGGGTTCATTTTGTCCTCAACAGACATGTGCAAAGTACTAGAGACCCACACTAGAGTAAAAGTACAAGTACTCGATCAAAAAAGTGACTTGAGTAGAAGCTGAAGTGTCTTTAAGTGGAAGTACTAAAGCATTCAACATTTTTTGTGCTCAAGTATTGCAAGTAGTTTATTTTAATATTTACTAATCAAGTACTGAAAGGAAAAGTACAAGTATTGTGTTATGTAGCTATTGAGCAGTCAAAAGTTTGAATGTGATGGTTTATATTATTTCAAATGTTAAGCCTCAAGGACACGCAGAAGAAACAAGGACAGGATTGTACAACATAGAGTACATGTACAGTAGAGTAGGCTGTCCATTCGCAAAATGCTGCATGAAATGCTAAATTTAAGATGAATACAAAATAAGTTTAAATTACCCGTTGGGGCACTACGTTCAACTTTGATGTAAACTGACAAAACACAACGATAGAGAGAGCTCAAAACATTGAGACCCAAAGCAACAGCTAATGTTAGCTAGCGAACGTGAACTCGCTAGCTAGCTAGCTAACATTAAGTTAACCAACGCTAGTTAGGCACTAATAATACTAATATTCGCCAGTAGTAACCATAACTTTGATTTACAGTTTTGTATATCTGAGCGTCTTGCTAGCTTGACGTTAACTAGCTAGCTATTGCTAAGGCTTTAGCCTATTCTTGCCTTACCTTGGAGCAGATGCTTCTTTATTTTCTTGAGATGTAGCTGGAGTGGGGCCTTCCACAATGTTTGATCCACTTAAGGTACCGCTCCTGTTGGGAAGAACACGAGCCCTATACCCCCCACCCGCCAAAATCTTGGGGTACCTAGTATTTAAGTTAAGTCGGCAGACAGCTTGACGGACCTTGTTGTCGTAGTAACGGTTGTTAGGATATACATTGACTGTTTGGGGGCGGGGTTTTGCGAAAGCAAGTAACCGCGTAGAACATAAAAAATGTTTTGGGGTAAAGGTATTAAACTTATTAAAAATATTTTGTTAAGTAAAAGTGGAAGTAGGAGAAAAGATAATACAGTAGAGTACAGATACAGCATTTTAGTACTAAACAGTCCAGTATTGAAGCAGTTATACTTCATTGCTATACATCTCTGGTCCTCAAAATACTCTGAGAGGTGCTTGTGAATCTGAATGTCTGAGTCCGATAACCAACGAACAGAAAGAGAAAAAAGTCTTTTTACCAACGCTTAGTAAGAGCAGCGAGAAGCCAAGAAAGAAGAGTTTATGCACGTGCATGAAGTCAGGAGAAGAAACGGCTGACCTGGCTCTGCTCAAAGTTTAAGAAAGATTGGCTGCCAACGCCTCTAAAGCTGAATGATTGTTCCTCTTTTGTCCAAGTTTAAGAAAGAGAAAGGTTAAACTGACAAGTTCTGGCTTTGGTGTACGTGTTGAAACAATTTCTTGACAAACGACTTCACGCCAAGATTGGTTAAAGCCCTGGATGTAACCACAACATCTGGAAGATTAAAACAAAATGACTATCCAGTGGTTCTGAATGCTGACGGTGATATCAGAAGTGTGAGGCGCTTCACAGCGGACTCCTGAGAGGGTTATGTGGGATCATGGGTCCTTCAAACCCTCATGGGTCCTGGATTTGAAGCTCAATGTGGTGCCTACGGTCGTCGCCATATTGATTTGGCTTAACTCCCCAGTTAATTCAAAAATGGGCAAAGAGGTGGAGCGAGAGGCATGACATGGCTAGACCACATCCTTTACTTAAACTAAATAAAAATTATATAAAACTCCCATACAGATTATATTAGCCATAAAGACCACAATTCTTATTTCTAGCAGGCTATAAAAATGTCGAACATTTTAACATGAAGGTCTTTGAGGATTGACTTGGTTATGGCCTCAAGTGGAAATTAAAGGAACTGCAGTTTTTGTCATTTGTGTGTCTTCATAAACTATTCAGCCCTAGAAATTGATGTTTGAGAAAAAAAAACATACAACTATAGAAGAAGAAGTGGATGTTTACAGAACCTCTAAACTTGTGAAGTGCCCTCTGGTGGTTGGCTGTAGTAGATCCAAAGCGACGCCTCCTGCATGATGATGGATGGGAATTGGGCTAAAAAAACTAAAGCACATTTATTTATTTTTCAAGGATGGTTTCTGTCATTTTGGGTAGATATGTTTCAGTGTCCAGTTCATGTATAAGTTTCATTTTTAGTTTTTTAGTTTCATAGTATAAAACAGAACATAGTAATGATTGACAGTTGCCGTTGACAACCCCCTCTGTGAAGTGAAGCTGTCCCAAGATGGCGCCACCCATATCACTATTAGAGCATCAGTGTGGACACGGCCTCAAGTGGTCATTTGATGAACTTCAGGTTTTGCTGCTTCTTTTTTTCAGCCTTGAAAAGTTGACATGTGAGGAAAAACTGTGAACAAGAGGGAAAAGAATCTGCATTATTGAGATAAAGCAAGGTGGAGGTAAGTTAAATGTATCTGGGATAAATCCATCCTGATGCCACCCCAAGGCTTCCTCTCATCTCTTGTAACTGCATATAATTGTAAAAAGGGTGTTTGTTTACATCTTGTCCATAAAACATAAAGAGGAACGAGGGTATAGAGAGTAGACAGGTGCCATATTATGATCATCAAACTCCAAAAAGCAATGACGAAGCCCTTTTTTTTTTTTTTTTTAAACCAGCTCTGTCCTACGCCTCAAGATCAACATAATTGCTTCATTCTGGGAAAGCATCGCAAACAAACCAGCCGTGAGATTAAATCAAACACAGGCCTCAAAGAGCCTCTAATCTCTTTCTTTGTTTCCCCTCATATCATGCGCCTCATTATTTTTATTTGCTCTCTCTTCGTTAAACCCGGGCTTTACGTTGGCAGGGCCGCGGAAGAATTATCTGAGGGGGAGATTAGAAGAAAGTTGGTAGAGGATTTTCGAGGCGGTCTGATCTCGCTTTCATCCATTTCACAGTTTGTTATTAGTCCGCACACACTAACGCAACAAGAGATCAAACTTGTTTGCAGGGCACAATAGCCTCATTCAGGTTACATCAAAAGGTGAGACGGAGGGCCCCCGAGGCCGTGACATCTTGAGGACGTGCTTTCAGGAACGGAGGAGCGATTGTACGATCTCCAAGACGGATCACATGTTGGGAGAAGCCGGTTCACTGGTGCCATTCCGCTAGCCGGCCATGAGATGGTGTCCTCGAGTCGCTGGATTTGCAAAAAAAGCCTAGAGTCATGACTCATGTTTCTGAGGAAAAGTGTCTCAGCTAGTGATTCCAGTCCCTCGTAGAGCTGTTTTCATGCCCTTTGGAAAACATTCACGAGTTAAAAAAAATGGCAGCCCCTCGCTCTGACATTGACGTCTCCGTGTTCGACACAGCTGCTCCGACACCACTTGCACCTAAAGCACGGCGAACTTGGAGAGCGGCGACCACATTGGACTTGTTCAAACAAAAGTTGTGGACCAGGAGAGCAGTAGCATGTTATGCTTTGTGGATGGCGGTCAACTTGTCCAGTCCAAGAAACATACAAGGCTGATGAACTGGTTTGAAAGAGTGGCGCTCTCCACGGCCTTCTCCTCACTCGGTTCTGTCGTACGGAGACGTGGGGGCGCACAATACGGCCCAGTGTTTCGGGCTGACATATACATTAATAAAGTCTCCTGCACGCCGGTCCGGTCCAACGCTGCACCCCCGAAGATTAAGTAAGTACATCTGTGGAAACAAGTGATCAGCTGTCACCTCAAATGATTCATGATCAAGTTAATTAAACGAGTGCCCGCTCGCAGCTTAGCCTAGCAGGCATGTGACCGCTTTGAAAAGTGAGATGGTGGTTTTCTAACACATGGTATTCCTGGGACACTACAATGAGTCCTTGTTTTACCGGAGGGCACTTCAAGTAGCCGGCCAAATAATCCCCCGTCTTCCCCCGTTCGGTCTGTGGTGTGGAGCGGCGATAATCATTCACCAAGGTAAGGTGATGCGCACCTCTTCCCTTTTCTTTTTTTTTTTTTTTTCCTCTCCCCGCATCCTCAGCTTGCACGCCACGAAGCTCGGGGTGACCTGAAATGGCCTCAGACTTCCATAGCTTCCCAAAGCTGTTCATATGATTACACTTCTTAAAAGCTCCCCCCCACCCTCCCCTCCTCCCTGGGGGTTTGTCCAACAGCTGGAGCGCGGCCAGACCTCCTAGTTTTTCCTCATCTTAACCCTCCTGTGGATTTTCTCCACACCACAGCAGATGGAACGGCCCATCCAAAGATATTCTCTTGATATGATTCAGAGCCTGTCACGCATAGTAAGAAAACCGAGAACCGGGGAGGGAGAGAAAGCACCTGTAGCGCGATGATCACGTTGACTGGTGAAGTGGAGAGTTGGCACCGATGCCTCGACGCATTCCTTTGAACTACAGCTCCCTTGGCAGGACATAACAGACAACTGATGTAACTCAGAAGAAAAACAAGCTCTTCGCCGAGACCAGACCAGCCTGCTGTTTATCTGTAGCTGACCTGAAGGGGTAGTCAGAAATGAGAAGAACAAAGCTCGAGCACGCAGCCAGTTTCCATCAAATTCCACACAAATACTCGGAGAAAAAAAAAAAGGAGAAAATATTTTATTGAACGTTCACTAAGACAGAAAGAGGATCTAGTTAGCCGCCAGGGGAAAGTGCTGCACACATGGGTTACATTTCAGTCACCCAAAAGCAAAGTTTCCTGTCACCGCCAACCACACAGAGCGGGAGAGTCCGGTGCCAGCTGAGGCCCGACCCGACTGAGGCCGATCCGATCAACACGGGCTGTAACGACATGAGACATGCGTGACATGAGCCTGGAGCTGCACAGAACAATAAAAAGATAATAATCTGGACTGTGCAAAGGCACACACTGACCTGCGGGTGGCCAAGATGGTGGATGAGTAACTGACTATTGATCTTTCCGGGACATCCAGTTGTGGCGAAGAGGTTTTCGTTGGCTCGAGACCACCTGAGGAAAAGAACAGTGCCCCTCTGAGTGTCATTACATGATAATAGCCTGCTAAATTTAATGTCTTTATTCTGTATTTCTGCCATTTTTTAAACAAATTAATCGACTGAAAAATAAAATGAAAGCTAACTGAAATGGACTGGTGTTTATTTTGAATATTAAAAACTTTTCATCTTGTACCTTGTGGTGTTTTTTCTGTGTAAATGCCAAAAGCCTTACTTGAACAACCGTGCTTTATCTATGTGCGCCGGCCTTTTCTCTTGTGGGTAACTGCGAGAAAGAAAGACAAAACATGATTTAGACACATCCCAAACTAATCCATCGAGTAGAATCCGTGGCAAGCGCTCCCTCACCTGGAGCGAGTTATATCCCAGATGAGCCAGTCGTTGCCTGCCACGGCGCCGACTTTTATCGTGTTGGTGAGGCACCAGTCGGCCGACATGAGCGGAGTGCAGTCCAGCGACAGGATGGCCTGCTGGGTGACCAGGTCGTAAAAGCGAATTGTGCCCTTCTTCTCGGCCACCATTAACTGGAGGCGACAGACGAACATAAAACAATGTGAGGACGTCAAGTTCATTCAGTCTTGAATATGGCAACTGTGGAACATGTGATGAGCAGCTGCCCCATATACCGGCCACCGAATGGTGATCGTGGCCTAATTGACCTGGACTAAACCTAACCCTAACCCTATGACACATTGGATTGGTTTGCTGCAATGGAGCTAAAGGTCTAGGGACATATGCAAGAAGAAGAAGAAGATGTAATGCAACTGTAAGTGAAGGTCCACCAATACTTGAGTATAAGGAGATATTCCTCGGGGTCTAGGGTTGTTTGGGCTAATGTAGGAAAAGGTGATATATAACTTGGATATTGAGAATCATGGAATTTCACTATTGATGGTAGACTCTATGTAAAGATGGAAAACCCTTATGGTTTTGATGCTCAATGTGCTGAATCCGGACGCCGCCATCTTAGCAGTGCCTGACTCCACATAACTCCCAGCTAATTCAAACATGCTTAAAGAAGTGACTTGAGGTAAATGATTAGCCACCTGTAAGGGCCTGTCCCAACCCCATGTGAAATTTAGTCACTGGCCATAATGTAGTGTTGCCAATTAGCCAGTCGTTCGCGGCACCTGAAATTCCCAACTTCCGTCAACACACCGGCGTGACTGGTTTTCAGGTGCTGCGTGGTGTTTTTTTCGCCTAGCAACGGTGCTATGTCAAAAAATATAGTCCCAAGTCTTATCTGCCCTAAGTAATCCCTTCAAGTTAATTGCAGTGACATTTGATGTGAACATACAGGTCACAAGTAGTAATTAGGAAAATTCTTGAGTTTATTTAGCACTTTTGTGGATGACTGGCTAATTGGCAACACTATATTACAGCGTCTATGCTAGGATAAAGCTAACACCTGTGCTGCCAAATTTAGGATAAAAACACTTTTTCCTCACTTATCCAACTCTGGAGAATACGGTGAGTGACCAAATTTCACATACATTTTCCTTTTAAAGTCCTACTGTGATTTAAACAAAAGAGTTTAAATTAAAGAGTCTTTCGTATGGCTGTTATAAACCAAAGGGTGTTTTGTACATGTTTATATCTGCTGTAAAAGTCTACGACGACTGACCCTCGTTTAGGACTGGCCTCAAGTGGCCATTTAAGGAACTGCAGTTTTTGCAACTCGGCCTCAAAAAATGAGGCAGTGAAGCGTAACTATAACACAACCCAACAAAGTCAACAAGTAGTTGATCAACACAGCTGCAACTCGCCAACAGTGTATTTGCTTATGCTTGGTATCCTTTGTCGCTTGTAGCGTAAATACAGCACAAGGACCAGCATCGTCCTCTCTCAAGCTCTTCTCAATCCTTTCTATAATATCAGGCTTTTAACTTTACTCAAGAAAGAGCTGTGAACATGTTTGGACCATTCATGGGAATATTGAACATGTGTGGCAACAATCAGGATATCTTTTAAGAACATCCAGAATTGGCAATCAACCTTTAGTGTGGATGCTAAGTTCGCCTCACTTCACCTCACTTCACACCACACCCAAAATACAGCAGTTACATTTAACCAGTTGGACCACAGGGTAAGATCCTATATCTAAAACATCCGTTACCTTAAAGACTTCCTCTGGGTGCCAGCAGACGCTGATGCCAGGAGAGCGAAGTCTGAGCGTAGTGCTTTCATTTCCATCCAGATCCCACACCCTGCAGACATGAATTCAAAACAACAATGAGGATTAAGATGAACACCAATAAAATACAGCACCCTCGTTTGACCTACTTTGGTTTTAGTGTATTGGAACTAACGATGTATTTTAAAGTTTTGTGAGAATCAATTGCAAAAACCTGTGTGGTTGCCTCATTATTGTGAAGGAGATAAAAAAAAAAAAGAAAAAAGAAAACCACCAGACTTTAATCAGTTCCAATTAGTAATGTTACAGCTTGATATGTGAACCTCTCTTGGCCTAAAATCCCTATACAAAATCCACAACCTCTTAATTAACGACAAAGATGGGATTTTAATGCGCGCTGCTAAAAATAGCAACAGATTTTTGAGCTACTCTCGGATGCTTACATAACATCTGACAGAACTCAAATCCCAAAGGATTTTCTTCCAGGTGGACACACAAAGCCTCGACCCAAGCAGGTCTACATATTCTTTGAAGGCTTTTAGTCGTGGCGTTTTTTTCTACAAATTTCTACGCAGTTTTCACTAAATTTGCGGCTCAGTACAAAACTGGCTTTCAAGACACGCACTGATTGATGACATGTTTTGATCCAAGTTCATGTTTGCTCCCCCCAAGTCATCCAACTACTGCGAATCTGTGAGCAAGGGAGGTACAGGGTCCTCACGATTTTTCAGGGAAAAGGAGTTCTTTTCTCAGATTTAGGCCTTCAGCTGTGAAGACAGACCAACTTTTGCTGGACTCCTCTTACATTGAAAACGCCAGCCTCGCATTACATGGAGCTAATGATAGCAGGGGAACACTGGGGGGAGGACAGGACCCTCGCCCGAGTCTACGTCACGCTCCACTCGCATTACAGCAAATGTTTCGCTGTGGGCGGCCCACTGCCATTCATTTTCTGCGGACTGAGAATGATCGGGGGAAAGAGGAGTTGAACGGCATCCTTCCTTACGCAAGTGAAACAGATGGGCCTCGGAGCCAAGCACGTAAGGGGTTATGACGGATCTTGATCAAAACGATGGTAGCTCCAACAGCTAAATAAGACGTACGATAACAGAGAAACACCACGGATGTAATGAATCACTTAGATGGAGGGAGCTGCGGTTCCTGAGACCTGGATCTCTGGTTTACCACATCTGAACGATCCCTGAACTAGAAGAAAAGGTGGAGATGGGGGCTGCAAGTGTTTCTGGGAATATAAAACAAACGCTTGTGAAGCATGGGAAGGCGCTGATTGATGAGGTCACGCAGAAGACATCATGTAACAAAGCCCAAAAAGTACCTCCAAAGACCATCTAAATGTCAAGAGTGTTGTTGGAGAGATTGATGTCCTCAGTGGTGTGGTGTAGGGGAGGACATGCCCCGTCTCAGATGAAGACCTCAGTAAACACTCAACTTTCCCTGCCTCGTATCCCCTGCAGCAGGACAGAGTCCCGTCAAAACTCCAGCTTCTATTCCTTGCCCATGTGCAGAATCAGCCAGAGCCTTCATTGCGCGAGCATGAGTGAGGCTGAGAAGGGGAAAAAAGGAGAAAACCCCCAGACCACATCAGGAAAACAACAACTAAACCCTATTCTTTCCGTCCCCTAGCCAAGGAGAGCTCACTTGCATGCTACACCACCAACGGCCAAACTGTGGTCAACCACTTTGCCCTTCAAACAGAGAGCACCGGCTCCCCGAAAAAACATAACCTTTGTCGAATGAGGTGAAAGACGTGAGATGTGAAAACATGCGTGACCACCTCTAATAAAACATAGTGTAATTGCTTGACACTACATCAAGCAATAACACTCTGGTTCCATGTACAACAGAGTTGAAAAGGACATCCGAAGTCCTGTATTGTGTTATCTAAGTGAGGCCAAAGTGTTACGGTTTCTCAGTGTTTTCAATAAGTGGAGGAAACGGGAAATGCCGCGAGCACTGTGTGATCTGATTTATTGTACAGAGCAGAGTAAATAATCGAAGGTGACTCTCTGGAGGGAGAGAACTGGAAGAGTCGAACAATTTAATCCAATCCCAGTGCCTCGCGGGGTCATCCTGTCTGTATCAGCATCTATCCTAACTGGACCTACTCAAGATTTCATTTAGATTCGAAACACTAACATTATCTTTAAAATCACATACTGTTGAGAGAGTTACTGAAACCATTTGAGCTCTGAGTCAGCTATAAAACATCATCTCCACATTATGATTCAGAGCATGTAAAAACTAAGCCTTGTTTCCACCGCAGGAACTTTCCCCAGACACAAGGAACCTTTGGAGTGCATTTGCGCCTTTCCACCGCAGGAACTAAGGTCTAAATTAATTTCCAGGAATTTATTTTAATCCCTACAGGCCCCTGGTCAGGAGGGGGGGTAGTACAACTTTGAGGGTTGAGTTTGCAGCATAGAACGTTTTGGATTGGTCGAGCCTAATCTTAAGATGCAGTGGAAATGCAGACAACCAGCGGTCCATAGGAATCATTTAGTTCTCTTGAAGAAAGTTCCTGGTTAGCATGCAAAGATGCTGAAATTGTATACTAAAAGCAATGGATACAAAGCCAAATTAAAACTAAATAGACAACTTGTTTGTGAAGATTCTCACTTATCCGGTTGTGATACGTCTAAAAAACTAGTTTGAAGATGTTTTACCAATAATGCAAGTAGCTTATTTAAGGATCATTTAAAGTTATACTTCAGCGCTGCATCATTGTTACCAGAGTCGTATATTAGAGACAGTCTGTCCAACTAGGGAATGGACAGTCTGAGCTATCTCTCTATGTTGATTGGTTCTGAGTTGGTCGTGTGTTTCATGGGCGCCATGTTAGATACATCTAACCGATATTCACCCATAGAGAAGTGGCAATAACAGAAAATAAAGTTGGATTAAAAGTTATAATTAAGTTAAAAGTCATAATGTGAACCTTGATCTCAAAAAGGGCCAACACTGCTTTACAAATGAATTAAGTTTGAAGTTAACCTAGCCTAATGCTAGCCTTATGCAAGCTAGTTATCTAGACTAAAGGCTTAGAAAAATAGCAGCTAGCGTCATATATACTGTGAAACCCATGTGTTCATGTAATTTGTGTCCATGTAAATAAACAAATTTAAGTGACACGTAACTTTACCTCGGTTACTACTAAGTTATTATGGCTAGCGTGCTAATGCTATAATGATAATACTAAATAACAGTAACAGTAGTTTAATTTTCACTATTTCTGAGTAATTCCAACCTTTTAATGGTGATTGATGAACACGCAGACTGAGGAGAAGGTAAACACAGCTCCATGACTGATGAGGTTATTGGGCTACAAAGCATTTTACAGCTCATTAAGATATTTAAAGTAAGTAGATGCTGGGATATTAAAGTAAGGGCCTTTTACATATTGACAGACACTGGCAATAAATAAATAAAAATAAGACATTTATTTCAACATAGCCCCACAGGGTTACACTGTAGAATATTCCCTCCGATGTAGCAAACATGGCGCCATGATTTGAGTTGGCCAGACTCTTCTAATATACCGCTCTGTTTTTGGCCAGTCAGGTTAATTTTTGTTTCCAATTCGTGCTTCACTTTCAACAGTGGTGATACAAGTCATACAAACGTTTTTATTCATCCAAAACAATCACTCTGAAAATTGCGAAGATGGAGAAGCAGCCGGAAATACTAAAGCAGAAACATGCTACTACCAAACAGACCAATCACAGCTCTTGCATTCTGTTGTGTAATTGCATTTCTGGATAACTGCACATCAGCTACACTATGCTAGGGTGCATAAAGTCTTGGCTGTTGCCTTAGCCACTACATCAAATTAACCCAGAAGCCTAATCCGCCCATTAGTTCTAAATGACTGGTTAGGGAGTTTAGGTGTTTCTAGGAACATTTGTAGACGGTGCCCACTTGAAACTCACACAGCTAGGGTCTGCTAACAAAACAATACTCATCTACAGTTCAAAGATACAGATTAACCTTTGAGGTGTCTTCGTTTTCCAGTTTAAATGGTAACAACCCATTAATGGCCAAAAAGGTTAAACCTGTCTCTAAACAGGTGGAGGTGGACAGATAACCACCTACAACATAGTCTTACAATCTCTCTAAACAAAATGTTTTGCCCGAATCCTGACATTTTGTCTGGTTGGTGGATTACTATTAATTGTGGAAAAAGTCCAGTTTCCTTTGCTTCAGCTTTATTTTCAGATAAAACTGAAAGTATGGCACCAAAAAAGCATGAGCAAACAAGTACTGGACGAAGCCAGAAGACAGACGGTTACTGCACCCAGATCTCATCTTTAACCAAAACAGGTTGAAAAAGGGTAGTTTGAATTCCCAGTTTAGCTAAATGGTACATTTAAATGGTTGAAATAACTCATATGCATGGAACAGCTACAGTAAATCAATACACGAGAACACTGATTATTACTAAACATGCACAAATTCAACTGTGCAGTTGTAGTTAACTGAAAGTGTCTCTTAAGGTGAAGTTTCTAATCCACTCAGAACATGAAGGATGCTTGCTTTAATCTGACAGGGTTGTCGAGGCAAATCAGCCCAGAACCACTCAGAGCATGGATGATGATATCATGCTGCTGCAATTTGTTTCACTCGCACAATGTAAGCAACCGAGAAGAACAAACGGATTATCACTAAGAACAGGACAACGCGGTCTAAACCATATACATAATGCATAAGCAGCAGGTGTGCGTTATCCCGAGTTCACAGGCGAACTCAGTCAACCCCAAATCCCCCTCAAGACGCTGCAGTGTGCCCCTGCGATCTCTAGGTGGCACGTTTCCCCACGCACTCCACCCTGCTCCATCTACAGTGTGAGCCGTTCAGAGTGCATGAAGCAAACTCCCCCGAGGAAGTGGTTCCCCGCCTAGATACTGCAGCGTCAGGTTGCAATGCTGGCAACAGACAGGGGTCCCACAACTGCAGGGGACAGCGATGACCAAACTAAGCAAACTTATAGTAGAAGCAGTCCTGCCAAACCTAACAAGAGCAGCAGAGAGGTCATGAGCCTGTACATGCAGACATAAACCTCCCTCCCTTTCTGCAGGACCACTTTCCTCCTCTTATGTCAAGGCCCAGTTTGTGTGGGCTGACTGGAAGGTCCACTCCTGTTAACTTGATCTATCCCCTGTTCCGCCTCTGTCTTCCTCCCGCGTCCCATATTTTCTCAACATGACAGAATTTAAATCTTTCAGCAGATGGAGCGCACTCCTGTTTTCTCTGGCCGGTCAGCGGAGGGAGGGGGGAGCCGGAGGAGAGTGGATGGGAGCGGAGGAGACTTGTTCTACTCAATCTTGTTCTACTACGACAATCATCACGCCGGTGGCTGTCACGGTGTTTTATAACGGCGAATTGTAAAATGTTTGTTTGAATCTGTAGTTTAGTAATCGCGAGAAATCCCCGCAAAAATTAATATTACAAATATCAAGGTTCATATTTTATTGGGACTTTTAGATTTGCAATTAGATCCAGAATATCATTAAAGAAACCTATGAAAAGTTCTCTTATTTAAACGATTCTATGCTCAGCTGATTAAAAGATTAGTTAAGAAGTCAAATTAATTGCAATTAAACTGTTTATTTTAATTTTAACCTCCTGAGACCCAAAGTTTTTTCTCACATTTTTAATTCCTCCAAGATATTTGGGATTAACAGAACCTAAGAAGTATTAAAATTTATCATCTTTGAACGGGAAATAGTTTTTAGAAAAATAAAATATGTCCTCATATGTGGACACTAGGATTATTTCATTGTGTAATGCAATAAAGTCACCAATGTGCAACAAAAAAAACAATTTCAATACCTGAACATGGTTGTACAAAAACAGGATTGCGAACAATAAAGTCCCAACATCCTCAAAAGAGTACTTGCTAATTAGCGACGTTGATGCTCGTTCATGGAATTTTTTTGAAATTTGCGCGTCATACCAAACTAGAAAATCCAAAAAGCATAAACGTTTCAACCGTAAACCTTGCTGAGGTTTTGTACCTTTTCTACTTTTGTCCCATGATTGGCTGTAGAATGACCCTTTGCTACCACTAGATTTCAGACAATAAAACGTCCACTTATGAGGACAACGGGTCTAAATGAAGCACAAACTTAAAACTTACAGTTCAGGGTTAGACAGATTAGACATTTGAAATTAGGATAATTATTTATTTATTTATTTATTTAATTTTGCAAATTTGTTGAGAAACTGGCATAGTTAAAATGGTCATGTTTGAAATACCACAGTGAGCTGTTGGATGAGGAGCTGCAGGCAGCCCATATCTAACTTCTCAGTAAGATGCACTCCTTCCACCATCCTGTGCTGGTGTCAGGCTCATAATTAATCAGCCTCTTAATTAAAACAGCAATAGATTGTCTTAATGAATTTTTTTGATGCCTTGACAGGTTTAGGAAGCTTCCCAAATCACCCGCATTCCTCATCATCATAGTAACTATGTCGGTAGAACTTTTATTTCGCAGTTTTCTGCTGTGATTGTCAGATGTTCTAATCATCACGGTCCTTTCACTTCTTCTTTCTTCTTGCTCGTTTCTAGAGAGAATGAATCCAGACGGAAAAGCAGGTCTTGTGCTTTGGAGTCTTTTCCTTTGAACCTTGGATCTCTTCCTTGACTTCAGGTGTCTGTGAAGTGGATTCCTCCACCACTTCTTCTTCTTCTTCCTCCTCCTCCTCCTCCTCCTCTGGTGCATCCGTGAGTTGTGAGGTCTCTGTATGGAGGGCTTGATGAACCTCTTCCATAGAGTTTCCTGAGCTCCTTCGTTCGGGGATTTGTAGGGTCATGTCCTGCGAAAGTTCGGAGGAGGACGTCTCGTCAATTTCTTGGATGACGTTCTGCTCGGCATTCAGCATCTGGTTCTCAGCTGCACTGTCAAACTGAGACTGAACTTGCTGCTGAAGGACAACATTCTCCTGCTTCACTTCCCACAGTTGAGTTTCATACCTGTGGTGGATCTCTTCGTATGAAACTTTTAATCTCTCGAGCTGACTCATGAGCAGCCGATTTTGACTTTTCTCATGCGCCAACTCTTGTTCTGTCTGTTCCAGTTGTTGTTGTTGCAGTTTGATCCTCAGTGTTTCCTCTTGTAAACACTTGGCTTTCTTTTTGCGTAAGTGCTCTTTCAGCTCTGTGGACCTCATTGGTTAAATATTCCACCTGGTTCCAGAGAGTCTTGTTTTCCTTCTCTTCTGATTCCAGGTTTGTTGAGAGCTGTGAGGCCATTTGATTATGGAAGACACCATCCTCCTTGGCTTTTTGGAGCTGAACCTTAAGCTCCTCCATCTCTTGGACTCGAGCCTCCTGTTGTTTTGTCACGTCCAGTTGTTGATCGAGCTGTTTTTGCAGCTTGATCCTTTGTGTTTCCTCTTGTAAACACTTGGCTCTCTCTTTGCGTAACAAACTGGCCTGCTCCTTGGCACTGGTTTCTGCCCAGTGGACCTCATTGGTTAAATATTCCACCTGGTTCCAGAGAGTCTTGTTTTCCTTCTCCTCTGATTCCAGGTTTGTTGAGAACTGTGAGGCCCTTTGCTTCTGTAAGACACCGTCCTCCTTGGCTTTTTGGAGCTGAACCTTAAGCTCCTCCATCTCTTGGACGAGGGCCTCCTGTTGTCTTGCTTCTTCCAGATGTTGAACGAGCTGTTGTCGCAGTTTGATCCTCAGTGTTTCCTCTTGTAAACACTTGGCTTTCTCTTTGCGTAACAAACCGGCCTGCTCCTTGGCGCTGGTTTCTGCTCTGTGGACCTCATTGGTTAAATATTCCACTTGGTTCCAGAGACTCTTGTTTTCCTTCTCCTTCTGATTCCAGGTCTGCAGAAATCTGCGTGAGCCGTTTCTTCTGGAAGACACTGTCCTCCTCTGCTCTTTTGAGTTGAGCTTTCAGTTCCTTTAAGTAGCTCTCCGATCTTTGGAGCTCCATGCCAGATAGAGAGTCATGTCTTGACTTCCCTCTGACTCCAGGTTGGTAAAGACATGTAAATCCTCTTGCTCCCGCATTGGACTGATAGAAATACGGTAGTTGGACCAGTTGTTGTAGAAATGTAGAATGAAAGTCACTTCGTATCACTGCCTGAAGACGCACTCAGTAGTTTGTCACTCGTGACGCAGTTTGGAGCGAAATTAACTAAATGGAGCAGATTTCTGGAGGATATATAAATACATTGCCTTTGGTGATGGCATCGAAGAATTATGACATCAAAGTCATAATGAAACTCAGACTCATGACATCACAACCATATCCAGTTGTCATGCCAGTACATCATTATCATCACAACCACGTGACACCAAAACCACGCGACACTATAACCTCGTAAGTTGTTAAGACATATCAAAGAAACACACACTAAATGTAACAAATTAACACTAAAAAGTCATAAAATCATATTATCATTGATTTACTTTTTGCACCAATTCTGTCTGAACATTTGGTTCAATGTCAACTTTCAAAACCCCTGTATTTTGTTCTGTATGTACCTGTACTAGTAAAGTTGAATCCAATCTAAAATGTCACAGTAAATATAATATTTAAAGCAGCTAGAAAAGTGGATTAATTTTTTTTTTAGTATTAGTATTTTAACTTTAGCTTGCAAATCTTTATAAATACCTTCTTTGCACTATTTTGTATATACTTGTGTTTTTGTTGCACTGATTAGGAGAAGCTCTCTAATCTCTTGTACACTGTATAATGACAATAAAGGACATTGTATTATATTCTATACTATACAGAAAGTAAAGCAGAGCAGAGTTGCGTGTTGCAGGAGAACCAGGGGCTGCCCCTGCATTGACCCCCGCTACTGACACACTTTTTCCCTCTTCTAGCCTTAATTGAAAAGGAAAATTTGGGGACCCTGTCACAGGCCCCCCTTAGAGAGGAAAATCTTTCTGGAGCTAATTGGATTTCCATATTTAACCAATTAACTAGAAAAGCTACAAAGCAGCTCTGTGCTTACGCACAGTCACACTGGAGCATGTTGTGCTTAGCGTCATGTTTCACTGTGGAAACACTGTCAGGACTTTCTGCACCATTAACAGAGAACAGAAATGAAAATCAGAAGCTGGGAAGACACACACACACACACACACATGGAAATAAAATGACTTGGACCTGCAAGTGTGGTCATCACTGACGGAAGCAATTTGTTTCCCCTCCGTGGGCTCAAACACCAAATGGTTAATGTAGCTGGTGTGGCCCTCCATCACCTAGGAAACAGCGTGGAAAAACAATATGTTAAAAAATAACACAATCAACAAACTGTTAAAGGAATGTTTTGTTGCTTTACTACTGTACACTGGCTGCAGCTTCGCCCTCTGTGTGTGCAGCTACATTTCCTGTATCGCTAAGTACCAAAAGTCAGCGCTAAGTAGAGAAAGCCGATGCCAAATGACAAGAGCAGCTCTGGCCAATGTGCTCCAGATGTTGCGCTACCTTGACTTCATGCCTCTCCTGGAGATCAGAAGTCAGCAAGCGTAGCTTTCTGTCAGCTGCAGCGGTGCACAATCTGCGAAGAGAGGGAGGAAGAGGAAAAGGAGGAGAGAGTATGAAAATAAACAAAGGGAGAACATCAAAACAGAGTCAGACTGTACAGACCCAATGACAGACGACATCTCTTTCTACATACATGCCTGCAGCTGCCTAGACTGACACCTCTGGATGAGGGTGCCGGTGTGTGTGGTAGAAACTTGGACGGGGATCAGTGGAAACGCTGCCAGGGAGATTCTAATTGCAAGCTAAGATAAACACGGAGAAAAACAAGAATCCTCACGCCATTTACGCATGTCTCTGTTCAGAAAACCTGCGCAGGGCCAGGCAGAGGACTTTCCCCTCTAATCAGCCCCGGTATACACCAGCGCCTGCAATTATTCACACAATTACACTAACTCACTTATGACAAGAAAAACACACACATATCACTAGAATAAACAGACAGCGGTTCACACATTTTCAGTCGCAGGCACAGGCGGATTTTGGCATGGTGTCACTACAAACACCCATAACATGCTTCAGGGTCTTACTGCTCCGGTAGATTAGATTATTTTAGGATGGGCCCTCTCACCTTACAAATTAGTGTTTGTTGTAAAGCATGGAACATGTACCGGTTCCTCTCGCCTTTGTCTAAGGCACTTTTAATATAAAAGGGAAACTCCGCTGGATTTCAGTGCCAATAAACCTTTGTTTTTTTTAGTGCTTTAAAAAAAAATCTCTGTGACAGATGAGAGACACAAGGACTTATTCTTTCTCCTGCTCTGACTGGAACGCCAATTAGACTTTGTTTGTTGCAAAATAAAGTCCAAACACCTCCTATTCCAAGTTGAATTAGCCACAAAGTCGCTCATTGGTATAAGATGCAAGGTTTAAAAGCGTATTTTTTCATGTTCTTGCGGATTTAAATGAGAACACAGAGTTGGTTAGCTTAGCTTAGCACAACAGATGCAGAGAGATGTGGTTAAAAATGAGCCTTTAAAGCTTTTTTTGGTGAGTGTAAAGACTTTCTTTAGCTATGTAGCTTAGCAAGGCTGCAGACACCAAATATGACGGTTGTGTAAATGAGTGGGAAACCAACGAGGGACTTAACTAAGCTAGCGTTAGCTTTGCATTTCAGCAAAGCTGCAACATGAAAACATTTAAACCATCTAGTGAGAATTTAATGTTCTGCAGGGAAACTTTTGGACCTGGTATTCATTCATGTGGATGTTACTTAGACATGTAGCACCCACCTAGACCAGACCAGACCCCCACCAGACCACACCACCCACCCTATAGCAATGACGCTCCTCGATGACGAACTGGCCTCCAAATTCACTAGATCCCAAACTGATCAAGTATCTGCGGGATGATCCACCACAGAAACCCCTCCTCTCAACCCACAGGACCCAAAGCCCCCCCCCCCCCCACTAACTAACATCCTGTCACCAGACACCACGTGGACACCCTCAGACGTCCATTCTCTGATGGGTCACAACCGTTTTGGAGGCACAATGGAGACAGGTGGTCATAATGTTATGCCTGATTGGTGCAGTTCTGTCGTTCGCGCTATTGTTCGCCGCGTCGTCCCTGTTCTCATCACGAGCTGCCGTAGCGTTGCAGCCCGAGCCCCCTTCTCCTCCCCTCGTCTCCCTCGCTCAGTCTGGGCCTCCGCTTGAGGTTAGCCCGTGAGAACGCTGCACTTTTCCTGGAAGGCGCTGCTACGTGCAGACCGAAGGGAGGGATGGAACCCGAGCGGGTAGTCATCAGCGCAATAACATGTGTGCACGTCACAGAGCTGGCTCGAGGGTCCTGTGGAGTAAACCGCAGAAGGCCAGGAATTATCGCTGCCTTTCCTTTTCAATTACAGAAAGCCTAAACACTGCCGGAGGGACCGCGGAACCTTCCAATCCGCCGCTTCAATTAGGCGGAAACCTTTGCTTTCTAACAATCTACAGTTAGGCTACTTCCCGCCTGTCCAGAGCCACCTGAAACAACTTGGCTCACATCCTGGCAGCTGCAGTGTGACAGTACGAGGCGGTGATGACTACTTTCACACAGCGTGGCTGCTGTGCTCTCTATACAACCGCCTCTTGTTCTGGTCACAAGGAGAGTGTTTTGAATAATTATCCCGCTCTGTTGACAGACGCAGACGTCAGGCATGTGGAAGTGAAGCCTTGACACCTCCTAATCCTATTCAGAGAGTCTCATGACTTCACGTATAATGAGAGGCGCTCGGGCTGCAGACGCCCCACCGCGCACACCGGGGACTTTTATCAAACACGGGCAGCTTTTTTTTAACGAAATCATTTATTAAGTCGATTAATGAATCGTATTTATAAACGCTGTGAACAGCTGTAGTTTTGGAGGTGCGTCCCACGTCGTCGGCACCAGTCAGACCGAACAATATTTCCACAACGACGTGAATAAACATTTGATCGGCGCGATTCGAGAGCTCTTCCTATAGCCTCCGAGCTAATAGCAGCATTTCCTGTTTCCCCTTTTGAGTGATGAATACAGATTACTGCCACCAGCTGGTATAAAGAGTTATTTCCTGCCATTAAGGCGCACAGTTATTGGCTGTGGTGTTGGCGATGTGTTCGAGTGCAATTTTTGCTGTCTAGACACAGGCGACGTCACAGTCAGCCCACGCTGCCAGTCGTTCCTTGAGGTCTCCGGGCTTCGAGGCTGCAGTTGCATATGTAGTAACTCCAGACATGTGACAGTTTTAAAGCTCAGCAGAATTAACCCGCACTTTATGATCTTCCAAAGCAAACACGCGTTTTGACAATTTATTGTCGCGATTCCCGGGGAGCCAGCGAGACGTAAAAGCTGCTCGAGACTGATAATGAATCACGGCGATAATCCTGTAACCTTTACTTTCGCGCTAATGAATGAATCGTCTGAACGAAAAACACTGAAAGCATTGATTAATTTGATTTTTCTTAGTGGGAGCCTGCAATGGCCAGACGGTGGCTGCCAAGTGAAAAGCGGGGCATCCAGGACCAGAGACAAATAAAAATATACAGAGGTTATAAATGAAATGGCTCCCTACTTTAAACAGCCAACTTTCAGCCCTAATAAGACACTTCCAAGCAAAATGTTTGGCCTTGTGCAACAACAGAGGAGCACATGAGCAGCTCAAGTGCTCTTGCGGTTAATCTTAGAGCAAAAACAAACCAAATGGACTCTTACACATGGATGTTATTTTCTCCCTGCCTGACCCTGTGTGGCCTATTTTATGATTTCTATTGTTTTTTTCCCTCTTGTACTTTAAAGCTACAGCGAGACGACTCCACCAACGTACGGTAGCGTCTCGCTACCCGGCAGCATGTATAACATAACCCCGGTGAAAGGTGGGATAAGAACCTGATGGTTGGTATCCGGTCCAGCCGAGACTCAGGGCTCCAGGCGAGAGCATCGACACGCAGCCCATGATGAAAAGCTCGAAGAACGTTGAATTCGACTCCCTCGACTTCCACGTCCTCCTCCTGTGGGGGCAGATTAATCATCAGAAAGAGAAAGAGAGGAGATACACTGAATAAAAAAAAAAAAAACAGGTTATGCGAAGCTGCATCTCTAACCTGAAAGAGGCAGGTTCCCACAACGACGTACTGGTTTCCCCCGTAGGCCAGGAGAGAGGCAGGCGTACCGGAGCTGAAAGGACTGAACTCCACCACGTGGACGTAGTCCTCACACGACACGGTGTACGAGGGACTGCGGCTGGAGTCCTCCTGCATGTTGTGCGTAGCGTCAAAGCTGGCTTCGAATCAGGGACTCTGCAGGAAAACCTAAGAACGAACAACAACTCAATCAAACGTTTGGGAAGAAATGTCATTTATTTGATCAAAATTAGTCCCCAAGGAAGGCTGCTTATTTTATATATACAAATCTGCATATACCAGATCAAGATTTGTATCTGTGGTCCCTCTCATTCAGCTTGAGAAAATTAACATATGTGGCTATTAGCAATTATTATATTTAATACAATACGATTTTACAACTGAAGGAAATCTATACCTTTGTGTATGTTCTACTAAATGCATAACAGCTCAATCAGACACTCAGACAAGATATGCGCCTAATTTATTAAGTCAGAATGATGTAGAGAGGCTTTAAACCAAACCACGTTCAAATATTTCCATGTTTTGCAGATTCTTGTAGGTACAAACGCGTATGCAATTAGTAAGGCACATTTAAAATGTTTTTACTTAACTATATATGTGAGTGTTCAATTCGGCAGGCATCGAATACAAAAAGAGGTCTTGTTTTTGAGATATGTTGGACGCAAACTCAGAGAAATCGAAATACTAGTAAATAAATGCCTAATTGAATAATACTCGAAAAGGTACCACAGAATCGCTAGTATCCGGGATTATTTTGGCACAAGAGGAGCTACCTATGATGTTTATGTCATGTTACGTGTGCTAACGTTACATCCACAGCTCAAAACTACAAATAAGTGTCAAATGCCATCTGGGAAAGAGCAACAACGTGGTTTCTGTCTGCCTCAAACCTGAGAACACCGCTATGTAGCAGTTAGCCAAGGAAAAGTTTATCTCGACCGTTTTAACACACAACGCTCAACTTGACAAAGTAATAACTCCCCCTTTGTGTTCATTCCGATTCAGAATACGGTAATTACTAATATACTTTACTACCTTATTGTCAATGAACTCGCCGAATCAAATGCTGCGCGCCGTACAAATGTTTTTAATGTTCTTCCGGGTACGACACGGAATGTACCACTGGGTAGAAACGTCAAGGGGGATATTTAAAGCAACGTAAATGAAAACCTCTTAACAGATTCACAACGAATGTACATTTAATTGAAAACTAATGTTTAGAATGGATATAATAACAACTGTAATCAACATGATGTAGACTTTTAATGTTTAATGTACCGGAAAATAATTTGTTTAACGGAGCGACCCGCTGCATTTTGCTGCAAAGTGATTGGCTACAAGGCAGTGAACGTCATCGGCTTTTAAAATTTCAAAACAGATCGTTTGTGTTGTGGACGTGTGTCCTCGGAAGACTGGAGCAATATTAGAGGTTTGAACCGTCCAGATTACATTCTTGTAATTATTTTTTAGTTCGAACTCTGGTAAACTATTATTTATGTGAATACACTGGTGGATTTTTAGAGAAAAATTTATTGAATAGCGAATTTATTGAATAGGTTTGCCACTGAGGCTTATATACAGGCCTGCTGGTCTTGTAAAGTACTTTTTGACTTCCTGCAGTGACATTATTTAGGCAAATAAACATAATACATGTTTAATTTAATACATTTTACATCTGCTATATTTTAAACAGGTTTTGCAGGAGTCTGTACATTTTTGGGGCATAATGGAGGCGTTTGGAGACCATCTCAAGCTGGTGGTGAAGACCTTCAGGAGAGAGTGTCACAGGGTTTTACAGTCTGAGAGGACCACCGTTCACGGAGCCGATGGCATGCTGATGGTGCTGCAGCTGGCCATGGCAGAAGTGAACAAACAGGTACATTTTTTTACCCAAAATTCCTCTCTTCGATTCAGTTTGTAATGCTCATATTTTGTCTCTCAATGAGCAGCAGTTTCCTCACAGCAAACATAAAACCGGTCAAAAATTATGATCACAAAGAAACGGCATATGTCATAATGAATGCAACGCTGTGTCGGGGATCTGCACCACGCAATCAGCCGATCCGTTTCTATTTCGCGAAGGGATGCAAAAATAATAGCAAAATAATGAATTGAAGGAGGAATAAGAGATTGAATGTATTCTCCGATCTGCTGCAGCAGTTATCAGAGGCCCAGAAGCGAGACCGTATGAGCCCAGTTCACATCATCATCATCATCATCATGACATAGTTCAATTGAACCATCAGACCGACCGTCATCACGTCTATAACTGATGACATTACCACAGATTTCCGGCTGAGACCGCTCACGGCTTATTTTTGGATGGCTCTCTGCCTTTGAGCTGATTGGTTCCAGGCCGTTAGTAATTGCTTTCACTGTTTTCTCTCTTCCTGTGACAGCACGGCGGAGACTTCAAAGTGGCTCTGAGTGATGCCCTGATGGCCTGGAAGCACTTATTGTTAGACAAACTTCACCTGCCACCCGCCAACTTTGCACGCTTGGAGAACTATGATCTCATCCGGGAGGCGTACGAGGGCTTCCTGAAACGCTCCAACACCGTGGACCTGGTTGATGTCCTCACCATGTACAAACAGCTGAGACTAGACTCTGATCCAGAGGAGCCTTTGAGCCCGGTGAGCAACAACTAATGATGTTGATTACGAATGATCAGACTGGCTACTGAGTTAGAGATAAGCCCCAATAAGTTTGTCCCTCTAATATTTATTTTTTTCTTTTGCCAAGACCCAGCTGTTCGACTTCTTATCTGGGAACATGGAGTTCCCAGAGTTGCCAGACACGTCGGTCCTATCAACACCGTCTGGTAAAGGCAGACCCCGCTGCTCACAGGTAGTCCTGACCCTGCGTTTGTGCTCTAATAAAAGGTGCAACCTATTTCCCACAAGAAACCCTCCGTGTCTGTTCTGCCCTTTAGCCTCGTATGAAGTTGTTTTAGTAATATGAAATGTGCTTTTCTCCTGCCGGCAGTAATCCGTGCTTTTACTTTTCCAGTCTTCGCCGTATGCAGTTTCTGTCTGGAATCCATCGTGCTCTTATTGACAGGAACTCTATATCACATCACTCCAATTTAAGAGCGCAATGTGAATTCACTTACCAAGCAGATGTTCAAAATGTGACACGACGTGAGGCTGGACAAGAGCTCCCGTAACCGTCTCTTTCCTCCTCGCTTATGTCACTTGTAAATTTACGAGTTCCAGAGAAGGCTTGCTGCTGCGTTACCTGTTATGGAGAGGTTAACACGCGCTGCCAGCTGCTGTTTTTAGTGGTTTGACTCGGGCAGTAGAGCAACCGGAGCCAAAATGTTTGCTTAAGTAAAGAAAATGCCCTTTACTTACTTTTCTTTATTAGTTTATTGCGTAGAAGGTGTCAGTAAATAGAGCTGCTTCAGTTAATTAAGCTAATTTCTAGCTGGAGAGATACAAAATATTCTCAACATAGGTTTAAAAAAGGGAAAGAAAACAATAAAAAATTATTTTTAAGGGTAGCTGGGGCCGACTCTTTTAAAGTTAGTTAAATTTAATAAAATATTCATCCCTTGCCTGAAAAATATCTACGTTAAAACACTTTAAAACTTTGTCAATATGCAGTATGGAGAATTAACCCATCACATATTCATAATTCATAATACAGTTAATTGTTATTACACTGTGCTTTTCGTGCACATCACACAAACATAAAGCCCGCGGGCCAAAAGCTGCCCACCAGAGGGTCAAATCAGGCCCTTAGCATGGACTTGCAAAGTGCGAAAATAACCTAAAGATTGCAATTTTTCAATGAGAACTTAGTCAGAGAAGTGGACAGGACATGAGAACTGAGACCCAGAACTGACCAGTAGATGGTAATGAGCCCAAATTACACCAATTTCTAAGAAATTTCACTTTTTTTGAAGGATAACTACTTAAATGTAAACATTCTTTTAATTAGCTTGTTCTTCTTTGCGCTTAAACAAATGGATGTCTTGGTTACTTATAGGTTATTATGCTGTTGTCTTACTGGTCCGGCCACTCGAGATCAAACTGGGGCTGAATGTGGCCCCCGAAAGAAAATGAGTTTGACAACCCTGCCTTAGAGGAAACCTCCCATATTTTGTAGCCTGTGCTAAGCTAATAAGCATTATTGTGGCACTGATCCCCCACCTCCAGACTTCAAATGACAATCACATGATTTAATAATGTGTTTTCTAATCTTTGTAAAAAGGTTAAAGTGGCGATAAGAAGGGTTTTCTGCTCATACCTGAATTTACTGGTAAACTCCAAGAACGACATGGCCTTGGCGCTGACCCTCGACGTCCCGAGCCGCGCTCTTGGCCGAGAGGCGTTCACTGACATCAAGCACGCCGCTCACAATGGCAACACTTCGCTCCTCTTGGTAAGAGACGTCCGCTCGTCCACCCACGTTGACTTTGATATTCTAGCAAACCTTTAGGGCGCAACGTTTAGAGCTTTTCGTGCTGTTTGCAGGCTGTGATGTCCTTCGTCAGGGCCATCCAGCTCGGAGGGAAGGGCTACGCTCCGGCCGAGTCTGACCCACTCAGGAAACATGTCAAAGGCCTGTCGGACTTTGTCCAGTTTCTAGACAACCTGGAAGAAATACTGGGCGAGATTCCGGACCCAAGGTACATATTCCAGCCTAATCCAGGCTCGCTCTTTGTTTTACTGTTGAGTTTGAGGTTCTGCCTCAATTGTTGGGAGTGAGAATAGATGTTGTGCAGATACGCAAGCAAAGGAAGAACTGATTGATTCAATGCACCATATATGCTAAAATAAAACCTTTAAGCTTATGCATGGAAAATGACCCAATAATACAAAGCTGTTAGCTGCAGAAGTGAGTGCACCTCTAGGTCTTCAGGTTCAGTGTTTCAAGTGTCCTATTTTAGTTAAAAATAAGGGATTTGTCTCAGTCTGATCTTCACAACACATGTTTGGGTAAGGACAAAAGAGCTTTCTGAGGACATGAGAAAAAGAGCTGTTGTGTAATAAAAAATCCACCGATGTTTTGACTCATTTTTATGATTTCTAGAAGAGTGATGAAAGTGGGGTGCAGATATTCAAACAGAAGCTGAGCATCTGATTTATGATTTATGATCGGTTCTCTTCACGCTGCTCAGTTTGATCCCGCTGTATCAGTCCGGCTCTTAAACTACACCTGTGATCATAAAATCCACCTGTCCCACTGCAGCTGATCTCCTCCAAATCCCTGTAATGACTCCCATCTAAGCTCCCAATGATAACATTTGGATTGCTAAAGCATGTTCATCTCTGCTACATCAAAGCCCGTCTTTGTTAAATAACTTGTTCCCTCGTTGGATTCTCTTTGATGAACTATCATCAAACCCTGCGCAGATCATTCTCCATACCATTACAGATTATTTTGGATGTGAAAGCCTCTGGCACCACAACAAAAAAACTGGTAATCAGAAATGATTTGGCCGTTCAATCATGGCGGCTTTGAGGTGGAGCTGTTGAAGGCGCCCCTTTGTAGCGACGTTAGCCCCGGCTCGGCTCGGGCCGTAACAACACATTGTGATGTTTGTGCAGTCGTTTGTTCAACTCTCGCTGCTCTTCTGAGGGTTTTCGGTTCTCTCGGGCTGATGAGAGAGCTCCCGTCTGATGAGACACTGATGAACTCGGCCAACATGTGTCTTTCAACAGGCAGTGCCTTTGCGCTCTCAGCGGAGTACTGTATTTCCTCATACAAACACCTTCTGTGGCGAGTTCAGGGCCCCTTGTTCAGCGAACATCTGTTTTCCCAAGTGATTCTGTTACTGAGCCCCGCTCGTTCACATCGGAGCTGGGTCAGGGTTGGACCGCCGTCCCTCCACCTTACCGCAATCTTTTCTGCCTTTAGTGCACTTGACTGTTAGAAAACGACTATTTAACATCGACAAAAGTCCCCCCCCCAACCATAAACTAAACGCTCTCGGTGCATCGGTGAGTGCGGTGACAGAGCCCAGGGTGACTTTAACGTGGATTTTGGAGCATACTTTCCGATTCACAACTGTTAAGATTGGCAGAGCCGCGTTACGCTGAAATAAAGCTCAACTGGACGTTAGCGCTGAAACAATTACGGCGAGGCCTTAAAGCCGGCCTCGAACTAATTGAAAGTGAAGCTGCCGTATATCTCTTGAAGAACTTCAGGCTAAGGCCCTGGCTTTTCTGGGTTTTCAGTTTTAGGAGAGAGTTATTCATGTTGGCAAATATTGGCTGAACCCCTGAACACCATTAATTCCATCCAGATGAAAACCTGTAGGAGAGTCTGCTCCTTTCCAAAACAAATGCAGACACCCCCCAACCTTTTTTTTGTCTAAACTTATAGCACAATACAGCTCGAGCAGCCTCTGTTAGTAACCGCAATTATGTTGACTTGTTAGCGTATGTGGAGCCAGGCTGGTGACGGCCATCAGAGCGGTGCTGGTGAAGGGACGCGGCAGTGGAGATCCGGTGTACGCTGCAGCCGAAGAGACGACGAAGGAGCTGAAGGAAAGGATCTGCCAGCTACACCAGATCCAGAAGCAGACGGCTAATGCGAGCGGGACGGGGATAAGCCCCGCCAGGGTAAAGTGTAACCGACCTCCTAGTTTGGGCCCCTTGAGAAAGTCTTAAGTGTTCAAGCTCTGATTGAAGTCGTCTTCCTCTGCAGCCAAAGGTTCACGCCGTCAATCACGCCACCGCGTTTGGGGGTCGGGACACGGTGAAGGTGCTGATGGCGCTGCTGGATGAAGAGGCCCTGACTCCGCCGTGTCCCAACAAGGCAGACCTGCTGTCCGAGGACCAGCCCGTCCTCAATGGAGACGAGGGGACCAGCGTCCTTACGTTGTTCAGGTTGGTCACTAGTAGGGGTATCGATGTGTGCAATAAATTGGAAATGGATCATTTAGGTTAATATTGTTTTTTGAATCAACTCATCTGATGTAAATATATACAACATGTATTTTAAGCTGCATTTAAAATGTCTCGGTGAACAGTGTAGGTCTTCAACATTGGGTCCGTGGCCCCTAGGGGGTCTGCAGAGGTACTGCAGGACCGTAAACAAGCGTGCAGTGCTTCCAGATCTAAGAAATGCTCGTCAAAAGAGTGAAAATCTAAGATGTGAAAAAGTCATCACATTAGAGAGTTTGAGTTAGATTTCACTAAGAGTGGGAAAACCCCTGAAGCAGCGATTAGGCCAACATGGGACTCTACAAGTCTCTGCTGAAATCGTATCGAGGAAAATCCTCCCACATCACAGTGGAACAATTTCTCCGGGCCAAAATCTGAAATAAAAATAATATATATAAAATAATAGCCGGTGGTTGAACTTGAGGGCGCTGCAGCACGTTGAAGGTGCATGAAACTGGGTGGTTGATTCTAGTGAAAACATCTTTTCCATGTTGAACCTTTGACAGCGTTTAACGAAACAGCTGATTTAGTTTGACCACGTCACCTCCTAGCTTTCCTAATTTATGTACCACCTCCTCCTCCTCCTCCTCCTCCTCCTCCTCTACCCAGATCCCCCGAAGTGTCTGCTGGATGTTCTCCAGAACCCCTCAAGAACCGAGTCCAGAGCCGACTAGACCTGCTCAAACCCAAGGTAACGTGGGCCCCCTTCGTCCAAGAGCCCCCCCCAAATCCAAACCATCAGTTACTTCAAATTAAATCAGATGTGCAAACACTGAAAATAATGTCTTTACATCCTGCAATTTCTCCCTGGTATTATATTATTTATTTGCTTAGCTGAAGCTCACATCTTAACCGACTTCCACCGTTGCCGTTTGCACAGCTGTGTTTTAGCTCTCAGTGAATCCACGGCGTAAAATGAATTATTTGTGGGGGATTTAAACCTTTAACCAATCCTCATGATGACTTAACATGTTTGCTTAGAGTGCACGATGTAACGTACTTTATGTCTGATATCGATATCTCCTTCCTTACTCTTCTGTTTTCACTGGGATGTTTTCTGGGGTCAGTTTGACTTATATTTTCTTTGCAATCATTATGCATTTTTTAATTTCTCCAAGGTATTTGGGATCAGTAGGACCTAAGAATTATAAAAACTAAGCTTCATCTTCCAACAGGAAGTAGTAGTTTTTGAAAAAAAACAATGTCCTCATATGTGGACACTGGGATTATTTCATTATTTATATTATAATAAAGTCACCAATGTGTGATAAAATACAAAACTGTTTATTTTAATACCTGAACATGACTGAGCAGAACCAGAATTGCAAGCCATCAAGTCCCAACGTCCTCAAACAAGTACTTGCTAATTAGCAATGTTGTAGCTCATTGCTATTGATAAAATTTGTTAAATTTCCAGGTTGTATCACACTAGAAACATTAATAAGCTTTTAACCGTATAATTTGATGGGGGCAACATTTGTCCTGTGATCTTTGATAGTTTTTACTAACTAGTGTATTGACCTTTTGCTGCCACTAGATGGCAGACTGAAGCGTCCACTAACGAGGACAATGGTTTTAAATGAAGTAGAATAAGGTGCAATAAAACCTAAAACTTAATGTCCCCATATGAGGACACATGGTCTCAGGAGGATAGTTGATAAAAATTATCATTGATTGGTATAAACAGCATCAGCCAACAACTAAATATGACCATCACACTATTTTGCAGCATCTCGTTTTGCCCAAATTTTCATGTAAAACCAACAGAAAGTAGTAAATTATCATATTTAAGAACATTTAACTATGAAATTCTTGGCATTTTATCTTTTAAACAATTTTTGATCATTTGTTGATTGTCAAAATGGTAAATTAGGGGGTGGGTACAGGCAAGGATACGATACGTATCACGATACTTGAGTCATGATACGATACATTATTGCGATATATTGCAACATTCTACATAGTTCACTGAGAAATTGTAAATGCAGCTTAAAATACACATCGTGTATATATACATCAGATGACAGTGATAATTCATTGGAAAAATTGAGCCAAAAAACAATATAATAAAAAAAATAATCCATTTCCAATTTATTGCACTTGTACAGAAAAAAATGGTGATGAGAAAAACTTTCTTCTTTCTTTTAAAATCGAAATTATGACATGCAAAATCAATATTGTATCGGAAGAAAAAGTATTGCGATATTTTTTTCCCACCCTTAATGTAGCTATTCTTTAGGTCTACTTGATCTTTGGCCACTACTACCATTAAGTCTGGGATTAAATATTTCGACATGTTTTTCCCTTTATATACTGTCCATAATTGGTTTAATGATGATATACGGTAAATAAATGACACAAGAATTAAAATAATCCAGATATATCAATCTTCATATTGCTGTTTATTCGAGTTAATTTTGCAGGATTAGTTACCACATGTTTCGCTGCATGCCCTCCACAACCGATGAGTCACAAAAACAACAAAAGGCCAGGTTTAGATCTTAACCTAGGTCTAACACAAAGCTGCCGATCAGCTGTGTGAACCCCCCTTTTGAGAACATGTATGCTAAACACATTTTGTGAAATGGCTCCTTTATTTGATTGCGCTAGCAGATGTCATTTTAGCTCCCCACATTCTGGCCGCCTTCCTGTGTGAGTGCGCCGTAATGGTCCCTGGGCAGCTCACCGCTTCCTGAACTCGGCGGGCGGAAGCTTTCTGCATCAATTTCACTTTGAAGATGCCATATCAGTCGCGTAACTCGACTAGCAAGGGAAACTTGAAAGGTTATTGTTTCCTGTTGTCTGCTAAATGACTTTATCCGGCTTCTCCAGCGGTTTCATCATGCGCTGACGTCAACGGGCGCGCACAGAGATGGACAGATTTAGTCCTGGTTTTGGGGCCTTTCCAGGTCTTTCCCTCTGAGCCACAGATGATCAAAACATGGAGGGGGGAAAACTTCTGCTGTTGCTTTTCTTTTGATATGAGTAATGGCGTTTAGGGAAAGCTGCGTTTGATTACACGTTTAATACGGCTACGTGTGCGTGGTGTTTTCGGGGGTGATCGTATCAACCGTGGTAATGGTGCACCTGTTAGTCGTTGTCTCTTCTATCACCTGCGTACGAGAGTCAAAACACAGAGCTGCAGAAATGGCTTGCACCTGCTTCTGGAAGTCCTATCGGCGGTGCCTCGGTCAGGTGTCTCCAGCGTGGGGTCAGGAAGTGTACGCGGGTTATTTGAGGACCTTCCCGTCGTCACAGGCCCGTCTGACCCCACGGTGCCACCCGTTGTAATTGGATTAGACGTTGTACGTCGGCCGTGGTTTGGCCGTGTTCACTCTTCCGCTCCCTCCCATTGCTTCACGGGCGTCTCTGATATGTTTTATTAGCATGCAAACCAGGGGCAGCGTTCGTTCTTTTTTAGCTCCATTATTGAAGTGTGCCTCGGTCTCGGGGTTACTGTTGTTTTAGGTGCTCTTTTAAGAAGTTCTTTTGAAGGCTTTGATCCCTTTGTGCTTTGCGGACCCACCCAGCTTTGCTCGCTGTATTTTTTTTTTTCTCCCCCCCCCACCCCCCACCCCTCATTTCTCCTCCCTACTGTGGCCCACTGGCCTGAAGGGTGAAATCCTTGGATTGTGATAATCCCAACCAGGCGTGGATCAAACAGTGGATGAAAAGCTGTGGATCTGCGTGCGCTCCGGGGCCTGGATTGCAGTCTTCAATATCATTCACTTTGTTAGAACTCAGAAAGGGTTTTTAATGAGTTGCTGCGCTGCCATCGTGTAACAGTGATACGACAGAAGAAAATGGTTTGACTTGGCGCGACATTGGGCTAATTTATGATTCATCAACCCTTATTAATTACATCACTGGAGTCACTAGCTGGTCTGTAATTGATATAAACAGACAAAAAATCACTGCAACATACAACCGGTCGGGCATGACGTTATTTCCTGTAATATTTTGTAGCTCTCTCTTGTGCCTCCAAACAGTAGAGAAAGGACATGGGCCTTGTGACGTTTTCATGCTGCAGCTTTGGTGAAATGCAGTGCAAATGCTAGCTTAATTAAGTTCCCACTCATTTACACAACTGTCATGTTTGGTGTCTGCAGCCTTACAAAGCTGAACTGAAACCAGCAGGGTTCACACTCACCAAAAAACATATAATTGGTGTTCATTAGGCAGCTTCAAAGGCTCATTTTTAACTCCATCTCTCTTGCCCAGTTTCTGTGTTATGCTAAGCTAAGCTAAGCTAAGCTAAGCTAACTGGCTCCATGTACCCGTAAAAAAATCTGCACGAACACGAAAAACTACGCAACTTATACCAATGAGCAACTAATTATAGTTATAGTTAATGACTAATTACAGCTAATTGAACTTGTAGTAGATCAATGTTATTGGTTTTAATGTTATGGCTGATCAGGGTATGTGGGTTAATTAATGAATGGAAAGACTTTTTTTTATCAACTTAGATTCTGATTTATTATTATTATTTGAAATATTTACATTAGGATGGATTCACTGTACTTTATGCTAATGCTAATGCTAATGGCTTTGGTGATCCCCTGACTTCTCATAGTTTTTGTAATGATATCCAATTATTTAAGCACAATTGTTGACCAGTGTTAAGATTTTGTCCTAGTACTGATGTTTAAACACATTTTAATTTATCCAAAACATATATTCATGAAAACGAGTAACTACATTCCCAATAACTTCAACTGAACCTAGTGTTTGGTGCTGATTAAAACCTCACATCTCGGTTAGCTAAGCTGTAGATATTTAAGAATTAGATTTTTTTTTCTTCAAAACACCAAGTAAAGGCAAGTTTTAAAAGCCAGAACATCTTTTGCCACTTTACCCACTGGACATGTCACCGTGCATTTAAGACGGTTTCCTGTTTCTTCCAGCCCCGAGAGAGAGTCATCCGATCCCAGTTTGCCTGCACGTACAAAGAGGAAGAGCTGCCACTCAGCCGCGTGCTGGACTTCCCCAGCACCAGCCAGGTTCCTACCTGCGTGCACCCAGCACCCAAAAATCCCCAGATCACCTCGGCCCTGGATGAAGAGTGCAGCTCTGATGTGAAGGCAGCAGCCACAGGTACAGATTCAACACTTTCAACACACTACAGGTACATTTTGTACTCTGCTGCATGTGGAGAAAAGCTCAAAATGTCAACACAAGCCGTGCTGCGTTCTTTGTGCTGGAGTAGACTTCTATTTCCTCTGACGCCACCCAGCTGGACCGAGGCCCAGGCACACCTTCTCAGCTCCGGCCTTGAACCTTTCCCAGTCCCAGCCTTGGGACTTGGTGCTTACCATCAGCCATTAAATGAATCCCCATTCTATAAAAGCTGCTCACCCCCACATCTGTAGTAAAAAACCCAAAAAGCACACACAGATTTTTTGCCCATTTCCTCTTCTCTATTTTGTTCCGTGGGAATTCAGGCCGCGCTCCATCAGGTTTACATGACAAATGTTGAATTTCAGCTTCGCAGAATAAACACACAGCCTGCGTCGACTCGCAGCTAACGTCAGCAATTTCGTCACAACATTTTTTTCCTTTTTTTTTTTTTTTTTCCTCTAGGAACTTGTCACACTTGCTTTTGCTTTGTTTCAATCTTTGCAGCCAAGTCTACTTCTGGATGTCCGAACAAGGAGCAGAGTGAGGTAGAGCAGGGGCCTGCTGCTCTCAAGCAAACGAGTGGAAATGCCCAAAACAGAGGTGCTGGCCCGGGTAATAGAAAGAAAACTGGCATTCAGACGCAGAGCAAAGGTAACAAGAGGAAGCAGCTGGAATCTGACCAACATGGCGGATCAGAGAATGAGCCTCCGGAGAAGAAACAGGCCCCTCGTGCGTCCGTCAAAGTGCTTGGCAAGAATGTCACAAAGGCCTCGAGTAAGAAGAAGCTGATTGCTGGACAGGGAAAGCTAACCAGCTTCTTCAGAGTTTGATCTTTTTTTCTTTTTTTTTTCTGCACTAATTATGAACTTTGAATAATTGTGGTTATTAGGCAGCTGAAAGTTGTTCAAATAGTTTCCCCCACTGACAAATCTTGTAAGGGAAGTTATGTCTCAATCAGGGCTGCTACTAATGATGGTTTCTTACCTCAGTTAACCTCTTGACAGAATTCATTGTGTTTTATATTGTAGCTGAGTTTTAATGAAATAAAAACCTATATATTCTTTTAATACGTGCTCTGTAGATACATTGGAAATATTTCTTACTCTTTTGTAAGGAATCTCTGTGTCACTAGAGCTAGTGGGTGTTTAGCTTAGATTTTCATGAAGACCAGAAGAAGATGGAAGCGGCTAACCAGCTGCTAGCAATAGCTTTAGCATACAAGTCAAAATATGATATATTAATTAGTGCTTTTTGTCACAAGCTTGTTTGTAGGTGGAAAGTACTAGCAGACAACTGGCTTAAATTAGCTTAAAGATCAAATGAAAAGGCTAATCACCTTCTAGCAAAAGCATCAAATTTTAGTTTTTATACAAATGAAACAGCTAAGACATAACATTTTAATTGACAAACTGCAAACGTTGGGGAGATTTGGTTATTTTAACATCTCGTTTGCTCATATGCAGGCAGCGCTAGCAGATATTTCGGTTAGATTAGTGTAAATACCAGAAGCGGGGGATAAAAACTGCTAACTAGCTGTTAGCTGTAGCTTCATATTTTGCTTTCAGATCAATTTTGTCCAAATGAAACAACCAAATCTTATATCTTGATTTAAGTGACTTTGAGATGTTTTTGACTAACATTTAAGCTTTTGTCAGGATGAATACTAATATGCAGCTAATGCTAGCACATAGTTAGCGTAGACAGGTCTGTATACCAAAAGTAAGGAGAAATGGCTAACTAGCTCATAGCAATAGCTTAATATTTAGGTCACAGATTTCTTTTTTCTTTTTTACACAAAGGAAACAACCAAGAAACATTTCAATTGTGACTTTTAACAAATGCACGTCTGCATGTATGCTAATAGATGCTAGTGCTACGAAATGGCACGTAAAGACAGAAATGTTTAACCAGCTGCTACCAACAACCATAGTGGAATGTGTTAATTAGTGAGTTTTAGAAATACTTTTAAAGTACTTTTTAAGCAGAGCTAATTGTGTTGATTTATGCTAAGCTAATCACCTTGTTCATGTTGGTTCGTTCGTACACAAGTGGTACATGTTTTGCTATCGAAGTCTCTTCCAAAACTGTTAATTTTACTTCATTTTAATCAATTTTGTTTACAAATATTTTGCATTTTTCCTTAATGTAAACTGTTAGGTGCCCACCTAGCGTAGTTCCCCTTTAGACGATGTTTGTGAGATTGTGGGTGGCTGTAATCTGCTGTAATATATGTGAGTTTGGTGTTGATCATTGCACTTTATCATTTATAATCTTAAAGGCCTGTGGCCAGTTGTATTCAATCACCACAGAGTCAACTCTTGTTTTTATTAAACTTTTATTTTGTTTCACAGATTTGTCTGCTCCTTTTTTTTCTACGAGGAAATGCATTTTAATTGAACACACAAGAAAGATTTAATTTATTTATTTATTTAATTTTACAGCACATTCGTGGTCCGGTGGCGACTCAGGGGAGATGCTTATACTTCCCAGCAGGGTCGGTACACCCTTCCTATCATACAACGCAGCACTAGGGGAAGAAAGGAAACGGTACAAAGCGTTAGTTCGTACAAAAATGCAAAAGAAATTAGACAGTTTTCCAGATACGTACTGTCGAGGTCTGTGTTTCTGCGCTCTATTTTCAAGCTGCTCAGGGCGGGAGTGTGGCTCAGGCTTTGGTCTGCGAGCAGAGGAAGGCTCCGGGTGAAGCCTGGGTTCAGCCCGCGGACACCGTGCCCTTTCAGCCTCATGTCCTGAAACGTGAATACATGCGACACGTTAAAGTCCGCGCAGATAACGTGTGACGTGAACTCTGGATGCTCAGTCGCCTTTAAAAGATTCCCCTCGTAGCGCAGGTGCTGGGGTCTGCTTTTACAAGTCGATCCAGGCCCCAGAAACCCCAAATGGAAGAAATGCGTTCCCCATATTTTTATTATATCACAGTGGCCCGTTTTGTTCTGCCGCTGCGCTCCATCATGGCTGCCTGTTCCCCATTACCACAGAGATAACCACTACGTTCACGGCCCACAAGGGACGCAGTCGTCAGATAAACTCTTTACTTGTCGCCGCCAAACGTTTGAGGGCGATCCCATATATCATCATTCTTCCCACTGTGATTTCAATAAATCTTTATGGGCTCGCGATCATTTGACCTTTTCGGATAATAGTATTTCCCGGTTTTCCAACGCTGCTGTAAAATATTTTTATAGATGTGTATGAAATATTGACTTAACAGTAGACACGAGGACGGTGGCCAAATTGAAAGGGGTCAAGTGTTCAGTCGCAGGATGGAGATAATGTGCTCTTTGTTGTTGAACTATGGTTAGCTTGCGGTTGTTTATAGACATAAATCTCATTCACTGAGTGGATATGATGCGTGACTGCCATTGGCAGGGTAGTATTAAGTTGAATGACTGCAGAGAGATTATTTTATTCAACTCAAATCCTCATAATTGCTGGAAAATTCAGATTATTATTATTTTTTATTATTTAACAATTAATTAACAATGCAAAAACGTTCCTTCACCTAAATGACATGTTTTCCTACCTTTTGTGGTTTATTTTCTTCTCACTGTTTGAATTTCTCATTATGTTCAAGGATATTTAGCCTTGTGATGCTTATTTAAAGCGTTTAAAGGAAAGAATTAACAAAATCGTCGGTAGGATGCTCAGGTAGGATCTGGTGCAGCAGTTGCATGATGGGAAATGTAGTAATGCAGGTATTTTCAATGTCTTTTTTTCCAATGCTGTGAATTGAACTCTGTTAATCTGCTGTGTTCACCTGCTAGCTTAAAAAAAGTAAAATATTAGCACTGGTAAATGCAACTAAAAGTGACATTTTTTTTTCTTTATGTCGATGACCTGTGCCACATATTGTAAGGGCCAGATCTCTCCTCTCCCTACAGCAATCAGGCCGTCTGAGGACAAAGACTGAGAGGCTGAAGAAGAGTTTTTATCCCCACGCCAACTGTCTGCTCAACTCTGAGCCTTAAATACGACTTTATTCACACAGCTGCTTTAAAATATTGTAAATTCATTTGTGCACAAGTTTACGATCCAAGTTCACAGTTTATATTTGATTTGATTTGATTTTCCTAGCCATACATCCATGTTTTTTTTTTTTATTTTGTGTGTTGTATTACTTATTATTTTTACTACTGGCTGCAGGTACAACAATACATTTCACTGTGGATTTTACTATGTATAAATCTCATGTTATCTATCTCTAGTATCCTCATTAGTAAATGATTAATAGTGGGAAGGAAATACGTCTAATAATCGCTTTCTCACCATGAATAATTGGTTTATTTCCCTATAAATAAGGCTAGTATCGCAAAACTTACTGAGATGACGATGATTTTAGGGCTCCCGTCTTCATCCCTGGCGTTGCCGTCCAGCACGATGTTCCGCCGGTACACTGCAGAACCCAGGGCTGGGTCCGTCATGGGCTCGTCTTCGCCCAGCATCGAAGCCAGGCCTTCTTGCTCCGTCGCCCCATCGTCCACTTTGCTCGCAGGCATGGCCGTGGTGACGCAGCGGCTGCTCAGCTCGGAGAACAGCACCAGAGCGAAGAGGACGGAGTGGACGGACATCATGGTCGCTGCAGTATTCAGTTCTCAGGACTTTGCTCTGATCTTCCCTGAGCTGACGACTGTCGAGGCTGCGCTCTCAGCTGCTTTATATACATGTACATGCATCGGTGCAGAGTGGCATTTTGTTCTCAATTTTTAAAATGCTGAATGTAAGAAAGTCATCACGTCTCCTGCAGGGATGCATCAATCTCAAAGGCCAGGAGAGTGACAGGAAGTTTAAAGGTCGGAGCAAATGTGGCTTAATTCCTTTAATAAGAAGGACGGGGATGAAAAGCTGTATTTAGTCTGTTTGGAGAGGAGATGAATTCAAATGGGAGAGAGGGGTCAAGAGGGCTCACATGAGGTCGGGAAGGGCAGGAAGTTATTGTGGATCTTTTCCTTTACAGCTCCACATGCTGAAATTAACCCAGCAGGTGATAAAACACAGATAGAATGTGGCTAAGAAAAAAAGCTCAATGAGTGGACATTTCATTTACTCTCTGACAAAGATCTATGAAAAACTATCTGTTGGCATCGGTGATGACACACCACTGCACAAAATGGCAATGACTCAGAAAAGCTGGATTAATAAGTGGGAGAAAACGAGACGATGTGCAAAAATACCCATCACCCATTAGCTTAGCTTAGCATAAAGACTGGAAACAGGGAGGAATAGTTAGCATGGCTCTGCATGCAGCTAACAAACTCATCTTTTCTGCACCTATTGTTTCAACCTGGCTCGAGGGCCAGGGGCGTAACTACAAATTGATGTGTTACAGTCCCAACTCTTGAGTTTCGTGATTCTTGTGAGCACAGACTCAACAAAATATCAACATAAGGCTTCATAAATCCATTTTGTGTTTTTGTTAGTCATGTTTGCACAATGGTTCTTCACACTGAGTTGTCTGCTGATGTAACTTTTAGGTGCAAGCTGCAATACTTCGACAGTTTTTTCGACGGATTGGTTTGGTCCATACACTCACGGCACCCAGAGGACTGATCATAGCGACTCTAACCTGACACCATTGTTCCTTCTACTACTAACCTAGTGTACCCCGATTAAAGTCCTGCCAGAATGCAAAGTACAGCTGATCGTGAAGATATTTTCCTGATCATAATCAGTGGAGATACTCCAGACCAACTTTCCACTGCAGAACATTTGTGGGCATTTCTGGCCTTATGTTCTGTTCGCACTAGCAAAGAGCAACAAGCTACGAGCCATTTTCAATGGAAGCCATTAATACAAAGAGAAATGCATCAACCAATCAAATGCATTTGTTTCCCCAGTTTACTTTTAACCTCCCCTTCACATTAAGGTTTAGGTTTGTGGCAGCTTCTTATTCTGCTTCATTTAAACTTTTATGCTAGTCGGTGTAAAAAACATGATGATTCATTCTGCAGCCGATCGCGGGACAAAAGTGGACGAAGCACAAAATCTCATCATATTTTACAGTTTAAACTAATTAATTTATGCCTTTTAACTTTTCTAGTGTGATATTACAGGCAAATTCTATCAATAGTAACGCGCTATAACGTCGCTAACTTTTGTACAGCAATGTTCAGACATGAAAATCAACATATTTTGTTACTTATTGGTGACTTTATTATAATTTTGAGTAAAATAATCCCTGTGTCCGAACACTACTTCCTGTTTAAAGCTTAGTTTTTATAGTTCTTAGGTCCTACTAATCCCAAATACAGAGAAATGGAGAAATTACAAATGCATGGCAAACAAAAGCTCAGGTCTCAGAAGGTTAACCGGATAAAAAGACGAAATGATTGCGGCTGTTTTGTGCTTTTGTTGTTCCTGGTGCGAATGCAGCTTTCCAGAGCTGCTAGCATGCTAACATGTTCAATGTGCCTGCGTTTCCTAAATTTATAATTAATTACAGCATTTGGAGACACTTGGTCCTTGGAGTTTGTTATTGTACGGAGAAACCAGATGTCGTTCCTGCTGCTAGCGCTAAGCTAAGCTAACCGGCTGCCGTCGGTAGCTTCGAATCTACTAATCAGACATGTGGTGTTCATCTTCTCATCTGTCTCAGCAAATAAGCAACATGGCAAGCTGTTTTTTTTCCTTTCTTTTTTTAAAGGAGAATTTAATATGCCACAGCTTTTTGATCACGCCTTCGGGCCGTTTGATCGGCTAGCGCCCTCCCAGAGGTGCCTACCAACAGCTGATGATTAAAGGCGGAGGCAAGCAAAAATGTTGACATAGCTCCTCGTAGGCTTCTCCTTGGCTCAAAGGCTTACCTTATTAACATCACAGGAGCTGTAGCGCAGGGGATGGAGAACCAGGACATGAATAATAGCTATTGAACTCAGCTGAAGTGATTTTACTTGGAGCGGTCAGCCTTTATTTTGTAAGTATTATTGTTGGAGGGCGAGGACTTCTACTGAAGGACTGAACTTGTCCACAGGGGAACGGCCGTTCCAGCAGAAGCACAACTGAACTTGTGAGCTTCGTGCTCTGTTGTTGTAACCTTTCTCGCTCTTACCCTCTTTCTGATAATGTCTCCCACCCTTTTCCCCAAACTTCTCCTAATAGACGCCGCATTTATAAACTGATATGGACAGAGGATGAGCATAAAGTCCACGTCTCCCGGCTTATGAAAGGAGAGGATTCACCAAACTATGTGCTGTGTGTAGAGAAGGTCTTTTATCCGGTGACTCTGTCATTTTTCCCCTGCTATAAATTTTCTGAGAAATTATTACCACAATTCTCTAACAAAGAACATTTGCAAAAAAAAAAAAGAAGCAAAAGTCAAATAATCTTATGAAGACCAGATGTGAATCGGTGGGTATCTATAAACATTATTTACAAGTCTTCATGTTTCCACAACACAGCTTGTCAAGTCTCCCAACTGATGCCAGTGGAAGTTTATTCGACTACCGAATGTACCGCCGCTGATTTACAGTCAGCCTTGTTTGCAAGCAGCCTCGTGATAATTGCATCCAGATTTCGGCCTCTTGCATGTTTTAAATTTTGAACTCTGTGAAGCTGCAGAGTTGTTTTTTTATTTTATTTTTTTTTTTATTATTGGCTCTGTCAGCCGCTTGCATCACCTGTCAGTCGCGGGTGCTGTATTTCAATCACACCGCCTACAGCTTTTGTGCGTAAAGAGACCTCAGAAGCCTGGGCTCTATGACATCAGCAGCAGCCGCATTGTTTGATAATCCTCTGGGGGGGTCCACCAGGTTATAGCCTGCATTCACACGCTGCCTTTCATTGCCGATGCTCGTCTTCTCATGAAAACAAAAAAAAAAGAAGAAGACAAACACTGTCGCAGTGGAGTTGGAGTTTCGGTTCCAGAGAAATGTGATGCAGGATGCTTCACGTCGATGTGTGCGCGCCTTGAGCCGAGCCAGAGGCCGGCGTGCTGCATTCAGCAGAGATGCGAATGTACAAAAAAAAAAAAAAAAAGAGTGAGAAGGGAGGGGGGGGATTTGCGTTTTGGGCAGGATTTTTTTTTTTTTTTTTGTTGCCCAGAGAACAGACCATGGTTTCCTGGAACAATGCAGCTGATGAGAGTCTCTCCAAGGAAAATAAGACTCTGACATCATGGGTTCTTAAAGCACACAGCTGAGCCAACACTGCTATAATCAAGCCTCAGTGAATTTCCACTGTCGACTGAAATTGAGAAAGAGGGAGAATCTCCAAATCCTAAGGTTTAGACACTTTTTTTTTTTTTTTTCTCTCACACATGCTTTCATGTTGCTGCCAATATTCCCGTGGTGGCACGATGCACTTGCAGGACGGCGCTTTACACCTGGACTTGGCTCACGATGCACGTTGAACATTTCTCCACCGGATCTTTAACTCGAGATGCCTTGATGCAGGGAACGAATGCTGAAAAACACAACAGCAACGAGCAAAAGCTAAAACACCGTGTGTGTCCTTTTGGAGAAGAAATGAATGGCTGAAGACTGATGAGGCCTCGCAACCACTTTCTCTTTCTCCAGCAGAATAAGTAGTAAAATTGTTGAGTGTAGTAAAACAGACCACAAGGTCATTCAAAAGACAATTGTGTGCTTAAGATGAGGAGTTGAAGAGTGTGGAGAGATTGTGTTTCAGAGCTCAGTCCAAAATCTGTGTCCTTAGATGCACTGGATCCTGCGTGCATGCAGATCAATGGGAAGGGGTTGTGTTCCTTCCAGAACCATTCTGGTTCTGGAGGTTGTTCAAACATCTTTGTGTTTCACTTTTCCCCGACTCCAAAATTAGCACAATAAAGAGAATAAACAGATTGTGTTTAGGACGTATTCATGATTTTCTAAGGATTAAAGCTGGATGATAGTGCACATCCATATTCAGTGGTAACGGTCTTCCAGTATTTGTTATGGCTTGGATTTTCGCCACTGCCCAGGCCTCTCTGCACTCATTCATTTGAAATCTAAATCTTGCAAGCTTGCAACCTGCAATTGGACCATTAGGGTGAGATAATTGATTTTGTATTAGTCATAGCAAGGGATGAAATAACATCCAGGATGGCCCCGATGACCCAGACCTCACCGGCCTCCCTGCTGCTCCACATTCTGAGCCAGTTTATCGGAGGGGGGGGGGGGGGGTTTATTGCTGCCCCACATACATCTGTTTAAAAAGTGCTGACAGTGAGTGAGCTGGAGATCGGCGCTGTCACTGCGAGCATCCTCCAAAGAGCTGAACATGCAGCTCTGGCCTCGGAGAGCACCACGCCCCTGCTCTGTTTGCTTTGGCAGACCCCTCCACCTCTTAGGAAGTATCACTTTGTCATTCAGCACACCCAGCACGCTCGGCTCGGCTCCGCACAAAGCCCCAGCTTGAGTTACGGCTTTATCTGTAGCCGAAAGATTTAAGAGGGACAAACTCGCGCTTAATAATTATCTGCTGTTTATGTGTCTGAATCCACAGGGTTCCTAATAAAAACCCGTATAGAGGTTAGCAGTGTGACGTTGTGTAACAGGGAGAGTAATGTCTTTACAGGATTATGCTTCCCTGGAGGTTTTATAACTTTATGAGCATGCTGTGTAAAAGAACTCTCCAGACATTTCTGTGACGTTGACAAGTGGTTTATTCAGCAGGAATGGTGAACAATTTGTCAGTAATTTTATTTTCTACAGAAGGCAATCGAGCACCATAAATAACAGCGCTGTAATCAAACAGTTTCTTGGACAGTGAGCTTCAGTTAATGACGCTTTCTCGTTAAACAGAGTCGTGAGCTGACTCCCGACACTCTCGAGGCTTTATCGATCGTTTCCTAACAGCTGACAAACTGAAATGTTTTGGATGATTCACGGACAGATGGTTTGAATGTTGGTTCGCCGTTGCAGAAACACTGACGGACATCTGTCTGGTTCACTTTCTGTTACACAAGCTGTGATTGTGAAGGGTTTATTGCAGCCGCAGTACAGCTGAGATAGGGATGGCATCAGTTGGTATTTAACAATCTGTTTCATGACGTAATAATAATAATAATAATAATGATAATAATAATGCTGAGTGAGGCTTTGTTCTCATCAAAAAAAAAAAAAAGTCTTTGGTTTGTACTCAGAAGACCTGGGAGGACCAGAGCTGTCGTCCACCCGGCTTCCCCTTTTTCTCGTTTCAGTCGCCAGGCCGACTGATTTGATCTGAGAAGATTTACGGAGGAGACACCAAAGCACATAGCGAGCGTCAATTTGCAAATGAATCTGATTTAATTAAAAGAGCTGCTAACACGTGGACAGAATAAAATGAAAACTCCTGGCTTTGTCTTAAAGCGAGACCATGTAACCTTTGAAAGAAGAAGAAAACGACTTTGGTTGAAAGTCAAAAAGTTGGTTTTATACGAAATAAAATGCACCCGTGTGTACTTCACTGCAGTCTAATTGTGTACCCAGCAAGCCAAAGATAAAGAATGGTGTTTTAAGTTGGATGCTGGGTGACATTCTACGCAGATGACATTGTTGTGTATATTACTTTGCAAAAAAAAAATTCAAATTCCTTTATGCTAGACATAAATGACCTTTGTAGACTAAGGTGTCTCTCTCTACACAGATGACATTGTAGTTTGTCAGAGGTAAACTCAAAGATGACATTAAAGCAGGGGTCCTCAACGTTTTTCAGACCAAAGACCTCCAAACTGATGGAGAGATTAAGTAGGGACCCCTGCCTACTACTATATGTGTTCTATATTAAACTTGGCCTAGTGCTTTTTTATAAATATACGTTATTATTATAATTTTGCATTCAATATTAAGCTATCCCTTATCCCTTTACTAAAATATGTTGGATTCATGTTAATGTGTATTTAAAGAAATTTAAATTTGTGTGGGGAAATTAAAAAATACATAAAAAAATGTCCTATCAACCCCACCACCTGCAGTACCTCCGGAACCCCCTAGGGGGCCTATTGAAGACCTATGCATTAAAGCATTAGTTTCAAGAGATTCTAGCATACTGTACGTCCACCTCGTTGTCTTATCTGTCAAAACCAAATCTAACATCCTGTGTTTATGAGTTTCAGCCTGGTTATGATGTCTTTATGCTAGGCTAAGCTAAATGACGAATATGAGAGCAGCACTTATTTTTACTCTGCGAAAAAAATAAAAAATACTTTAATCTAGATGCTGTGTGATATCAGTGAGTACATTTGCAGACTATGATGCCCCTCGTTACGCAGACGACACTGTAGTGTGTTACAGGTAAGAAAAAGGAAGAATTTAAAGCCTTTTTGTTTTGGTGAAATTTTGGAAATTCCAATATATAACGATAATCCAGCATGTACCACTTGTGGTAATTAAAAGTTACGTAGTCTCGCTTCAAGTTATTTTTTATGGTCGGTACCTTGACACGTCTGGACAAAAAGCACCCCATGACTTTTAACAATCTCAATACATTTGGAAGAATCACAGTTCACAGTACTTTTGTTATTTGGCATAAGGGATCTATATTGAGAAAATAATTTAAAAACAGTAGAAAAAATAGCTTTTTGCCTTCTTGGGACCACAACACGGTATATTCTTTTTCTCCTTCTTCTTCTTTTATTTATTTATTTATTTAACTTCTCCATGCATTCACAGATTTCACACAGATACATTTACTCGCTTACACTACTACCTTATTTGAAACAGCTTACAAATAAAAACACTATTAAAATGGTGGCCACAAGGCTGTGCAAAAGGGAAGACCTCCAATGTAAGCCCTGCCATCTGTCTGTCTTTAGCCATCTCTTTGCAAGTAACAAACTACAAAATAGCACCATTATACAGTGGATAGGATTCTTAATACAGTTTTGTTATATGAAACCATCATGTACAATGAATGATAGTAATGCATAGGTTAACATAATGGGAGTACTGTTTGATTATACACAGGCAGAGGAGGCAGAGCCAGAGATGAGTTGTCTTGGGTGATTTTATTTTTATGGAGGCCCGTTAACTGTCAGCCCTCATGCAAGGACTTCCCAGAACTGACTTTTCATGATAATTGTGTACGTGTGCTCGAGCCTGTCTCATAGTTGCACAACTCTCATTTACACTGTGTTCGTGTACTGGTATGCGCATGCCGTATCTCCAGGAGGACTTGCCATTTTGGTTGGCAATATTTACCAAATCGTTTGACCTGCGTGTTCCTCCGGTGGACTTTGCAACGGGATGGCGTGGAGTCTCTCAATGTTTCCACATAATGCAGTCCAAGCGACAACTAAAGTAGCAAAGTTCTGAGCCTCCCTAATCTAACAACATATCACAGGCCAAGATCAATCAATCATTAAACTTTCCCATTAAAGTGGCTATTGTTACAGCCTCATTGTCGTCTCATTTAAACTTTGGTTTTTAGCAGATTTGAGAACGTTATCTTAGTTATTCGTGAGAGCAATAACGTTTTATTTATTTATTTATTTTCTCGAGAAAAGCACTGATTTGCTGCCACTAAACTTTCATGACTGGCGCTCGACCTTGAAAACAGGCCGCCCCACAGACTGAAATGTTGATCGCTGGGTAACTAGACTGTTGACAAAAATCAGATTTGGCCAGGGTGGTGACATGTGAAAAGGATGCAGACGACAAACATTTTGCCTGATTGTCGATATTTCCACTCACGTATGCCAAATGGACTTTGGAGCCACTGTTATGACCCATTTCTGACAACCAAACGAGCATCGTGCACCAAAGAGTTCAATGTGGCATCTGGTTAACATGTTTTTCTGTTTTTTTTTTTGTTTGTTTTTTTTGAAAGCCAAATCTAGTCTCTACTCTACTTTCCACTTTTCTCTCCTCCAATGATATAATAGTGTTTGGATTGTAGACTCACTCCTCAGGTTCTCAAGACTTCCTGGGGCTTAAGGGGTGGATCTGGATTGGTCTCAGACTTTCTAGTGACTCCACTTAGTAGGGTTGACTTGGGCTCAAGGTAAAATAACCACAACAATGTTTAAAGTCTGATGATGAACCACTTGGTCCTTGTCTTTTAACATATTAAAAATATCCACAGTAATGCATGGTGCATGAAAACAAACTCTGAAGGTAAAATATCATCTTTGAACTGGGGGTACTAACTGTTAAATGTGACCGGTGACAAAGTATCCCACCTTACTCGAAAGGAGTGAACGAATCCACTCTCTCGCAAGTAAAGGGATTTTTACCTCTGCAGAAGTTCAGGGGACAGGATGGACCACTCATTCTCAATCGCAACCAGCCACTCTCTCTCTCTCGCATATCGGCCGATTAGCCAAGATACGTTTCCACCTTTCCTGGAGCCAGAGGATGCTGCAGCTCACACATGGAGGTATAATAAGCTCTTGTTCGTGTCTCAGCAGCTAAACTAGTCTGTTGCATTGCATTAACAAAGAATATCCTTCCCGATATGGAATGGTGCAGTGTATAAAATAATCACAAGATCCCTCATCTAAGCCTTAAACAGCACTTTGCTCAATCATTTCGAAGAGCTTTTTTCGGGCCATCCTCTTTGTTTTGTTTTACAGTGAACCATTCCACAGGGGTACCAGGTAAGGCCACTCCCTTCTCTCTTCCCAAGTCGCTGGGCATTTGTCCATTTTCTCCGTCCCTACATTCTGTAATTTCTGCCCCCTGTGCTGCCTCGACTTGAGTTTTTCTGATGCACTTCCTGCAAAAAAAAACAGAGAAACACGTAGCTGAATGCACAGCAGAAACACAGATAAAGTGCTGCCTAGAATAACGTGTAAGAGAAGCTGGGCAAAGTCACTGAATGTCTCGTGGTGAAATGTTCCTTGGGTTCAATTTTAACGTATACGCGTGAACAGCTGAGTTTTCCCTCGAAAACCAAGTCACAAATCGTCCTATCTTTAATGTAGTAATCAGGTCTGCTCCAGGGATTTTTAAAATGATTGGATTGGTCATAATTTAGAAAATGAGAATGTAAATCGGCTGGTTTTTAAAGTTTTGTTTATCCAGCCTCTAATCTGCTATGCTATGAATTTGAATTAAAATTTTTGAATATTAAAATAAAAATCAAATAAACACTCATTTTGTTTTAATATCTTTTTCTGAACGGAAAACCTAATGAACAAAACATACATGGACCATAAGCTTAGAGGCTTCTTGGCTTCGTAATTCTGATCAAATACACCATGGATCTTAGACACAGTTTTAACACTTCATGATATGTGTGGTTCATCTTCATCCGTATGTCATGGTGAAAAAAAAAAATAGAATTTCAGGACACAGTGTACAGTAGCAGAGTGGAGCCTGGGGAGTGGGAGTGCCACTGGGTCTACCACAAAAAACACTTAGTTCCTTCTCTTGCTAATGGTTTTCTTTTTTGAGCAAAAAAGGGTAAAAAAAAAAAAAAAAGCGCATGGTTGAATCTTAAAAGGATCACACTGTCCGGCAAGTTCTCGAGCATGAGTCTGCATTACAACATCGCAGTTTCTTTATTTGGAAATCTCAGGACTATTTATATAACTCTGTCCCATTTCAGGATACAGCCTGACCTGCCTTTGAAATTCTTATGTCATGAGAACGAATGTGTGTTTGATAAAAGTTTAAAAAGCATAAAAATGAAGTCAGACTTGTTTGCACGCTTACCTTGAAGGATGAATGACTATGTCCAGATATAGGTCTCTGTGGGAGAAAAAGGAAACTTCTTGAGTTGGATGGATTAATTTATCTCGCTATACAATGATAAAATTAAACCTCTTAAAAATTACAGTTTGATGAGTTTGGAAAGTGCTTAATGAGACAAGAAGGTTGATAACACTAATGTCTTTGTTCTGTCAATAAGTTAGCTTAGCTTAGCAGCTTAGCATAAAGAATGGAAAAACACATTTTAAATAAAATTGCATGTAGCTTTATTTGGCTGCTCAAAGTAACAGTAATCACATAGGACGCTCAATTCTTTATGCTAAGCGAGGCTTATGAGAAATTAGCTGCAAAATCACGCTCACCTTCTTGTTTTTTGTCTTGTCTGGCTGCTGCGCCGTCCTACGCTCCGCGCCCTTGTCCACTTTGTGCCCCGCGGTACTAACCTTGGGCGTCCTCGGCATGTCTGTGTGGCGCTGTGAACGCACGGAGCGAACTGACTTGTTGGTCTTGGCGGGCGCGCAGTACATTTCCAGGCGCCGCAGCTCACAGCTTTGGAAGCAGCACTCGTCCACAATGCCACGCGACCGCCGTGCATTGGGGCCATAGCCCGTTGGTTTACCTGTAAAAGGGGGAGGAAGAAGATTTAGATATAGCTACAGCCCCACGACAACCTATAAGGAAGTCCAGACAATAAAATACATCATGGGTTGTTCGTAGCCTTACTGCTCCTTGGCTAACAAGTGTTGTAGTGACTCTTTTAAAGTGTTTCTGGAGACCTATGTGGCGTGTTTTGCTGTCATAGAGGAAGTGACAAAATATAAAATAAGAAATGGCTGTGCAAAGACAGAATTTCAAAAATGACTTCCCAATGTCCTCAAACAAGTACTTGCTAATGAGCGAAGTTATAGCTTGTTACCACGTTTGCGTGTCTTATTAAACTTGCAAAGTTCATAAGCATAACTTAACAAGTTTCAACTGTAAAATTTGAAGAGGTTTTGCACATTTTTGCACTTTTGTCCTGTAGAATGAATCAGCTGAAACTTCCACTATGATGTTTTTATACCAACTAATATCTGGTTATGACGACATTAGGCTTAAATGAAGCAGAAGAAGTTGACACAAACCTAAAACTTAATGTACTTCTTTGACTAAACGTTACTTCTAAGACTGTACTGTTGGTTAAGTTTCAGGACTTGCACATCTATTATGCTAATCTTATGGCAGCTAGTTAATCGTGCTACCTTATTAGCATTAGTTAGAGTGTACTACGAAATACAAAACGCAACTGAAAGCTGAATGGATTCAAAAAGTATGACGACCAATAAGAGCTGGACAAAAGCCAAGTCATATGTAAGACATGAAACATCTAAAATATGGTAGGAATACTGCAAATCTTTGGAATTGGTCTTGGGGTCGAGTAAAATTGTTTAGAAACTGAAATATCTGAAGCAAATCGATTCAGGAAAGTCAATAACGGTAGACGAGACCTATGCTACGAATAACAAAGTTACGAAAACGCTCAAAAGTGGCTAGCCACAGTATGACAGCGTTATTCAGTACAACTTTGATTTGTTGGACGCGGAGCAGCAACAAGGGCCAGGTATCAGTTTGTAGTTTCATATCGGCGGTTTCCATTGAAACAGACTTGTAGCGAGCTGCTTTTTCACTGGTAGACTGAAACCAGAACATTCGGGGTCTCTCCCAGAACACATTAGCTAAAAATGGTTAGCTTGTTTTACCAATTAGCATAGACCTACACTAGCTAAATGTTGTCACAGTTAGATTAGACGTGTCTCAATGAGAGCAGGAAAGAGCTTTTTAAATTGAACCAGAAAACAACTGCGCATTCATTGTGTGCAGAACATAACGTCCTGGAACATGGTTTATTTATTATGCTTGAAAGACTGATGAAAGAAATCACTATGTTATGCAACCAAGTGGAAACAAAAAGTCCAGACACACTGACTGGGGATCTTTACTGGATATGAGTAACGTGACATGCAGCAACCAAGCCCGACTTGTTATAACAGATATTAATGTAAGCTAAGTAGAAAAATAGGAACAATCTTGTTATATCACAAATAGCTCGGGTCCAGCTCACGAATGTACCATTAGCTTAATTAGCTAGCTGGCTACAGCTGATACAATCTGCTGAGTCAGCCAACAAAATCAATGGCTGCCTGGTAAAAAACGAAGCTCTGTCTGAAATAAAAGATTTGCACTCAACATTGTAAGCTGCATACAGACTTTGCAGATTTAGCAAATAATTTATATGTTAAAAAAAAATCAGATTTCCTCCTCAGGTGCTTTTTATTTCTTGGCTGAACACACGGAAGACAGTCTCGTACTAAAGAAATGATAATGGCCAGGTCATGAGTCGGGTTTTTCTAATATATGTGCAGACTTAATGACATTGATTTCTCCGGTGTAAAATTTACAGTGTATCACGTTGCATACTGCAGACTGCATTTTGGCAGCAGCTTCAGTGTAAAAAAAATAAAAAATAAATAATAATAATAAAATAAGGTGAGGGGGGTGGGTCACAGTCACCCCAACATTAGGAATATCCCACTCAGCCATTTTGGCCCATGTGTCTCTCACACTGAGGCCCAACCAGCGAGGCCAAGCCACAAGTCCTCTGGGCTCGATCCACCTGCAGAAACATCCAGGCAGGCTTTGAGGCTGCGCCCCCGTTGGCTATGCCCCACTGTTCATTCATGTTTTAATTTGGCTCCCTGACGGCTCATTCATGTCGAAGACGGAGGCGTGATGCGTCAGAGAAAGCAAAGGTGCCGTGGACATTTTGTTGTGGTGGTCAAAATTAAAAGACTATTTAAAGTTTTTTTTTTTTTTTTTTTTAACCGTATAAAGTTCCAGTGACGCCAGTACTCACTTCCTCTTAACTCCCTTACCCCCCCGAAAAATCAACCTGGTGGCTTTTAGAAAAACCCAAACTCTCCAATTACAATTCCCTGCTCACCTTGAACAATATAGCCCTGATGGGCTTTTCCCTGTTACCAAATGAAATAATAATAATTTAATATGGCATTTACAAGGAGGAAATGCCTTTCCTTCTCAGAGTTAATAGCTCTTGGCTCAGAGGCCTGCCAGTGCTGACAAAGTGCATTAACTTCTGCTCTCTGTCTGCCTTGTCCTGACAACGTTGTTTTGGACAGAGAGCAGCTTTCATTCAGAAACAGAAGCATCTTTCTCCTCAGACCCCCAGACACAAAGCAGAGTGCAAAGCTAATGGGAGGTGTGAATGGGATGAAGGAGACAACGGGGGGGGGGGGGCTTTTATGTTGCACGTCAGGTAGAATGATGCTAAAAATACTCCATGCACCTGCATTATTTAGGAAACAGAGGAACTGGATTCACCTAGAACCCAAACTTCCAAAATATATGTGTGAGATGGTGAGAGTACAGATTTTGACATCTGCATTTTAATTTATTGACAGTGTTTATTGGCATTGGCAGGGTATATGTGTTCTTCTAGGAAATTCACTTGCTCAAATAGACAGCGCGATGGTTGTTGGTTGAATCAACACCTGATGTCGTGACATTTTGGGGAAAGAGAGAGGGAACAAAATATGACGCTCGGCCCTCTCTGGTGATTATATAACAGCTCCTGAGAGCCCAAAGAGGGGCCGAGCCTCGTTGCCTGCCGTGTTTTCCCCAGTCCCTCGCAATAAAGTCCTACAAATTAACATCCGCTATTATTCTGAAAATAGTTTGCCACCCCGCTGCACAAACAGCTGGAAGGTGGAGGCAAATCAGCTGGCGCCAGCTCTAACATGTAGGATAATCAGCTCGAGCAGGTTGGGGTGGGGGCACACGCATGTAGTAATAATCAGGTCTAAAAGCTTTGGTTTTAAATGCTTCAGTGCCATGGATAAATGCTGTAATCCCTCATAAACAAAGAGTCGTTTTATGCGTCTGTTGTTAAACAAAGGAGAGTAAACAGCCTTTTTTTTTTTTTTTTTAATGGTTGTAGTTCCCGCCTCGTGGATTTATGTGGTTTGAAATCGAGATGCAAGGGATCACACATGATGACAGAGGAGCGCTTCAAGGCGATTAAAAAGGCCTGTATCAGCATTTTTTTCAGCGAAGTATATCACATTCACATATGAATAACTCATTCAGAGCTCGTTTCTTTGCAGATGATGTCAGCCTCTTCGTTCATCTCCAAGTTAAGCCTGTTTCTAGTGTAAAGAGGTGATAATATAATATAATATTATAATAATAATAATTTAATGGATAAACCAGACACTGAATGCATAGATTAATGGACAAGAATTCGGATACCAGGTGAACGTGTGCCAGAAATACAATTTTAGCTTATTATTATATACGAAAAGTGACAAATCTTAATATTTGTGAAGCTCAGACGAGAAGAAGTTTTCTTTAAAAATGGCTAAAACCATTAATTGATTGATTGATTTACATCCTCCATCTCTATCCAATCGCATTGAAATGTAAAGTTATAGTGGAAGTGGAAGTGCATGTAGTTGATTAAATCAACATCTTGACAGATAATGCCATATTGTGTTGTGGCAAAATCTGAGTCAGGTATATTTCTAAGTATTATTTGAATAGCATAATATTAAATACAAAATGATTAGGGGTGGGTATTGGCAAGAACTTCACAATACGATATATATCACGATACTTGAGTCACGATACGATACATTATTGCGATATCATGCCATTGCCATATTCTACATTGTTCGATGAGAAATTTTAAATGTAGCCTAAAATACACGTTGTATATATGTACAGCAGATGACATCAGTGAGAATTCATTGTACAAATTGAGAAAACAATATTAATCCAAATGATCCACTTCCAATTTATTGCACTTATACAAAAAAATCGGCTCAAAACATGACTCTTGACTCAAGACATTCAAAATTGATATAGTATCAGAAGAATAAATCTTGCGATATATTGCCATATCGATATTTTCCCCACCCTTCAAAATGATAATAATAATGTATATTTATAAATAGCACTAGCCCGAGTTAAATATAGAACACACATAGTAGTAGGTAGGTGGTCCCTACTTAATCTCTCTGTGGGTTTGGGGGTCCCTGACCTGAAAAACATTGAAGACCCCTGATTTAAGTTGAGAGTTTTAAGTTGGGAATTCAATTTACAGCTGCTGCCTTCTACTGACCCACCCAAGAATTTGATACCATAAAGACCAATTCATGATCTCCGTATGTTAACATGGGTGAATGTGATGTACATTTTTTTCTACTCTGTGTCTACGAGGATTTAAGTTTTAAAACGATGCGGAAGCTCGGGACCTAACCTCGTTAAGCAGCAGTAGAAAGTTTTTTTTTTGTTTCTTTTTTTTTCTGTTGTGCGGCCAAGAACTATAAATAAACAAGCTCACCATCATATTTTCTTGAGCACATGTGGGGAACATGTTTGAAGATGCATACCTTTGGTTATAGAATGTACAGAAGTCTGCTGGTTTGAGTTTTAGTCTCATAATTTCCTCGTAAACCATCTAACAAATTCCTTTGTGGTGGAATATTTCTTTAAATGATTTACATGGGACATAACAAAACTATGCAATAGCATCGACTGTCTTCAACCTTTTAGATTTTATATATTTTTTTCCTGTGAAATCACTGCATGGTTCCATGAAACATCTTCTGTTTGCTGTTTAACAGGCTCAGCACGCATAGTGTTCATTCCTCTAAGGAGCCGCACTGGAGAGAGATGGCTGGATTCCCCCATTCCAGAGTGGCACAGAAACCATCTGAGTTTTACAGCCTGGTCATGCTCAATAAAAACCAGTGGATTCTTGGAGCCGATGTGCTGCTCTTCCTGCAAAGTGTCAGGCAGTTTACAGCTGGGCAGGGACTACGAGAGCCGCTTAAAGTACTGGAAACTACCTCTTTATCACCGGTACCACAAAGGGTTTACAGCATGTGCAAAGTGTTCTGCGCTGTGACACTGGAACCTCATCCAAAAGCACCGCCGCTAGCTTTAAGAGTTGGGAACATGCAGAGATAAAATGGGATTTAGCGAGAGCACATTGTCTTGGCAGCAGCGTTAAAACATCTTTGGGAAACTCTTGAACTATGAGAAACTATTCAAGTGAAGATTGAAGATTGGGTGGCCACTGTCACTATATCCATATTTTACTGGCGATAAGTACAAGGATAATGCTCAAGTTCCTTTGGCAAGTCTTATCAACCATTATTTAGCAGCACTAGCTTCCACAGTAAATGGAAATAATCACTGGACAAATTGCCATTTAAGACATTCTTGGTCCCCAGAGGACCAATCCCAGTGTCTTTGGTGTTGGGATCTTTGTAGCGCAACCATGTGGTTCTGTCTTAAATGTCAAATACTAGACTGAGTAAATTATAGTAACTTGAAAGTAAACCGAAGTAATTGCTTAATACATTGCCACAAAAGTTTATACAGACACTACAAATATTCTTGGTCCCCATTGGATCAATATCATTGTCTTTGGTGATGGGATCTAAAATGTCCTGACAAACATTGGACTGACCAAACTGCAATGACTTTGCCGATCTCATGAATTGGTACTTGGGGTTTCTAGCTAGTTACCAAATGTTTGCACGTTAACATGCTAAGTTGGCGAATAGGACCATGATACCTGCTAGATCAGGGGTCTTCATCGTTCGTTTTTCAGGCTAAGGACACCCCAAACTTACCCTACCGACTATATGTGTTCTATATTAAAGCGGTATTTATTAATATACCTTATTATTAGCATTCAGTATTAAGCTATCCCTTATCCCTTTACTAAAATATGTTGGATTTATGTTAATGTGTATTTTAAGAAATTTGAATTTGTGGGCGGACATTTAAAAAACTACATAAAAAATGTCTAATCAACCAAAGATTTTGCGCCCGCCCCCTCTGCAGTCCGCAGACCTCCTGTTGAAGACTTATGTGCTAGACACAAGCATATTAGCCTGACTTGTATTGAATGTGCAATTTTGGGCTTTTAATGGCAATTTGCTCGTCTATCCAGTGGCCACTACCGTCTTATTACTGAGGCTGGTATTCAAAGAATGGGTGAAATGATCAGATTGTCAGAATATTCCTCCAATTTTCTTTGGGGATGGAGGATATCTGGGTATAACGGGGAGGTTTCGACTGGCTGTCTCGTGTTACCGTATCTATTTTTGTTGGGTTCAATGAGTCCAAGTGATCAAGGGTGTACGGGACTCTTGGGTTACACCCAGAATGCAAAATGAGAGGAAGTCTCTGAGTCTCACCTGCGAGGTTCGAGAAGAGAGAATACCAGAAAGGACATCAAGCTATGAATCTGATCGACCTCTGCGCTAATGTTACGAAATAGATCGCTGTTTTTCTTTGTCGAGGTCCAACATTATGTGACTGGATTAAACTGGTGAAGAGTTTCAAAGGTAAAGTGCTGTTTAGTCCCCCCCCCCCCACTCGAGTGTCCTCAAATCCCTCGGTTCTCGGCTTCACCTAATGCACAGATCTAAGTCTGGAGGACGCCTGTGTGTCCTTTTCATGAGACGCCTCTTTGTTCCTCTGAGCGGTAATTCACAAGGAGGTCGGAGATTTTTTTTTTTAAAAAAGCTCAGGTCTTAATGGGAAAACGACACCTTTTTCGCAGTGATGGAGAAGACACAGGAGGTCTTTCTTCAGGCCTCAGTGCCTTCCGCTGAGTGTTTCGGGTCCAGTATAAAACTGGAGAGGGGAGGGGAAGGGTGTCCTGATCATCCTGTAATCCACATAATCCCCTGCTGCTGAGGGCCAAGGCCCCGGCTCTGCGTGTGTTTGAGCGCGCGCACGTGGGCGCGCACGCCTGTGACGTCCTGTTTACACTTCCCGCCTCTTTCTCCCCCAGCTCTGAGTGAAATTGAAAGGGACAAACAGCGACTAGGCAGTATCATCACTGGCTGCAGAGAGCAATTTCCTTCCCTCTCCTTTCCACCACCTCCAAGTGACGAGCCAAGTACTGCAAGCCAGCATAACACCTAAAAAATTACCATGCTTCATATTTGGCAGCTTTTTATTTTATTTTATTAGAACTGGGTGTACCAACAATAAACTTTCAGCCAAAACTAAGGGGTTATTTCATCTTGTCATATTTCATGAAAGGCTGTGCATAATTCATTTTAAAGACATGCACAGTAAGATTAGATACGCTCACTCGGGGATAACTGAATATTTCAGCGTGAACTAGGAGTGACTTAGGACACGGAGCTACTTAGTACGCACACTTTAGCCAAAAAAAATCCCATAACAGATCTGATTCATGGAATGAACATCCCAGTGAAATCACCCCACAGTCCTGCCTGCTAAAGCATTACAAAGACAACTGAGGATTTCTAGGTCAGGCTAATAATTGGAAAAACTGACTACGGTTGTGGCTTTTTCTTTTCTTTTTCTTTTTTTTTTCTCTCCGTGTTTCATAGACCGCAGTTTGTTTCATTACCTTTGAGAAAGACAGAAAAAAAAAAAAAAGAAGAAGAAGAATTTCCACCAACTGGTGTTTAGCATTTCTGTCAGGGTAGAAAATCTGCAAATGTGCAGTCTAGAAAAAAGCAAGTGTGCTACTTTACTGGTGACATACTCAAGGTGGATTGGCAAAAGCAACGCAAGCACACACACACAGAAAAAAAAATAAATAAAAAAATAAAAAGCCCCTGTCGTTGCAACAGTCTCTGGACACATTATCAATCAAAGGGCTGCCAAGTTCAACACGGCCAGACTGGAGGGGAAGAGTTCAGGGAAAGGAGCAAGCCTCCTCCCGGCCAAGCCTTTTGCGTCGCCTTCTAGACAACAGAAATCCAAATGGATTCTCCAGATACTTTACGGAACCGAAAGAGAAGGAAAAGGCATGACGGCGAGAATATGAGAGAGCGAGAGAAACCGAGGAAGACAGTGAGCGGCATATTTTCCGAGGCACAGCACCCTGCTGCTCAAACCTCATCATCTTTTCAGAAAAGGGATGAAGTGTTCGTGAAATACACCTCTTTTTCAACGGGAAAATGTAGCATTGATAGATGGACGCTGTGTCGCTCAGTGACAGCTCGGTGTAAGTTAATGCGGGAAAGACAAATACATTCCCCCTACCACAAAAAGGTCTGTTCCTCCTGCATGAGGATTCATGAGTTACATTGGCCTCCATTCAACACCTTCTCATGAGATGGATACGGACAATACTACAAGTCAGTCTTTGGAAAAACATTTATAAAACTGTAGTAAAACTCTGCTATCAGTAGCCAACACTTTGTCACGTTCTCACATTATCCAATCTCTGGACACCACTCATGACTTGTCAAAATCCTAAAAATTTCAGCACCTTGATGCTACAGCTGGAGACACTTTTTGAGACCATTTTATGTAACGCCAAACCGAGATATGAAAAGTTACAAGAAGCTCTACCGGAGAGGGAAAAAAAAAAAAAAAAAAGGTAACAAAGTCCAAATCCAAGCAGCTGTTTACTTAAAATCTGATTGTGTAGTTCGCGATTTTCCAGCCCAAATGGTCTTTTACACAAGAGAAGTCCTGCAGCAGGAGGAATCCAAAGACCAAAAGAGTGGTAACTGGCAGAAAATTGGCAAATGAAGAGGCTGTCATGACCACTTCACAGCGCGCAGGTGTTGCCAGCAGCATCTGGACGAACAAGACTCGCAGCTTTGCAGTAGCTTGGTGGCTCTCCAACAACTTTCTGGCAAATGCCGCTACGGAGGCCCTGATGCAGAGAATAATGTTGACCGGTCATGGAAAAGCTGCATGGAGCAGCAGCAGCAGCAGCAGCAGCAAGGTGCACTGTGACACCACAGCCAGACAGCTGATGATGGAGGTGTCTGAAAAGAAATCTGGTTGAGTTCAAACACCTTTGGATGGTTCTGCATCTCTACCGTCTTGACTACTACTGCAAAACCATAGAACCATCCAGAATGAACCCAACTCTTAGCAACACTGAGCTGTGCACGGACAAGATGGAAGTGTGCAGGAAACGCACCGGAGAGGTCGTTTGGTCCGGCCCAACATCGGCCAAGTCAGAACATCGTGCCCCACGTAGCTGACGTCCATCGTCTCTGTTCAGTGGTGGATCCATCATCTTCCCTGAACAATAACCGTGGGTTCTTGCGGCACGAACTCTTCCCAGAACTTTAACCACACTCTGCGCTGTCATGCGCAGATATTGTAGAGTTAAAATATTTTTTTTAAATGCTAGCATCGGAGGTTAAAAGCCAAATTTGACACGGACAAGATCAAGTCTTGTATAAAAGCATGTCGTCGCCAATAGATTAATCGGTGTCTGAATTCCATTTTTTTTTTTTTTTTTTTAGCAGCATCAGCTTCCAAATTAAATGGAAATAATTAATGCATAAATCACGATTAAAGACTAAACAGATGTTCTTGATCTCCAGAGGATGAATCCCAAGGTCTTTGGTGATGGCTCCATATGAAACATCTTGACAAATATTGGATTAGATAAATTTGGATGACTCTGCTGATCCCTTAAATTGGTGCTAATTAGTGAACGTTAGCATGCTAACACGCTAAGCTAGGTTGGTGAATGGCGCGATGATACCTGCTAGACAAAAGCACGTTAGCATCACAGAGCTAACAGCGTGATATTTGTTATCATCCTACCAGTAAAATCTGTTTATTGGTGATTTGCATGTCCACCCAGGAGCCACTACTCTCTTATTACAACCAATAAAACTACTGCAAAGAGAGCAAATACAGTATAGATGCTGCTGGTCTCTCACAGAAATCCTATATCGCCTTCGTCTTCTTCTTCATTTCTGTTTGAAACTGGCAGCTGACAACGTCTACCACATGTGGAAAATCTTTTTCAAACTCTGGGACCGAACCAAACCGTTTATAATGGATAGTTACGTCTTAGCTTAGCAGGACTTAGAGGGACAATCAATTATTAGAGAGATGAAAAACTGGCTTTCGGTGGAGATACAATGCTCATTGAGGAGATTTAATACAAATTGGTTTAATTGAGGGAGGCCAGCCCAGGAAATGTGAATGATGAGCTTAGAAACTTCAGCTCTGCGTCAGTCTGGGGCCAGCTATACTGCTAACTCGTCTCTGACAGAAAGATCAGGATACATGTCCTGAGAAACGCTGGCTGCCGATGGAACGTTGCACCTAACCTTGGTAGCTCCATATATCCTGTGCTGTTCTGGGCTTAATGGAAAAATTGGAGATTTAAATCTTGGATTCTTGGTCGAGGGTTTTCTTTGGGTAGCTTTCCCCTTCTCTGGTGGAAAAAAGAAAAAACTTCACTGCAACATTTAGTTTCTACCCCTCCTTTTTTCTCAGAGATAGTCAGCCAAATTCCACTTAAGGCCCTCTCCCCACGTGCAAATCTGCGATTGCCACCAACAATAGTTACTTATCATTATTCTACATTTCATCTGGGTCGTCCTGTTGAAAATCTGGGCTCGGGACCAACGGCGAGAGCAGAGCATTAAAACAAATGTGCAGGGGATGAATGCGAACTTAAAGATAACAGAGTGGGAGAGGAATGAATGAAGGAGGAGGAAACATTAATGCAGGGGAAGTCAAGACGAGATGTCAAACCGGCTGCTTTTTTATTTATGAGCTCGCAGGAGGTGGAGAGCTCTGGGACATATACAGCCAACCTTTATGAATAAATAAAAAGGTGCACTTACTGAAATAAAAGCCTCTGTCTCCACAGACAAACTGCAGCGTGTCGACCAGCTCCGCCCCGCACAGGGTCTCGGGACCCGCCCCTGTTGCCGTCGGAGTCAGGGTGAGGACGCACAGCAGTAGTGAGAGGGTGTGGCTACAGGAGATACAGCACATCGCACTCTGCGCACAGAGAGAGAGAGAGAGATAGAGAGAGAGGGAGAGAGAAAGAGAAATTGAGAGCGTTTTTTTTTTATTGCAATATACCGAGCATCATCAGAGGTAGAGTTTCATCTAAGCATTCAAGAAACAAAAGTCACATTTTAGTTCGCTCTGCTCTGGCAGCTGCTCTCACTCAAGCACTTTGACACATTTTCAAACACACACTGAAACAAGCGAAGGGCTCAAAAACGTGCAAGATGTCCTTTCAGCTAAAAAAAAAAAAGAAAAGAAAAAAGAAAAGAAACAGAAAAAGTGAAAGGAATGGATGGTAAATTTGCAGATGTTGTCACGAGGAGGAAAACGTATTAAAACTTCCACTCGGTGCCAGAGTCAAAGAGAGGAGGCTGACCTGCACTGATGCTCCGGAGCGCCTGTGCGCAACAGAGCGGAGCGCGTCCAAATTGAAAACACACTCTCCCCCCCCCCACACACACACACCTCCCCTCCTCCCCTTATCAACCCTCCGCTCCGCCACTGGGTGTTACAGACTATCTCATCTAAACTTCTTAACAATAATATTAACCTGATAAATGAAACGCGTACATCACGTCTATCAACAACAGCGAGCTCGACTCAGTTCATCCCTGTGCCAAATCCCAGCGCGTCATTACGCGCAAAAGTGCTTCGGAATACAGAAAGGAGAATAAAAGATGCAAAACCGCCGCGGGATCTTTCCGATCCAAGATGTGAAATGGAAAAAGGCTCTCCCGCCAAAGCCAGCGGAGGAAGCTGGCTGGGGCCAAGTGTACATAATAAAGAGAATAAACACAGGACATTATCCATCTCACAACCCCGCGACCGCACATAAGTATTTCATGTTAAGCTCCCCTGTCTCTCAGCCCCGCAGCATCAGCTTAGATATTTAGCTCGTAATAATTGCAGACTCAGCAGTAATTACTCTGAAAGTTGCACAGCTGCACTGGAGCCGTTTCTGGTGTAAAAGAGCGCAGGGCGCACAGAGGCGCTGAGGATGAACCCCCTCATCCATCCGTGCAGTGGAACTCATGCACGAGTCAAAGATTCCCAAAAGGAAAAAAAAGAAAAAAAGAAAAAAAAGAAAAAAGGAAAAAAAAATCAATTAAAGCAAAAGGTGGAAAAATTGTGATTATCTGCTGGAAATAAGCACACAGAAACATGCAAGACAGTTTCTCAATAACTGAATCAAAATTATTTTTTAAAATAAATCTTAATAAATCTAAATTTATCATGCATGCAAAATACCTTAAAATACAAACACGCAATAGAAATCCATTCATACTGGTTCGGATTAAACTAGGTAAGGATGCTCTGTGCAAATAGTGAGCAAGTGAAGAGGTGATAATCTATAGTGTCAAAGGAAATCAGGTAAGTTACCTTGAAGACATCACATAAATGCCACTGAAAGGAGAGAGCGCTAGACATCCCCACGGGTCTCCGCAAGACAAAACCCGGCGAAAATGAACTTGTTTGAAGTCATTAAAAACGGGGAGAAAGAGGATGAGATGCGGGCAATGTCACATCTCAATATTCCGACTTTGTTCCATTGCGCAGGCTCGTTTTGGAGAAGTGAGATTTAGCGAACAGGAGACGGATTTAGAGAGAAAATCCCTCACATTTATCTACATTACACAGACATTTTCAACAGGAAACAGCTGGGGCAGCATTTGCCTCCTACTCGTCCTAAGTTATTCATTAAGGATTTTGGGCACATTTTCAAATAACGTCATTTCTCTCTCTCTCTCTCTCTCTCTCTCTCTCTCTCTCTCGCTCTCTCTCCCCCTCTCTCTCTCTCCCTCTCCCTCTCTCTCGCTCTCTCCCTCTCTCTTTTTTTCTCAGAACGGGATTGAATTTTGATCTCTCTAAGACTTGGTTAGTAGTTCAGATCAAGATAGAAAAAAGCGTGTTGCCCCACCAGCACCAGCAGCAGCAGCAGCAGGAGCAGGAGCAGCAGCAGCTCACACTCACATAATGCACTATTTCAGAGCTGCTGAAGGAGAAGTTAAAGACAAGCTGGAGGTTATTATAGACTCTGGGTTGTTGTGCGTAATTTGGCACCGCGTAATTCGGCAAGTCCATCCAAAGTCTGATCTGGTTAACGCTAAAATAAATCTTTACTTTTCCACTTAGGCACCACATAAAAAGCTGAAAAATAATAATAATAATATATATATGTATAAAAGCCAAATGCATGCAAATAAATGTGACGTTTCTTGCAACACAGAGCAACTATGAGTCTGAAGTCACCAGAAAACCACATCTGAAGTCCTGTTCTCTCTAAAGTGCGTGCCACTGTGCAGGCTTTGCTGCATTTCTGCACACTGTCACTGACGTTTCTTGTCATTTTCCACATCCAGTGCTCTGGTTTTCTCTCTCCTCTTGCTGATTTTCTGTCAATCCTTGTATGTTGGTGTGCAGCTGAAGGACTGACGTGGAAAAGATCAGAAAAATAAAACATGTGTATTTGTGCTCGTTTCAAGAAACTCTACAGGTGCTCAACTCAAAGTTTTCAGCTTTTCTTTTGGAAAATGCGAGAGTCTTCACAGACATTTGCTATGCTGCTTTGCTGGTGCAGTGATGGTACCCATTATGCAGGGCCACCCACTGTCACAATGTTACAGAAAGAGGGGAGGGGAGGGGTGGTGGCGATGGTGGTGGTGGTGGGGGGCAGCAATGACAGACAGGAGCTTCACACGAGGCGAGGGCTTAAAGGGAGATGTGTTCAGCAGAGATGGGATATCAACACCGATCCAGTCACTGAACATGAGAACGGTGCCGCGACCCAATCATAAAACAGGACACCAGCAACGCATCCCAGCGCTTGAGAGCGTGTCCCAAGCGGGGGTCGCGTCCACAGTGGACTGAGGCTGGATGAAGACACGCAACAGTTGAGGTCGTTGGGGGCATAAAGTGGGTCAAAACGCACAAATGTCCCCATGTGACACGGGCAGCACTGAACCGCACAGAAAGAACTCGCATGAAAAGTTAAAAGATTTTAGTGGTGTCAAACATGAGGGCCCCGGCCCCTAAAATGGGTCGCAAGGTAAAGACGAGGGGTCGCAATATTTGTGTAGATAATGTGTTCACACATGGTCAGATTTGAATGAATAGCAATGGTTAGAAAATGAGAAATTAAGCATTTTATTGTCTACTACTACAAAAAACGTGGTTACAATGTTAAAGGTTTCTTGTTAGTTTTTGCGTCACTAATCTGGTTAACATTTTTTCAAATGTTTGCTTTTATATATTATTTTGAAAAAAGAAACAAATAAAATGATCTAAGAAAGGAGATGCACAGATAAGAGGTCATACAGAGGCATTTGGCAAAACTGCAGGAAACCAAAGAGCAAAACGACAAAAATCTTCATTTTAGCCCAATTAAAGAGTTGATCAACAATAAAACAGGAAGTCGCAATGACGTTGGTGGCAGCATTGACAAAACAGAACTAAAGACCTTAATGATCTGATTACTTTCTACCTAATTGAGGAGTTGGAGTAACTCAGGCTGCAGCTCTTCATCTAACAGCTCACTGTGATTGCTCCGTCCTCTTCCATTACTTAGTTTCACTGTGGCTGCTTCCCAATAAAAGCCACTCTTCTGTTTTACGAGCTTACCGCTTTTAATTTGAAGCAGCAGTCCTTGTTTAATTAGCATTAGCCTAATTCCGCAGCTACGGATATAAAACCTAAATATAACATCGTCTGCATACAAAATAATCCGACTTTCTTTTTTTTTTTTTTGGCTTTAACAAGTGCACTGATAAAAGCTGCAAAAACACAACATATTAAGAAGATTTTTATACTGGAGATTTTTTGCAATGTCACTACGTCAGCTGATACTCTAGCTAACTCACGACGAGCATTTTATAGCATTTGTAGCAAATGTTTAACCGGTTAACGTGATCACATTTCTACAATCCGTGACCTGACTTATCGTCCTCTGCAAGCGGCGGCCTGCAGACGAGAAGTGCACCGAGCAGCCGTCTCCGTTTGCCTCCCCTGGCGGATTGCGTCACTGCCAGGAGCTGCTGATACGACGTGGAATATGATAATGATCCTCTGGTCAGAAGGACAAAGCTGCTTTCAGACCAGCGGATGACCTTGTTAGCGTCAGATCAGGGACGTGGTCGGTCACTGATGCCCATAAGCCTCTCGCTGATCTTAGATGGGAAATTATCTCATCTTTCACTGCCTGCTGACAGAGAAAACCCACACAATCTAGCGTGTAAATGCTTCATCACAGACTTTCCTGTTATCACTGTTGCTGTGGTCTGGCAGTATCGATGATGGGCTTGTGCTCTACATCTGCTGATGCAGTAGTGGGAAGAAGGCGAGGGAGGGAGGGAGGGAGGGAGGCTGACCTTTCCTTGCTCGCCGTCTCTAATGCCCAGTTCTCTAAACTGCCTCGGTGCCAGGTTTCTCTCCCTCTGTCTCACTCACTCCTTCTCTTTTCTCTTTGGTTGCAAGACTTTTGAACCCCCTCACCACCATCGCCTCCCCCAGTGAACTCATTGACCAGGGAAGGCTTGTTTTCGCTCCCTTCTGCTGTAGGAAGGAGACACTGTCAGCTGTAAAAAGTGTCCGTCTGTGCACTTTGATCAGGAATTCATCTCGGGGGTGAAACTTTTCTTTGAGGAAACGTTTCAAAATGAATACTGGTGCTTAATTTTTTAAAGGAACTCAATCTGGATTTATACGTTTCTAATCCTCCCTCGTTTGAAAGAGTTACAGCTCCACAAAAGAAGATTTCTTGGTGACGGACACATCTGTTGTCCAAAAGATCATAGGTCTTCAACAGACCCACAAATTTAAAGAGAGCCCATTCAGTCCACAGCTGATGTCCCATGAATATCGGAACCAGTGCATCAATTGAATAGCTTAATACTGAATGCAACATTATAATAATAATAATAATAATAATAATATAGAACACATATAGTAGGTAGGGGGTCTCTACTTCATCTCTCCATCAGGTGGGGGGTCTGTGACTTCTAAAACATCGATGATAACCGCGATAGAGGATTTAGAGCTGCAATAACATTTTTTGGCCACTTGATGGCACCGTTTTGTCGTAAAGTTGTTACAACGACTGCCGCAGTTGGTGGAAACCAAAATAAAGCTAAAAGGGAACATAAAACATGATCTCAAACTAATCACATGTCCACTAAATGTGTTAATAAGTGACTGATAACGCAAGTTTGTCGAGCTGAAATAAATATTTCTGGCCTCAAGGTGGCAGTATTTCTTCAAAAGTTTGTAAAAGTCGTCAAAATACTGTACAAGAAACAAGGGCCTATTTTCTCATCTGATAGACACGGAGAACTTACTAGGTGCCGTTTTTCATTCATTCATCGTTAACATCAAATATCCGGTCACACTTTTAGCGTCTTTTTGTTCAGCTGACGTCGGCACAAGTGATGAAATCTGTGAGGGGGAAAAAAAACAACGAAATGAGCCAAATGAGGCCAAAACATGGGTTCTTTTCAATTATTCATACAAAACTAGCGTCTGGTGGAGCTTTGAAGCCCTGAAATGTAAGATGATTGAAGATTATAAGAGAGATCGAAGTGACTTAACTTGAACATTTTAGTGATCGATTTTGTTTGTTTGGTTTTATTTGAATAGTTTAACATTTGTATATATTTCTGTAGATATTCAATTGGATTGATTAACCTAGGATAGTCATATATGATAAGGCAAAGGTCAAAGGTTAGGATGTTATGCTGTGTATTAAATCATGGAAACTGAAACTAATGACCAAAATAAACGAAAGAAATGAAAATGAAATTAAATGAAAGACAAAATGAATGAAATCAAACATGTTCATAAGCTTTGGGGACAGGGTAGGCAGGCTTTATTATCGCCTTTGGACATTTTTCAGTTTTTTATGGAATGCTAAGCTAACCAACTTTAGCATGCAGACATGAGAAAGGCGCCTTAGATTGCTGCTTTTGATTGGATTCATTTTTTTTTTTTTTTTTTTTGTGCAGTGATCTGCTCTCTCCAAAAGCCTTTTAACACTAAGCAGGACAAAAAGCACGGAACAGACAGACACTTCTTGCAGTGCTAACGGCATCCCGTCGGGTCCCTGCTGCCAAACAAACGTCAGAGTCAAAGGCATAGACACAGGACACAGACAGCAGTGCAGAATGCAGATGAAAGCGAGAGGACGGAGGAAGAATTAGATTGGAGGGGGCAAAGAAAAAAGGGAGATAAAGCTCTGCAAAAAAACCTGCAGCGGTGAAGGGAAGATGGGGGGGCTGCAGGGCTGGTACCCAAAATCCAAGATGGGAGGGAAAGTGCGTGGCTGGGGATATGTCTGGGCACACACACATGCACTTACACACACTTGATTAGGAGAGCAATCCTTCTCTATTCTGTTGATTAGTCTGAGGGTTTTTCCAGCTCAATGGCTTCTCTGTTATATTTCCTCTTTTATCCATTGACTAACACGGGGAGAAAAAAAAAAAGCTTTGCAAAAACAATGAAAGTAGAGGGGTATCCATTGCAAGTGATTGCAGGGGTAATTTCAGATTTTTTACGTTTCCCAAGCTTGGTGGTTAAACGGGGTGTGGTGCTGCCGTCCGTGCGCTCAGAGCAGATATTGTTATCAGAGCCCCGCGCTCTGCCATACGCCGTTCATATGGAAGAAATAAAGGTGCGTCATGGAGCAAATGCAAGAAATGGGGCGCTTGTTTTGATACGCTGTGTTTCCGTGGTAACACGCAGAGGTCACAGTATTTTGGCAAAAAGGCCGGGAAATTCTGTGGTGCCTGTTGATGATCAAAACCCACTTTTTCAAAAATATCTCCGGGACAGTTTAACTGTTTGTGGCAGGATTTTTAACAAACTAAACTTGGACGCTTTAACCCATATTTAGTGGTGATTAAAAAAAAGGGGACACACAAACTCAGGGTGGCCTGCCCTATGCAGCTGAACGTGGAAGTAAACAAAAAAGTCACTGTTAGACCAAACGAATGTTTTTAGCTCGACGTAAGCTAATAGCAGGCACATGCTGCCTCTGAGTGAGGCTGTGAACGGCGCCCTCTTGTTGTAATGACAACCCTGTGGAGGGTGCGGACGGCGGAAATGTTTGTTCGAGTTTACAAGTTGTGGCATGTTTGCGGATGTTTTCAGAAATGGTGGTGATGGGTGGTTAATACTGTGTCGTATACAGCTGTCGTTAGCATGCTAAACCGCTGCTAGACACCGGCGGTTAGCCAGCAGCGTTCTTCTCACGATGTTACCTCTTGAACTTCGTTTTGTGGGAGCTCCATTTGACAGCAGTAATAGCTAGCAACTAGCTTGTTGTGGAAACCAAAATAGAGCTAAAGCTAAAATGAATATTGCAAATTACATTGATGTTTTTGGTCACTTCACGTCATTGTCTCTTCATCAAGTTGCTTAGATGCAAAACAATTAACTTGGTGTCATGTTTACTTGAATGAAAGGCCAACGTTAGCTCTTCTTTTAGCTTTCAGCTCCATTTTAGCCTCCAAGCTAGCTGAACAGCGCCACCCACTAGTCTTTTAAGGCAGAAAATTGGTCTGGAGTCACTTCATTGGGAACTAAAGTTGGCCTGGTAAAGATCTGCTGAGCCAATCAAATAGCTTGGGTGAATTTTTTGGGTCGCAGTTAAATTTGCTCACAACAAAATTGTTCCTTGGTCCCAGTGATATACAGTTGTGTGCAAAGGTAACTAACCCCCTAATGAAATCAAAATGGTGTGGTCACACTCATATTTGGTAGTTCTAGTCTGGTCTCCTCCAACTTGCAAGCAAAATATCTGCCAACTTTGCCACGATTAAGGTGATGTGGGCGGTTAGATTGAAGCTTACATGTGCTGTGAAATCAAAACAATGAGCTTTTTTGTCGCAAGTACATTAAATATGTTTGTCGGGGAACTGTACGTAGGCAGATTTAGAGTCAGGAGAGCTAGTTTTAATTCACGAGACTTTACGCAAAGCTGTTGGTATCAGAGCCCCTCAGATACAAGAAGCGAACCCGACGTGAGGCTACTTAAACCGCAGGTGCCCCATTCGTTCATTCATTCTGAATTAGCGCTAATCCTGTGGAGGTTCATTGGTGGGGTACGGCCTGGACAAGTCATTAGTCTATCACAGGGCTAACACAGAAAGACAAACAACCATTCACACTCACATCTGCACCTACAGCCAATTTAGGATGAACGAACCTACCAAGCATGTCTTTGACCCACGCTGGGAGAACATGCGAAGACAAAAGACCGAATTGTGCTGCTCTTGAAAGTGACTTGTGACCGTGTTGACGGAGTGCTGACATTATCTCATCTAGTGTAATCTCAAGACCTGTTGGAGCGTGCAAACATTCCCATCTATTACAAAAAACAAAAAAAAACAACCGACCAGAAAACAGGAATGTTCCACTGAGTCAGAAACAAAAACACGAAACACAAAGCCGAACAATAGCTTATACAGTAATTACAACCTAAAGATGTGGGTTTTAGTAAACACAACTGATCCCGATCCGAGACAAGCCACAGGCTAGAGACGAACCTCCGAACACAATGCACCGAGTCAGAACTTAATGTCAGTGATATTGCAGCGAGCTGTCTGTCCTATCCAGCTTTCCTCGTAATGTGCTGCCTCATGCTGCAATTAGAGCTGGACGAGGGCTTGTGAGAGCGACCTCAAAGCATGCAGGGAAAACGTACTGTTTGCGCTGTTTACTTATCCCATGTAGCGCAGTGGTTCTGGGGGTAAAGGGCCGCCGCTGCCTGGCGCTCCCCCGGCCTGCTGGCTGTTTGGTTGGCTGGCTGGTGGGCTGGGGAGTGGGTGCAGCGCTCCTCTCTACCCACCACCTGGCAGCAGGGAGGCTATGTCTAGGAAGGAGACCTCTGCCAGGCCTCAATTACGGGGGGGAATAATCCAGGACACACTGAAGCAATTACAGCCCCATATAAATCAATATGCTCTGGGTTAAAAAGTGATCTGCTCCCCAACACTCTGGAGAGACTCACTCAGGCTTTGATTTTTCTAAGATGGGGGCAGTTTCCCTAGAACGCAGGGATGCTGCTGCCGCCGCTGCCGCTGCTGCAGTTTCACCTGTCACTCACGCTGCGTCAACAGTCAGGTGACCGTGACAAGACCAGAGGATAAATATCGATTTGCCGAGCCTGTATAAACAATTATTGGGAAATTGATGTTGCATAAAGCGCACGAACAAACAAATATCCAGTAAACAAATGTCTGCGTGCATGCAATACTTTTTGGAACAGAGATATAAAGGTTAAACGCTATTACTCATGTGTTGGGAAGCTTGCAGAGTCCAACGCTGAGAGGAGCCTCATTATCACTACTATACTGCCATCTACTGGTTAAAGGAGGTTACTTACTCACAAATTCACAAACTGTATCCAAAGACTCATCTCCAGTTAATTCTGATGCACAAATCCAAAGTCTTTCCTACATGTTATAGAGGCATCGTTAGCAAATAAATCCCTTGGCAAGTATTGGGACGCCCGTCTTGGAGAGTCGATATAGCTCCTCAATTAATGTATTAACTCATTTTCTGTACAACAGCAGCAGAAGGAACAAGATAAAACTATGCAGCATGGCATTAAGACTACTACTATGCTGACTGTAGGGGATTGGCAGCAAAACTATATGAATTAACTAACCACTAGGGTAGAGAAGATCTACCACAAACACTGCTGGTTTTACCTTCCCAGACATACTTTATAAACATTTTTGAAGCATTGGATGGACACATTCAGGTAAAGATACTGGTTTTAGATGGATTAAATGAGACAAATACGAAGCAAATACAATCATTGCTTGTAGTTGCTCATCAAACTGCCTAAAGGTGCGAGCTGGTTTGGTCCAACAAATGGTCTAAATGAAGTCTGATTAAGCGAGAAGGTACCTCTGAAGTTGTAGCTTTACAGATGTTAATAGTTTGAGGATTCTGACTTGGAGGGCTTTGTTAAAAGTCTTTTGGTTCTTAGATGAACTATAGATGGTCTGTATATAGTCGGAGTAGCAACTAAATTAGGACTAATTAGGCAGTAAAGTAACATGGATCACTTGGCTGACAAGGAACGGTTTAAAATCGATGCTTTTAAGTTCACAGAAGCAAAAATTTGAGGATTTTCTCTTAAAATATTTGGGTTTTAGACTAAATGAGACAAACGCAGTCTTACAGTCACATCATTAGCTGCCGTACACAAAGTGCTGCTTTGCATCTAAAGCAGGACTGATGACTTGACTTAAATGAGAATGAAAGCAGCATATTTTAAAGCTGTAGAACAAAAAAACAGCTTCTGATTGAAATATTCTGACATTAAACTAATCATTTAACAGACAGACGCTTTTTTTACATATAGAAAAAAGAGGAAGTAACAACAACTTCATTGATGATTGATTTATTTTTTTAAAAAAACAAACAAAAACAACATATTCACTGAGTTCCAGTAGATACATGACATCAATATGTTTTTCATAAGAACAAAACGAAGCAGGAGTGGAAAACAAAGAGCACCAGCTTATGAATAAACCCAACGAAATGAAGTGTTTCTTGGTCGAACTTGCAACATCTTGCGGAAAAAAGTGTTTTTCTACTGAAATTCTATCCTGACTTCGTCGGTGAACGAGGACTCGATTTTCACGTCGTGAGTCAGCGAGTGTTCCCACAGGGACTTTTTCTGGAGGAATGATAACCCGCACTCCTCGCACGCGTAGCTCTTTGGTTTCCCGGCGTGAGTCCGCCTGTGTTTCTTCATGTGGTACGACAGCCGGAAGCCTTTGTCGCATATGTCACATTTAAATGGCTTCTCTCCCGTGTGGATGCGCATGTGCGACTTGAGGTAGCCCGACTGGATGAAGGCTTTGCCGCACTCTTCGCACTTGTACGGCCGCTCCCCGGTGTGGTAGCGGTTGTGCAGGCGCAGCTCGTTGGCCGTCAGGAAGGTCTTGCCGCAGACGGTGCACTGGTGCGGCCTCTCCCCCGTGTGGATGAGCTCGTGCCTCTTCAGCGACGTCTCCTTCATGAACTGCTTCCCGCAGCTGTTGCAGGGGTAGCGGACGCCGATGTGGATTTGCTCCACGTGGTTCGTGAGCTGCAGCTTCGTGCGGTACGCCATGTCGCACTGCGTGCACGACCACGGCCTCTCCTCCGAGTGGGTCCCCATGTGGACCGTGAGCTCCGAGGCCGAGCGGTAGCACTTCCCGCACTGCCAGCACAGGAAGGGTTTCTCCCCGGTGTGTTTCCGCTGGTGGACCGTGAGGGTGTTGGACGACCTGAACCTCTCCGGGCACATGTCGCAGACGTACGGGAACTCTCCTTTGTGGATCCTCTGGTGGATGGCGAGGTAGGACAGCTGCATGAAGGTTTTGTTGCACTGCGCGCACGGGTAAGGTCCGGTGAAGCTGTGCTGCTTCTCGTAGTGTTCCCTCAAGCGCCTGAGCAGGGTGAAAGTCTCGTCGCACATCGTGCACTGCATCGGCCTGTGCATGAGCTTGTGGCGCTCGAAGGCGGCCTCGTTGGCGAGGATCTTCCCGCACTCTTTGCAGTAGAGCGGGTCGTGGATCCTCTGGTGCACCTTGAGCATCGTCATGCTCTTGAACTCCTTCCCGCAGTCGTCGCATTTCATGATCTCCCTCAGGTCCACCTGGCAGACGTTCTGCTGGTGCTCCTTCAAAGCGGAGAGGTATTCAAAGTGTTTGCCGCAGTTGGAGCACCACACGGGTATCTTCAGCGGCGCCCCCTGCTGGCCGTCGGCCGAGGCCGCGTCGCTTTGGCTCGGCCCGGCCCTTAGCTCCTTCTTCCACAAGAATCTGGCAGTTTTCTTGTGACAGATGGCGTAAATCTGGTGCCTCTTCAGGCCGTGCATGTGCTTGAAGCGCTTCTTGCAGTGGACGCAGTGGTAGGGCCGGTCGTCCGTGTGACACTGGATGTGCCTGTTGAGCGTTTTGACGCTGTCGAACGCCCTGGAGCAGACGGGACACACTTTGTGGGCTTTTTTCTTAACCTTGTGCACAGAGGAGGCCTCTTCGGAGGCGGCCGCACCTGGTTGAGCGTCTTTATTGCAGAGCCCGTCGATATCGGCGCAGTTCAGCGTGTCGGCCAGAATCTGCTCCACCGACTTGCTCTGCTCCTCCCTGATGCCTTCGTGGCCGTGAATGATCTGATGCTTCTTTAGTGTGTCTTTGTATTTGAAGCCCTTCTCGCAAGAGACGCAGATGAAGGGACGCTCCTCCGTGTGAGATCGTAGGTGCTTCGCCATGTCCGCGGTGCAGGGAAGGACCCGGCTGCAGATGGGGCAGATCTTCCCCTCCGTCGAAGCCTCCGTGGCCGTCAGAGGACTCGAGCAGGGCGTCTCCCTCCTCTTTGGCTTTTTCTGCTCCCTGCTCTTACAGATCTCCTTCTGGTGCCTCTTTAAAACGTACGGGTTCTTGAATTTCTTCTCGCAGAAAGAGCACTTGTACGGCCTGTCCTCCGAGTGGGACTTTATGTGCCGGTCCATGTCCACCTGGCGGGCGAAGTACTTCCCGCACAGAGAGCAGTTTTTGTTCTCCGACGTCTCCGACGTGCCGGGATCCACGAAGTCCTCCTCTTTGGCGCAGACGCCGAAGTCTCCTTTCTCGTGAACGCGCATGCAGTGTCGGTTCATGTCGTAGTGGTCCCTGAATCGCTTGTCACAGTTGGCGCACTTGTACTTGAGGTCCCGGTTCGTGTTGTGAATTTCCTGGTGCCTCCTCATGGCTGCAGCTCTCCGGAAAATCTTATTGCACACGGGACACGTCTTATTATTAGGGTACTTTTTTCTCTGCCTCTTAGCAGACGTGGAGTCTTTCTTTTCTTTTAGTGATTTTCTCTTAAGCTGGAGCCTTTTACTCTGTTTCAGCGGCTGAAAAGACGCCGGCTTTAAGGCGTCGCCCGCCTCCTCCTCCTCCTCCTCCTCCTCCTCCTCCTCCTCGTGCGTCGCATCTCCAGCCACCTCCTCCTCGTTCAGCTCGTGCTCGTCCGGATCGTTGTGCTCGATCAAACCGGGCGGCTGTTCGATCTGTATGTAGTCCAGCAGCGTCACAGTCTCACCCTCCACCTGCACGGTCATACAGTCCGGCATCTGCTCCGATGACGGCTGCAGGTGCATTTCGTCCGGATGGATCACGACCTTCTCCAGCTGAGGAAGGGACAGCGAAGACAGGATGCAGTTTCCGAAGGAGGATGGAATGGTCTGAGTTTCATCTGTGGGGAAAAAGATGAATCCTGTTCAGCGGTGTGACCAGCAGCTCTCAGCAAAAACATCCAGTTTGTGGAAATAACTCGCACTAAATATATAAACTATAAAATATACAAACCGAGGTGTGACAACAACTACAAAACTCACCAGATAAATCAAAATGTCCGAGGGTCGTGTGGTACAGGAGCACGGTCTTCAGGTGCAACGGGTCGGGAACCGAGTGTGCACACTCCTCCAGGGCAGAGGGGACAGCGCTGAGCAGGGATGCAGTCTGGAAACACACAAATACAGATTAAAAAGAGGAAAATAAACATTTAGGTTTAACTTTGGTCCATTTTAACCCCCTCGTTTCATTTACAGGCTTCAAAAACATGGTAAACAATAAAGAAATGCCGTTAAGTTGCATGTGAGACGTACTAACATGCAGTATTTTAGGAAATATAAAGGCACCGACTGCACAATACAGTTTGATTCATACATATAGTCAAGCATTATTTTTTAGATTATATACATAGATATATTTTATTAGTAGTATATAGTAATTTACTGAATTGGGACAATGCACATTAATCAGTGTTGATGCATTAACCATCAGTGTGAATGCAGCGGACTTAGCACTAATGCTAGTCCCAAGGTGGGTACACAACACAACAATCACACAACAGACAACTACAGAAACAGGTATAGATGATGCCAAAACAAACCAAAAAAGTCACAGACAGACAGTATTATGACAAGACAACTGATTTCACAGACGATCCAATGATTCTTAGGTAAAGACAAGTGTATTTGTTTTTACAACTAATACACACGAGGAGCTTAAACCTGTATAATCCTCTGATTTAAAGCCTGTATGTGAATGAATTATGAGTCCAACATGTGATTCAGCTTAAGTTGTAGAAGCTGATTTATAAGGACCAACTTTTTTCACCTCCGATACGTAGGTTGGTAACTTATTTTGTAGCGTGGAATGTTAGAAAAGGCTTGATCAGGTGATATTACTCAAACAGATGTTTGACAGATTCGTTTGTTTCTTTGAAAGTCCTCATGCTGTTTTTTGTGATGCTGCTTCAGATGAGGTTGGTCGTTTCATTTATACTCAGAAGTCGGAATTTCTGAGTTGCAAGTTGGACTTTTCAACTGGAACACTAGCCGCTGTTGAGTTACCAAGATGGCCGCCCCGCGTGTAAAGTAATTAGAAGTTCTTGTAATATTCTGTTTATTAGCTCTTTTGATTAGTTTTTGTTGCATTAAATCGGTCGTACAGACAGTATTTTACCACATACATACGTTGAAATGCTGTTACAGTGTAATTTAAGTTTTTCATGTGTTATATGGGAACTACAAGCCCATGTCACATAAAAACAACAAGATAATAGCCTAGTAAAACCAAAACACTCTGAAACATCATTGTAACAAACTGTGATTAATATTAGACACATCTAGACCCATCAGATCTAAAAGTGATCTGGTTTCTAGGAGGAACAGAGGAGCAGACTTCAGCCTGAATTATGGTCATGTATGCTAAGAAACGTAACTCTTTATTGTTTCCTTTATTGTCCGTGTTGCAGTAAAATTAAGTTGTTAAACATTAATTATCGTCAATGCAACCTTAGCCCTGGTTGCTGTTGTTTAAAGTAAACAGAGAAACTCAATACTAGCGTTTCAGTGACGTGATTAGACACAACAGAGGCAAAACTGTACCTGTTGAAGGTCTGGCACTGGGAGAAGCTTCTCCAGTCTGGACAGAAAATCCAGCATCAGCACCTGCAGGGCGCTGTCGTATTCAGGCCCAAAGTCTGTAGGGAAGACATCCTGGAGGAAAGAACAAACAGTTTACAAACCAAAGCAGACACCAACACATATTTAAACCAAAATACCGAAATAAATCATGGGAGAAATCAGACGTTTTAAAGAAAATCAGCTTTTTAAATGCCTCTATGATCCGCCATCTTTATTTTACGTTACTATTGAAGAAGACGTGTTTCAAGTCTTTAGTTTAACGTAAGTGATCGGATCACGAACCTGAAAGAACTTCTCCTTCTCTTCGGTGTCTTTTAACAACAACTCGACTTGATCCACAAAGTTTGACTCTGGAAACTCGACCTCTGCGAAACACGGCTGGAACAAAAAATGACTTTAAGTAAAAGAAAGCACAACACCGCCGACCCAAACAAGACACTTTAAGATCCCAACCTGCGCTGCCCAGGTGGATACGAGAGCCTTGATGCGGTCCAGGTGCATCTCAATGGTTTCCGTGTCCGTTATCTGCTCAGCCCGACACAATTCAAGAACCACCTTCAAAAGACAGAGACGAGAACAGAAGATGAGCGTTTGTCCGTCGTTTCCTGCATCTAAAAAAAATCATTAAAATGTCTGAGTCGTACCCGCGCTCTGAGTCCCAGGAGGAGCTGGGCTTTCTGATCGGCGTTCAGCAGTTCAGGAACCACTTCTGTGACGGTGGCGATGAACTCCTCCACCATCCCGTAGTCCTGCACGTGTCCCCGCTGGACGACGTGCCACATGGCTGCAGACACCAGGCGGAGGGGGGGGATGAAGAGGCGAAGGGACGGCAACAGGAGAGGCAGGTCTGGAAAAGGCGAGTGTTGTTGCACAAACAGGAGCAACATCTTTTATTTTTCATATAATATATTGAATGTGTTTTTAATTTTAAGATGAATACACAAACTCTTAATTGGTAATAAACAATACAGAGCATTTTCCCCCCAATTAACTGACACTTTGTTAAGTGTTTGTGAATTGTTTAAGCGCAAAAGTTTAATTCTACTTGGAAAACAACCCAGAAAAAAATATTTATCAGTCTTACAATGTGTGAATTTTTGACTTCAGCTTTAATTATTTTTTTGTGTATGAGTTACAAAAAGCCAAATAATGATCGTACAAAAAACATATATATATATTTGAAGTCTAAATTAGTCCAGGTTAGCATCTTCCTCATATTTCTTAACAAAAATAGTGTAATTTTTCACCCTTGAACGCACCAGCTAAACTCGCACCGCCTCTAAACTACCCTTAGGTGCATTCGTGGACCGACCAATTTGTCGTAATTACGACCACCATACGCGGCACCCAATCTCTGTGTTAAATACGGCTTCTGCGGTCGTGACATCTTTCTGAGCAAATAAAGTTGTCGAAATTGTAAAAAAACAGCACACGATGTAATGTGAATCCCGTTCATACATGTTTAATAAGGATGAGACTGTCCGACTTCACCGTTAGTTACTTTGTTTTTAGCCACCAATGCTAACGGTTGTTTTACCTAACGACCGCGAATGCAGCACCTGTCAGCCGTAACGACTCACTTCATCGAACTAATGCGGGCACCTACGTGGCTACAGTCACATTAAAGCAATTTTTTGTTTTGAAATGATAGTTTTAGTGAACCGTCTTAGCCGAAGCTTATCTCCTCCCCATTAAATCCTGCACACATAGGCTCTCTGGCGGTGTAACGTAGCACAAAGCCACCGCCATCTCAGAGCGGGGTACGCCATGTTCAAAATCGGGCGCACACACTCGAAAAGAAAACCTTATAACTCGAGACGGGGGGCGCTTGTTTTCATTCTCATCTGCTTACCGTTGTCGATACGATGTGGGCTATCCATGTTGTCTCGGAAAGTGACCAATTAAGCACGCAAATCAACTCGGGGTTGTTGTGAGTCGACGTCCGCCCGACCCTGCGGTGCAAGTTGGCGGGGAGGAAGGGAGGCTTGATATCCAGTTAGGAGTGCGCAGGCGTAGATAAAGTTTCGCCGGTTTCGTCAGGTCGACGCATCTGTTACTGGTTCATATCTGCTTAAAAGAACTACCCAGACGTCTATTCTGTTAACTTTCGTCAGGAAACAATCACGCCGTGTCATAATTTCACTAACTTTGACATTCCCTGCGAGGAAATGCGCTTCTTCTTCGTCCAAACAATACTTGGCTCTCACAAAGCTGTGTTGGGTAACACCACCACCTAGAGGCCGTTTGAGGGAATAACATTAATATTTTTGATCTGATCCAAAGAAGCAAATACATAATTATATTTTTAAATGTAATGTTTAAGAAATATAATATAATAATGCATTTCATTTTTTTCTGGTTACATTATGTTGTAATTTCTCCTTTTAGAAAAGTGCAGGTAGACATTATTGCTTATCTGGGCTGCAACTAACAATTGATTACATTTATTAATTTTGCTTTATTAATTGATTTGACCATTATATAAAAAGGAGCAAAAAAACAAAAAACAAAAAAAACACAGTTTAAGTCATATTTTAATTTGTATTTGTTATTTATTTATTTATTTTTTGCTTAAAAATGTTTTGCATATTACATTTTTAGTCAGCAGGCTGGTCAACTGATTATTTTAGTCTTCAGCTTAAAGAAATAACCATTTTCCAGCATCTTCCATGTCTGAAAATATAGTCACATTAGGGGAAATGCAGCTTTCACTCAAGGATAATATACTGTAGATTCAATTATCTGAATAAAATATTTAACAACATGATGAGTTGCGGTATCTGGTGATGTGTTATTGTCTGTGTGTATTAAAAACAACCAGCACTGCAAACAACCAAAATGTTTGATAAGGTGGTAAGTTAAGCTTGAGTTGAGCTGCTTAAAACAAACAAGAAATTGCAACCACGAACTGATTATAAAGGTAATTGACTGCTGCAGATCTTATCAATTTTTTTTTCTTGAGTTACTTGAAAAACAGGAGAAAAAAAGCAATTTGATGAAACCCACTTTACAACAAATGAGCTCAATATAAACTAAAACTATTTAAGTCGTAAATGGGATTTTGACACAGAGCGCCCTCGTAGCTCATTCCTGATTTATAAGAGATAAGACGCAAGACATTATTTATCCCACGTATGGGAAATTTCCTTGTGATAGTTGTGAGGAATATATACAAGAAAATTCATAGCAATATAAATAGATCTGATTACCCAGACCCAGATAATATAAAGTAAGGTTTTTCCTCTTTGCCCTTCTGGTAATCCAGTAGTGTAACACATTTTGCGCAGTCTTTCCTTATGGAGAAATAAAAGGATTCTTCTCCAGATTTTTTATGACCTTATATTTCTTCATCAGTCACAGTGCAGACAGTCTGCTTGCTTGTGACTTTTAGTTTCTTGGGCCATTTGCCACTAAGTTGGACTAAAGGGAACAATAAAATACCTCGGCGCTGGGCTGTGGCCAGATTTGTCACATTTTTATGCAGAGGACGCTGGAGTGTCCTTGTAAAAGAACAAATAAAATTATTCCCCAGTAGGAGCTCCGTGTTTGTTTTCATCTGTTATTTCTGTGTCACCCTCTGTTGTCCATAAATTAACCCCATTTTCAAGAGAGGTCACTGAACTGACATGTTTACTCTAACTTCTTCTCAAGTTTTGTTATACTGGACTAATAAAAAAAAAGTAATTGCCGTTTTTTAATTAAGAATGAGTTAAGCGGGCACTGTAGTTGTTCATTTCTAGTCCGTTCAATCCTCCTCGTCACCATGGTTTTATAATAAAATGCTATTACATTTCAAAGGTGTTTCACGATGAACACAGCGCAATTTGAAGGTAGCAACTCTTGATAGTTAGCTTAGTTTAGCATAGAATCAACAGCCAATTTGCTTAATTTGTTAAGATTAAACAACAGTTAACAAATAAATTTATGTGATGTCTTAAATTTAAAGTTTTATGATGTTAGCATAAATAGCTGTTAGCAAATCATCCAACAGTTAACATTACGGGCTAACATTTATGCTAACGTTTAGCCATTTTGCCAAAAGTAAAAAAAACTTGTTGCTTTAGTTCTCTTACTTTTATTCTTTAAAGCATAATTCAGTTTTAAGTGTTGAACAATGACTTTTTAGTAGCTAGCATAGCATACTGACTAGCAGACAGCTTTGCTAGCCGTTTTTAGTTCGGAATGCTCAAAGGAATAATAAAAGTTGAGGTTTGAAATTGGTTTATTTTCCACATGTGAGCCAGTATGTCACAGAAGCACACCATTAATCTGCAAATTACCATCATCCCTCCTCGTCACCATGGTTTTAGAATAAAATGCTATCACAATTCAAAGCTGTTTCATGGTAAACACAGCACAATTTGAAGACAGCTAGCTTAGTTTAGCATAGCATCAGCAGCCTCTTTGCTTAATTTCGGTTAAGATTAAACAATAAAATAATATTATGTCTCAAAGTCCAACAGTTAACATTACTGGCTAACATTTATGCTAACATTTAGGTGTTTTGATAAAAGTAAAACTTAAAACTTGTTACTTTAGTTGCATTGCTTTTTTTGTTTAAAGTGTAATTCTGTTTTAAGTGTGTGAACAAATGACACCAACGACCTTTAACCAGCTAGCATAGCCTACTGACTAGCACACAGCTTTGCTAGCTGTTTTCAGTGAAGCAGTAATGCCCAACGCAATAATAAAAGTTGAGGTCTGAAACTGGTTTATTTTCTACATGTAAGTGTACTTAAATCACAGAAGTACACCAAATAATCTGCAAATTATTTCTTGCCAACAGAATTTAGTTGCTTCAACGTTTACATCCTCAGTCTTTTGTCTTAAGAATGAATTCATTTCATGTTATGTCATCGATACATGTTCATGGAGAATAACAGGCGTGAGAAGATGAAAGGTAAATGGTAGTCAATGGAAAGAGACAACTTTTTTTTTGGTAAAGTTTGAATATTATCATGAACACTCATAATGTTTGTAAATTAAGAAAAAGGATCCAAGTAATGAAAGTATACAACTGAGAAATTACATAGAAAAACTATGCTCCTGGAAGTTATCCAAGTCATCGTAGATTTTTGTATCCATAAGCTTACAAAAACAAAATCACAAACTGAGGTCACAATGGGAAAACTAACAAGAAATGATGGAACTGGGTCTTTTGGGGTCTAAAAGGCGACGCTCACTAAATCTATCAAATGACAGACGAACAAAGAAAGACCCAAAAAACAAAAACAAGGAGTCACTGGGAGGGAGGGACGTTAGGGGAAAATAAACCTCTTCACAAAACAAAGATGCCACAACAACCAAGACAGCAAACTGATGGTGTTTACCCTCCAGTGTCACTCACACAACTGAGCTGCTGGACGCCGCCTGCTTTTGTAACCCAGGCTGATCGGCTGCAGCTGTGCAACGAGTGCAGGTGAACTCAATCGAGGTGGATCAGGCAGAGGTGGAGCTTCCAACCTACCTCTACCCATAAAAGAAGCCAAAACCGGTTGACAAACAGATGGTGACACGTGACTAAAATGGCATCGGAAATAAAGGCAAAATAAATAATGAAATTAGCTTGATATGGTTTAATCTGTGGTCTTTTATTAGCTGTCCACAAAAGCATGTCATGGAACAACAGAAACTGTAGCACGAGTGCAACATTCCCTTTTGTTGTTATACTCCACCACATCCCTGCTTCTCACACCATGTATAATTTATATTTCATATATATTTATATATATATATATATTTTGTACAATATACATGTTCTCATCAAAGAAAAAAAAAAAAACAATTGCAAAAGTTCATCCACCCCCCCCCCCACCCGACTGTGTGTATTTTTGAAATCTAGTGAATATCCCATGCACGTTTCCACTGAGTCCAAGAGAAATGTTTGTTTATTACCAGGAACAAATACGCAAGCAAATCAATCCTCTGACAAATAAAGGGGAGAGAGGGTCTTGTTGGATGAAGCTGGTGTACAGAGCACATTCTCAACAACATTAAACAAGAAGAGCCATGCGAACCGACATTTATTCTACGGTTTTGACCAAGTTTCGGGGTCAAAAGCGCCAGTACAAGGGGCAAGCTAACGTTAGTCTTTTTTTTTTTTGCTAATAAAACATATAAGCTTGAAGTCTCTTGGCTTCTTCTCGTACTGAAATGTGAAAGCCATGTTCAGCTGCTGTTGCATCACAATAAGACTTCTAAACGTACCAATGATTGTGTGTGAGAGGCTACAGTAACACTAGCACAAAAAGTGCTTGACATCATTATGAACCTTTTTACCTCTGCGGAGACAAAACGGTTTGCATCTTTAAGTTACATTTCACATTTAATTATTAGCAAGTTTCCATTCAAATGTGGGAATGGTTCAATAAAATGACGTAACTCATTTGCTTCTTTAAAATCAACAGTATGGCCACCGTGCTGAAATACACCATGGGGTGTCACAAAGACCTAAATAAAAACAATATATTTCTGCTTTTCTTTCAGTCACTCGTTTGCCTACGTTAAGATATTTATCAGTATTTCAGTTCACATTTATACTCTAGCTGCTGATCACTACTCAGAGCAATACAATCGAATGGAAATATTGCTTAATTTCAAAAAATTTGTCTTTTTTATATCGTCTTTTTTTCACTTTTGTAAAACAAAATAGCTGTGGAATGTAAAATAAAATATATAGTGCTATGTATGCAGGTAAGAAAATAAAGTCATAGGATAATATCTATATCTCATTTTCTGTAACTATTTACAGAACTTAAAACCAACTCGTATATGCCTCTGTGTTTCTCTTGAAATGAGTTGTTGGGCCCAGAATCAATAGTAGTTTTCTTTGAGTGTGCTACAGTATTTTAAGCCATAGGGTTCGTTTTTTATCTCAAGGTACAGTCTGATTAATGGAGAAACAAACAGCACGAGGTATGAGGACACTTTGAAAGACGTTTGCATTGTGAGACATTGGAGACAAGTGGGAAACGTACTTTTTTTTTTTTTTTGGTCTGGACACATTGCACATTTTGTAAATATCTCTGTTGCATTGTTACATTCATGAAATATACTCTGTTTAATATAATTTACTCTATTGTCAAGTTAGCTAAAAATACTCTTATTCAACTGCATGATGCACATTTAAACAACAGGGCTGATAGTATTTTCTGGTCCTTCTGGTCTTATTTAATGCACACCTGGTAGACAGGTATGTAGGAAAATACATTTATTTGGGTCAAAAAGTTGAATTGCCGCACACCTTCAGCACAACACAGACAATTAACACATCGGTAAATGATATAAACTCTTTCTGAACCATTTTTTGTTGAAAGAAAAGTGATTGCATTCTGCTTCCTCACCACTAGGTGTCACAACATCCGTCATACTGGTCCTTTAAACTTTATGCTATTTTTTGTTTGTCTTAACATAGCATTAACAACCACTTTGTTTAATTTCTGTTAAGATTAAACAACAGGTTAACAAATAAACTCATGTTATGTCTTAAAATTCAAGTTTTATGATGTTAGCATGATTAGCTGTTAGCACATTTTACAACAGTTAACATTACTGGCTAACATTTATGCCAACATTTAGGCATTTTGATAAAAGTAAAACTTCAAAATTGTTACTTTAGTTGTATTACTTTTATTCTTAAAAGTGTAATTCCATTTTAAGTGCAATTTTAGTTAAATGACAACGAATTTGTTGAAAAGGTCCACCTACACGCTTGGAAAGTGAGTGATTGCAATCTGTATCCTCACCACTAGGTGTCACAACATCCGTCACATTGGTCCTTTAAACTTTAGACTATTTTAGTTTTTTTTAATCTTCCACCAGCAGTTAGAGCCACAGATGAAAGAATTTAAAGGTTTCGGATTTGCAGCTACTACTTCATAAAAAAATCTATCTTGAATTAGTCATTAGTATCGTCACTCGACTGCTTGTTCCTTCAAGTTTCTATCAAAAAAGTCCATGTTTCCTTGCACGGTTAATAATCTTTTGTTCTATTCACCAGGAGAGTCTCAAACATTTTCAAACTGAAAACCAAGTTTCCAAATATAATGTAATTAACCACATGCCAGTCTAACCGTAAATGATGGATGAAGGGTAATAGACTTTGCTCCACATAGATCTGAAGTCCTAATGTGCGTAATAGGCCGTTTTGGCTCGGCTTGACTAATGTTTCAGCAACCTACTTTTTCCAACTCAACCAACTTAAAAGAAAAACTTTTTGTACTTTTGACACCCAAGATGTTTTTTTTTACACACATAATGCAGTGGATGGGATGGGTTTAATATTGGCTGCATTTACCCAGTCAACACGTGATGCTGACAGGGAAAAAACCTGTCAGTGCAAGGCGTAAATATAGTTCAAAGGTGGTGTGTCTTGCATTGTGATCAGATCTCCATCTCCTCCTGTAAACTCAAAATAGCTTTTCAGAAGACAGACACTTGTAAATCTCCATGCTAACTAACAGGTGTGCAGGAATTCAACCTCTCTTTTTTCAGTGAAGAAGCCCAGAACAAAAAAGTGACTTTTTTTTTTTCCGTGCATCTATCCTGACAATTCGGTATGTATCTGAAAGAGCTGAATAAATTAAGATTAAATCATTTGACTGGAATTAAGCTGGAACGGTCGACACTCCACTCAGCCCTACACTTCTACACAGAAAGCACGCCTAAAGCCAAACAGAGGAGTCGTACGAACAGATTAAACATGCAAGTTTGCATAAACAAGACAGCAGGGAGCACATTCAATGAGCCAAGCGAGTGTGGGAGAATACTGTACATCAGTTTACAAAAAAAGGAACGACCAGCACGATGACTTTCAGTATTTACACTCCGCTTTAAATATCTTTAAAGAGAAGGTCCCTGCCAATTGAAACCCATCTCCAAATCCAAAGCTCAGTCTGTTTTTTGTTTTCTTTTCTTTTCGGTGGATAGAAAGTTAATAAGCAGCGTTTTCTCTCTCACACACATCTCCTTGCGAAAAATCGGTCTGTGAACTAAGCTTTGCATAAAAAAAAGCAATACCAGGGCAGCTCAGTTGAGGAGGTGTCATGCAAAAAAAGAAAAAAAACAAAAACGAAAAAGCATCAGTGGAGTTATCACAAGTTAATTTCCCAGTTGGACATCCATGTTTCAAGCGTAGGTCAGCATAGATTTCACTGAGTGGGCCGTCTCTAGTCGAATCAGCTGCTGCGGCGTCGGCCACGGTGGAAGCTGCTGTGATCAGTTTGGCCTCTGCACACAGTAGATATATAACACAGTGAAACGTATCCAACGAGGAATGAAAAACCTAAATAAGTCCGCCTAAAAGTCCGCCTGCTGGCTTTGCTACTAGCGACTTTTATTCGTTGTATAGCAGGATTATATTCATAGTTTTGGCATGTGTCAAACTTTAACGCTGCAATGGCATCCACTTCCGTAAAGTGTCGTTATTTGTAAAACGGCGTTTTCAGAGACAGTGATGAAAGCTGCATTTATCGAGTTAAAATTCTACTCTACCGTTTCCGTTCAAGTGAAAAAAGTGTACAGTATGTATTCCATGCATGTATCTTATATGAAATACGATAGAAAGTTTTAATAATCACGGTTAGGTCTAAGTGATGCTGTCGGGGCCATGGCAGTTCTGTCCTTTCTTCTACTGGTACTGGATGGAGGGTGAACAGTGGACAGACTCTGAGTTTTGTCACATTTGCCAACATTAACCCTTCAAGGAGCTGCAGAATTAAAGGGAATTCCTGACATAAAAACATCCAGCAGCTCCTCTTCAGAACCAGGGAGGGGTGTGGGGGGGTGGGACATGATTGGGACAGTGGATGCTAAAAAGTGGTGTTACATGGAGGCTGTGGCTGGAGGAAAAACAAAAAAAAAGAAAAAGAAAAAAGGGCGGCGTCACACCACGGAGCCCTTGGAGGCGGAGAGGTGGATGGAGTGGATGCGAGCGGCCAGAGTCTTCTCCAGGTCGTGGAGGATGTCGGAGCAGATGCCGGGGCTGGACGCAGGGCTCTCGGCGGGAGGGGGTTCGTACAGAAGCTGCTTGAAGCCGTCGAGTTCAATCAGCAGCACCATGTTCTTCAGGAAATAGCCTTCGATGAAAGCGGTGAGCTCCGTGGCACCGAGGAACTAAAACAGAAAATGGAAAAAAAAAGAGTTGTGATAAGTGTAGTTAATAGTGTAGTGTATAATAGTTCTGTTCAGTTGTATTGGACACAGCTGTGCTTTGAGGTAAACGCAAATGTCCACAACTTAACATGCTAATGCTGCAATTAGGCAGCTATTGCATGAATGAACCTCAACTTAGATATCAGTTAACAACAAATTTCAGGCATCAGTTTGACGTTTTGCCGCTTTCCGCTGTACATTAATCATAGCTTGATGCTAAATGTAGCAAAATGAATGTCCATTTTTTTAGCAAGCTAACATTAGCACCAAGCATGAAGAATTGTTACGTCAATTTAAAATCAACTAACAGACCCATTTTCATCCCTATAGCAATGTCGCTAGCATGGCTAAAACTTAAAATAATTAGTTATTATAATAACACCTACGAATTAAGTTATAACTTTAAATTAATACAGTTTTATTTTTTACTATTTTTACAGGTTTATTTCCCATTTTTCAGTTGTCCAATGTAATAAAAATGCTAGCAAATACCTTAGCATACTGATTTAGAAGGTCGAGAGCAACATTAGCATTAGCGACATTAGGATAGGATGACGTTTAGGTGAATATTTAAACTTCTTGTCATTGTTTTTTTTTTTCTTTTCCTCAACCAACTGAAAATATCTGACTTATCTGACGTTTGTCTCTGACTCTAGCTTAATTTTTATTCAGAAAACCCCAAAAAGACATGAGAAATAAAACTAAAAAAACACGGTGAAAGATGCAGTACTTGCTAATTAGCAAGGTTGTAGCTTGTTGCTATTGATAAGATTTGCTAACTTTGCAGGTCGTATCAAACTAAAAATGTTAAAAAGCATAAATAAAAAAGTTTCAACTGTAGAATTTGATGGCGCGTGATCGTCTGTAGAATGAATCCACTATCATGTTTTTACTGACTAGTGTACTGACCCTTTGCTGCCACTAGATGGCAGACTAAATTGCCCACTAACTACAACAACAGGTTTAAATGAAACAGAATAAAGAACACGTGATTATCTATGGTCAGTATGATATACAGTAAGGCGGAGGGGAGACAGTTTCCCACCTTGGCGTGTTTGTAGAGGTCCACGCATGTTTCGGTGGTGATGTTCTTGGAGCAGATGATCTCACAGTGTCTCTGAAGGGCCTCTAGCTGGAAGAATTTGGCTGCAGACAGGAGCTGCAGGGAAAACAGCACAGTCGCACAGAATGATGCACATAACTCGGGGATTAGGAAATGCTAATGCCTTGGGTAAGTCTCTCTTACCTCCATTACCTCGGTGTTGCGTATGTGCAGGGACTCGGTGCCTCCACAGTACAGATACTGCATGACCAACTGCAACACAGAACAGTTAAGGCTTCAGTCTATTGTACTAGAAGAGGAAAGAGCAGAAAAGGCCCGGGGCTTCCTTCCTTTTCCCTATCCAAAATCTTAGTTATTTGAATAAAATTGACATAACCTGACAGATATAAGTAGATTCCAAGTTCATGGGAAAGAAGGTGTCAGTGAGGGACGATAAAATAAAGCCAAAGAAGCAAGCCTGGCTCCTCTTGATATATTTTTTATTATCAACAAATCTCATTCAATACCTCCTAACTTCCCTGTCGGCCGGGGCACTCAGCACCAAGAGTATTTGTTCCCTTCAAAAAATGAGTCGGAAACACAATATGCTGTCTCATTACTCATGGTCTCATTGCAATATAAAACACCTTGTGCTAGTTGGGGGACTATTTTCAGAACAGAATAAAGGCACAGACGCTCCAGAGCGACATCAAAAAATATCCGGCAAACCGAGGCAGATTGTTCTGCGACCTTTAGACGGACGTTTTAACAGGCTGCAAAGACCAGAGGCAACTTCTATGCATTCTACACCCGTATGAACGTTAATAGCGCCTCATACCTGCAGGTGGCAGACGTTTGACTACGTCATTAACCCTTTAAAGCCAAAACCAAGACAAAATTGTGGCTGAACACTGGGAAGTTGTGCTACGTTGTTGTGTTGTGCTATATACTACGGACAAACCCATTGTGACGGATTCTGAACTGCGAAAATGAAGCCCAAAGTGGGCGGAGCCTGCGGTCGCCATGTTGGATGAGCTTTACTGACCACACGTGGATAGTTCATATCGGACATTAAGACCCGCCCACCCAACGCTGCACTACCTGTTAGTCACTGAAAGCGGGAACGCCCTCATTTATGCAGAAATTTAAACCTTAATAAAAAAAATAAATGATTGAGTTAGAAAAAAATCAACATTGAGACCAAAATAAAATTTTGTACCAGGCTGTAAACATGTTTAATATTATGTAAAGTTGGGCTTTTTAACATGGGGGTCTATGGGGATTTGCTCCCTTTTAGAGCCTCAAGTGGCCACTCGAGGAACTGCAGTTTTCGTTTATGCTCATTAACATACCTCAAGCTTTTTCTTTATGTGCAGGTGGATGTTCAGGTCTCAAAGGGGAAGACAAACTAATACCTTAAAAATAGTGTAGACTTGTGTAATAAATGGAAAAGATTTGACGCAGTAAACATCTTACGTGGAAAATATTGTACTTGACGTGGCTGATCTCAATGCAGGTGTTTTCAGCTGCTGGTCGGTTCTGGAGCAGCGACTTGAACCTGGGGAAGAAATGACAAGAAAACCCATAAACTTTTTATATTATTACTTATGTGTATATATCTGCACAGCGCTTTTTTATTTAAAGTGCTTTCTACTGTTTTACATTTGCACTGTTAGCCAGGAGCTAGTTTGAAGCAATGTTTGGACATTTTGAGGCGTTTCATTACGTACACACATAATGACAATAAATGCATCTTGAACCTTGAATTCTACCCCATCGAATGAGATAAAATAAATAAAAAATACCTGGGTGAAGCTGTAAACAGCAAAACTTTATGTGCATAAAACGGTTTCCCCTCCACCAGGAAAGTAACATCAGACATCTCCTTGTTGTTCAGGAAGTGTGGGTCTGAGGAAGAAAAAGAAAGACAATAAGTCGATGCATCTCACTCAACAAACCAACAGTGAACCACTAAGCTAATGTAGGTTATTAATTACACTCATCACTCAGCTATCAGGGCTGAAACAGAAGCTGATCTGGATTAGATATCTGCTCCTTTAAGTCCTGATAAATTAGTCAAAGTTGAGGTTTTGTCTGTTCACGCTCTTCACTTTGTAAATTTCTTCTAAACGTGTCATTAATTAAAGAAACAGTAGGTGGAGCTGCAGCACAGATGCTCACAGCATCACAGACACACACGTCTGAGCACAAAACACGAATTATCATAAACGTCAAAAGTGTGTCTTGAACTTTGAAGATGACAAATCAGATCTCTTTGCATTGTTTGTGGCCATGAAACTCTTTTCCCCTTTTATTTGTGTTTCATCTTCTTCAAATCCAAAAATAAAGGATTGAAACGTCAGAGGCTGGGCTTGCACAGTCTGAAGAGGGCAAAATAATTAAACGTCCAAATAAATAAATCACTTCATGTGTCATGTTGTACGTGGGCTCTGCGTGAATAAACATTAGCTCCTTGTGAAAAAAAAGAAAAAGAAACAGCCTTTATTCAAAATAGTGCACAAAATATAATCCTGGTTAATAATTAGGGTGGATAAGACCTTATGTCCTTGTTAATGTTGTATTTTGAGCTTTGTGATCATTTGCAGTACCCCGGTATCTCTAAATAAAACACTAAAAGTGGCAATATAAAAAATTTAACACGCTGTCACCCAGCTTTCAGTCCTCATCTGAAGAGTTTTCAATTTAATGATTTTTTCAGCACAATACAGGAAGCAATTTATACCCGCGCCTTGATCATAAGAGCAAAAAAGTGGGAGGCTATTTTTTTGCTAAAATTGACAGCCATTATGAGAAAATTAGCTTTCCAGCAGCAATAGTGAGCAACAGGTCTGATGGTGCTGAGCCAAACACCAGCACCAAAAAAAAAAAAAAAAAGATTGAATAAACTCTCTGAACAGCCTGAACAAAAACACACAAAATCAGTGTTGGCTGCACAGCAGCCAGAAAAAAAATATTTTCTAAAATAAATTTGAGGAGAATTGCAGCATTAAACAAAGCAAAGAGGATTTGAGAAGTGACAGCAAGATGCATAATTCTCCTCACTGACTATTAGCTTTTCATAAAAGCTTGATTTGGCATTCCTCTCCATAGATATCTGAGGGGAGTATAGTCAACTAAAATATCAAAATTAATTTTGTACCAGGCTGTAAACATGGGGGTCTATGGGGATTTGCTCCTTTTTGGAGCCTCTAGTGGCCACTTGATGAACTGCTGATTTTTTTGCACTTCCGCTTCATTGCTCGCACCCAGTTTTATACAATATATTCTGTATCAGCATTATTTGTTCCAACATTGACAAAAAGAATTACAAAATATTGATGACTCATCCTACACTAAGGGGTGTGTCCTAACTTAAGAGGGCGTGTACTAACAAAAGGCCTTCTTGATATTTTTATGTCCCTCCTCCATAACTATAAATCTGTAAATGGCAGAGGTTTTAAACTAGCACGCTAGTAGTTAGCTTCCTGCAGAGCTGATGCAGAGCGTCCAGGCTTTATGGGAGGGGGGTTGGTTCTCCTAAGTTCCTGCTATTATAAGAAAAAATAAGGAAATAAATAGCGCTCTGCTAGCCTTTTCAGTGGGGAGGAATAAAACTTCTGGCATGTTCTGCATGTCATACCATTAACTGACAAACAAGATATTAAAGGGGCGTGCCGTCCCTCCCTTGAGATTACAACGCATGAGATAATACAACAAAAACAACACGAGACATGATACCAGACTGGATTGACATGTGAATCCTGACCTCAAAACAACCCCCGAAAAAGATGCCATCCTCTCATATTTAAAAGTCACTATTTTTAGCTCTCTTACCTAAGCGTGAGGACTGTTTCCTCTTGATCTCCGTCAGCTTGGGGATGGGAAAGGGCCCGTAGCACTGCGTGAAAATGACAGACAGCTGCTGGCTTATCACCTCGTTCTGCAAAATAAAAAAAAAAAACACAGACGAAAGTTTCTCCATATTAGAATCTCTTGTCTTCCCCACCCCCCCGTCCCCGTCCCCATCCCCGTCCCCTGAGCTGTCTGGGAGACAATTTCATGTAAATGTATGATAATATGGTTTGTAATACAGCTAAATGTATGCAAATATGAGAGTTGGTGGTGGTGTCACCCCTGGCACACAGGCACAGGACAGTTTGTACTTTCACAAAACCGGCCGTGCTTTGCCTGATGATTCTCTAACGAGGAGCCTGTTTACATGCGCGTTTAAAGAAAGCCCAGGCCGACCTTGCTGGATCTGAGGATCTGGAACATGAGCGGCAGGCCGTGCGTGATGAGCTCCTCCGTGTACTCGTCCTCCTGGATGCTGCAGAAGTCTTTTAGCAGGCCCTGGATGAGCGGCCGGCGGTGCTGGATGAAGCAGGTGCGCAGGGACTCGAGCCAGGTGTGCAGCGTCCAGTGAACGCCTGGGAACACCAGCACCACACGGACAGTGAATACACAGGAAGAGCAGTTTCAAAGGGGCGACAGGACCGACCATGTTTCCATCACTTTGTGGCTTTAGTGAGAGTTGAAAAAAGGCGTAGCAAGCGCTGGATTAGTGGAAAGTCAAAGGTGGCGGTGGGGGGAAAAAATAAAAAATAAAAAAATATATATATGCCTTAAATGTTCTGCTTTGCTATGATGGAAATGAAATAGGCATCACAGCGTGAGAGGGTAAAACTCATCGATTATTTACTAAGGTCAGTCATCATTTAATTCTCGGCTTCTTGAATTTAAAGATTCGCTGGTTTTGGATCTTGTGCATCATCATGGTTCATCAACAGGGGGTCTGCGACCCCTAGGGGTCTGCAGAGGTACTGCAGGGGAGGTCGAAAAATATTTGGTTGATTAGACATTTGTTATATATTTTTTTACTTTTCCCCCACAAATTTAAAATTATTTAAATACACATTAACATGAATCCAACATATTTTAGTAAAGGGATAGGGAATAGCTTAATACTGAATGCAAAATGATAATAATAATAATGAATATTCATAAATAGCAGTATAATAATATAGAGCACTGCTGCTGTTAATCATTTCTGTTCGTTTTGTGCTTAGATAAAAAAAGAAACATGTGCTGGGATTGAAAGTGTAATTCTTGAGGTTGGAAAACAGTTTAAGATCCGACCTGGTCTGATTTTTCTGCTGTTTCCAAAGTTCACAATGAATCCTCCTTAATCCCTTCATCCTCCTCAACGCTTAAACCAACACGGACAAGAAGGAGTGGACAAACACGGACAAAGACTGGGAGTTGAATCTGCCTCGCACCATTTTCTAACCCTCACTAATTAACAGGTTGAAGCTCCAGCTCAAAACTAGAGGTTTTCATCTTTGTACTGATGAAACAAACGAGATGTGATGTGTTAATTAGCAAGTATTTATATGTGGACAGGGCCAAACAAACTGTCTCTGTGTACATCTAACCAACATGTGGTGGAAATTTAAAACCTTAAAACTCTAACAGAAAGCAGATGCATATATTTCCTACAGTGTCAAACTATTAAGACTTTGCGACAGGACCAGGAGCTACAGAACTCAACAGACCTGGAGACTGTTTTGCGAAGAGAAAAGGAAAAAAAAAGAAAAATCAATGAATCCTCATCAAATCCTAATCAACAGCCACTTTAGGCCTGGTGCTCAATGAGCTGGACTGTGTTGGGGTGAAAGCTGATGATTGCCACATTTACAAAAATGAGCGCCGTTTGAGGACACAGCTTCATTCATCATGTTCACACCTTCGGCCTCGGCTATTATCGCCTCAGAAATAAAAAACAAAAAGCTAAGCTATTTCATGGAGGGATGAGCGAGGCTGTGAGGTGTGTACAGGACGGCACATGGACTGGACTGGACTGGACTGGACTGGACAGGACGGGACAGGACAGGCACAGCATGAGCACATCTCCAGGACAGCTGGAGGCACCAGAGAGCGAGGCATGTGTGCCAGTGAAGCATGTATTAGTAAATCTGACCTAAGCTGCGGATGTCTATGGTGATGTCCACATGGCCGTGCTCTGCGCTATGGTACATGGCCTCTCTCAGGGCTCTCAGTTTGGCCTTTCCTGTTCGCAGCGTCCCGCCGCCGTTGGCCTGGGGAGCCAACCTCTTCTCGCCGGGCTCCGAACCCTCGGCCAAAATCTCCTCCAGGGACAGAACATCTCCCTTGTCTTTCTCCGACTGGGACAGGAGCCTCCTAAATACATTCCTAGAGGGGAAACAGGTGCAAAAAGTAATAAAACAGACACACAGCTATGGTCAGGAAATAGCTCTAAAAAAAAAAAAAAGTGCATTAAATCCACATTAAGCCCCTTCAGCTCTAAAAGTCTGCAGCGCGGTGACGAAGCAGCGACCTTGTTCGAGAAGAATCACGTAACATATATAAACAGCGTGATCACGGCCTAATAATGCATCATCGCGCCATCTGCTTCAGCGAGGAGGGGCCTCGTCAGAATACACATCATCACGTCCTGATCAGTGATGACAAGTCAGTGGGAGGCTTCGCAGTCGTTGCTTTGAAGCCGTTCAGGAAAAGCGGGGTTTGATCGCCACAAATGGTCTCTTTGGTTTCAGTGTCGTGGGGTTAAATGGCCGAACATAAGTGGACGCCCAAACATTGGATAGTCACTGAAAGATACAGCATCGGGGTTTCACACGGATTTGGAAACTGGGAGAAGCTTCAGTTTCGCATTTTGTCAGGCTTTAAGCTGTATGTTGGTCATGGTTTAACATATCACTGCAACTAGGGGGTTCCTTTAAGACGCAAAGAACCAATAATCGAAGACAATATGGCGCCCCATAATGAGGTTAGCTTACATGCTGCTGTAGCACCATTCATTCTGGAAATTTAGGGAATACCAAGTCATTCAAAGATGAACAAAGAATGGAACGAGGGCTTCTTGAATTTTCCTACAGATTGCCTTTCCTGTTTGGTGTTGACCTCCTCTGTCTCATGCCTTGTTGATCCAACTGGTTAAACTTATACTCATAAAAGATGATGATGTACTGTTGGTTCAACGGCCAAGAAGTTCTTTGACGTGCTTTCCCTTAGGGCATATGTCTTCATACGCAGAGGTAGGGTCGCAAAATCTTTGGTTGATTAGCCATTTGTTTGCATATCATTGCCTAATTTAATTCACTTCAGCATTTCATTTAACCTCCTGAGACCCTACGTCCTCATATGGGGACGTTAAGTTTCAGGTTTTATTTCAGCTTATTCTGCTTCGTTGTTTGTGGCTTTTTTTTTTTTTTTAAAACTGCAACTTCCTGTTCAAAGATGACACTTAGTTTTTATACATCTTATGTCCTACTGATCCCAGATACCTTGGAGAAATTGAAGATACACACTAAAGAAAAGCTTGGGTCTCAGGAGGTTAACTGAGACCAACTAGAGCACCAAGACCAAAAATAAACGAGGCTAGTTAGTCACCCCCGTTAGCTAGCTGAGCTAAAGTAAGCCGTTACTGTCGATCACATTAGTTCCGTTAGCTGGCGCCACCTTTGAAGTAAGAAGATGCTAAGCTAACCATCTCCCACAGATTACAGACATCATGCTAAGCTAAGCTAGTTTTCTTGATCCAAACAAAACATTATTTTCTTTGAATTCTTGTGAGGACAACATTGAAATTTCTCCAAATTTGTTCGTCCTTTCCTTATTGAAGTTAAGAACTGATACCTGCGTGCTTCCAGGTGATAATCTTCTTCTTTTTCTTTCTGTTTCTTCACGTGTGAGAACTAAGCTCCATCATCCCATAATCAGTCCTAATGCCGCTGTCAACACACTGCAGCATGACCATCACACCGTAATTGATTGTCCTAATAACGCTGCATTGTGTCGTCGGCTATTCACTCCCCTCCATTTCCCGACAGCTCTCACTGGCCCGAATGTTAATGAGGTTTATCTTACTCAGCTGCAGAGAAATTACGTCAAACCGAAGCCGCAAGCGCCGCTCTCTGAATAGACTGCAGCGCCCATTGTCAAAAAAAAATGAGATATCTGCCCCTCTCATGAGCTGCAGGGTTTTGTGAGAGGCAGATGGAGCAGGGCAGAGTGTGTAAATGGATCAATACGGTGGTAATGGATATATCTTCGCTGGCTGTGTGTGTGTGTGTGTGTCTGTGTGTGTGATTGCCTGTATCACCTGTGGCCATGCGCTGCTGCCAGGCTGTATGAGTTCATGTCTCCCAGCGGGGCGGAGGAGATGCCGTTTCGACACATGGTCCCAATCATGGGGTCGGCTCCTCTTTCCAAAAGCAAATTCACCAGCTCAAAGTTACCTGAATGATGACAGAGACGAATGAGAGGGTTGGGTATACTATACCAATGCAGGGGCTGCAGGAAAAAAGTGTGTTTGCTTAAATATTTTAAAGTTACAAGAGGAGATACAAATAAACCATTTACAAGACACGTAGGAGGCAGAATTGGCTGCACCCTGTCCAATTGGACACGTTTACACGGCCAAAAAACTGCTAAGTGGATAAGCCCCAGTTTGTGGCGCTCATTTGAGAAACTTATGTGGTATTGTGCAAGTTTTCCACTGAGTTGCAACCATCTAATCCCTGCAGAGGATCCCTAAATTGGGTTATATATGGGTTCGCCTTATATTGTCATCTTTATCCAACAACATCAACTGAACATTTTGTAATGAAGATCAGTTGAAGACCAACGTAATATAACAAAAATAACGCTCACAATAGTTGAGGCACCGTCTAATTCCTGGATGCATGAACCCACAGTGATAGCGGCTGATTTCCATCGTGCACAGAAACATATCAATTCCCCCAACGTGGGGCAAACATGCTCGGAAAGACGGGGTTTATTGCAACCAGGCGGAAATGTGCTGCTATTTTTCTATCAAGTACAGATTGTCAAAGGTTTAAAACACCACCTCTCCATCTGTTCAGGAGTAATTTGATTAGACCAGTCTGTTCTGATTGACTTTGTGATGGTGCGAGACTTTTTTTTTTTTTTTATTCTGCTGTTAATCTGATTATTAGTGGGATCCACGCAGTCCACCTCCAAAAAACACTCTGAGTCAGTTGGTTGGATAAAATCCTTCTGTGAAATAAGCCATATTTATGCTAATATTGTGCAATAGCTCGTGTTCTTTTTATATACTTGTACATATTTATTTATTTATTTATTGGACTCTGGACTCACCCTGTGCAATTATTTCCCGCTGTACAGTTCCTCATATTCAGTGTTATAGAGAATTATAGAGCAACAGCTCAGAACACATGTTCACTTATACTTGTACATATATTTATAGTTTGTTATATTTTTATTATATTTTTGCCTACTTATTCTTAGATATTCTTATTCCCAACATCGGCCTTTGTTCTGACCACTGGTACATTTTGAGTAGGAGCTGCTGTAATGAAAAGTAATTTCCCCTTGGAATCAATAAAGTAATTCTGATTCTGAAATGCTTTTCTTTAAGCTTTATTCTTAAACGGAAAGAGATCACCGGTGTTGTTATCAGCCTCCGTGGCTACTCTTTTTAGTGTCCCCTTACACAGCTGCTCGAGCACACGACAACGAAACATAAATCAGGGAAAACACATCTTCACAGGGTTTGAATTCTAAACAGTTACTCTGGATTTAAACGGGCGATCAACAGCAGCCGTGAAAGAAGAAGCAAGAGAAACGACTGTTTAAACAGTTCAATGCCGACAGTTCAGTGAATTCTCTTGTGGCACAATACAGAAACGTGGCGTTTGTTCTTCGAGCTTTCATGTCCCAGTGAAGTTAACGGCAAAGTAAAAAAAAAACAAAAAAAAACGAAACTGTTCGTTGCTGTCATCAAACTTGGCTTTGGGACTGTGGTCTTTTATTTGATCGCACATTACTTATTACTTAATGAGCAGGATGTTAACGCCGTTCATTATCTGCGGCCGCGCGTGTTTAAATCGCCCGTTGCCGTGGCAACGCAGCTCCCCACATGCCTCACCAAGGTCGCTCGCTGAAACACTCGCTCCTGTGTTTCAACGTGTTATCAGCATTAATTAGAAGATGGCTGTGTAAAGATTTTTTTTTTTTTTTTTTTGGACTGGTTTGATGTTTTTATATAAATATGCTGAAACTGGGTCACTTTAACATAGATAGATAGATAGATAGATAGATAGATAGACCTTTAAACCTTTCAGTGTTTGCTGCTAAGCTAGAACTAACCGGCAGCTTGTTTAACAGATTGCGATGTGAGACTTGTATTAATTTTCTTGTTTGTCACTTGGCAAGAAATCAACCAAGCTTCCAAAAAAAATATACAACCTTCAGATGGACACGTGCCTCTGTTTTTATACACTTTAAAGTCAATTTAACTCACAGGAAAGGCAGTCAGTTAGCTTAGCACAATCTGCCTGAAAGGCTCATTAATTGACGAGTAAAATCAGGTTTATAGACCCCTTGAGGGTTTGTAAACAATGTGACATTTTTTTGAGGGGCGGGGCTTAACTGGAGGCAGAACATCTTAAACACTACAGCCTGTAAACAATGGTTAGCATATTTAACTGGATATTTTTGGCAAGAATAGACGAGGAAAATGCATATTTTAGAAAGTAAACTAATACACTCACTCTCCGAGACCATGAGTGTGATTTTTAAAAGTTGACTCTGACTGATGGGACTATATCCACTGATGCCTACACTCTCACACACTGGATGGACGATTTGACTAAAGGAGGACATAGAGGGGACGAAACCTGGCCTGTTTTTATCAAGTGAAGCCTCTCCAAAAAATTTATTTCAAGAAGTAAGTGGAACCACTCTGGAGGGTAATGTAGTAAATGCTTGGACACCCCTGAAACATACAACTAACAATGAGTTGGCTAGCAGTTACCATTAGCATTAACATGTAACAAGAATACACTAAGTTAATAATAATTAACTTAACGTATTTTCAGTCACGATTTAGTCTAATCCATAACGTTATCCACACAAACCAAAGTTGTCTACAACCAGCAGTGCCTGGTATGTGATAAAACTTCAAGTTAGTGTTTTTGCTTTTTCGGTTTTGGCCCCAAAAAACACAGCAAGACGACATTTCCCAGTCAACAGTGACAGTGTTCGACTCAAGCTTCCCTCTGTTTTGCCTCCAGCTAACGTTGTGACGTCACAGGCCACGAAGGTACACAAATCAAAGTGTAAGAACATTTTGATGGTTTTGTGTGAGGGAATATTTCTTGGGTTGGTGCAATGATTTTCTTGAGTGAAAGCAGACAACAAACAGGACCTTACTGAGCACTAAAGGCGCTGGTAGGCACATTTTGTTATCTTAGCACAGAGCCAAGTTTTCCTGTTTTCAATGTTTACTTCTAAACTAAGCTAAGCTGCATATTTAACGATATTTTTTATGAGAGTTGCACCACTTCTCTTGTCTGTCAATTGGCGTGAAAGAGCTTTCCAAAGAAACGTCAAACAGCTTTTATGACAGCGATGCATTCAAAAGAGTTCACCGCATTCTTGAATCCAAGATAGTAACTGGAAGTGATGAATTAATTAGCTGATTAGAGCAGAGTGAGAATGCCTCCTGGTGCACTCACAGTCAAGCATGTCATGACTAATCTGTTGCACGCTGCTATATTTGGGTCAAATGCGCACGTCGGAAACTTAAATCCACCTCTTTGCTGCTTGTCGTGTGAGTACCTGCGGCGGCGGCCAGCTGAAGCGGCGTCTCCGCGTAGTTCTCGGTCCCGTCCTGCAGGGCGCCCTCCACGTTCGCTCTGTTGTCCAGCAGCAACTGTGGCCGAGATGGGAGGTGGAGGAAGTGGAGAATGGTGGAAGGAAACAGGCAAGGGAGAGATGGGGTGTTACAGTCAGGCTTGGCATGAGGAAAAATCCAGGAAACCACCTAATTTAGAGGCCGCCCGAGCTCTGGAGGCTAACACACTGCTAACTGCATTCCCTCATTAGGTTCTGTCTGAGTTTCTTCCCCTATCCCAAGAAACTCTGATCGCGGTGATGCAGTTTAATAATTGAAAAAGTCCTGAAGGCTCACACAGAATTGACTGCAACATCATGTATTATATATATATCTTGAAAATAAACAAAAACATCCCTGAGACTGTGCAAGTTTCTCACTTCTTCTATAGGACCAGACTTTAGATTGAGGGGCACATGTACACATTTTAAGAATAAATACAAGATAGGATACACATAGGACCAAGAAGGAGAAATAAAAAGGAAATAACGTATTGCATCGATATTTTTTAGCATTAATATGATGCACCATAATAATAAAACGTATCATTATTATCCCCGTTTTGGTACAGAGGTGAGGGCAAGGGCCACACGTTAAGGTTTACAGGTCATTAAACGTCACTACCTGGACGACAGGGACGTGTCCGTGTAACACGGCGAAAGTGAGAGGCGTCCCCTGGCGAGTTTCAGGATAAACTGAGGGGTGCTTGTTTACTGTGCTTGGCACCTGGGAAGTCATAGGTGAAGTTCAGGGAGAAATATATATATATGTATATATGTATATTTACAGCCATTAACATTCATAGCTCAGCGTAGGAGAAGAGGGGGGGGTGGGCAGGTGGTTGGAGGGGGGGAGGAGGGGGAGGAGTGAGAAGCGGCAGTATGCGGGAGGAGAAGAAGAAGAAGTGTAAGCAAAGGGCAAAGGGAGATTTTCCTCTTGAGGAGTTTCATAGAAAATCTTGAGCAGCTTGGGTCTCATCTCAATCCTCACTCTGAACTGTAAATCTGACCACTACGTGAAACATCTGCCTGGCTCCGCCTCCTTTAAACTCAACAGCGACCACTCGTCCTCACTCAGGAACAGGAACAGAATAAAAATTAAACACTCTGATGTTGTGATGTTCGGTAATTTCCAGAGCGGCTTTATCACCGAGTAAATTACAGAGAAGCCTTTTCAATGTCGCCCGCAGGACAAACAGATGTTTAATAAAGCGTTGCATTACATCCGAGCTCTGACGCTCCAAAAACAGAGAAAAAACCCGTTTGTGTTTTCTCTGTTCAACCGGGATGTTTTAATAACCGATTTTATATGAACAGACAGATATTAAAGGAAATCAGAAACAGTAGCGAAGACGAACGAAATGTGGAACAATCAGTCATATGCAACATCAAATGGTTAACTTAAAGGAAACACAACATACAACAACAAAAGGACACATCCTACTTTCCTTTAGGGGTGAAATCCATGCAGATAGGTTTGATTCTTTATGCAGTTTAAAGACTTTAAATGTCTTGAAGTTGAAAATTGGCCAATAACTTGTCTAACTGGCTAATAACAAAAAAAAAATCTCCAGTAAAACAGGATTCTTTAGATCTTTGTCTTTAGATGTTCCCATAACTCCTCATTAGTGGCTAAAATTTGGTATGAATCTAGTTAATAATTAACAGGAGTTACAGTGTCTGTAGTTATAGCACTTCAAGACCACAACGTGGATCCGTCACCACTGCCGTCAACGCTCTCCGTCACAGTAAAAGAAAGATTGTAAAATCCTACGTAGCTCAACATCAATCTGTGCCCGAAAATAAATTAAAGTTACAACGAGGGACTGTTTGTCTCCCCCTTCTGGAAGGACGAGTACTTACATAAACACTGCAGTTTGTATTTCTTTATCTTCTTAGACTATTGGTGCGCTCCATTTGTACTCAGAGCTCGGATTTTCTACTCAGAAAGTAACAGTGTCCTCACTATCCTAGAGTTGAGTTTCCAAGATGGCCGCCCCGTGTGTAAACAGTAGTTGGAAGGCACCACTCTTTCCTTCTTCTTCTTCTTTTTATTTATTTATTTATTTGAAACTTCAGAAATCCGGTTCAGTCTTCCCGAGGTCAGAGCCAGTGGATTCATAGAACCCAGGTTACACTGATAACTCTTGCTCCCGCTATACTCACAGTTGCTTAAGACGATGTTTTCTCTGGAAAAAACAAACGTTGCTGGTCAATGTCAATTGATACCAGTACTGTGGAAATGTTGCCACAGACACTGGATTGGCTTGTTTTAACATAATTAATCTCTTAAGGGGAATGTTTGCTCCTCAGACTGTTTTCGGGTGCTGCTGGTAAACTAAAAAGTAATCCGTATTTCACGAGAGAAAGTTTAAAAAGACATTTTGATGGAGTACTTTGCTTATTCTTATCTTATTCATTTGTCTTGTCAGTGTTTTGGTTTATACTGGAACCTTTTCCTGACCCCAAGCTGATCCAATTAAACCAGGGTGTTACTTCTGGAATGAGTCATTGCTTCGTAGTCCGAACTCCTCGGTTATACTGGGGGGGAAAACCACAGACAGATAGTATCTCGAAAACCCTCTGTACCAACGTATCTGCATGGCACACTGGTATTAATTATTAACCAAACTCCTGGAGGATTTTTAGGAGTGGTGCTTTGCCTCTGAGTCAGCGCGCCACTAAACCAACGAAGCAATCAGCAATGAAGTCACTCACGGTGGAGGAGAGTCCATGAAGTGTTCTTATGTTTGCATCTTGTAATTGAAAGCTAAGATTAAAGCAGCTGCGCACAAACAAGACACACTGCACAGACAATAAAAAGCTGTGGAGTTGTTTCTACAAAACGAATGCGTGCAACGATATTAATGTTTCACATACAGACTATGGGAGCAAGTTACACTAAGTGCACATACTTGTACCACAGTGATACATTAGTGATGTGGTGTAAAGGAAACTGCTGCTGGATGTCTGCAGAGTTGAACGTAATGAAGTGAGAGTCTGCACCGAGGGACTATCGGCCGATTACTATTCTGCGTCGGCGCAAAGACAAAACCGTCTTCTGCACTCGACGCGATAACGTTTATTGCTTATCAGTGCACTTCATGTAACGAGCTGCCGGGAGAACAGAGAGCATGCAGAGAGCAGGTGAGACAATGACGATGGAGGAGTGGTGAGGAGGGGGTGTTGGGGGGCAGAGAGGGGGGGGAGAGGAGGGACAGCAGCACAAAAGTGGGGTTCACCGTTTTCACTGGGGAGCACAAGAACAAATGTGAATGAACATATCAGACACGGACAGAAATGTGGAATCGTCTGAGAACGCGCCAACACCGACCTCGCTGTTGATGTCGGCTCCGGCGTCGAGCAGCATCTGGACCATGGCCTCGTCGCCACGGACGCAGGCGTACATGAGAGGGGTCATTCCCTGTAGGAGGGGGAGAAGAAGAAGATTGAACATTTAAACACACTGACTCGGCTTAACAGAACTTAGAACTTAGTAATCAAGGCTAGGAGACAAAGACTACGTGGTCCAAGGGTTGTGACGGACCAAACCGATGGGGGGCCCTTTGCAGGAGTTGGGCAGTCAGTGGATGTCTGTGGATGTTTACTGTCGGAAGCTTTTGAGACGATTCATCTTGTCTGTTAGGGACTGTAGACCATCGAGTCAGTGATTTTTGTTTCTTAGCTCCTCCCAGCTAATAGCAGATCAGTGACAATCACAGGCTACAGCCACCTGCAGCTGTGGAAGGTTACTTCAAGTGCAACTTTTTGGTCCGTTGCAGCCGGGAGCTCGTTTTCAGTTGTGCGTTATTACCGTAAGTTGTTCACCAGCAGCTGAGCGACATAAACCAAATGATTCGGTCCTCAAGTCTTTACATAATCTTATTCGAATCACTTCTGCGTGTTGTGATTTCACCGCTGGTTTCCAATCAGCCCTCGACACAGCAGGCTTGAATACACTCAAACAAACGTTTTTTTTTCTCCTCCTCAACAATAAGAGACATTTCCCCGTCGTTGCTTGCAGCTTATAATTTTCCAAACATAATCACACCTGTCTCTAAAATAACTTTAAGTTATAGGTGGGCTGTCAAACTCTCAACTCAACACATGTCTACACGCACTGGTTACTTTATTAGGTACACCTAACTATTAAAGAGTAGGACTTGGAGTTGGAGTTGCCTTCAGAACTGCCTGAATTCTTGGTGTCATACTTTCAACAAGGTTTGGAAACATTCCTCAAAGATTTTGGTCCATATTGACATGACAGCATCACACAGTTGCTGCAGATTTGTCGGCTTCACATCTATGATGAGAATCTCCACCACATCCCAAAGGTGAAATATTGGATTGAGATCTGGTGACTGTGGAGGCCATTGGAGTACAGTGAACTCATTGTCAGTTTGAGATGATATGAGCTTTGTGACATGGTGCATTATCCTGCTGGAAGTAGCCGTCAGAAGATGGTTACACTGTGGTCATAAAGGGATGGACATGGTCAGCAACAATACTCAGGTAGACTGTGGCATTTAAACCATGCTCAGTTTGTACTACGGGGCCAAGAATATATCTCCCACACCATTACACCACCACCACCACCAGCCTGAACCGTTGATACAAGGCAGGATGGATCCATGCTTTCATGTTGTTTACGCTAAATTCTGATCCTGACATCTGAATGTAGCAGCTGAAATCAAGGCTCGTCAGACCAGGCAACGTTTTTCCAATCTTCTATCGTCCAGTTTTGGTGCAAACCATAGTCTCATTTTCTTGTTCTTAGCTGACAGGAGTGCCCCCCCTTGTGGTCTTCTGCTGCTGTAGCCCATCTTCTTCAAGATTCAAACCAGTCTGCCCATTCTCCTCTGACCTCTCACATCAATAAGGCATTTTCATCCACACAACTGCCGCTCACTGGATATTTTGTCTTTTTCAGACCATCCTCTGTAAACCCTAGAGATGGTCCCAGTAGATCAGCAGTTTCTGAAATACTCAGACCAGCCCGTCTGGCACCAACAACCATACCACGTTAACAAGCAATTGAACAGGTGTACCTAATAAAGTGCTTCATGGTCAGATGAAGCTTTGTTGTTGGAATCAGACATTTACCAGGTTTTCTAGAGTAAAGTGTTTTGAATGAGGTTCCATAAAACAGACCTCAATCATATACCTGATCCGGGCCATTATGCTCAACAGAGGCCTTTTACGACTCGCTCATAGCGCACCACAGCACTTTATGTTGAAGGCCAATATCCCTTTGTGGTGATTCATTCTTAAATATTTCCTGGACACCGATCCACTTAATCAGCGGCTAAAGGGCCAGAGACGTCGGTGATCAGCGCGATGAGTTCAAATGCCTCTTAGCCGTGATGACAGGCTGCAGCTTCTACTTTACTGCTCCTGTAACACTGGCTGGTCTCTTGCTGCATTTAGTCACATTTACAGGGAGATAAAAGCCTGCACGTCAACACGGACTGTTATTTATGAGAGGAGCGAGGAGTCAGTCAATGGTCACATTAAAAAAAAAAAAAAAAAAAAGGCCTGTAAATACAGTCTAATTCTCCGCCTCCTCTTGGCGTGAATCAAAGGTCTTCTACCTAAGTAGCTATTTATTGAAAAGATGCTTTCAACAAACACAGATCCCTCAGACCAGGAGGGTTTCTGAACGGAGATCTGCCAAGGTTATCTTAATTGAACTTAACTAGGCGCACGGAAAATCTGACTGCCCCATTAGCTTCCACTTAGCAGCACAAGGAATAACCAATATTTTTCCACTGGCTGGGGAACGAAGAGATGCCCCCCGATGACGCCGAACGCAGCGAGGCAGCGATATCGACCTGACTGACTGCAAGCGGCCGGTCTGGGAAAGGTGTTGCAGTGTCAGACAACAACAGAAAAGTCCATTTTCTTTCAGTCTGCAGCTGTTTTTCTGGCGGAAACAAATGCATTCACCACACTGTATGTTTATTTTCAATATACTTCTCACCGAAATCATAAATATGGAGTTCGGATCTTTAAAATGTCAAGAACCTGCATGTGACGGATGCTTTTGCCCTTACATAACGACGAGGGATGAAAGGTCAAATATGATTAACCAAAAGACTGTACAAGACAGGGAGTGGTCCAGATTTGGTCAGTTAAAATTAGGTGCAGCATTAAAATGCAAAGGAGAATATGTCTTTAATCAGAGAGAATTCCTACAATTCCTCCAGGTGAGTATCTGGTCGCTGCAGACTCTCGTCAGGTGAGTTTCAGGTGAACACTACCTACTAACGTCAGTTGTCCTTTTGGTATTTAATCCTGCAAATGTGCTAAAATATGAATAACACACAAAGAGGTTCAATACCAAGACACCAAACATTACAGAATATTGAAGGTTTGCACCACTCCTCTCAATCTGATTTAATATTCCTTCTGATTGGTTCAGTCTGACTGAGGCTAATTGGTTATATGAGACATTTTTTTATTCTGAGGGGATATTACAAACATCTTTAGTCTCAGACACGTGAGTGAAACCTGATTCCTTATTCTGGATTTAAACCAGACCCGATATGTTTTAAGAGACTTGTGATGCAGAGCTGCAGAGGACCACTGTTGGCCTCCGTCCACCTCATCCCTCACCTGATTTGCTAGATCTGGTAGATCTGGAGGACTGCGAGTGAGAAACGAATAAATTAGACCCCGACCCCGCTCTCTCGGGAACGTAAGCAGAGTTTCCTGCCAGCTCAGATCGAAACACATTTTGCTCCGCGCTAGCTAGACTGACCTGGAAAATGATGCAGGTTTAGCACGAGTTAACTCTCCCCTGTTTATTGGTTAAACTGGAAGAACAAGACTGATTTCAAATGGAACGATCAATATGACGACAGGAAGAATGTTTTTTTGTTTTTGTTTTGTTTTTTTAAAAAGACTCAAAGGTTAAAACAGCAGCTCATATCTATCAAGCTTTTTGCTGCACTGCACAGCTAATCTGGAAAACTTAAATGCCTACTATTGCATATTGCATACTATACTATACTATACTATACTATCCTATTGAGTACTTAGTGTATTTATAATAATTCATACTAATCTGAAGGCTCAACGCCACCAGCTCCAAGAAGCCTTTCTGTATTAAATCATGATTATGTGCAAGAAGTGAAACAAACAAACAATTATCTAAACTGAGAGAAAATTTAATCAGCACTTTTAATAATCATGTGTAAAGCCTCGTCGCCAGACAAAGCTTAATCACATCTGATTTATTGCCATATTTATTTGGAGTGTTGGTCAGAGGACGTCGTGACGAATGGAGGATATTCAGATGTGGCTGGTATCTGTGCAGCACAGGCACCAAGAAAAATAATGTAAATGTTTGTTCTACTAGAAAAAAAAAAGATATAAAAATATATTATGAGAATTTAACACGGTGCATTACTCATAGAGAGCTGTCAGCTCTCAGTGTGTGAGTGTGTGTGAGCTGCCAGGTAGTACTTGCTAGAAATTCATTGTGCGTCTCCACTGCGCTTGTGTAGGACGTAAAGGCTGCATATATGTGTAGGAGTGTGCGATAAGAGCCAGACCTGCTCGCTCATGCTGTTTATGCCATCAGGGCCCAGCAGGTTCACGGCCTGCTTGACCAGGTCCGTCCGTCCGCAGTTGAGCATCCTGAAGCCCAGATCCTGCAGAAACTTGGCCTCCGTGGAGGCGGCGTCCAGCTTCCTGGTGGCACAGAAACAATCCTCCGCTCTGCAGATTGGAAACAGAAGATCCATTAATGAGATTAAGAGTGCGTTTATCTCAGAAATGGATTTTTTTTTTCAGATCAGAGGATATCCACCTCCGCTGCCTGCTGAAGGAAGCAGAAACCGAGTGCCTCTCGGCTTTTCACAACTCTTCAAAACAAACTACAACTTTATAAGTATCGAGCTGCCCGCATTCAGAGTAAGTTCACTTATATTTGAATTGGTGAACTCTCACTTGCTTTCTAAAGTAGCTTGTCTCCAGGTAAGACTTGTGCTATGACTCATAATTACTCACTGATGCTTCCAGTAAAGCCTCTTAGGCCAAGCTGTGAGCAGCTGTCACAGCTGAAATTTCCACAGGGTTGCAGAGAAACCTCTCATAATGTCTGTCTTATTTTACATGACAATTATATCTGACATATGTAAGGAGATTTCAGCAACACACACCTCTCATATTTGGGTTTAGCGCTTCTCTGCGAATATTTGAAATGGTAAAAAGACACTAAATCCACTGACTGTAACAAAAAAAATGAAACATTTCTATTTAGGCAAATATGGCGCTCGGCTGTTATTGTGAATGAGAGGAAAGAAAGGAGGAGAGAAGAGAGTGTAAGTGAGGCAGAAACGTATAGGGAGACGATTTATTGGTTAGTGAGAGGGGGACAAATACACTTCATTTAGTGACTGCCAAGTCCCATAACAAGCTCTTAAATTAGATACAGCTACTCTGTGCAAACAAGCAGGAAAAGTTAAGCTTTTACCACCAAGAGGTTGTCGTTTTAGCATGAATATTAGCTACTATAGCAGTTCCAAATATTAAACGTATCTCCATCATCCTGTTCACATTAATTAGTTCCATGAAAAACACTGATATTTCCATTATTCTTGGCTAACAAATGTTAGCATGCTAACATGCTAAGCAGCCAACACCACTGTTGAACTGAGTCTGCATTTATTTAACAAATAGTAAGATTAGCATTGCTATTTTTTTTATATGTGTATATGTCACCCCAACAGGTTGACATGTTTTGTTATCTAGTTAAAAAATCCCTTAGTTCCTCATAGGTTAGCTAGTAACTAAAAGAAACGATATTACTATTAGCTCTTGCTAACAAATGGATATGCTAACATGCTAAACTAAGTGGCTCAAATTGACAAAGAATAGTAAACTAGCTTTTAAACTTTGGAGTATCCATGTGAGGCTGTACTGAGCTAAATGCTAATATTAGCATCCACGATTAGCAGATATGTTTACCGCCTTTTTAATAAAGTTTTTCAGTTGCAGTCAACTTTGCACCAAGTTCAGTATTCTTACTTTATTTGTCGTGGCTCACAGTCCACGCCGGGCAGCAGCAGCCTGGCCGCCTGCCTCACGTCATCGCTGTCCACAGAGAAACTTCGTCGATGTTCAGTGTGGGCTACCGCCACCCGGATCCACTCCATCAGCGGTGGCAGCACCAAGAACGGCCTGCAGGGGGAAAATAGATTGAATATTGTGGTCAGATTTGTTAAATCATATTCAGTCATTGAATTATTTAAAGGGGGACATCTAAAAAATACATTTTTTTTCTTTTAGCTGGCTTTCAAGGTGTTTTCTCCAGCTCTACGCATGTGTTGCTTTTCTGACACTTGTACAAACACCTCAGGTCTCTTTTAGAAATCAGATTAAGACGAGCAGTCAAGCATTTTTGTGGCAATTTAATTCTGATTTTGGACAAAACCTGTAGCTCCACCAGCTTTGAGTCGTTGAGGCATATCTTTTCTCCCAGACACCGTTTTCAAGGACACTTGTGACTGCGGGATCTTTGGGCTGCTTGTGCATTTATGGCAGCGTGTTTGATACAGCTGCAGGAACTAAACTAAATTCCTTTATTAGTTTTTATAAAATAAGTAAATATATAGGCCGGCCACAACAGAGCGCTCAGCCTTTGGGAGCCAAACTACTGACTTTGCTACTGACTTTTTCATTTATTTATTTATTGGATGCAAGCACAATCCTGCTCTGACACAGGCAAGTTAGTTCAATAATTCATCCAGAATTCAAGTGGAAGACATCACCAGAGAGCAGCTTGAATGTTGTGGGTTAAAATTGTATGTATGTGGATCCCTGGGTGACAGTTATTTCTAAAGTTTGATGGTCGTGCTAAACATGGGAACTTCCCAGGATGACTAAAAATAAATAAATAAATAAACTGGAAGGCGGTGATAGATGGAAAAACGTGAGGTCTGTGCAGCAGCATGTGTCTGCTCTGCTCACGATGAAACTCTGAGATTTCTGCTTTATTAAGTTTTGATTGACTGTATCAGTCTATGCAGATCCAATATTTCCATCCAATTAATGCAACGCTAGGGGATGCCATCAAGAAACCTGCCAAAAGAAATATAAAATAGCACATGTATATGCTGCAGCAAAGAAAAAAAAACATTTGGTTTCAGTTGGAGTGTCTCCACCAGCAGAATGAACTGCAGTGTTGGGTAAAATATCTTTTTACCGAGGCATTTAAGCATTGGTACGAACAAAGTACTAACACAATTTTAAATAAACACATGCAAATGAAAAATAAGTACAAACAGACAACAAACATAGTGCTGCAGGGTCCATAAATACACAATAATATGTTTATTGTAACATTCTTACACCAAAATGAATTTTTCAAACTGATAACATCACCACATTGTTGGGTTTCATAACGCCCCGAGTGCTTTATCAACTTTAATAAAGACCCTGCTCCAACACTCATAGCCGCAAACTTTCTAATTAAAGATGCCCTCACAGATATCTGAAAAAGCAGCAACAGCAAATCGATGCTGATAATTTATAACTCGGATAGCGCAGAACAGAAAAGAGATCAAGATGCTGCAACCTCCCTAAATGCTGTTATTACCTTCTTTAATCAAAACCAGTAATGGGTCTCGGCCGGCTGACACGATCATATTTCATCATTTACTTCCTGGAAGTGTGTGCGTTTAATCTTTCTCGCTCTCAAACACACATGCACTTGTGTGTTGTTATGTCTGCTATTTATCCCCCCACCCTGCGGTGAAACACCAGCTACATTCAGGTCAGTGATTCATCAGATGTTTAACCCCCTTACATCCGCTACTTCAGAGTAAGTTGTTGTGCTAACGGAATGGATTTTTCTCATTTTGTCAGAAAACAAATACACAAATGTCAACAAGCAATAGTTATTTAAAAAGACATTCATTAAATAACACATTGGTTTCTTAGAGGTATTGCAATTAGCTTAGGTTAGCATAAAGACCAGAAGCTATGGGAAAAACACAGCCAGTCCAAAGCTCAAGACAACATCATGCTAACAGGTCTAAAACTCCATGTTTTAGTTATTCTGTATACAGGCAGAAATGTAAAAGTTGCAGGTTGATGTACAGAGAAAATGGAGGCATTAATCTTCTCATCCATTTAACTGACAATAACTACAGGAAATAACTTTAATGCTAGTTAAGGACCTCTAATGTCTAATGATAATTGCAACAGAAAAGTACTTGAAATTATATGTAACTTTTGAAAGGCAGCCTTCTTGTTTCTAGTCTGGGACTGTTGTTGTTTCTTAGTTAATTAAGGTAATTGACCTTATTTTAGGCACTTTCGGACCAAACTGTTTTGGGGACAGTTTAGGTTCGGGAAAATTCCTACACGAACGTCAAACCTTAAGTCATTTTGTCAGTATTCACAAATAGTGGATTCATTGCCTAGACTAGACTCTGAATTCAGAATGTCAACATATGGTAGTGCCACAATTTGGAGGTTTCAACCTATAGACCCCTTCACAGTTTGTAAACAGTGTGATGTGTTTTGAGGGGTGGGGCTTAGCTGGAGGCAAAACATATCAAACACTGCAGCCTGTAAACGCTGGTTAGCATATTTCAATGGTTTTAATGTTTTGGCAAGAATGGATCAAGAAAACTAATATTTTAGGGAACATACTAATACACTCACTCCCTGAGACCGTGAGTGTTATTTGAAAAACTTGACTCAGACTGATGGGACTATATTCAACGACGAATTGACATAAGGAGAACACAGAGGGGACAAAGTCTGGTCTGTCTTAGTTTCTCGCTAATAGACGCCACTATTGGGTGCCACATCATTTACACTAATATTATTTCAATTTGGTAGATGCCCACTTGTGTTTTTTGACCTAGCATCACCATGGCTCACTGAATTTCATTAGTGCCTATTAGCTTTATGTGTTGAACACGGTTTATCTGGCTTGCTTCTGAAGCTGAACAAGGTTTAGTGTTCCACTTAAACATAGAGCCTTTTTGGCTTCCAAGTAGCATATGTTGATTTTAAAAACTACAAGACAAATGGCTTTAAGGTTGAGGTTTATCCATGTCAGCTACTGCTTTACAGTTACAGTAGCTACAGTGCCAAGAACTGAATAGCACACCACCTTGAAACTGTATCATAGTTCAAAGCGTCGGCCCTGCTGTGCAGTGACTTATTCCACCCTCAGAGGATAGAATTACAAAGCCTCACATCTCCTATCGGCTCCACGCTCCACCAGGGCTGACTGACAGATAAAACTGCCAGAAACTCTAGAGAATTAAGTCATGATAAGTTCATGGTGCAAATGATACCGTAAAGTGACATTTTGGGGGAAATCTCTAAAATGGATAAGCCGGTGGTGCTCTTGGATAGCAGTTCAGTCACATCAATTTTACACCACAATATGGACTATCACCGAACACAATGAGAACCTAGAAAACAAACCCAGACAGAGACACTGGTAGGAAAGCTCTTATCCTATTCAGCTGTCATTTTTACAATGATAATACCACTCAGATGTAAAATCCCTTACTTGTGTCCAAATGGGTTTAATGCTTCAACAAAAGAGAAGCTTTTCCAGAGATGCAGAGCTGAAGCCAACGCATACTTTATTTAGCCTTTTCTGACTAAACAAAAGAGATTTCCTGACATGCAACGTTTAACAATTAACAATCCACGCTTGCTTGTTTGAAGAAACATCTGCCATCTTTACACTGACAACTTTGTACATTGTGCACTAGAATTTTGGGACGTTCATGTACATCACTTCAACATAAAATCACTCATAAAGATTTAGAAAAAAACTGATATTTTGCAAATCTATGTTTGTTAATTTCACTGCAAAACTTTCTTCAACCCTAAGCTGTAACATAAACATGCTAGCTAACGCTTCATCTCTAATATCTACAACTTTTTAAAAGTAAAAGATGCTTTTCTATCCAAAATGTATTTTTTTTGTTTATATTAGATTAGCTGCCTCCTCAGATGGGACTGTACAGAAGTAGATAGATGGATAAAACAGGAGGCATCTGATCTGATCTGATCACAAGTGACCAGCCTAGAGTACAGTTGTGAACATATGCAGGACGTGTTGCAGCTAAATAATAAACAAACTTAATAAAAAATTAACAAAATGAAGTAAGTCAATAAGAGTAAACAGTGTTTGATTGGCGGTTAATAATTGAGGGGTGGAGATATGTGCTGTCAGTGAGCGGGAGAAACATTGCACACATTATTGCAGTTATTTAATTTTCATTTTAAGATAATAATAATAAAAAAATAACTGAAATTCAAGGCATTTTTTTTTTCTTTATCGGGATCGAGAACAGATAAGCAAAATTTTAAAAACCCGATTTTCATTTTCTGTTTCTAAAAACAGAAAACTTCCGGTCGCATATTTTGCGACCGGAAGTTGTCGTTTTCAAAGTAGGAGCACGCATGAGGACGGTAGTCACGGTACTGCGACAGAAGTTGGTGGACATGGAACAGTACGTTGTTTTTCGCAACAATAAAAGAGTCTCGGTGAAGAAGGACCTGACTGCAGAAGAACTAAACTGCATATTTCAGGTAAAAAAAACAAAAAATAACTACATATAATCAGGGAATAGTTAGCTACTAGCTAACATTACTCTGACAAGCCTTGTTTTGCTAGCATGTCAAAAAATCACGTCAATCACGCATTTTAGCCAGGGCTAGCTAGGGAAACCACATAGAAGTCATATTTTTTTTTTTAAACACAGCACTTTGAACACGGCAACTTCCGGTTTCAAAATACGAAAAAAAAACGAGCGCTTTTTTGCTTTTAGAAGCAGAAATTGACCAGTTTCTAAAGTTTTGTTTATCCATTCTCCACTCTGATGAAGAAAAATGCCTTGAATTTCCATTTTAACTTCTGAATTTTAAAAATGAAAATCAAATAACTCCATTAGCTCATTTTTATTTATTTATCTTTAAATATCCTTTTCTGAACAGAATATCCAAAGACCAAAACAAACACGAATCCGACCCATCATGTGCCCAAGTCTTCATGTCAGGACACATAACAGCTGTTCGTGGTTCTGAAACAGCGGTAGAGATTCATTAGAGCTGGTGAGTACTTGCATAACCGGTGTGAAGCTGAGATCAGACCTCAAGTGCTGGCTGGGGACGCATGTTGGGAGGCATTTTAATGAACACAGGTACTTAAAGTGAGCCAATTTGCAATCAGGTCTGAACTGGGGTAGAGGCGTCTCTGTTTTCCTGTATGCCCACGGTGAAAAGTACACATTTGTAATAATTACCCTCTCTTGTAAAATGTTCCTTTCTCCACTCAGTGAACTTATGATAAACACAACAACCTACGCTAATGATTTCTGCAGTGGCCTTCTCCTTAAAGCAGGTAAATGGTAGACGAAACCCTCAAAACTTCTCATTAGGGTGATATTACGCTTCTACTCTCCCCCAGATGTGTACTCATGTTTTAATGAACTTAACTAATCTCAATGCTTTTAACAACAAATGCAGTTATTCTACATGAAATCCTCAATTATAATCGTATTAGGAGTAATTCTAGCTCACCAGATCCCAGATTAGTTAATAAAACTGACTACAGGGCTTTTAAAACCACAAAGTAGTCTCAGACGCACATTATAAACCCTTTAAACATCAAATTAAATGGGTTGATTTCATGTTATAGTCATTTAAATTATATTACGCATCCATCAGTTAAGGTTTCTGTAGAGCTTTTCTCCTTCATGACCCTCTGGGAACCATAATTCCTCCCAAAAAAAAAAAAAAAAAAAAGATTTCAAAACACAAGCTCGTACCCAGCTGAGAGAAACCCCGTGGGACCGTTATGTTTACCGTTCACGCAGCTGTCTCGTCCGTCTGTAAATCTGCTGTAAGCACATGTTTAATCAAGGCAGCAGCTTTAAGATATCGACACGCCGCTGTTTGACTGCTCTACATATTCGTACGACGGTTTCTTCATTCTCAGCCGAAGCCATCGCCGTCTTCACACCTTCAGTCTGCCAGGAATTTGAACTCGGCTGAAAATCCAACGTGACAATTCAAAAAAAAAAAAAAAAAAAAAACCTCCTCCCTTTTTCTTGGAGATTTAACTGATGCATGATTCCCGACAGGCGTAGTTACAGTCCAAGGTTTGAAAAAAAAAGATGAGGGGCCCAGTCGGGAATGAAAACACAGAGGGTAATGTTATCCATCGATACAGACAGCGGGCCTGCAGCGACAACCAACACCCAGAGCTGCCAGCTTAAAAGAGAAAGAGTCTGGCTCAAAATACTGAATATATCAGAGAACCATAACCTGCTGCGGCTCGTTTACTATTTTAGCTCCGTCTGGATTCTTTATCTTTCCCTTTTCCCTAATTCAGAGTCAGGTAGAGCAATGACTCACAGCTGAGGTGTAAAAGTCGTCTCAGTAATTTGGTAATTTTCCACCTCACAGAAGCTAAAGTTTCCCCAAAACAACCCTAAAGGATTATTTCATCTCCTTTAATCATATTCCGTCTCACCCCGCTTCGTTACTTGGGCCTGTTCTACTTGTCTTCAACCTTTCAGCCGAATGCTAAAGAGAGAATCTTCTCTCCAGGGACCCGGGTGCCCGCTGACATGTCACTCCGCCTGACATTCCTCCGGCTCCCCGGGGTCGTCAGGATGGAGTTTTATCTCTCTCCGAGTGGAGGAAAGATGTTGGAATATCTGTCCATCCGAGTGAAGTCCCCCTGGCCTCCATCAATCTCCCCGCTGCCTGGGGAAGTGTCATGCAGCTTCTTACCAGATCGCTTGTGGGGCGAAAAAACTCGTGCAAGGAAGCTAGGAATGTCTGCGCTGACTGGTACTGCCGGGAAGCGACATCGGCAATATGGACGGATGAATAAACGGAGGAGCGTTTAGCGCCGGCCAGACAACACGATTCAAACACCATTTCCTTGTAACAAATGATTTCAATCACAGGAAGAGGAGCACACACCAAAGTGAGCAGTTAATATGACCCATTTTTGGGGACGTTTTATAAAAAAAAAAACTCTTTCATTTCTACTTTGTAAAAGCAGAATAGCTCAGAAGAGCTGTTCTATAAGCGAGAAGCACAATAAACAAAGCTCAGCTCAGACCACAAGTCTGGTTTTAAAATCCTATTCAAGTTTTATATCTTTACAGATGTGCTCATGTGAAACCTGCACACACTACAAGATTTAAAATGAGCGTGCAACGTACAGTATTATTCATTTATTTTTTATTAATGTTTAAAACTCTGCATAATTAAGGGCATTATGCTTTGAGTGACAGGTCGTAGCTTGAGCTACAGGTAGCAGAGAATTGGGTGGGCGGGTCTCAACATCGGACACAATCCCCTGATCCATATTTGGAATATAATTGCGTGTGGGCGGAGTAAAGCTCATCCAACATGGCGACTGCAGGCTCCGCCCATTCCAGGGTTCATTTTTCGAAGTATAGAATCCAACAGTTGACGTCACGATGGATTTGTCAATGGTATATACAGTCAGTGGTGGACTGTTATGCCAGCTAACATTAGTGTAGCATACTGTCAGCTGATCTTTGCCATGGCAGACTTGTTTCTCTCATTGGTTATTGGTTAGCAAGTACTGGAATATCAAAGTAGTGGTATCAAACATCACTAATGTCTGTATCATGGGCCCAGATGAAAACCTAAACTTCACTAAAAACATGTTTTGTGAAATTTTAGAGACGTCTCCTTAAATATAGCCCCTTTTGTATTTTTGCCGGGTATGGTACTTTTATGGATTTGTACAGATAAGCATAAAATTGATGCATGCATGAGGGTTTAATCTGTGGATGCAGTGAACAGTTTTAAGATACCAGCATGCATGCACAGTGCTACAACATCATAAAACTCACACAAATGAGAAATAAATGATGAAACACAAACACAAGGACAAACTTTCCCACTCGGCCGAATTACCACAATTCATTTCTCTGTATTTAGACTATTACTATTATTATTATTGAAATCTACTGAATCCCTGTTCTTTCATTTCCTCTGTATGTTTTATTCTTATTATTAATATAATAACCAATAAGCGCATTGATGAATAAGAGACAATTTTGCTGCTCTCTAAATGCATCCATCACTTTTCGCCACATTTTCAGAGAGACATAATTTGAGCTTCGTTTCAAAATACTAGATACTACACCTGTAAACGACCCACTTTTCCTTCCTCTGTATTTTCAACCAGTAATAAAATCTACCACCATTAAATAAACAGCTTCCCTCTCACGCAGCAGGCAGCACCATCCACTTTAGTCTGTTTTCTTTTAATTCATATTAACGGGAATAAGAAGCAGAGCTGGTATTCTGCTTAAAGGCTCGGAGGAAATGAAGTGTTCTTTTTCCTTTTGTGTTGACGGCCATACGTCTCCTTTGATTCGCTTTGCCCTGATTATATCCGAACCTCGGTAAAAAGAAATAAATAATGGAGAACACAAATAAAAAGAAGAATCTTGTTAGCGGTAATAGACGAGGCTGCCACATGGAGGAAAAATGGAGCTTAATATAATCAAATGTGAGCCACCCTTATTCAAAAGTAGACTCAAATACAACATTGTGCACTATACTGACAAGACATCTATCCTACGCATAGCCTTCAGAGCACAGATCTACTTCCAACCTAAGACATGGACAGAAACTGCTTGGCCTTTAAGTTGGTCATAAAGCAACTGTTGCTCTTTAGAAGCTAGCAAGGTAACAACCAGCTAGCTTAAAAAAAGGAAATGTCCAGTCTCTCCAACACTATATTAACCTATATACGACATATTACATGTTCATGTGGACTTTTCTTGTAATCGCAGCCATCGTTAAAGACAGCTATAGAGTCAAGAGACGGTTAGCTTAGCTTAGCTTAGCAATAAAGACTGAAACATTCAACAGCAATTCAACCCTGACCAAACGCGTTCACTTCTGAGGTCATGAATGCCATAGGAGGGCGCTGTTCCTATTTAAATACAGCAACAGAGTCAGAGACTGTTAGCTTAGCTTAGCATTAAACACTGAGCTGTGAACACAGTAAACCCATTGGAGGAGAAGTGGAAGTTACATAGCTACATTTATCCTCAACCACGGGCCACACGTGTTCCTACATGTACAATATCGTAAACATTTTCCACTGGATGACTCAAATTATTCTCACTGTTGGCTATTTTAAGTTTATCGTTTGAATGCATGAGGAGTTTAAATGACCGTCTCGTTTTGTGAGGATCTAACCTTTACATTTGGTCTTAGCTTTTGTCTAAGTTCCCTGTTGAATTTTAAGCTAGACAAATTGCATTAGTTCTGGGTATATGTGTGAAAACGTGGGCCTCCATGAATTCAAACTGATTGTTAAGTCTTTGATGACTCGTACAAGTGGACGGCGTCCTGGTTTTCGCCTGAGTTAACTCTTTAACTGGCTTTAACTGCACAGTTTACCTTTTTAGTAGTAGAGAGTAAATAGCTTAATTTCTCATTTTGTATGCATTTTCTAACCATTGCTTATCATTCAACTTTTAGGATACACAATTTTGCTCATGTGTAAACACATTATCTGATATCTACTTTTGAACAGACGACCATAGCTCGGAAATATACATCCTACAGCTTCAGAATTTATATTGTATGAATCTTTATAATTGTGTGAACATTTTAATAATGATATGTCAAAATACTCAGTTTCCAGTGTACGCAATTAATATAGATTAAAAATGAATGATGTTTAGTTGTGATTAACTGTATTCGTGATTCGTGGTGAAATCGAGGCCACCGCTGGACTCACCTCTCCGTCTGTAAGGTGACTTTCGAGGGCTCAACGTTGGGGTTCTCCCACTCCATCTGCGGGCAGTGCATGAAGTAACACAGGGTGTAGAGGGCCTCCGGCTCCCAGTGCACCGTGGTGTTGGTCTTCTGGTGCACCGGAGTCCCGTTGCTGGGGTTCTTGATGTGCAGCGGCTGCAGGTGGTGCATGGCCCGGGCCACCAGATCACCTGGAGGACAGTTTCAAAGCGTGAGACGTGTACAGGGAGTGTGACTCAGGCAGAAATTCGTGAAAGAGAAAGAAAACAACATTGTGTAGATCTATAATAAAGTCCTACGCTTTGCCTTCAGAGCACAGATCTACTTCCTACAGCACTCTTTTGACACACGAGTACTCTCATCACTTCTGTGATGAAGCAGAGCCTCATTCACACACCCTCTGATTCACCGTGCATTTAGTCATACACATCAGCCCACGCAGTCCCGAGTGGGGAAATTGCAGCCTTGATGTGAAATCTCATGCACATCATGCCTCCATCAGCAAAGCACTCAGACGTGTGAGCTCTTAGTCTTGTACTCGTTTTATCTTGTTTTTCTCTTCTTTTGTTCCCTCGTTAGACGCGACCACGTAGAGAGTCACGCACAAACATGTGTGTCAGTGTGCGCAAAATGTCAAATGAATGCTTTTTTAACTCTGTGGACTTCCTGTCGTGAGAAAGGACAAGATTGGTGATGAGCGACCAAACTTGGGATGGTACGATATGGTTAGCCCTGGTTGTAGTCTACTCTCACTAATGATGTCCTCATTCTTATGGTGTGTTCAATTTGTACTCAGAAGTCGGAATTTCCAAGTTTTTCTACTGGAATCCTCACGTGGAGTCCTCACTATCCCCGAGCTGAGTTACCAAGATGGCCGCCCCGTGTGTAACCAGCTAGAAGCTCCTGTAATACTCTAGTTTATTAGCACTTCTGATTAGTTTTTGCTGCATTAAATCGGTCGTACAGACAGTATTTTTCGACATACATACGTTGAAATGCTGTTACAGTATAGTTTATGTTTTTCATGTGTTATATGGGAACTACAAGCCCATGTCATGCTAACAACGGCTAAAAACAATAGCCTGGTAAAACCAAAAGAGTGCCAAACACCATCGTGGCAAATTGTGTTTTTGTTTTTTTCTACATTTACATTAAACAAGTAAAACTTAAGAATATTTTTTTTTATAAATGTCTGCCTCGTGTGACCTTGTAGATTTCATCACTGTAAATAATTCTAGTTAAAGTCAGTTCAAGTTGCTTGTTCGATTTACAATTTGTGTAGCTTAATTATCCTAAATTTAGTTTAACATTATACTAGTAATAATATTAGTTAATATCAAGAATTAAAAAAAAAAAAATTTTTCAAAAAACTTCACTGCACTCATAAAATGTAAATATTGAGTTATATTCGGACAAATCAAGAGCTTGGACGTGGCCATCTTGTTTTCCGACTTCTGTAACTGGAACGCTGATAACTCAGGTGTGACATTATTCTCAGTGCTGAATTCCCACCTGCGAGGTAAATGGAACTCAATCTTTCCTTCTTCTTTGCTTTGGAAATCTGAAACATTTCCTTAGTTCAGTTTTCCTGAGGTCAGAGCCAGTGGGTTCATAGAACCCAGGTTACACTGATAACTCTTGCTTCCACTATACTCACAGTTGCTTTAGACGACGTTGTCTCTGGAAAACAATTGTAGCTGGCTGATGTAACAATCATTGCTACCACTACTGTGGGAATGTTGCCACAGACACTGGATTTAAATCTGACATTTACCTGGCCCTGATTAGCTTGTTTTAACATCATTAATCTCTTAAGGGGAACGTTTGCTCCTCAGACACGCTTTGGGTGCTGCATGTAAATAAAAAAGTAATCTGTATTTCACAAGTTAAAGTTCACAAAGACATTTTGATGGAGTACTTTCTGGAACTGGAACGCCGATAACTCAGCTGTCAAACCACATGTTTGATGATTACAGCTCTACAGAGGTCGCAACTTCGGTTTACACAAATCACATTTTATTATTTCCCCTCCTTACAAACCTTATAACTGAACATTTGTGCGTGCAGATTTATTTTCAGAGGATCCCTGAATACATTTCCTATGACAAATGTGGTCTTTTTAAAAAAACATTTTTTATAGAGGATCGATTTCAAGCTGTGTGCGTCCTCCGCAGGATCAGGGAGCAAATGGAAGTCAGAGGAGATTTTTACAGTTCTAATAGTGTCGATCACCAGAGGAGGTATTAATTTGACATTCTGAAATCAAGTGCGTCTCTACTTCGGTAGCAGATATTTAGCGTCGACATTTAGAGAGTCATAATTCCCTGATTTAGACTGCTTCACAGCGGGTTTATCGACGAGCTCATTAGTGATGCATTTAAGAATAACGACGTTGCTCCGAGAGGGAAAACACTGCACTGAGAGCCCGCGGGTTGATTGCTCTGAAAAATTTATATCCCCATTGATCTAATTATTTACTCAGTTTACTGGACCGCTGGAGGTTGTGGAGGAATATGGACACTGAGCTAAGACAGAAAATGCCAAGCTGACCGGATGTATGAGTAATAATAAAATATGTGTGAAAGTTTGAAGCTCTGAGCTGAAATAAATTTCTGATCCGGGTTTGATTGTTTGTTCTAGAAATACTCACTGTGAGGAACACTGGCTTGTTTTGAAACCTCATTCCTTAGACGGAGTGACACGGTGAGTCTAAAGGCCCCCGACAGAGCTCACAGCCCAATTTTCTCATAGGCCGGCAAACAAAAAACATTAAGTGCATCGATAAATAATTGAATACAAGGCCAAACATGCTCTGATTTCATGATTGTGCTCCAAGATGGACATGTTGATCAAATATGGTCACTTCTGAGCTGGACCATCCATCCGACTGATGTACTGCTGGGTCACATGCTGCGTTCAAAGTCATGTAACGATGTGTGCACAAACGTCTTGGACTTTAAGTCAGCCTTAACAGGTTGTGACGTTTGCTGCTAGGCTAATAGTTTACAAGCTACTTACTATAGGAGATGTGAAGACATAGTTTCTAGATGTGGCTGAGGACATATGACAAATTTACTATAACAAAATTTTACTTGATTGACGAAATAAGCTCTATTTAATGACAGCATTAGAGTCAGTTAGCTTAGCTTAGCTTAGCTTAACATGAAGACTGAAGGATCAGCAAACTCCTTACAACCTCTTGTGACAAACTTGTGAATGCCAAAAGAGGATGATGTTCACATGGACTTTTCGCATTAAATTTAAAAGCAGCAATCATCAGGAGCTTAGCTTAGCATAAAGGCTAAGATGCCATCACAACCTCATCATAAATAACCTTTTAAGAGGGTGTGAATACCATACTGCTGTTTATATGAATGCGATAAACCCAATCCAGATGGCAATAGTCCCGGGCAACAGTTAGCTTAGCTTAGCATAAAGACTGAAGCATCAGTAAACACATCACAATTTGTGAAAGTTTCCACTTACGAAGTTTTCTTGTGAATGTGAAAAACACAACTCAGTTTAAAGGCAGCAATAGAGTCAAGAAACAGTTAGCTTAGCATAAATATTGAAACATCTACAAACATATCACAACTTGTAAAATCTGACCTTAACAAAAATTCCGTTAGGAGATAGCAAATGCATTAAACCCAACCGGATTTAGAGGCAGCAATAGACAGACAGTTAGCGTAGCTTAGCATAAAAGCTAAAAGGTCATCACAACTTCATCAAAAATGATCTTTTAAGAGGGTGTGATCACCACAAGAGGGTGTTGTTTATATGGTCTTTTCTTGTGAATGCGATTAACCCAGTCCAGGCAGCAATAGTGCTAGGTGACATTTAGCTTAGTATAAAGACTGAAGCATCAGTAAACACATCACAACTACTGAATAAATTAACAATTATTGAATTTGTGTGGAAAGCACTCATAGATGATGTAGTTCTTCTAATATCAGACCAGAAAACACGTCTGGACTCTACAAAATATGGATTTTGTCTTTTGATTTTGGCGTCTTTCTTTCTTTCTGCAGCCACAGCTACAAGAATATTGGAGCGTTTAATTGGTTAATCAATCTATATTAATCCCGAATTATGACACTCATAAATCATTTAGCGATCAAAAATGCTGACCACTCCCCTGTTGCGACTTCTCAAGTGGAAGAATGTGTTGGTTTCCTCTGTTTGAGGTGCTGACCAGACAAATAATGTGAGGATGTTAAAGAAAAAAAATCAATACAGCCTTTAAACATTACAATCCTAAGACTTGCAGCTCTGCAGAAATGTGACACACACTATGCATGTTTGGTACATAGTAACATTTAGCAGGTAGAATAAATAGAGCATGCTACTCAGGATGTGTTTACACGGTGTGCCATAGGCCTGAATACTAAGACGAGAACTGAGGCATTAATAAACATTAAGAAAATGAAACAAAGATGACTGAATATGCATTTATGAAACACTTTGCTCAATGGGAAACAATGAGAAAACCATAAAACAGACAAGCTCCAAGAACTAACGACGCTCCCCTGAGGTTTGCCGAGTGAAAAACAAAGCTCTTTAAACCGCAACAAGCCCATGAATAACAGACCACATCCAGTTCTTCACCACAGCTAATATTAAAGGCAGGCAGCATGCAAACAGTTAAACCGCCGCTGTCCCCCTGAGCTAAACCCAGCGTCGGAGCCAATAATCAAGCTTTCCTTGCCTTCATTAATTGTTCCTGTGACTTTGGTTTTGTCAGTGGGACAACATTTTCTCTCATCTCCTTTGCTGTAATTATCTAACCAACACTCCTATGGGGTTCATGCTTCATCTCATTTGAATTAATCATAGGGGACAGCTTAGTGTCTTCCTTTCTCCTAGCCAAGTCTTTCCCCCTTTGGAAGGACTCATTACCGAGCAAAACTTCGTTCCCTATTCCCTGTGAAGGAACGGTGAAACAGCACAAAAAAGCTTAAACCGCCTACTATAATGAAATGTCTTCAAATTAAGTCAAACAAAAGCCGTAAAAACATTAAATGGCATCATTAAAAACATTTAAAACAGAACTTCGCTCTGAGCTAAATGCTAACACAGTTTGTTGCTAAATACCGTATCACACTACACACAGGTGGTGATCGACTATGCATGCTAAACATTAGCATTTTAGGATTTTTATTAAAGGTTAGCATGCTAGCATATCCAAAAAGATGAAAAAATTGGTTTGCAGAGTTTCTCAAAGATGTTTTGAGTACCATTCACTGGAAAAAAGAAGTCAGGATCAAGCTACAGGTAGCTATCTGGCTGCTAATGGACACTAGCCATACGAGTTTCTGATTGTGAACACCCGAAGATGTTACTACAGTCTTTCAGAGCTGAAGACGCTTGGATGAAATGTCTTCTAGAAGCTTTACGTGCCCTTGTTTTCAGCTATTCTGGATACACAACGGCCTGGGTGACTGAGAATCAGACATTTAGCATGCTAGCATTAGCATTTAGGTCCGGCTGAAGTTGGTAGGAATACAGTTTATGACCTGATGATGGCGCTCAGCCAAACACTACAGGATGACTGTTTCAGTGAAGCTCTGGGAGCTGCCTGTTGACCGCCGGGTTAAGTAGGATACGTGAAACCCTGACACCATCGTGCGCTGCTTTAAATGTCGAAGGATCACAGTTCATCCTCTAGCAGACTTGAACAGTTGTTGAAACATTTCAATAACAAGGCAAACAACTCACAGTATAAAGAAATGTCAGCACTTTGACCCACATCATAAAGAGGTCACAAAACCCATAATTACACTGTGTAATTTATAACCGATGCACAATAACTAATGGAATTTAATAATCGTCTCTGAACAAGTCACTGATGATGACGCACCCTTCTTCATTAAAACTGACTGAGCAAAGCGTAGCCTGAACTATCCTTTCCACATGTTGCCATGCTGGCTGGATGTATTGTATGGTCCACGTTAAGTTTTCTCTGCGGTATACTTCACTCTACAGATATTTCACTTTTTAATTTTTGCAAGTCGAACAAAGCGCAGTGTAATTACAGTATGTTCTCATAACGAGAGGCCGCAGGGAACGCAGTAGGAGTTACCGTGCACGGACCATTGTGGTTTCTTGTCTCTGACTGACGTAGAATAATTTAGTTGTGATAAGTTCTTCTGCGAGACTGAAGCCTAAAGGCACTGTAACAATGAATTACAAAACGACGCACGACATGGGATGGTGATTAAAACAGGCAAACTTCAATATTACCAACAGTTAGTAGAGAGGACATTAACATATTTGAAAGAAAATGCAGGATGTTAAAGTCAATAAATCTGTGCAAACTCAGAGATTGATAGGCGTGTTTGCCCTTCCTCACATTTATAAAGTTTCTATTCTTCACTATAACACAAAGTCATGAGTAGCAAATGATGCATTCAGTACCCATTTTCTATTGTCTCTGACTGTAAAACCCCTTATTTGCATTTAAGTATGTGTATTGTTTTTTGTTTTGTTTTTTTACTCCTCTGCATGAATCTGTCCAGAAATGGAATTTTCCCCAATAGAGACTTGATACTGAAGCAGCTATTCGTTGTTTTTTTACCAAAGGTTTAGTGCAATTGTAGGTGAAAAGTTTAAGGAGAAAATATTTAAGAGTTTTGTCTGTAAATCCAGAACACATGCTGGTTTTTCCACAGAAATAGTGGAGCGTGGAGGCCCTTCTGGGAAGAAACAAGCTCAAATCCATCAAAAGAACAAAATGTTTAATGATAACGAGATGGATGAGATGCACGGAGTCAGTTCAGTTAATGTTCTGACAGGCTCAAAAACAAGTAGGGAACAGAGATACTGGAGGGTTAGGTCATGAGGACTAGCACTCTTTTTGGCTCATTCAGACTAAGTTATCTATTACAGTTCAGATGTGTGGTTCAGTTTCCCAACATAACCAAGGTGATAAGGGTTCAATTTGACCCCAATCAATGTTCATCATTCAAAAAATAACAGTAGAGAGAAGGTCAACTCACTGGTAGCAAGGGGTTATTTATGTAGTCAACAAATAAACAAAGTGCCTGACACAAAAACTTGGTCAACAAATTCATGTAAATCGTTTTCTGAAGGTAAAATGTGTTATAGTAATATTTTAGGATAATAGGAGGGTTAAATAAAGTTTGTTAGAAGGCATCAGTCAACTTGCAATAATGAGTAGCGACGTGTGGATCGATACTGAAATATCAATACCAGGTCTTTATGCTCTGAAATCGATTCTCAGATCAAAAATATCGATACTTTCGATACCAGGTGTTCATGCTCTGAAATCGATTCTCAAATCAAAAATATTGATACTTTCGATACCAGGTCTTTATGCTCTGAAATCGATTCTCAAATCAAAAATATTGATACTTTCGATACCAGGTCTTTATGCTCTGAAATTGATTCTAAAATCAAAAATATCGATACTTTCGATACCAGGTCTTAGTGCTCTGAAATCAATTCTCAAATCAAAATATCGATACTTTCGATACCAGGTCTTTATGCTCTGAAATCGATTCTCAAATCAAAAATATCGATACTTTCAATACCAGGTCTTTATGCTCTGAAATCGATTCTCAAATAAAAAATATCGATACTTTCGATACCAGGTCTTTATGCTCTGAAATCGATTCTCAAATCAAAAATATCGATACTTCCGATACCAGGTCTTCATGCTCTGAAATCGATTCTCAAATCAAAAATATCGATACTTTCGATACCAGATCATTATGCTCCGAAATCAATTCTCAAATCAAAAATATCGATACTTCCGATACCAGGTCTTTATGCTCTGAAATCGATTCTCAAATCAAAATATCGATACTTTCGATACCAGGTCTTTATGCTCTGAAATCGATTCTCAAATCAAAAATATCGATACTTCCGATACCAGGTCTTTATGCTCTGAAATCGATTCTCAAATCAAAAATATCGATACTTCCGATACCAGGTCTTCATGCTCTGAAATCGATTCTCAAATCAAAAATATCGATACTTTCGATACCAGGTCATTATGCTCTGAAATCGATTCTCAAATCAAAAATATCGATACTTTCGATACCAGGTCTTTATGCTCTGAAATTGATTCTCAAATCAAAATATCGATACTTTCGATACTTTTAGTGTTTGAAACAGCATCGATTTGGTGGCGAGTTTTAGCCCAGCTTTTGGTCTCTTCCTACTCTAAAGGGAAATATCTGGTCTTTTAACTGCCAAACGTTAAACCCAGCTGTATCTGGCTACTGTTTGACGTAGAACAGATAAGTATACAGTTGGTTAATGCCAACATTTATTCCCAAAACTTAAGGAACTCTAGTAAACAGTGTTAGGAAGTCTCCAGGCTGCACCAAAACATCAGAGCTGAGTGCCGCGACTATAAAAACACAGACACAACTAATTGAAGAGACACTTGACCTGATGTGATTTAAATGTTTTTAATGCAGTCCGTAAAGCAGCAAGCAAGTCCATAATTCAAGCAGACAAAGTCACACGAAGCAACCTCTTATCAAGTGTGACCCAAATATCATCTCCGCGACGCGGCTGTTGTGCTCCCTAATGGGACGACTGAGATGGAAGATTCCTTTCGCCGTCCTCTGACACGCTGCCACGGCCCTAAGCTCCCCGGGGGCCGTGGAGAGGGACAGTTAATCATGGCTCGGTAATACGAGCAACTCGCGAGCTCTGCCTGTGGGTCACATTAGCGATTCCATGGCAACTATTAATCACAGTCAATTACAGGACATGTCACCATCAACGCAGAACTAGCAGATACTTTTACCAGCAAGTGGAAATTAATCACCGGCAGATGTGTTTAAGATGGGACACGTGAAGGAGGGTCGCTGACGACGAATAGACATATGCAGCCGTTATTTTTACACATGTTATTTCACTCAACAGGTGTTTTAATAATCTTGTGATGTCATAATAGGTCGAGTAGCCAGTAGTTCTATATTAAACTAGTGCTATTTATAAATATATATTATTATTATCATTTTGCATTCGATGTCAAGCTATTCAAATAATATGCACATGTTCAAACATTCATTCTTTATATTTCAAAGAAGAACATAAACATACCTACATAACCCAGCTAAACATAGCTAAACTATTTAAACTTAGCTAAATAAGCTCCAGGATTTAACCTCCACTGTTAGCTTCCCTAGCTTCCCTCAAGAGGCTCTCGACCAATTGAGGGGAATCTAATCTAATCCGTGTGTAATATGCGGCCTCGTGATTGGCTTAGCAGTGACAGGGGCGGGGCCTACTGTGAACAGGAAGCTGAGATTGACAGGTATCTGCTAGTGTGAAACGGTGCGCTGTTGAGACAGCTACTGTATCGGTGACTGAAAGATATCGTCTTCTGCCTCCGTTTATCCCTTTACTAAAATATGTTGGTTTCGTGTTAATGTGTATTTAAAGAAATTGTAATTTGTGGGGGAAAATGTCTAATTAACCAAAGTTTTTTGCGACCTCCCTGCAGTGCCTCCATGGACCCCCTAAGGGTCACGGACCCCCTGTTGAAGACCTATGATCTAGAGCCATGTGCCACGTTGGTGGACTTGTAACCTTGTAGCGAACCAAAGACAAATAAAAACAACATATAACCAAAGTCTCACCTGATGCACCTACTAGTTCCAGTGTTTTTAACTGGACTTATATGACCCATTCTTTGTGCCAGTGAATAAACATGGAACAGCAGCACAGCACTAACCGGAAAGATGAGACTTAAAAACAAAATAAGAGAAGAGAAGAGAAGCAAGAACAAATAAAGTGCCTTCTCCTACGAATGCTATGTCATGCCTGATTCATTCTGAAGAGGAGCTCTCTGTATTCCAGATACTACACTCGAAATAAACCCGAACAAAGCAGTGAGTTCAAATGAGGTAAAGATGACACATAATAAGGAAGCTTCCCTGGCGCACGGTGAGAGAACTAATGGTTATTTAGTTCTAGTTACATTGGAGATATTAAGAACATTTTTTTTAGACTGACACTGAATTAAACAATGGCAGGAAGCTTCTGTTAGAATAAAGTTTAGCGTTGTCATCTTGCTTCTTTGAGGAGTCAGCGAAGGTACTGCAGAGACGTAGTAAAATCTTTGGTTGATTGTCCTTTTTTTATATATATATATGTACATATTGTGTATATTTTTTTAATTGTCCCCCTCAAACACTCTACTGTTGCACATGTTTGACAAGTCTTTGAATATTGAATGCAAAATGATAATAATTTATAAATAGCACTAGGCCGAGTTTTCTTTTTCTGCATGTAAGCATCTTGCAGATGCTGTAACCACCCGATGAATTAATTAAAACTGAATGTAACCGCAGTATAACTGGAGGCGAGCTCATAAACAGGAACACCTGAAGGCAGCAGCGCTGACGATGGGCTGGAGAATAATTTAAACATACATTTCTGAATTTACAAATCCTCATTCTGTGTTGTTTTGTGGCCATTTGTGGAGCATCTGAGCCAGCGAGAGTCCAATGTCCGGAGTTTGCTGCCTTTCCCACAGTCCACCCTGGAGGAAGCTTTGAGACATAATGAGGAATCAGGGTCCCGTGATGCAAGATGCTGCAAAATGTTATGAAACTTGTATTTAGGGAAAAGTTAAGTGCACGTCTCGCAGAGCCGGTGCTGCAGAGACATCGTGATTCCTTGTTTGTGGCCTTTGAGACGTGAGCAGAAAGCCCCTTTTGTCTGCTGCAGCTGTTCACTTCTGAACAAAAAGCAAACAAACAACAACACGAGAAAAGCCCGGTGCGCCGACGAAAGACGTGTAAGAGTCCCAGGGATGCCTGTTCATTAAGAAGTAAAACAAATTTCGCGAAAATAATGCAAGACCTTTCTCGATAACGACTTCTTTAAGAGGCTTCTGAGCCGCAGCTTCATTTTGTCTCAGTTTCTAATCTTAGTCTTTCTAGATATTTCCAGCCAGTGGAAATGGGGCGGGAGATTACACGTACTATGTCACTCGTCCCATTGCCATCATCTTTCCTGAAACTCACAGGAGGGGACTTCCAAATGGTTGCCACTTTTCACTTTCTAATGGCTCTTTTCGGGACTTTAATGGCTCTTATGTGAAGACGTGCAGAAGCACGACTGCAGCGGCGACTAATAAATAACATTCTTATGTGTGGTCTTTATTATCTGCCGTGTGTTTGAGCTTGAATAGTACCGCGCCATTCATATTTCAGGCGAGGGCCTCCTTTTGTTCCCTTTTTTTTAAAGAGGCGCCTCGCAATTACAGTACTGTAAAAGACTTGCCCGACCGTTTACTGAAGCGGCCGCTAAGCAGTGCAGCAAAACAAATCAAAAGTACGTTTGTGTTTGTGCGTGCTGAGAGGCGGCAACAGAGAAAAGTGTTCAGCCGGAGTAAATAAGCACCGACAGGGGACAGAAATTCAAGAGTCCACAATCATAATGAGGCCGTGCTTAGGGCTTTTAGCGAGAAATGATGTGACCATGTTTACTAGCTTAGCATGTATGCATGCTAATATTTGCCGGATGAGTCTACAATAATTGTAGCATGTGCCAATGTGCTCACAATAACAGTGCTCGCTCTTAGCTGGTGTCGTTTGATGAAGTTCACCAACTTAGCATGGCATGCTAGAATGCTAGCATATGTCAGATGAGGCTAATGAGAACTACATCAGTAGTTTATTCTCATTAGCCTAATTAGCAGCAGCAATTAAGACATTTTTGACCTGATTATGGAGCTAGATTTGAAAAATTTTTTTAGCCATAGATATTTCCAGTTCATGAATGTCAACTTCTAGGAAAATTCAGGGGGTTATCGGAGTCATTAGCATTTATCCTCTGGGAAGAATGAATATTTGTACCAAATACCAGAGCAAATATTGAGATTTCAGTCTGAACCTGGTGGACCAGCTGAAAGTTGGCTAGAATGGCTATGCAGCATGCTAATGATACCTTAAGATCAAGCATGATTTTGCAACATGCTAATGGTACCTTAAGATCAAGCATGGCTAAGCAGCATGCTAATGGTACCTTAAGATCAAGCATGGCTAAGCAGCATGCTAATGGTACCTTAAGATCAGGCATGGCTATGCAGCATGCTAATGGTACCTTAAGATCAAGCATGGCTAAGCAGCATGCTAATGGTACCTTAAGATCAAGCATGACTATGCAGCATGCTAATGGTACCTTAAGATCAAGCATGACTATGCAGCATGCTAATGGCACCTTAAGATCAAGCATGACTATGCAGCATGCTAATGGTACCTTAAGATCAAGCATGGCTATGCAGCATGTTAATGCTACCATTAGATCAAGCATGGCTATGCAACATGCTAATGGTACTTTAAGATCAAGCATCACTTGTAACAGTGTCAGTCTGGAGTCGAACATCTATATTTATAAATTAAGGCTCAACTTTTTAATTAATATGAGCATCTGATCCATTTTATTGTGAACAAATTCTACTCAACAGCGCTCAGTGAATGAATGAATGAATGAATGAATGCCTCTGTTGACACTACGTATCCACAAACAGCAACATTTACTGCACTTCTGTTACATTTACACCTGTTCCTTTGCTTTCGTTGACCGCCCGTCTACAAACCCGAAGAATAAAAAGGTTCTTGATGGGAAAATAAAAGTCAAAACAAGCAGCCGCTACCTGCAGGTGCAGCCGTTTTTGTAAAGTCACCTTTCATCTGAAAACAGCCGCTGCTCTTTGGCTCCGAAGCCTTTTTGCCTGGCTTTTTTATTTTATTTTCCCGCAGAACACTGAGGCGAGAAGTAAGAGCAACATGTTCAATTCGCCGCCTTATTACCCCACAACTTCTATTAGCCCTCCAGCTCCCCCAAAACATTCCATTAGCTGTTCTGCACTATCTCTCAGTCTGCGGCGTAATGTCCGTCTTACTGCAGCGGCTACAGCGGCAGCAGCGGCGGCAGCAGGACTCGGGTGTAAAGTGGATGTTGAACGGTGATAACAGCAGCCTGTCCCTCAGCCGCCGAAGTCACCGGGAGGAACAGAGCGGGAGCGTCCTCAGGTCTCGCATGTCAAGCTGACGGGTAATAATTATTAATGAAGAACATCTGCCTGTGGGTGTTGTGCGTCTCCGGAGAGGTGTCGCACACACACCACAGTCGCGCCCGTGCTCCAGCCTCGTTTGAAATGCAATACATTTTACTTAGACTTTAATTACAATCCAGCTCTTGGGCTGTGCAGCGTCAGAGGTTCAACTAACCTTATACATGAAATGAAGTAGCACGCGAAGCTAGAACACATGACGTAAAAGCGCTGTTACGCTACAAAAACTGCGTCGGAAAAGAAAAGCCTGCGGTGGGTTCGATGGACCCTCCTTTAAGTGAGTCTTTGACGCTCTCTCACGCCGAGGCCGGAAAACCGCTGAGATCTTCACCGTCCTTTTTAAAATGCACACACAGACTTTAGAGGCTACGTGGATGGATTATGGAGGACACAAGGAGCACCTTGAAATGTTTCTGAAGAGAGGAAATCCAATTTGAGCCCGTGCTTAACGTCCTTGTGGGAAATATTTTTTCCTCCGAGCAGACAGAGGAGCAGCTTGGACTTTGTGCTCAGCGTCGCCTGCTAACTGTACCCCGATCGCTTCGGGAAATTAGGGATTTACGGGGTGAATGTGAATAATTTAGCTTCAAGTGGTAAACGGAGGAAAAGCCGAGGACTTCAAAAAGTCAACTTATTCTGACTCGTAACTCAGCTTCATGAATGCAAAGAGAAAAAAGAGAAACTGGAGATAAATAAACAGAAGCTAATTGCTATTAGCATGCAGTCATGAACCTTAACAAAAGAAAAGACTTCTAAGTTATATCTGCAGTTTAAAAACTTTTCCTTTTAACATAATTTGGCTCATTCCTCCACTTAAATCATTAATTTCTCACCACATACATTCAGTTCTCTAGTAGCCTTTTCCAGCTAACTCTCCAGAGTAAATGAGTTAGTAGCTGTCATGGCATTAGGAATAAATATTTTAGCTCTGTACGTGTCCCACGTTCCAGTCGCACAAGACGTCGAACCAACAGATGTGCAGTTTAATTAAACACATTAGATTTAATTAAGACGAACATTTCTTGGACAGGGAAATACTTAATTGGGAGATTTTTTAGCTTCACGTTCGAACATTACATCCAGAAAAAACGATGAATTAATTATCAGGCTTCTTAATTATTTTTCATGTCGGATTGCTCCTGTCACTGTTCATTAATCGCCCAAATCTGAATTGAGGCCAAACAGGTGAAACTGTTTGACTTGCAAATGACCCAAAACTAAAAACCCAAGTCTGAAGTTAAATAACTAATTACCTAAAATGTTAATCTTCCCTAATTGTGTTATTTTGAAGTGACAGGTGTATTGTAATTCGTATGACTGCAGCTTCCTGCTTTGGTTTTCTGATTTAAACTACTAGATGATTTTTGATCTTGAAGCAACTTTGCTATTTTAACTTCTACAATGACAATAAGCATAAATCTAATCTAATCTAATCTAATCTAATCTAATCTAGTTCTCAGTCATCCAGGTCTTGTTAACCCAAAAGGTGTTTAAAAATATTCCCACCTTAATGACAAGTACCTAGTTGGTAATGGATATTAGTGGCACCAGTTTCTGGTTCTTACAGAAGCCCTAAGCAGCCGTGCTTTCACATATTATTATTATTTTTTCCATTTTCCTGTCATAATGAGTTAATGTCCTCCGTTTTCTCCAGATAATGAGATAAATTACTCATTATCTTGGAAAAACGCCCCCGTTTCTCAAGATAATAAGTTATTTATCTCATTATCTTGGGAAAACAAAGTTTTGTTTCCTTGAGATCTCGATGGATTTAATCCGAGAGATGCTGCCTGTTGGATTCCCTTAACACTGTAATGTAGTAAAATAATAGGGTAATGTAACAGGTCCACTGTAAGGTGAGCCGTTAGTTTTGTGCTTCAATGTTTGAAAGATAACGATTAAGTTACTGAAGATCGTAACGAGATAAATAATCTTGAGAAAACCAAACTTTGTTTTTCTGAGATAATGAGATAAATAACTCATTATCTTGAGAAAACAGAGGAAATGAACTCGTTATCAAAATAATATGTGTGAATTTATGGCCACTTAGGGCTTCCGTAGTTTCTTACAAAAACAAGTCAAGCAAGTTTCTGATCAGTGTTTCCTATTTAAACCTAAACTTCCCACCAGTCTCTTAGAACTGAAGAAGCTACTGGGATTAGCAGTGAAACGTTAATGGAAATTGGTGAATTGCGGAATTATTTTTTTTCTGTTTTCCCATGATAACGAGTTAATTTCCTCTGTTTTCTCGAAATCTCAATATATTTAATCCAGGAAAGTTCCGTCATGCCGACTGATGGATGCCACTAACACTATAATGTAGTAAAATAATAGCCTAATGTGACAGGTCTGCTGTAAGGTGAGACATTTGTTCTGTGCTTTAATGTTTGCTAACAGTTACATTTCTGGAGATCTCCAGAAAACGAAGCTTTGTTTTCCCCAGAAAAAAGAAAAACAGAGGAAATGATACGTGTGAATTTATGGCTGCTTAGGGCTTCCGTAGATTCTTACAGAAACAAGTTGAGCATGTTTCTGATGGGTTTTTATCTACAGTGTTTAATCTAAAACCATATGTTTTAATGTTAAAACCAATCCAAACTGATGAAAACTTTATCTTTTTCAGTAATTTAGCCCTGAAAACACAATCTTACGTCTTTATGTGGAATTATCCCACGAGCAGCACTGAGCTGTTAGGAGTGAGTGTGATCCCGTGGTCGGTTTCCAGGGACATTAAACCATTACACAATCATGAATCCAGCCTCGTGTAATTACTGCGAGATGCTCTACGAGAATATCCAGAGCGTTGTTGTTTTTTTTTTTTTTTTAAAGCGAGATGAAGAGGTGTCTGTGCTCGGCGGGATTGCGTCGGTTCGTTTGTGTCAGCATGCGCTCGCTGTCGTCCTAAAGGTGCTCGGGGACAGATAAGGGAAAACGGTCGCACCCTGTTCCTGTTCCGGTGACTGAACGAGGAACGAGCCTCGTCTTTAAAAACCCGGCGAACGCTTTTCTATTCTCTGAGCCGCTGAGACGGAAGTGCGACGCCCGGGAGGAGGGCGGGAGGAGAGCGGGAGGAGAGCGGGAGGAGGGCGGGAGGCCTCTGAAAGGCAGCAGAAAGTGGACGAAACGACAGCGATTCCCCGCACATTGAGACGTCCATTAGAGAGACACTGAAGGGGCCACGAGGGCGACATTATCCTCAGCAGCTCAAGTGTTCAAGCAGCTAAAAAAAGACCATTAAAGCTTCGAAAGGTTCAAAATAACGCGGCCTCACCTCACACCATACAACTCTGTTTACCTGCTCGATGCTTTATTTTACTTTATTTTATTATTTTCATTTGTTTTTCCTTCCTCGAGTCTCACCTGCGCTGAGAAACGGGGTCACGCTGCGAGAGATCAGGAGTGATGATGATGATGATGACTCGAGGCGAGGAGACAGGAATAAGTATTTGAACTCCGATATGAAGATAAATGAGAGCGGCGAGGACGGACTTAGGATGAAATGTAACACCTCTCCGTGTGAAACTATTCCATTATTCGCGAGTCTCGGGGATAATGGAGCAAGAGGAGATGGGCTGCAGCAGCTACGCTTTTTATTATTATTATCATTATTATTATTATTATTCATGTTCATAGGAAGGGAAGGTTGATGAAATAAATGTGCATCCCCTTCCACAGTCGTGGTTGTTAGTCAGTAATCACTTCCTGCCAAAAAAAAAGAAAAGGGAAAGAGAAATAACACCCCATCCCTGTGCAGCACTCCGTACCCTTTCAAAGCGGCGCTCAGATCCTGCAGAGAGACGGAGGAGAGAGGGATTCCCCTATTTGTGAAGCCCACACAGCCCTGAAGAATAAGCACTTTCCCTCCCTGCCTATGCTCACTGAAATACGGCGTGACTCATTCTCCGATCCGGCTATTGTCAGCGCGGATGAAAAGAAAAACAACGACCAAAAAAAATAAATAAATAAAAAAAAGTGATGCCCCGTTTTAAAGCTTACTGCCCGATAAGCATCTACAACCGACACGAAAAGAGAGAGGGAGCAGACGGACTGATGATGTGCGTCTGCTCTCTATGCATTCATGTAGATTTCAGTCACCTGTGGTTACCGTGGAAACAGGAAAGGTGACTGGATCAGGGAATCAGGTGAATACAATGGAAGAAACAGCCCTGCTTATTGTCCCTTAAAGTATTATCTAGCGTTTAATCGTGATTTTACAAAAAAAGAGAGGAACATTTAGAAAAAAAGAAACTTGTTGATGCGGGACATTGTCAGGTTCGAGGAATCAATTACGTTCACCGACCAATGAGGATGAGAGTAAAGCTGTCAAGGTTCTGTGTCTGTCTTTTATTTTGTGTCTTGTTGTGTATCCTGTTTTATTTTGTTAAGCTGTGTGTTTCCTGTCTTGTGCCCTCTTGTCTCTTGATTGTTTATCGGTCTCACCTGTGTTGATTGTCCTCATAAGTTTCACCTGTGTCTTGTCATCCTCAGTCCTCATGTGTATATATAGCCCTGCCTTTCCCTATGTTCCTTGTCGCGTCGTTAATGTTACTCTAATGTTTCCTCGTCCTTGTTCCACGTCTTGTTACCACGTTACCTTGCCATGTTTGACGCTCTTTGTTAATTATTAAACACCTTTTTGTTTTGGAGATCCTGCCTCATCAATAGTCCTGCATCTGGGTCCTCACCTACAACAACCTCCTCCCTTCTTGACAAAAGCAACTTTCTATTAGTTGATGTCTGTTTCTGTAGTTGTTCCATGTCTCACTGTAATTATACATGTATATGTGGTTATGTTTTATGTTTAATTTAGGAGGAGGGGGAGCACAGTGTCACCATTAGGATGCAAGATTTCATTTTATAGTAGTTCTTAATAGTTGAACAGTAATTTAGTTTAATGGTCTTATTATTCTACTTATTTTTTAGTGTTTTAAACACCATTTTCACATATTTTGTGTAATTTTTGTTGTTTTTTCTGTTGTTGCATTAGCTCAACTACATAGTAAATGAGGCCACTACCTCAATATACTTCAGAGGTTAAAATAAATAATGGAGCTGTGAATTGAAATGCACTACTACTGCACTAGTAGTAAATACAGGATGTATTTACACACAAGTATCTGTGTTGGATTGGTATCGCCGATACCAGAATCCGGTCCTATCAAACATGACTACTGCAAAGCTTTGATTTGCTTTTGGAGCCTCTAGTGGTCGTTAGAGGAACTGCATGCTTTCATTTTTTATTAAAATCATAGCTCATTTTTCATGTCTGAAGTTTGGGACTTTGGGTCCATGTTAGTAGTATCGGATCGATATCGCAGATACCAGTCTGGATTTTACTCAGTATCGGATCAGAAAGGAAATCCATGATATCGAACATCACTAAAACTCACTTTCAATGAAGAATTGCAGTTAATGTAAATATTTGCACTTTGCAGAATTCATCCCGCGGGCCAGACTGGTCCATCTGGCGGGCCGGCTTTGGCCCCCAGGCCTTATGTTTGAAAACCCTGATCGACATGTTAGTTTAAAAGGTCACTGAATGAGCAGAAACAGACTGTGAATGTTTTGTGTCGTAAACTGATCCAGCAGAAATTCCTGAAGAAACCGAGGACGCCTGGCTGCTGCTGCTGCCAGTAAAAAGAAAGCGGGAGGAGAGAGGACGCTGTCACTCATCTCATCTGGTGCCTGATTGATTTACGCTGCTTGCTCTAATTGTTCATAATTGGAGGCAATGCGCTAATAATGTGAAAACACCTCCAGTATCACAGCAAGGACCTGCAACAAATCAATGCCAGGAAGCCGGTGTTTCATGGCGTCCAACTGAAATCAATTTTAACACATTAGCTCAGCGCCTGGAAAAATAAACAAGATCTCTTAAAAGTAAAGCGGCCACACGGAGCCCGACCGTCGGGCCAATTTCACGCCCGGCTTGTTGGGTAATTAATGGATAATAGAAGAGGCTGTTAAAGAGCAACATTCATCACCACACATGCGTGATTTCATTCTGCTGAGGTGGAAAAATAAGTCTTTCATTTCTGGGGTCGCCATTATTTCCCTGCTCCTCTTACATTTCATGTCGTCATCGCGTTAAGCAGAACGGATCGAGGCGTTATGACACCGAAGAAGACCCCATCCTCCTCCTCCTCCGTGTGCCGTACAGGATCCACAGGAGCTGACATATTGTGACCAGGTGTGACGGAGGAAGGCCGTTCGTCTGTCGTCTGCCCCCGTGGGTCACAGAGGAGCCACTAGGCAAATAAACAGCGTAATGTAACACAGCGCAGGCTCCTGACGATGGGCCCCCACTCATTCCTGAAGCTGGGTGTGCCTCCACATCTGCACAGGATGGCAGATATTCATGGAGGTTATGATCCTCCTAATGTTTTTTATGAAACCAAAACCAGTCGTTGATACTGAGATTTGCTCACAGCACATGCACCGTTCATTCATCTATATATTTTATATATTATATATTATATATATAATTCTGTCTCTATTTGTTGAACTTTTCTTCTGTACTAAATTATTTTATTCATTTTTACTTATTATTTTTATTTTATTGAAATTGTTTTTTTTGTTGTATGTTCTTTATTTTTTGTAATTTTGTATTTTTTATTATTATTTTATTTCTTTTTTATTTTTTGCTTCTGTCTCTATTTGTTTAACTTTTCTTCTGTACTAAATTATTTTATTTATTTTTACTTATTATTTTTATTTTATTTAAATATTTTTTTCTTATTTTTTTCTTTATTTTTTGTAATTTTGTATTTTTTATTATTATTTTTTTATTTTATTTAATTTCTTCTTATTATTTTTTTTTATTATAATTTTTTTTGTGTGTGTGCAACTGGGCTCCTGTGACCAAGAAATTTCCCTTGTGGTTCAATAAAGTTTCTCTAAGTCTAAGTATTAGTCTAAATCTACAGTTGTATTAATTAATACAAACCGAACACTGAATCCGGCTCGTGAAAAAACGTGGAAAGCTCCCATTGTGAAGCGGAGGATTAGTGATGATGTCTATTGAAAACCAGAGGTGGAACACAGTAAGTGGTCTGCACTTAACAACCACTTTATTAACTTGAGCGGTGCTCGAAGTGCTTCACAGCGGCTCTTATTCTCAGTGTCTTACCTAAAGTTACTTCAACACGTGGAGGGGGAAGCGTCGTTTCAATGTTCTTCTTAACCTTATATATTTGAAGCAGGGTTTTCTGTGCAGCGTCTTGTCTGATCTTAGTGCATCTCTCTTCTGGATGGAGGTCTCAGATACTGTTGCAGGATTCATGTGTTGCGTTTATTTGGGATTTCTGCAGCTACCACCACTGCCCTCTTAATGACGGCTTGTCAAAATTAGCTCCTGCTGCATCATTAAAAATATACAAGTTTACGTATCAATAACTGCAGTCCAGTAATATAACATATGAGTCTGAAATGATTTTTTTTGTATATACTTCTTATCTAATTGTGTGTTACTGTGACAAGGTAATAGAGGGTATGCATGTGATGTCACAACCAGTGAAGTCTCCATGGTTACGGCAACTAAGTGGCAAAAAGTGACAGTTGAACATTGAGATTAGCAGCATGAGCTTAGATAATAGACTTTAATAGCGTCTAAACTGTAGAATTAATTTAAAAAAAATAAAAAAAAGGTGAAGAGCTGTTGTGTGATTGACTGAACCAACAGATTTGAAAAGCAGTCAATAGCAGATATATTTTTACATGTATCTGCCAATGAAATAGTAAGAAGTATAGAAGTAAATGTATCGCTGCATTAGAAGGAACAGAAACCTGGTTCACATTTAGTGTCAGGTAATATTAATTTATGCTGTATTCTTTGATGAAGTTGTACCTTAAGTTACTTCTTAGGTTACGTTCTGGAGGGCTGTCAGATAAGTTGTTGTTGTTTTGTGGCCGACAGTAACTATTTCAGTTCCAACAATAAATAACAATAAAACTATAAACTGAATATAACGTTATTTCTCAGTAAAGATGTTAGCGTTAGCATTTAGCTACATTTGTCATAGCAGAAACGACCTAAAATGAATTTAAACTAAATGAAACTGAGGCTAATCCACTTTTCCAAATCCACACTAGTTCGCATGGATCATCGTTGAGTCCAGTTGTCTTCAATTTGATCCGATAATCCACATTTTTCTCGGTCTCACTGTATTTACTGATACATTTCACCATGTTTTTACCACTCAGGGGGCGTGGCCCCAGGCGGCAGTGACGTCAGTGCATAACCCTCTATATCCCATATGTGGGATAAATAAACGTTGTCTTATGTCTGTTACATCCATCTCATAACTTGTTGTCCAGACCTACGTCCATCAATATCAGGTGTCTTTGTTTGGTGTGATAAAGTCATCACACTTTATTTTTAGATGCTGTAGCTTTACCCTGATGTCTTTCATGGCAGAATTTGTGTTATTGAATCCTGTTCTTTTTTTAACGATCATTATATTTCCTGTCAGATAACTGTGTCGTTATTGGCTGATGCCAGTGCTAAGAAGAGGACACATTTCCACATAAAACAGCGCAGCCCACACCGTATGAGTCGGCGACGCGTAATGCGTGTTTACTGATCTACCAGCTCCAGCGGCAGACTGATGTTTGCCCCCTCACATACCGACACATCATTAAATACATGCTTAAATCGTGGGGCTGATTATACGCGGGCTGCACTCTGGCTGACACGCAAGCTGCTCTTGCAGGTTGTTGCGTGTGTTTTCATAAACACGCGCGCCTGAAGTGAGATAAAGGGATAAATCATTTCAAGTTTCTCGCGGAGGCAGATGGTGGGACGTGCTTAAGCGTGGCCCCCTTAATGAAATCATCACGCACCCGGTAAGCAGATGCACGCTCGTGTTATTTAGAGATCCGCGGACCGTGCGTCGATCCGTTCACACGAGTCGACGTGAGGAGGAAATCACGGTGCTAAAATGTCCCCGAGTCGACCTGTGGCAGAACTCGACCGCTCGACCCTCGGAGGTGAAGAAGAAGCTCGAACCGCTGATCCAAGTGTGCGAGCGGCGTATTTACAGATTGTTGCAGTCAAATTAGTGGGAATAAACACAGGAGGGACGCACTTTCAGATTGCACTTGCAATTCAAAGAGGCGGATTCAATTATCAGTTTTCATGTTTAATTTACGCGCTGCCAGTAAACAAATGTTTCCTGCAGAGATTAATAGATGTAGCATGAAACACATACGCTCACCTGTACATTTGCTGTTTGGGTTCATTCTGATGTTTCTCATGTTTAGATCCTCATCTGTTAAGTAGAAAAACTAAAAAGTCTTTGCCTGGTTGTTATTAATGGGAAGGACAGGTCATTTATTGTTTTCCTTTTTCCATTATGAACCGAACCTGACTAGAGCTGCTCTGTATCGCTGCTTTCACAGAAGGTATATATTTAACAGCTCATTCACTGACTTTTGAGCGATATTAGTTTGTACATGATAATGGTTAGGTGTTGCCTGGCAACAGCTAAGGACGGACGAGGGGAGAGTAAACTCGTAAAGTAATGTCAGAGGAGACTGGGAAGCGTGGAGGATCTCTCCACATTTAGATCACAAAGATCAGAAAATCACAGCAGTTGGGTTCAGACAGAGGCTAGCATTCATGCTAATAATCTGAATAATAATAACGTCTCATGTAAACACCTCAGTTGGAACAGACTGCACCGATTTTCAGTGTAGTTTTCAGTAAAGTACAGGACCCCTAGTGGCTACATGGAGGTACTGCAAAATCTTTGGTTGATCAGACTTTATATATATATATATATATATATTTTTTTTTTTTTTGAATTTCCCCCACAAGTTTAAATATCTTTAAAAACACATTAACGTGAATTCAACATATCCAACAGATACGGAACATTATGATTATTCCATATCTGAAATGCTTGTAAAACATATACTCAAAAAAAAAGAGCCATAAGAATGCTCAAAACAATATAGAGATCCAACATATTCCTTCAGTTAAAATCATTAATATTTCAAGAATTAGTAGATGACAGTATTATGTTTAAAGCTCATAAAAAATGTTACCAATTAACATTCAGAAAAGATTTGAAAAAGGAGAAAACAAGTATAACTTAAAAGGAACAAAGATCTTTTTAAAAAATAAAACAAACTTATGGAACTTTGTGTTTCTGTGAAAGGAATGAGTTTATGGAACAATCTGAGTAAAGAACCCAAAGAATCCAAATCAAAATTTACATTTAAAAGAACAATTAAAGCCAGTATGTTAAAGAAATATAATGATAGTTAGTTTGATTGTCCGTCCTATCATGAAAAATTTCATTTTTTGTTTTGTTCTGTTTGTGTGATGGAATTGTATCTTGGTAGAAATCCACAAAATCCGACATCTGAAGAGGTTCTGTTGCGAGGATGAGCTAAAATTGGCAAAATTCCTCCAAGATGGCAGATCAGCAGTTACCGGAAATATATATGTATTCTGCTGCCGTTCTGTGCAATATAAAAACTTTTAAGTGGCACTTTATGTTATCAAATCATTTTATTTAGCTGGACTCTCTCACGAGGATGACACATATTGTCCACAAATTTAAATCAATGTTAGATTGGGTGGAAAAACTTTACTCTCCGGGCAGCAGAGCAGATAATTATGTGCTGCAGCCTTTTTTTCTCTCCTCCTGTGTGGATTTTATCGGATGTTGGTGGAGGACGGCGTGTTTCGCAAACAGCCCACAGGCCGAGGAGACGAGACCTTGAACTTCCACTTCAATCAATGATTCTCTGTGACGTACCGGCTTCTAATGCGCTTCGGGGTCGAAGAGGCAAACGGCTCATGGGGGGGGGGCGAACACGCGGGCCACACATTGTGCACAATGTCCGCGGGGGACGGGGTGATCTAATGATGAGGATGAGGACGGGGGTGGAGGCAGGGGAGGTGTGTCGGAGTAAAAGGTGGAGCTCTTCCTTTCAAGTGGAGGTTAAAAGCCTCTGAGGCGGCGACCTTGGATTTAAAGGTCCCCGGGCTGGGCCTCATAAACAGGTGTTGGAGCAGCTGTAGCGGAGCGGCTCCTGGCTGCAGTGTGTCGGAGGACGGGAGGGAGGGAGGGAGGGGGAGGACAGATGGGTGATGCGAGCAGGGAGAGGACAGTAGAATAATGCTGGCTCGGCCCCAGACCTCCACCCCTGCGGCCCACAGGGACGGGGAGTGTGCATTCCTTCACACTAATCGGGATATTTGGCAAATAAGTCTAGATAACTCCTGGAGTGTTGGGGTTTTTAATGTGCGATTATAACGAGCTGTTTGCTGAGGTTTTTTGGAAAACTGAACTTTAAGATTCTTAGTATTTTCACAATATTTTAAACGAAACTAAAAAAAAATAAAAAATGTGTCAACCTTTGACTGCATGAGTAATTTTTCATTTTGCAGCTTTATTAAATTTTGCAACTTCATAAACCAACCAATATTTATTTCGTGCATGGGAGACGGTGTAAATTCCAAGCATCAGTCAAGCCCAGTAATCACTCATCAGTCATCTGCTTGTGGTTGTTTACATCACCCCATCGTGTTTGGAGTCCAGCCTAATGGACAAATACACAATATTCCAACTGATTCTGGACAAACAAGCTGTGGCACATATTGATCGGCAGTGTTTCTCAGGATTCTGCCTGCTGGCTTCCAAAAATGATGATGTCTGTCCTGAAAAAAATATCTGTATATGGGCTAGATTTTGTGCATCATGTGACCAAAGTTTTAAACTAGTTTCATCAAACTTCAACATAGCTAAACATAAAAATGCTGCTATCGTAAGGACGGAGCTACTGTTTCTCTTCTAGCATTCATTTAAAAGAAGAAAATACCAGCACACCTCCACCTGGGTTCACGATCATAAAGCATGAAATAGAAACTAGGAAGTATCGAAGAAAAGTTTCTGATCATAGCCAAGAATAAAAACGGACAACCCCACTTTCTTCCTTTGGCCAAACTGGTGCTATTTTCCCAGAGATACAGGCAGCAACATCTTGCAAGACAGACCTGACCACACCTCCTCCAGACTCACTTTTAATTGAGCAGCTGCAATCATCTATAGCGTCAAATAACTAATTAAAACTCATCCAAACAATGACACTTGAACATTCAGGAGGTGGAGCTAATTGAAGACAGTAACACTACATCACAGAAAAGGCCACGCCCCCTTATAGGTGAAAAATAAAAGACCTCGGGACCCTGATAGTTGATCTGTGTACGTGTGTCGCAAACACTTAATCGCCTTAAATTAGTTAATTAAGTAACAAATGACAGTAGGTAACGACAGCACATCCTTGTATTTATGTCACAATTGATTAATTTAACATTATGGGATGATTGACTGATGACAGATGGCATATATTACCCAGAGATTTAATGAGGTACGAGTTAATGTCCTGTTATGACACCTCCACTGAGTGGGGTCATTCACCCATCTCCCCTGACATTATATATGGGTCTGCATGACAAACATCAGCCATTTAGTCCCGTTCACCAGCCGATAGCAACGCACAATAAACACCGACTACAAGGCCTAATTTGCTACGGTCATGTATACTGCAGCCAGCCACCAGGGGGAGCTCTACTTCAAGCGTAACTTTTGAATAGCAGAAAAAAAATGCATTGGGAGGAAAAACAAAAGAAAGTGAGGACAAATACAGATTAGTATTTGGTGGAGTGCACTGAAAGTAGATTACGGGCTAATGCACAGTGTTTACTCCCACTGCCAGAAGGGGGAGACAAAAGCTCTGTAGCTTTGTCTCAATTAAGAAAAAAGTTGAGTGTACTAAATGTTTGCATGATGTTTTACAGTGCAATGATTACACACCATATGAGTACTCTGAGTCAGCCACTTATAAGCCCCTACTATTATCATGGACAATGGTTCAACCTCGTTTGTGTTCTCTGTCAAATAACCGTAACAGTCACTCCTATTGGTCACTGCCAGTCTCTTAAAAACACTACCTTAAAACACTTTCATATCCTTAGTCATAGTAAATTCACACGATTTCCTTCCAACTTGTTTAAAACCCTGCTGAGTCACTGTGTTATATGAATACAGATGAGAAGGAAGTACACTCACTCAGCTCCGCGATGCTGCCCACCCGGGTTGCGAGCAGCGACTGCTCCAGCGTACGCAGCTCAGCCTGGGAGTAGCCGTGGCCCTCGGTGCCCCTCCCCGAGCGCTGCTGGTCCTGGTGCAGGTTCAAACTCTCCGGCAGGCTCAGGACACCTAAGAACAACACAGAGGAGAGAGACAAAGGCTTAAAAATGGATCAATCTGAAGCTAGTCAACAGGTGTCATTCGTCTGAAGAAGAACCTGCTGGTCCAAAACACCATGATAATCAAAATTTAAATGGGAGCTTCTGCAGGTGGGCAGATGTGTTCTACAGTTTTTTTTCTACAGTATTTCAAATTAGTCAACAAAAGCATGAGGAAAAAACTGGGGAATGCAAAGTGAGAAAAAGACTAGTTGGGCAGGGGAGATGGAGATCAGTGGATATAGTTGGTAAACTGGGTGATAAAAACTTCTGACAAGCAGCAAACAGCTCAAACATGAGTAGAAAGGATTAAACGTGGAGGCAACATCCTACTATTTGGACTAAACCTTAATGTTTCAGTGTCATGGATAAGACAAGATAAATGATAAGATATGATAAGATAAACGACAAGATACAATAATATAAGATAAACGATATGAAACGATACGATACGATACACAATACGATAAGATTCGATAAACAATACGATACACGATTCGATAAACAATACGATAAGATATGATAAGATAAGCCTTTATTTATCCCACAATGGGGAAATTCACATTGTTGGCAGCAGCAGTACAGAAACATTCTACACTCACACAAACAGCACACATATAGGTGGACTATGCATGGATATAAACTGTATATAGGTATATATACACCTCTACCAGTTGAAAGAGGGTATGATTTATGTGGCTCTGTCCTTTTAACAGACTAAGAGTGCATAATCAACTTATAATATCATCTTTAAAATAAACTGCCTCTGTAGCGTAACCCGAGCTGCACTTGTAGTTCGATTTCCACTCTCCTGTTTGGCTGCACGCCTGGCTGATACTTCATAGCTTGAACTCTAATCGAGCCAATTAGGGCGAGAACCACTTTTGTTCCTTCAAACGTATAAATCCGAGGCGTGACCTTGTGTAACATCGCCTTTACATAACATAATGGCCATCACAGGTGTGTGTGTGTTTTTTTTTTTCTCCCTTCTCTTGAAAACAAGGTGCGGCCGGTGAGAACTAATCCATTTAGGTGCAGTTATTGCAGCCAGGCTTTGTGTGGCTGGGGAGAATGGCTTGTGACACATTGGATATTGAGTATTTTTTTTTTCTTTGCTACAGGAGAATGGAAAGCGACACCACGGCGAGCGCTAATCCTAATGACACAGCGCAGTGGGATACGCCGTTTCTCAACAAACAATAATTACGACACGGAGGAGCCGAGTCAATTTGTCTGTGTTTGACGCCAGCGCATAAGACAAAGGACCTGTGCAAGTGAGTGGACACTGGTGCATGACTCTCATCCGTCTGTAGGAGTTTAAACTCCACAGCTTCGCATTCTTCCCACAGTGTCCAACCCTAGAATTCCGGTATTCCCCCATCGGGGAGTCACGCCTCCCTCTTCTTCCCACAGCCCTTTTTTTCCGGGGAGGTCGACTTTATTTTAGACGCAATTATTATAACAGCCTTTTTCCATCGCCGTTGAGCAATATTACCAGAGCAGCTGATGTCGGGGTGTGTCTCGGATGGAATTCCTCAAGAGTGATGGTGAAAACAAACAAAGAAACAAATGCATTCATGAAAAGACTGAGAGCCGGTCTGCTTTGGATGAAATGGGGACTTTTGGACAATGGTTTTATGTAACACTGACATCTAAAAAAAAGTCCCTTTTTATCATAGTTTGTTATAATTAGGGGCCTTAATTAAGTACATTTTGACTTGAGCACTAATTGACTAATTGGTTTAATTTAAGTGTTTTGGAGAGATGTTAATTTATCTTTATTTTAAAGTATTTTATAATATTGGAACGGCAACAGGAGATAAGAAAAAAATTTGTGTCACTGTAACATGCAGGGACCTGCTGATCAGGCATAACATTATAACCACCTGCCTAATATTGTGCAGGTCTCCCTTGTGCCTCCAATTTTCACAATATGATTTAAATGTTATTTACTTCACCCGTCAGTGGTCATAATGTTGTGGCTGATCGTTGTATATGTGTCTATGTCTTCCTCTCCCTCCTTTGTTCTCCACGGGTATAAATTGGCCTCACCTGTGTGATTAAGCTGGGCTGCTCATTGTAAAAGTTGGCCAATCTTTGCTCAGGTCCTACCATAAAAGGCTCCCACATCTCTTCTCAAGACCTTTTATTTATTTTTAGGGGTCAGGCGCTCTACTTTTGTGATTGTGTGTTTGAGGTTTACTTAAAAACATGTGGTTGTATAAACCTCCTCCACACGTGTTTTGCTAGAACCCCTTATTCCCTCTTTACCAAACAGCCTTTGAAAGAGCTGTTAGTTTAATACAGTGTTTCTCGGTTCCGGCCGTCGGGACCTGCTGCCCTGCATGTTTTCGATGTTTCCCTCCTCCAACACACCTGATTCAAATGAATGGCTCCTTATCAGGCCACTGCAGGGCTTCATGACGAGCTGGTGATTTGAATCAGGTGTGGTGGAGGAAGGAAACATGCAGGGCAGTGGGTCCCGAGGACCTGAAGTGAGAAACACTGGTTTAATAAAAGCCTCTATTGAATTGTTGGAGATCCCAGCTGCCCAGGGGTGAAACATACAGAAGATATGTTACTGTAGGTAAGTTTTTATCCTGATCCCAAAGCCTCAGTGTGCTTCAGATGATACATACAGACGCACATACAGTTATTTACTCTCGGTATGCAACTCTGCCTTGTACCATTTATCCTACGCAAAGGAAAGATACACGTCTTTCTCGCCCCAACAAACAAATTTTTACTTCAGACCTTTGTCGGATTCTGCATCTGACTGCTCCGTTTGTATCCTGAATACCAAAGCCTTGAGTCAAACAGACAAAAATAGACAAGTGAGGACACCAAGTCGAACTCAGGCGACGACCAGTGGGAATATCTGACTCTGTATGTCACGACCACAGAGTTCCTAAAATGTTTGTTTCCGCATCCGTGAAGGTTCCCAGTCATCCAGGCCATGGAATATCCAAAAACAAAGGCAACCAAATCCACCATATTCAGGCTGGTTTGGTGAACCCAGGTGGAGCGGTGCCATCACTGGCAGTATTTTCTTTCAAAGGGAGAGACTGCACCAACAACTATGACGAGAATGTCCGCGCCCTGCACTCCATGCCGAGGACCAACGAACAGATGAACGGCTTGACGATATGACGGATGAGGTGTGGCAGAACTACTGCAGAAACATGCGTAATATGTACCACAATGCTGATGTCTACTCAAACCATGGAGACGTAGCGCTACCGGAAGGACAAAACCAGCTTCCGCTATGAATCAAGGCTAAAGTTCAGTATTCAGGAAGAAGGTGGATATTTATATTTTACTTGGGATTGGACGCATTCTACAGGGTTACCCTGGCAACCAGAGCCTTGAACGTCCACTGGTGACCACCTGTCGGTTGTTGAAATCGCTTTGTATTGATATTTGTTCGATATGGACAACGAAGTGAACGTCGCGCTGTTTTATTCTGAGCAATTTGCAGTTTATTTATGTATGATGTGGCATCGCTGGACCGAATCGATATTTCACCGTTCTTTACGGTCAATGGTAGGTCGCGGCTAAACATTGAGCCTAACAATGGACCAAGACTTGTGTTTGTATAAAGTTTATCTCCGCTGTTTATCGAACCGATGCGACGACCTTTAAAAATCCAAAACAATGAGCTAAGAGAGGCTTAAAGATGGCAGAGTTCAGCTCCAACAACAATCAGTAAAAGGCAGAGGACTAGACAGGAACTGGTGCATGTTTCTCTGAGCAGTGGGGGGTGGGGTCACAGATCAAGAAAGAGGAAACAGCAGATCAGTTTTATGCTGCTTGTTCAGTTCGGGAAAAGTCTTGGGAAGCCCAAATAAGACGTAGGGATTCCTGAGGCCTCTGAAAGCTGTCAGTCCTGAGTCAGAAACCTCTTGAATGTCCTCCAATCACCATAACCGCCATATTGGCATTCATGGCGTCCCCTGCTAGAAGATTTCGCACTTGTACGTTTGTTTTTTTTTCAGGAGGGGAAACGGGTTTGAATAATTCACAGCGCTCGCCCGCAATCAAGGGCTCCCATCTTCATCGTCGGCCCAACTTCATCTCCTCCTCCTCCTCCTACTACTATTCTTCTCCCGCTGCTATTCTTTTCATATGATCCCGGGGTGCCAGGGAGGCCTTTGCTGAATTATTCATCCTGTCGGATCAAGACATATAAACAAGTCTGCAGCTCTCCCTCATTCCCCACCTCCCACTCCTTCTACACGTTATCTCTCACTAACACTTGGCCGGGAGGAGTTGGGGGGGTTGGGGAGGGGAAAAAAAAAAAAGCATATAATATTTGATCCTAGGTGATGTTTGTGTAATAAACATCAGAGGTGAGAAAGAAGCCAGTCTGGCCCCGAGGAGACGAAGATGACGGAGGGAATAGGCCGACACCTGATTTTAAAAAAATAAAAAAAATAAAAGAAGCAACATGAGACAGGCGTGTTTTATAACTTCATATTTCTGCAGCGCTTCAGCCTCATCTCTCCGTGACCTCGCATGAGCTCAGCGGGAACATATTCACGCACTTGAGAAACTGTCAAATCCCAGGGAAAACAGATTTGACCTGCATTTTCTGTTCTGTTCCGTTCTGTTTCCGGGGCTCCCTTCATCTCGTGGCTGTCGGGCAGAGACAGACTGGGTCACGGGGACGAGACTACTTTAAAGCTCCGAGCGGTGCGCCAAAATCCCCTGTGTCATCTCTGCAGAAATACCGCTGCTCATGCAAGGCCCTCATAAATAATGTAGAGAATACTGAGCTGTACAAGTATATAAACACGCACACATAGCAGCAGTAGCAGCAGCAGCAGTAGCTGTCTGCACGGGAATACAACACTGGAGGAGAAGGTTTAGAAAATGAATGTTGCAAAGATGAGGAGGAATAAACGCACACCAAAAAAAAACACATGTCCTGGAATGAAGCAAATAATCCAGCTCTGTCAGTACAAGATGCCAGTCTTTGATACGATCTTGATTTGCTGTGTTAATGACTTCTTATTTTCTTTGGTGTTTACATGAGTCTGGTGGAAAAAAACAAAAATCCACTTCCCCAGTGTCCACAGTGTGAAGGTGAAAAACAAACGACTAAAAAAAAAAAAGACTTTAAAACACATTTTAGTTTACTGGACCAACAGAGACAGCGTGCGGGTCTGCTTTTTGAAGTTGGGAACTCTGCATGACCACTGGCCTCACAGTGCTGAGCTAGTGCTGCAGACAAAAAAAGAAACAAACTCCATATTGAAATTTGAAAAATAAATCAAACTAAAAGCTAATATTTTAAAATCAATAAAAACCAAATGGAAATGTGCAAACATAAGTACGTTTAAGTAAAGTTCTATCTATTTATTGGGGAAGTCAAACATTTGCTAGCTTGCTAACCTTTAGCATCCGTGTCTTAGAAGTCAACAGTTTCCTAGCAACTAAGTAAAGTTCTATATATTTGTATATAACGCTTAATATGTATTCAAACCAGTACTATCTATCTTTCTATCTAGGAAGTCAACCATTCGTTAGCTTGCTAATCGTTAGCGTCCGTGACTCAGACGTCAGTTCTATATATTTGTATATAACTCTTTATATATATTCAAACCAATACCATCTATCTGTCAACCAGTTGTTAGCTTGCTAACCGTTAGCGTCCGTGGCTCAGAAGTCAACGGTTGCCTAGCAACGAAGGCCGACATTACCACTTTCTGTGTGCATGGCGTCGTCACCGTGACTATTATTTTTTTGAAGCTAAAGCGCTAAAACAAACATTAGCACACAGCTAATAACAAATTTATGGAGCGGAATACGAACGCCGAATGACAGATATCCAGCACTGTTGAGCACCGGTGAAGAAATTCCCACTGAGAGATGTTCTCTGAGATGAGTTCACTGGACCTGAGACTGAAAACCAAATCATTACACAGTGTTTACTGAACCTTGATGGAGGTGGGTGTAAGCATGACCCCACAGGTTTGTCTTCTCTGTCAATTTACAAGATGGAAACACCTTTTTTTATATATATATATTTTTTTATCAATCTTCTAGGGACTCTAGGGGGAAAAGAAGCCGCAGTGTTTTCTGCAACGGAGACGAGTGTGATCGTTGAGCTGAAAGGAACGCGTGATCGTTACAAAAGCCCGACAGGAAACACTCTCCAGATCCCACCACATCCACGAGAAGAGTCCAGTCTGAACTCCGGTCCTCACCCAGGAGATCGACTGACGTCTGAAGCTCTGCAGACCATTTTCACAGGTGACAGTGCAGGGTGTTTTGTGCGGGGACTTTGAGTAAAAACACTGCTGGCTTAATGGCAAACCCTGACATTTTGAATTGGAGCTATTTTTCTGCACCGCACAGAAATTTGTGCATTTCTCCCTCCTAAAAAAAAAAAAATCATCTTGTTTTTCTTGTTTGGTTTTTTCTTGTCGAGCCACAGGCGATGCCTCACGCCTTCCTGCACTTGTGCTGCTGCAAACTTTACTGAGTTGTTGCAGAAATAAAATTATATAACATGTAAAAAAAAAAAAAAAGTAGTCACATTTATACCACACGACTTCTGTTTTGCAAGAGGTAGATATGCATGGGGTGTAGCTGCTATACGAGACCGTTTTCAGTCAGTCAAGCCAACCGATTGATCGTTTCAGCGCTTATCTACAAGGGCCTGTTAATTAATAGCTCATTATAGAGGCTGCAGAGAAGCCCCGTTCACAGGAGGTCTTCATGAGAGATGGACGGATTTGGATCAACCTCGGAGTGCACAAAGGGCTTTGTGATCAATGCTGTCCTTTTTATACCTGAGGCAGACGGACGGTCCCACCTGAAGGGTTTTTGTCACTCGGCTCCTTAACGCCCGACCTTTTGAGGAGTCTGAGTACGGCGAAAAGAAATATTATCCAATGAGGGCTGACACTTGTATCGCCGCGGTGACATTTGGGTCTGCAGTCGGGCCTCGTGCACTGAGCCTCTGAATCACAAGTCAAGGTGAGCGAGGTCAATGAGGGGTCCGCTCGTCTCGGCCCCCTCGGTTTTCTGCAGGAATGTCCGATCGATTTTCTGTGAGCGAGAAAAGTGGCGCTCCCCCCCCCCCCGCCCACCCCCTCCTGCCTGCAAGAAAACTCTGCTGGAATATTAACAGGTAGTTACCATGGCAACAGGCAGCTGCTGCCTGACGGCGATTGGCCGATGTGGGGATGAAAAAAAAAAATAATAATAGAAAAAATAAATTAAAAAAGCACTGTAGGCTACTGTAAGGAAAGCACAGGGAAAAACCCCCTCCTCAATGAGCACGTCGACGCCTGACAAAGGTGCGTACAGCTGAAAGCATCTCATCAGAGGCGGATGATTCACCGAGGTAGCTGCTGCTTTTGCTACACCACAGAGACATTTATTCTCTCATCAATAATGAATGAATGTACCCGGGACTCGGACCACATTAGCAGCGAAATGGCCAAAGTGATTCAACGGTTGACCCAACTGGCTAACCGAAAATGTCACAGCCGCAGAGCCACGGCCCAGCTGTTGATAGGAGCTCACAGCGGCGTTAAGGAAAAGAGCACAGAGAGCGGACAAAAGCTGAGTCTGTAGCAGCTGACAGGTTATATTATAGTAATGCATTTTAAATGTAGCCTCAACTGTTGGAGACTGAAAGCTGCAGTTTCAAGAAAAAATTGCCCAAAGATGGTTAGAGTTCCTCCTTCAAGACACAAGGAGTTAATTAAACACCCTAGAAAAGTTTCCATCGAGCCTTCAGGTGCCATCCATATTATTGCACCTCATCATTTATCCTTTCTATGTATAAAGTGTATATTTACTACTTTACTGAGCACCAAGCAACTTCCCTGCTGGGATGACGGCTTAAGCTACGCAACTAGTCAATAATATTATATAAATATTATTATTAATACTTGCATGCTCGTCAGTGTGGGTCGTTCTGTAACAACGCCTCCCAAACACTAGTGGGCGCTGTGTCTTCTTTGCAAATTGAGTTCATTTTTGTTCCTGCTCCACTTTTAACAATGGTGATTAAAACGTCTTTTTTTTTTTTTTTTTTTTTTGTCGAACAAGTCAACCTTTATTGATCCAAAACAATCAGAGTTGGAGAAGTAGCTGGAAATACTAAAGAGGAAACACGCTACTATCAAGTGGACCAATCACAGCACTTGCAGCTTGGGTCACCGTGGCGCGTAGTTACATTTCGTTAGTGACATTAATGTTGTTTTTTGACTCTGTCCAGTGAGTTATCACTGTCATCATATACGTGTACATATATACAATGTGTATTTTAAGCTGCATTTAAAATTTCTCAGAGAACTGTGTAAAATATTGCAGTATATCACGATATCATAATATCCCAATAGTGTATCGTATCGTGACTCAGATATCGCGATATGTATCCTATCGTGAAGCCAATACCCACCCCTATAATATACTGAAGTTTTAACTCAGCAACTGTCGTGTTGCATTTTATAAAAAATATAGTGTATACATATAAAATTCACCACCGTACAGTTGAAGAGAAGAGAAGACATTTGCTTTAAAGACCAAAGCAGATGTAAACATGATTATTTCTGCAGTAAAGTTGCACTATTGGAGTCTAAGGATAATGACTCACTTCTGAGGTCACTCTCAAGTGGCCATTAAAGGAATTGCATCTCAATGCGCGCTTGTATCTGATGGAAAAGTTTCCCATTCGTCAGTTATAATACACATGTTCAGGACTTTGGTTTAAGTAAAGTTAGTGTTGGAAATTCCTCTCAAAAATTAAGTGCAATTCTGGCAAACTGCTCAAATCTGCTTTTTAGTTCTTGGTCTCAGTGCAACCCCAAACCCCTATTTGGAATAGCAGTTACTTTTATTGAAAAATGCATTTGCACAAATTTTTGCAGTTTGCAAACTCATCCCACGGGCCAGATTGGACCTGAGGGCGTGCGTTTGACACCCCTGATATATGCAGCACATCACAAAACATTATAAATTTAAGCAATTTCACTGAAAGATGGCACAAAATCACCGTTTTCCAATATGCATGAAGAATGGAAACCGTTCATGTCGGCCAAACCTCTGAAAACCTCACAACGGCTAGTAAGACTTAAAGATAATTTATAGTGAAAACACTTTCCATAATATCTATAACATATAAAGTGCCAGAGGGTATCCTAACATAATTCACCAACAGAAGAAAGTTTTCCTGCTAGTTGCCGCTCATTAGCATTCAAATAATCAGCTGCTTTCCATCACACTTGTTTCCAGCGAAAAAATTCCTCCTCCTGATCCAGGTCCCTCACATCCTCACACATAAATCACAACAAAAACAGCCACAGTCGGCATGTGAACACGTACAGATCTCATAGCAGCGAAGAATCTTTTACAAACTGGCTGGACGTTCCTCTGACCCGCTCTGCATGTTTATACCGACTTTTATCTTTCGGAGACATTTGCATATTGTGAGATGCATCACCGCAGTTCTTTTCTCACTTTCTGAGTGTCTCCATTATAACCATTTTGACTCACTCTTCTTCAGCTGCACAGAAAATGATCTTCTGGTGACCAGCTTTGAGTCACAGCTTTTGTTGATTTATGTGTTGGCCTTTGAAAAGAAAGTTCATTTTTATGATTCTTCAAGTAAATACATAGAATATATTCTTTTGTCTATATACCTATGGGAAATAATCCAGGACCTGAGTACATCATTTCTTTCCATCTCATGTTTGTGTACGGTTGCGAATGACAAATACAAATCCTTGAATCTTGCTTGAAGTTGGGTAGCTAACTTTTTATGTTATACTAATAGACAGTTGACGTCAAGATGGGAATGTTGATGTCGTGTTTTATAATTGGCTGGACAACAGGAAGAAGCGGAAGTGGTAGAGAGGTTAGCAGTTTTAGCAGTTAGCGGTTGTTATCGAAGCAGATTGACTTAGCAGTTTTGTTTTGTTCTTTTATTCTTTAGATAAACTGATTTAATCTTTTTCGGGATAAAACTTCTTAAATCTTTTTGTCACTATTTTGTCATATTATTACTTTATTTTTTTCTGAATAACGTGCTATCATCGTATTTATTGTTTCGTGGAAAATTAAAAATGATAAATAAAAAACTTTATGGAGCTATCTCTTCCAAACATATTGTGAAAAATAAATTAAACTCGTGTTGGTACCGACAACAGAACTGCTCCTCAAAAGTGAAGCCAAAGCAAGTAGAGCTCCCCCTGGTGACTGGGTGCAGTATAAGTTATAATTTCCACTTCTTCCATCCTACAATACACGCCTTTTTTTTTTTTTCTCACCCGAGGATCATTGAATTTTTTGGATACGTTTTGTAAGTTTTGTTTTAGTTAGTTAATTGACACTATATAGAATAAGTGCAGTGTATAATCCAACATATCTTTTGTAACTGGTGGAGGTGGAGCAGAGTGTAGTATTAATTAAAGTAAAACATGAGTGAGTCTGGAGGAAGTCATTGATATCACGGCTCAGCGTGGCTCCATTCTCGAACTACACTGATTAAACTCTCGCTCCCCGGTAAAATAGTGCAAGGAAGTGGCCATATTTATATACAGTCTATGCTCATAATACATTGAGAAAATAACTGACAGTGGAAGTGATGAAGTGAAAAGAAATTTGTACATGAACTAATCTGGAATTCATCAGCTACTTTATGAATTAGTGCCTAGATTTATCAGTGCAAATCATTTCAATATTTCTCTCAACATGTATGTAATGAAATGCAAGAAATAACAGGTGACAAACAAATGGAGCGAAAAACTTACTCCTTCGAAATGTGGCGGAGCAGAAGAGTAATATAGAATATAAATGACCATTTTACATTGATGCGCGGCGGCTCTCGGCCTCTTTTCACCTCCAGTGGGCTGATAATGTCCAAGGTCTGCATTTCGATTACCGAGGACGGGCGTCGCCAGATTGAAATGCAAAGAGCTGCTTTCTGAGTTCATTCGGAAAGAAAATGTGAGAAGTAAAAAAGTACTAGTTTTGAATCTGTAAAGTCAAACCATGCAAAAAAAAAAAAGGAGAATTATCAGAAAAGCATACTTGAATGATCAAAAATTAAAGCAATGTTGCACAGTATTGCACGACAACTAAGGTCCATGCTGCAACTTGCTCCAAAGGGTTACTATATAAACCTGGAAGGTTGTTAATAGTGGAAGAGTAAAATAAGATTTTAAAACATTCTGGTGTTATTACAATGAAACCCCTGAATTTCAGGAGGAAAAATATATCATATGTGACATGTATGTTTAAATAAGGTGTCACGTGTTAAAAATGTCATAATATAGTGATGAGTTGATATTTTCGAAGAATCCACAAACTTTAAATCAACATGAATTATGCTGCAGAAATAATTACCTCGCTAAACAGACACACATATGGCATACAGTACCGAGGTTCCCCTGATGTCTATGATCTCTAAACTTTCTAATCAGAATGTTAATTTGTCTCACTTGTAGCGCTACATGCAGCAATTACCAATCACATGAGATACACTTTTTTTTCCGGGGCGAAAGGTGCTACACCAGATGGCCTTCCTAACAACTTTCTGGTCCTGTGCCGAATCCACAGCGTTGGAGACAGCCGAGCATTGGAAACGACTTTAATTGGAGCGAATGCCAACCACATATGTTCCCGGATTGTAATTTACACCTCTGCAAAAACACCACGAACGTGATCGCCGTCTTTGTGGGTTGTTTTGTTTTCTCGCTTTAACCTCGCTGAGGGGCCCGGTTTTTCATCTTTTGGGCGTCTTTATCATGCCAGGCCAGATGGATTGCAGGTGCCCCGCCAGATGTCTTTCTATATTTACAACCTCCGACCAGAACACGGGGGCCTTATCGTGGTACAAATTAAATCAGCAAATCAGTCGCTCCGATGACGCCGGGGTCTGTCAGTCGGGCTGTTGTTTGCATTATGAACATCTTATATATTCAATAAGAGTGGTCTGCACTGTGAGGTCGGGACGTTGTGCGAGTTTCAATATGCGTTCTGACTCATCCCAATCACAGACGGGTGAGGAAGAAGGGGGAGAAGCATCGACTATCGGGCTGTTTGCAATGAGGTAACGACAAGGAGGAGAAAAACAGTGGAGTCAAAGAGGGTCAGCGTTAAGTGGTTTGGAAACGATGACGCGAACACAAACATTTATGGTTTTATTGCTCACTGATGCACAAGAGGACGTATGAGGGAGTCGGTCAAGAAGCAAATCTGATCAGCTACAGCTTTAAAAACCTCTGACAGGAGAAGTAAATAACACATGAGCCATCTTGTGACAATTCAGTATCCTGCTGGGAGACTTTTGGACCTGGCATTCCTTCGTGTGGATGTTACTTAGACATGTAGCACAGACCTAGACCAGACCAGACACCCCCACCCCATAGCAATGACAGAATGAAGAACAGCACAAGGCCTCCAAATTCGGTCGTCCAGTAACCAAAAGGTTGGCGGTTCGATTCCAACTAATCCCTAGTCTGTCAATCCCTTGGGAAAGAGACTTAGCCCACCTTGCCCCAAAGCAAAGGACACCACAGGACGCCCTCAGAAGGCCCATGTCCATTCCCTGATTGGAGGAACAAGGGAGACCTCAGAGCCTGATCGGTGAAAATTCATGCTAATTAAAGATAGCCAGGAGGTGAAGGAAGTCTTCATTACAAAATAAGCTGAAGCCAGTCGAGGTTTTAGTTTCCGCACTTACTGAGTTAACGAAGTCATGTGTGCAACATCTTATACGTGCTCCTGTTCCAGACGTATATATAGCACATAAACTGATTTAATGGTCACCTTCGCACCTTTTAATGTCGTGGAGGATACTCGTTCCTCTGGGTCCTCTCTGCAGGAATCCGCCTCAGGCCCTGATTTTCACCTAGTGTGGGTATTTTCACAGTGTACCAGGTGTAAAGAGATGCGCTGATACATCCATCCCGTCACCTCCTCCCATGCTGCCATGTGTACCCAAATAGAACACGTCTCTAATTTGGCAAGAGCGATGTTGACATTTGGATCCAGTGTCCTGTGGGAAGGGTAACGACTTCGCATTAGGATGCCGCTGCTACCGCGCAGCACCTGATCTGTTGTCGGTATTCAGTCAGATGTTCTCACACTGCACCAGTTGGTGTAAGTCAAACAAAAAATCCCCTCAAATCTGAGCATTATCGATCGCATAATTCTTCCTCTGAGAGCGGAAACGAGCGTTGCGAGGAAGCCGAGCGAGTCAGACCGGCCTCTGGCTACCGAGGTTGTGCTCCGAGCAGAAGGCTTCCCGGGCTCGATCCTCCCCCGCGGCCATAACAAAGTGCCCTCCAGCAAGATCCTGCACCTCTCCTGGCTCCAGAGTCTGCACCACAACAAAAGCAAGGGAAGCTTAACCATAACCTCGACTCAATCTATAGGAGAAGGAAAACTATCCATCCCACAAAAGCCTCCGGGACAACACAAGTGTTTCATCCCACCTTTTATACTAAGGCCTGCCAATGTGAAATTAAGCAACATTTTCCACTGAAACAGACTATTTTTTTTGCCTTTTTTTTTCTCAGCAGATGGAGATCATTTTGAAGACTGTGGCGTCTGATTTAACCTCTTTCTGCAGCAGCTGTTTCATTTCTTTAACAAACTTCGTAATAGCTTCTCCTGTAAACATCCCAGAATCCTGGACTACGAAATGCATGAAATGTCTGAATACATGGAATACACATTAATACACATATACAAATATATAACAAATGACAAAGAAGGATTAAAGCTCCAGAAAAGCTACTAAAAGGAGAATGGACATGGGCCTTCTGAGGGTGTCTTTGGGTCCTATGGGTTGAGGGGAGGGGCCTCTGTGGATCATCTCACATATACTTGATCAGTTTGGGATCTAGTGAACTTGGAGACTAGGTATCCATCATATTCCTCTTGAGGAATCCTGAGTTGTTGTACTAGAGTTATGTAATCCAGTCTGTAAAGTTCTGGGTCTACCAGGGTTTCCTTCTTTTAGCTCATATCAAGTAAACCCCAAGTGCCCAGAAGGCCTCTTCACTCCATGAACCACCTTAGCTGACCCTTTAGAGGAGCAGCAGGTCTCTAGACGTCCTAGTCTGGCTGCTTGCAAAATTGGGGTCAAAGACATTTACCAACGGCCTGATATGATCAACTGAGAGCAGTCACTTTCAGCCACTTGTACCCACGATGCCATTCTTTCTAGGGAAGGTGAGGATTTGAGGATAAATCCAACACCTCACATTTTGGGTCTCAACCAAGGATACATGTACAACACTTCTACAGGAGGCACAATAAACCATTATCTACCTCATTCTAACTTTTAAGACTTTTTTAAGAATTTTTTTTTCTACCTACAACTCAGACTTTTGATTACACATTAAACCCACACTAGTTTCAGGCACAGCTCCCTCAGTCTACCATCATTTCTTAGAATTTAATCAACCCAAGTACTAAAAACATGTGTGGGCTACGTGAGAATTTAAAATTCTGTGTTTCAAAGCTTTCTTTTTTTTTTGTTTGCAAACGGCAAATTCAACCTAGAATCAGAAGTAGAATCACAGCTGTAATAAGGGTTTTATTCATCTTGTGACCTTCAAAACAGCTACAGAATAAAACTTTAACTGGCTGGTAACAGTCAGTATGTTTACATGCATGTGATAAAAAAAAAAAAAAAAAAAATATTGCCTTATTCTGACTTTAACTGGACAATTTAAGTGCATGTAAACATGTTAATCCGACTAAAATCCCAGATAATGTGATTGGAAATTTTCTCCACCATGTTTACGCCTTAATCTGACTTTAACTGGATAACGCATGTGCGCATGCTCCACAACTGCTGGAGCATGCAAGAAACATGCAAGAAAGCTGGTCGTAGAAGAAGAAGAAGTAGAAAAAGGTAAACAGGGCTGGTAGAAGAACCACGTGAGGGATAGCGCCATCTTATCTGAACCATAAGTAGCACACATCATGTACGAGATTAAAAAAGCTGAACTATTATTCATCTGGTTGTTGTTTGAAATGCCGCAGGAACGACTCTTGTTAATTATATGGCGTAATAGGTCAACCGGAAAGGGGGCTGTATTCACATATCGCCACCTAGTGTCGAGGAGGAGTAGGACATGTTCCCGTTAGTTATTAGATTTTCTCTGTTGCATGTAAACTTGGACAAGGACCACATTCAGAAAGTCGAATTTCAAGCACTCTTAATTTCCACATGAAATTGGTTTGTGAAGAGAGAGTTGTTAAGCAGGAAGCCGAATCCATTCATTTTTGCTTTTTCACTCAAAAGAAACTAGTAAATAAAGCTCGTAATGACGACCTGCTGATGAGAAACCCCATTAGACGGTCATTTTGTCATTTTGTGCAACAGGGAAGCAGTTCTGTTTTTTGAGGGGAAAAAAAAAAAAATAAAGCAAAGCATGAAAATCCACGTTTTGTGCAGAGACAATAGCTGTGACGCAAGTCAAACGATCCGCACAGATGTGGACTGGCAGCTCTGTATTTGGGGGCGAAATGACGTGGTCTTGATGTTAAAGTTGGCGACATGGGCCGACGTGACCACACAGCGTGCTCACAGGTCACCGGGGCCGCGGGGGCGACCAGTCGGCGAAGGTTGGGAAGCGGCTGAGGTTACGCAGCTGTGACTGGCCGCAGCCCGGAGGACGGCCTCAGACGGATTCACACGTCCCAGCGGCGCCCGCGGAGCTCTGATCCCACAAATAAAAGACAGAGGTGATCAAGAGAGTGTGAAAGAACAACGGGCGCGAGGTACAATGAAGCCGAAGGATGCGGAGAGAGGGGAGAAATGAGAAAAATCTAAAAGTGATTGATGTGAGGAGATTGAAGAGGGGAAGTCGTGAGCGCAGGAAACAGACAGAGGGCCAGGAAGACATGTTTTTATCTTTCTGCTTCACAGTCATCACCCCGCTGAGGACTCATCCTCTCTCTTCCCAGCTTGAAGGAAAGTGACCAGCTACAACAAAATAAATACATAAAAAAAAAAAAATAACAAAAAACAAAGACCTGCATGAGAAAAACCTTCAAACTCTCATAGCAGATTATATTTAGCCTGAGCTTTCTCTTGATTTATTGCTGTCACTCTCCACCAAAACATCCAAGGCACGGTGTTATATGGTATTATTATTATTTTTATGTTAATAAACTAAATCGACCTTGTGTGAAAAGTCCACAGATGATCTCTTCCTTTCAGTTTTTAGAGTCTTTCAACTCATCAGCTGTTTTGAACAAAAGTGTTTTCCCTGAGGAGTTGGCGGAGACCAGAAACAGGTGCTCGGAAATATGGCATCAAATAAAAACTAACTTTGCTAACTCTCAACTTTTTAATGCAAAGTGCCAAACTTCAGACCTGAAAAATGAGATACGATCAAAAAAATAAAAAAAATGCAGTTCTTCTAATGACCACTAGAGGCTTGCTTCGAAAGTGAGTAAACGGACATATCGATATTTCATTATCGATCACTATTTTGCAACAGATTTGTAGTCAGGTACAAACATCTCTCTAATGTATATGTATAAATGTATTGGAAAATTTAAAGAACACTTTAAATTATGCATAATAAGGGGCGTGACCACTTTGAGTGACAGGTGGGTGCCCACACATGTCGCTAGCTGCTCGCCTCGCTTCCACTTCCTTGAATTAACCCAAGCGGTCACACTAAACCTGTGTCATTGGCGACTTTACATCGTGCTGCATCAAGAGCCAGACTCGCCTGTCTTGTGAAATCTGGAGGACAAGAAATACCCGAGCAGACGTAATAAACAGCGAGTATATTAGAGGCTTTGCTGATCCTACAAGGCGACAGACAATGATGTCCCTTTCCTCTGCAGAGATCTCATAAACAAGCACAAATCATCATCACGGAAAATGTCAAGCCCTTGGACTCCCCATTCTTTTGACGGTGCTAAGCTGCTGACATCTCCCGGATAAAAAACCAGGAGGAGTTCCTCCGAAATGAAAAGTTTAACAGCGAGGGAGAGGAAGGCCGAAGGACACAGAAGGTTTCTCTGCATCAGCCACTTCTCACGCTGCCATTCCCCGCTCGCAATAACGGTCGGCCGTCTGTCCCCTCCTCGCTAACGGGTTAACGTGACCCGCGGGCCTCTGAATATCGCCCAGTCACAATGTTCTGACATCCCCGGGCCGGGCCCAGATGGCCACCATATGTCCACGCACCACACGCGGCGAGCCGGGAACACGAGAGCCGACAAGGGGCGAGGAATGCGCACTTTTCTGAGAGCCGTGATTTGTTTAGCCTGCGTTCGCCTCTGGTGTTTATTATGGGTCTGTCTGATGGGAGCATCTGTAGCAACAAACTGTGTGTACACAACATACGAAACGGGTGGCGAGCTCCTCGGAAAGAGGGTCGGCTCTTAAATGATGGATTGATTGTTGTCTTTGCTTTAAAAGAATAGTTTGAATGAGCTTAGAGTAGTTTGTTGTTGTCTGGTTGTTGTTTGCAGATTCAATTGTACTTTAAGGGATTTAAATAATATTCCTGGGTCATATTTTGTTCCATTGTGGTCATCAAATCTGAAACCATGGCAACCGAGAATGCACACAGTCGTCATGAGCTTTATTTATTTATCATTTTTATTCTGTTTCCTTTTCTTCTTAAAAATCTCTCAAGGAACAGACGAGCACCAATGCCATTTTTTGTCCATTTGGGCAAATTTTTCCTCTTCATTTTGTCTGTGTTGGTGAATATGGTGCATGTTTTTGGAACAAAGTCTGTCTCTACACAAATTTTGAAATATAAAAAAAAAAAATAAGGTCAACAGAACACTGTGAAAACCAATACCACCCTCTTTTAACCTTAGCAAAATGTACAAAAAACTGCTATAAAAACTCAACCGATTCATATTTTTCTTATTTTTTTCTGCATAAATCTCTTGAACAAATTCAGGACTTAACAAAACCAAGAAAAGTTCAACCCTTTTGAGGAATTTTAACCCTTTAAATGCAAGTTTGATAACTTGAAGTCACTGTTTTTGCGAAAAAACAACAACAAAAAAAACATGAAATATTAGCTATTTTCCATAAAACTAACTTTTCAGATCAGTTTTGGGTATGACCAAGATTATCTAAAATATTGACTTGATTGCATTATAAGTTTTTGTGTGGCACCAGATTTAATATTTACTACCCTCTTGTAACCTTAGCCAATAAAAATGTCCCATTGACTTCCATTATAACTACATTTTTTAATCTCTCAGCCGTGGCACAATAAAATCACTCATTCTGTAATATCAGGGTTTCAATTTGGAGAAAAAATGGTCAAATTTGTCATTTTTAGTGCTCAACACTAAAATCACTTCCCCATTATAGAGCCTATGTATAAAATGTTGGAATTTCCTAAATCGTTATGTGAAGTTAATTTAAATAAGCTTATTAGAAACTTATTGAGCTGGTGCCTTTGTGCAGTGTATTAAATGAGCTTATTTCCTCTTTAAAAATGTCTTCTTTGACTTTCTGCTGAACCGTAGAGGGGAATGTCCGCCCGTTAGTTAAGGCTCGTTTAAGGTGCTGCGGGACATAGACGGCGTAACCTACACTTGAAAAGCGCAATCTCCCATCGTGAAGCGTGACATAAATATACAGTAGGGTTACCTAGGCAACCGGAGCCCGTGGCATCCACCAGTGACCAGCGATCAAAGATATGGATGACAGAGAATCGCTTTACACAGAATGTGCCCGCAGTTACAAACCCTTCTAATATTACAGGAGCCGTCTCTACCTTCCAATTCGTGTTTTGCTGCTGCCATGAACGCTGGAGCACTTTTTAGCCCACAGCATATTAAGATCTCCGAGTATTAAATGTACAGAGAAACCACGAAACCTCAAAGGAGAGGTTAAATGATTTGTCCTCAGAAAGAGTGGAGGAGCTGCAGGGAAAAAGCATTTATATGTAATTTTTTATTTTATTTATTTATTTATTTATTTATTTATGTATTTTTCAGGGACGCCAGCGCCGACGAGACAAAGCATGTCTGAGTGCATGAACATGAGCAGGCCGCATTTACTGCAATTACTGTATCAGTGACAGCGACTCGGACTGCTTTACACCGCAGAGAGGCACCCACGCCCGAGGAGGAAGAGTCGCGGCCGGCGGCAGGTCTGATCATGTCAGTCACACGCACACTGAAAGTCGCGTTAGACGAACGCTGTGTGAAATGAAATGTGCTCCACGTTTTCAGACTCATCCCAAAGACAATGAGCCGCTCCATCTGATAAATAACTTGAGCTTTCATTAATAATAATTCATGCACTCTTCACCCAAACTAATCAGCGTCACAGCGGACTGATTAATTAAGTTTATTAACATCTCATTTGGAATAATGAGTCATTTTGGTTAAATAAACTGTCAACAGAGTCAGAATTTGACAAAAGGCGACTAAACCACTTTATATATCTAAAACAAAATGTAATGAGACGGAGGTTTAATTTTAGTGTCAGAAACTGCACGTGTAACAGTATTACACACAAATCTGTTGTGTTTACTTGCGTTTAACTTTGTAACTGCTTATTTTTTTGGGAGAATTTTGTTGTAAAATCAAAAATTTGTTCTTAAATATGTCGACCTTTCATTTCAGTTCATGAACACACGGTTTATTTTGGAGGATTTTGCAGCGTACACACAATCTGCAAAAAAAACAAAAAAAAAGGAGACGCTCTTGTTTGTGGGTTTCGTTTCAGCAGCAGCATCATCATGCGTCTTCAGGGACTCAGGTGCGGTTGCGTTATTGCGCCTCGCCTCCCTCAGTGAGGAACGCCGTTGTGTTGCTAAAAGTTTTTTGGACGGTCGCCGCGCTCCCTTCTCCTGGTTCAATTATGTTCAATTATTCTCAGGCTGCAGCAGGAGTCGGCTTTGATACTTTTATATTGCAGCTACGGAGGCTTTGATGCGTGGACGTCACGTCGCACCTACACCACACGTCCTGGGCATCTGCTCCACTTCTTTATTACACTGCAGCTGCAGACACGCAATCAAAGATGTGAAGATTTTTGGGGGATTTTCTACTGAATGAGGTCAGATCTCATCTGAGGAAGAACTATGGAACATTTAAGTCTCGTCTGCATATAATTCAATAAGGATTTACTCGTCGCCCGTCTCTTTGTAGCTGACGGTCACTGGTGGATGATTCGGGATCTGGTTGGCATCTTGCATATTTTCCAACCCGAACGTTTCGAAGTGAAACAATCAGAACTTAAAACTTTGTCGTAAATGAACTAAACCAGCTCTGTTTTGGGGTCATTTTTGGTTTTTGGGGAGTAAAGTTTAGAGATGCAGCTTGAAACTTTTTGCAGAAAATGAGTCGTACAAATGTTTTTACCTCCAGCCCTCCTCAGGTAACCTTTCCTCAGCATGTTTTATCTTTATTGATCCAAGACAATCAATTCCAAAATTTGCAGAGATGGAGAAGCAGCCAGATAAATACTAGCTACCAAATGTGCTACTGTCAGGTACCACGCGGATGTTGCACGGAGGAGACCGGCGCGGACGGATGAATGAACAAATTGCAGAAAGTCTGTAAGATATTATGTCTGAGGCACTCGTGCACAGACTTCCTCGTTCATTTCCATCCGTTTATCCGAGGTCAGGTCACGGTGGCAAAAGGCTAAGAAATAATCTCCCCAGGCGTCCTTCTTCCCAGAAACACATTCCAGTTTATCCGCCTTCCAGCGGGTTCTGGGTCACATAATTCACATATTTTGATTGTTTTTTAATATTTATTTATCTTATTATATTTAGAACCCAGTGAGCTCTAAAAAATAAGTGTACAATATATAGTAGTTTTGAACTGGGAGAACAAAGGTTGCATGGTTGAGACGATATAAGAGATAAATCTATACCTAGAGAACATAAAAATTACCATTTTTTTGAATTATTACTGTGACACAGGTCCACATATTCTTACTGGAGCAGCAAGTCTGACTTTTTCCTGCTTGTCGCTCTTCATTTGCAGGAATCTGGTTGTCACCTCTATCCCCAAAGCCCTCTCAAACACCCCTGAAGACAAACCAACTCAGAGCCAAGTGAGACTAGACACCACCGGCTGCCAGAGAGGTTGAATTCTGGTGGTGGCAATTATACCTCGGGAAGGCTGAAGTGTGTCAGGTCCATCCCCGCGCTACCTCTCCGCTGATCCTCGGAGGGAAAATTAGCTGAGCTAGCTCTAACGGGATGAGGGAGGGAATCCATGGAGGAATTTAGTAAAAAAAAAAAAAAAACAGCCCCTCGTGCATGTATCACATGTCAGATTAGCATAGTGGGCAGAGAGGTGGATCATTTGGCATGAATATTACGCTTTGAAACCTGAAATAGGCCTGAACCGGCTCCCCCCGTCTCCTCCCCTGACAGCTGCCCTTGCGTGACTTTGCAGTGGTGACACGTTCGCTCGCGGCCTGTTTGAAAGGAGATAAATCCCCGATGGGTGGCGGAGGAAGGAGAGATGAGCGGCTTAGTGTCGAGCTCTGACAGAGACTTCAAGACGGCGGGAGGAGGGGGGGTGGGGTTCTTCATGAACATGACGGGAGGAGTGGAGTTACGCGGTGACCGGATCGCCGTCCGTCTCCGCTCACACATGATCATTAGACTCCTGGAGGCTCGGTTCTCAGAGGTGTGTTGTTAGAGAGGTTCATGGTTTATGTAGAAAAATATATTCCTAAAGGAGTGGGAGGAAGTAAAACTCATCCAGTCCTACGCCGTCTCCATCAGTTATTTAAAGCATCCATATTTTACAAAAGGAAAACAGATACTGCTTTCCTTTTGTAAAATACGGAAGCATTCAACGCCGTACTTTAGTGATCTAACACACAAAAAAATAAAATAGTGCAGAGCAGAACAGACGTATCGTATTCGCTGAATGAAGTGAAATTTCACAAATTCTCCGTGTGTCTCTTCTCATTTCCTGCATCATGGTCTTAAGGTCATTACCATGGAGTTGCCATGAATCAGTTTCAAACAGGCATCCACACATTACAAGAAAAAAGATTAAAAGGAGAGCGATGCTACGCTAACACTACGCGCCACGTCGACCCTACCATGGAAAAATGCAGCATCTTACACTGAAAATGAACCTTTTTTTGTATTTTTTCTTCATGTTTTCTCTTTTCATATGAGTTGCTGCAAACCTCTGTTTGCGCATGAAACAAAAGCTTGAATTTGAATTACCGTAACTCACCGATGGACAAAATTCACAGTGTGGCTGAACACAGGGAAGTTGCGCTTTCCGGAAAAACCGGGACGAGAGAGTTGTTTGGAGGAATTTGTTGGTTAAAAACAAAGTTAGCTCTACCCTTGAGACGTCACGAAGGTCTTCCAGACAAAAGCACAACTTCCCAGCGTTCAGTCACGCTTTGAATTTACCGTAACTCACATTAGTTTGCTCTACTGACAGAATCCAAATAGAGCACATTTCAACAGATCAGCAGCGATACGTTCAGGCTCTAAAGGGTTGGTGTTTTCTCCTAAATGCGACTCTTTTAAGTCTAATAAGTATTTCCGTTAATGCAGTGTTTTGAAGGACTTTTCTCCAGGAAACTTTAGCTTCTTTAGCTTTAAGCGTTTCCTTTTGTTGTTTTGGTGCAGTAGTACGGAATGAATGATGATCAGCGACCACCACCTCGACAAACATCCATGTTGCACAATTTAATAACTGACAGGACTTCATTTCCCAGAGTGAAGTACTTCTGTAGAGCAGACATGCATAGTCTTAGCAGGGGTCAGCTTAACCAACCGACATCAAAGCAGAAGAAGAGGAGATAGCTTTGCTGCTACAGGGACAATGGTTTTGGTTTACTGGCGACCTTAAAGACACGAGGGGCTCGGCCGAAGCCTGATCTAAAGCATCTCAAGCCGGCACGTTTGTAGCGGCAGCATCGTGCCGCAACTCAACGAGCCAAGTCGCCTGTCAGGCTCTCTGCTGACAGCAGATGGTGACGGGTGCTGCTGACTGGCGGAGAGGCCAGGGGCCACCCAAGAACCTGGGTCAAAGCTCCAGCGGGTGTCACATCGGGGCAGCGTCTCCGGCTGCCACTTACTGTCACCCGCGCGCCGCCCGGAGGATCCCGGGTGACAACTTTGACCTCCGCTGTCACCTTTTTAACGGAGGCGTCAGGTACGAAACGAGAGTTAAACAAACAGACCAAATTATCTCCATCATCCAGGCCGCACCCATCTGATATTTATATATATATATTTTCTCTCTGTCAGCGTCCTGCATTACTACAAAATGAGACAATTACTGTGCAGAAATGGCAAATCGTGACGGCGCAGTAGCAGGTGCATCGGCCGTCAGCCGTGGAATCTCTAAATTGACAAAGAGAAAACAATCAGAAAAGGGCACCGTGACTTCATTTGTCTTCATCTGTCTCCGGGTTTTCGGTTCTGTTTGTGTTCATTTTTTAAAGATTGGATGGAGCTCTCGCCGCCGAGGACGCGAGCGGAGGCAGATGGACGGAACAGGTGCTAGCAGGATTTCAGTGTAATATTCGCGCGCGTCGATTTGGCAACTGAAAGAGATACAGAGCGTCGGCAGTTTCTCTGGGACCCGCGCGCGTGAACTGATTGATGTGAATCAATATTTAATGGATTAATTATCCGCTTCCTCGTGAGCAAACCCATCCACCAGACTTGATTATGACTTGTCCTTGTGTGATGCTTTGCTAAACCAAACATTAGTGGAAAGCTGAAACTATGAATCAATTACTAGTACATGGAGAAAGTGTAAATTAATACATTACCGAGGCTCCGTTAATTAGTTTGGTCGTATTTAAAACAAAGATTTAACACACAATTAAATAATTTTGATTAAACGGAACTGTTTGCTGGATTACAATAAGCTAGGGAATAAGGCTTCCTGCAGATGGTGCAAAAAGAGAGTCTGACGTTTAACTCATGATGATATGTTATTAAATTAATAAAAGTCAGAAGTTACTAAAAATGTCAAAGATTTAGTTGTGAGCACTTTTCAAGCGTGCACCCATACAATCAGCTCAAATTACAATCATCGAATTTGCCCGGACGCATTTGCAGCTGTGTGCAGTAATCGCTGCTCTCTGCAGCAGAGAAACCTGGACTCAACACTTCACACAGAGTCTTTCAAACTTTAAAAAAAAAAAAAAAAAAGGAAAGAGGAGAGTCTAACAGCTCTCCTTCACTTTCACTCGAGGCCACTAAAGTGTGGAGTTGCTTCGGCAACTTTGAGGCAGAACTCCAGCTCCGAAGCTGCACAGATCTGTCAGAAACGGTTTATTCTTCAGTCAGAGGAGTCATCACGGTCCAGCTGTGACTGATAGGTAGGTCTACTGTAAACCCGAGACCGTGGATCAGTCTGACCTGGTGCGGCCACGTTCCCGGCCTTAACTCGCCGTCAAGCTCCAGATACCCGGAGGAAGAGGAAGAGGAAGAGGAAGAGTCAACCTGACAAAGACGGTCGGGTTTATAAATGAACCCCTCCGCATGAATTAAACATGAAGACAATTCCAGGAACTCTGTGCGCGCACTTTCTGAAACGCAAACAAAACGGAGCCGCGCTGTGAAGGAAGGTAAAAGTAAAAAAGGTAAACATGTCATCGCGTCCGCGCTTGATGCAGCCTCCCCGTGGGTCAAACAGAACGGGAACAAAAAAAAAAAAAACACAAAAAAGCTGCCTTTGGTGGAAAACTGACTTACAGTAGAGCAAATGTGCAGCGTATGGAGGACTGCAACACATCTCGGCTACAACACAACAAGTATACAGTAGCTCTGTGACCTTCTGAGCTATAATTCCCTCACATTTCATTAAAACAGATATTAATGATCACATCACTGAGGAAAAGGACTCATATAAGGGTGAGTGAGGAACGCCTACTCTGTCCACGATGGAGGGAAAAATCAATTCATAAAAAGTATTGGACCCAATCGGAATATTAAGTAACACCACGTAATCTGATGGATTTGCACCATTAATGCAGGAGTATAAGCAAATGGAACAGAGGTCTTCAACAGGGGGTGCGCAACCCCTAGCGGATCAGCGGGGGAACTGCAGGGGGAGTGGCAAAATCTTTGGTTGATTAGACATTTTTCACACATTTAAATTTCTTTAAATGCACGTTAACATGAATCCGACACATTTTAGTGAAGGGATAAATCAATGGTTGAGGTTTTATAAACAGCTCTAGTTTAATCTAGAACATATATAGTAGGTAGGGGGTTCCCTGCTTAATCTCTCCATCAGTTTGGGGGTCCCTGGCCTGAAAAACGTTAGAATAGAGGAAGGTATCAACGAGTTTAGGTGGGTTTATCCTATGTAATCATAAGCAATCTTAGTGACCCAGTTCTAGCAGAAACTCCCACAGCTCAGTTCCTTTCAACCACGTCCCGCACCATATGGCAGTCAGCCCGGCTCTGTGGCTGAGGAGAGCCAAGAAAACGACAAGCCTCGGCCCGTCAGTAGGTTTTCAACACAACTGGAGGCAGAGGAGATTCCGTCTGCACTTAAAAAAAAAACAAAAAAACAATATTTTTTTTACATTTCCGACTTGGCCGCTTGCAAAAAAAAAAAAAAGGAAGAAATAAAAAAAGCCCCTCGCCTTCCACAGTGACGTAACGGGAGGATCTCAAAAAGTCACAGTCTCCCTGCAGCATCCTCTGCAAACCCACCTCCGCCGACCGGCAGGCCTGTTGCCTAGTTACCTGGCTCTGCAGAAGTGCAGCGAAGCCTCGTGGGCCAGCACGCGAGGACCACTTCACTACCCACACCTCCCGCGTTACCACAAGGGAATAACAAAGTGTGTCGAGTTGTTTTCTTCTCGGATGAGATGGAACGCAAACAGGAAGCCCGACGACGGGCCCGTATAGAGAAATGGGTCACTGAGGTTACTTACACAGCACAGAGGAGGCACGACTGCCTCGTTTGCGGTGGCAAAATAGCAGCTTTCATCTCAGGGAACCCTTTACAGGCAATATTTTTTCTTTCCGCTCGGACTTAAGTTCCCCTTTAGCTCCACAAACCATTATAGATTTGTTGTTTTAGCATCATCCTCGTCATCCTAAGCAAAGAAGAAGCAGGTAGTTTGTGAACATATATTATTTAGCAGCTAGTGAGTCAGATTAAAGACCAGAAAGTGAGATAAGGGATAGAACAGCCTTGACAGAACATACCTAGAAGCAACAAAATGTTTGTTAAGGAATGCTGGTCCAGAGTAGCTCCATTGCTAGATATGGCATAGCTTCACAATATCTCGCATAACGATATTATATCAGCATCTCGATTTTATATAAAGTGCAAACATGAATTTAACCTTTTGGCCCAAAATGAATCATTAGAATAATTATATTTCAGTCTCCAGGATGGTGCAACAAAGATGAAAGCATTAGAGAAAGCAATGAATCACTAAATATGTTCAAATTATTCAGTGTGTTTACTAAAATGTCAAAAATTGGCATTAATACTTTAAACGTGTTACGGTAGTGCGGTGTCATGGGACTGAAAAGGAGAAAATAAAGATCCACAGAGGATGGAATCATGGTCTTTTATCATACGAACTCAACTTTTTGAGACTAAAATAATAAAATCAATAGTTTTTTGTTTTTTTTTTTGGTTGAAAAACAGTTAGCGAAGTTGGGTAATTGCTGGTGAAGGTCACCAGAGATGAACGTTGGCATGCTGGAGGGCGTTAGTAAAACAAAACGAGAGGAATTAATATCGCAAAATGTTTTAAAATCCTTTAAAAGTGTAGTCTGTTGAGAATTTTGCAGCTGAAGTTGGGAAAAGGTTAACGTCAGGGGCACAACGTTGCAGATTTTAATGAAGAGTGTGTAAAAGTAGCATATCTGCAGGCGTTCGTTAAAGCGGTAACAGTTAAAAAACGTGATGACGCAATTTATCATCTAACACAGGGGTGGTCAAACTCATTTTAGTTCAGGGGGGCCACAGCCCAGTTTGATCTGAAGTGGTCCTGACCAGTAAGAAGTGCAAAGAAGACATGTTTACAATTAATAATCTATCCTGTGTCATGTTTTGTCCACTTCTCTGACTACAACAGTGGACAAATCAGGGATAACAGTCATTTTCATTAAAAGAAAATACAGTCTTCTATTTAATGTTTGCACTTTAATATCATGCTGAGGGCCAGATTAGAACCTCTAGTGTGTCCTCGGAGGTACATCAAGGGGGTCGCAAAATCTTTGGTTGGTTAGACATTTTTTATATATATATTCAGTTCCCAGGTGATATCCCATGTGTGTATGCATGTTTACGTCAGGTATGTTTATGTTTACAGCAGTTCCGCCGCCACCCTACTGTTGCACATGTCTGAAATAAAAAAAATAAAAAAATACAATATATTGAATAGATGCCAATTCATCTCTGATGAACTAGACTGGCTGTAAAAAGCAAACTCATAAAAGCCAGAAGCAGAAGCAGCTTCATTGTCTGGCTGCAGGACATTATGTGTTATTGTCTGACTGCCTGGTGTAGTTAACTGAATGACCTACAGCCACTCAGGATCGCTGCGGGGGGGGGGGGGGGGGGGGGATCCACATGGACAACCAATGTAACAAACACCGTGTGCTGAATGGAGCTGCTATTAATAATGACCCCGGAAAACAATATTCGCAGCATTTTATTAGAGCCGATGCGACACCTCTGGAGAGAGATCTCACATCGCCGTCGTCTGCTGTGATTATCGGGCCTGTTGCATCTTCCCCGCCGTCAGAGGCTCGCTTGTGTTCAAACAGAAACCCCTTCGCTGTGATCATCCCGTCTCTGTCGGCTCTATCGACGGTTCCAATTGTTTCCGAACATGATTTCTAATGCGACGCGTGGCCAAGCCACCGTGACCCCAAGATTGATTTTGCGGCTCTTGTCAAAATAAAGCGAGGCCACTGTAACGCCTGCTGCTGCTTCACCTGGCTCCATTAGCATACTTATGAGAACCGAGTGGTTTTCTGACACTCCTAATAGGACGAGCGTGTGTGATCATCGCTACGTTCGGATTAATTATCCAGGTTGTCCCAGACTCTCAAGATTTGAAAATAACGACCACACTCAATCACTGAATTAGAAAGTAATGGGCGCTATTAATATTTATTTTCTCTTGCTTATACTGTTATTCTTCTCCTAATGACTCCCAGGTAAGTGTGTTTTGTAGGAAACTCATTAGGAAGTGCACTAATTTAAAAACAAAACAAAATCTATTCAGGGCGATGCTGGACTTTTGTAGAGCACATTTAAATAAAAGCTCCAAAAAGCCATTCCATTATTTTGATCCAGAAAATAAATAAATAAATAATAAATAAATGAGAATTTCAAAATTGTCCCTTTGTTTTAGTGCAAAGAAGTACAATCTGAAAAATGTTTGCATAAAATGAACTAATCTTTTACAAAACATTTTATGTAAAATCTGAAATTTCTTGCAATTTCTGCGCATTGTCGCCACCTGAACTGTTTAGTTCTGGGTCTCAGTGTTGTGTTACGTCCACAACAAAATGGTGTCATCCACGGTTGAAAAATAACCAATAGCAGTTTCTACAATTGACAAATTGCTGTCTTCTATGTAATTTTCACACTTTACACTGGGCCTGTTTTGGCTTCCCCGACTATATGTTTGACACCCTTGGTCTAAAACAATATGCAGATGATGTTCGATTCTATATGGAGTGCAAGAGATGCTGTCTTTTCTGTAAGCACTTGTCCACAGAGTAGGAAAAAGTTTTTTCAGTGAAAACCAGAAACATGTTTAATGAACCATTTTTACACCTTAGAATGTAAATCTAATGTGTAAATTTGCACATATTTAGCAAACAACAAAGCTATTTATAACTATTTCCATTAAAACACAGGAAATGCATCACGCGTTTTTGTACAACTATTTACAAAGCTATCAAGTCCCAAATCTCTGGCCACAACTATTCCCTCTTCCTTAGGAACCACTGACACATCACTTCCTGATTTGTTGATGGGATCCATTTTTCCACCAATAGGAAAAGGGACTGTCATGTTTTCTTTTCCTTTAGAGCATTTGAAGCTGGTTAGCAATCTCTGCTTGTTAGTGTTTTCTTTTTTCACCAATCACGTATCGTAAATTATTTCTAATAAGTCACCTATCAACACAATTTAAAAACTGGTATATAGTTTGAAGTTAGTACTTTGTACAAAAGTTGAAAGGGAGATTCAGTGATGCTGTGTCTTATTGCTACATCGTCAGAAATTGATCATGTGATTTAAACGCACAGGCGCATCCATCGACTCCAGAGGGTTTTTCCTTCACAGACACACTTTCATTTGTGTGGAGATTGATTCGCTCCATTTATCCCTCTAAGCTCAGAGATTTGACATCGTAGAGTTCCCCGTCTGTCCATCATCGGACCTCATTTAGGCCACAGTTTATTTGTTTTTATTAAAAATGTTGCCCTGCACTTCTTACCTATCATTATTGTTTCCTTCCTCTTCTTTCTGTGGCCTTGAAGATGAAAAGTGTTTACTGGGCATGAAGGCTGATGAACTGTATCCAGAAGTCCAGTTGTCATAGATGAGCCAGGTGGAGCAATGAATGCTTGACTCTACCTGCCCTTCACAAAAAAAAAAAAAAAAAAAAAAAAAACACTCTGCAGAGCCTGCTCTGATGCTGTTCTCTCTACAGGCTGATGAGGGCTGCAGAACGAGTGATTTGATTTGAAAGTAAATCAGGACAGCTTAGACGAGCTGAAAGGAACAATTGGAGATAATCTCCATTCCATCGCGGAGCCGTAACATCCCTCATTTCCGAGGCCTTCCTGTCTCCTTGAATCTAAGTTACTGTATTAGAGCGGCGCCTCACCTTCGTCGTCATCGTCGAGTTTCTTTTTGAGAACCGTGCCTCGTTTGATTTAAAAAACTAAATCACATCAGTGATCTTTCTTTTCTTTGTAACCGGGGGGGAAGCTCAGTTCTTTTCTGTCTTTCTGCAGAGTCACGACTCAGCGAAGTATTCCAGGAAATCTGTTTCCTAGTCTCTCAACCTGCTGTCCACGCGGTGGGCCGCAGCCAAGGAGCCGTGCAGCCATGCAGCACTCAGAAACAAAAGAAGTCGATTTCTGCACCCTGTCTTTATCTGTCCTTAACAATCCTTCAGGTTACTTCACTTTAGCATTGATTAGTCACAATACTAGTCAAATTGTGCATGAGTGGCACATCCTCAGGGAAGCCGAGGGAGTAGCTAGACTCTCATGTACCCGTGTATTATTTTCACAGCTTTAAATGTAATGTAAAATGATAATAATAATGTGTATTTATAAATAGATCTAGGGTGAGTTTAATATAGAACACACATAGTAGGTGGAAGTCGGGAGGGATACTGTCATTTTCTGACTTCTCTCGTGTATTTTTGAGCTCAAATATGAGTTTATGGTAAATTGGATTCATTTTTAAGCAATTTTTTAGACTCGTCAAAAGACATTTTACATGATAAGAGTAGAATTAACCTTCACAAAGAAACCATAATCAACATCCTCTCAGCTTTATGGTGCAACTCACTGTGTAATTTGTCTAATTTACTCTCGCTTCTCCTGTGGCGCCAAATTTAGTAAAAGGAAGCTCTATAAACGAAAAAGCATTAGAAGAGCCAGATATATTTTTTCCCTCCAGTTGCCAGAAATTAACCAATCTACTGTATTGTTTTCCCAAATCTCTCTGGAGCTGTGAAACCAACCTCCTAAATTTACTTCCTTGCATCATGGAGGAGTAGCACCCCTCCAAAAGAATGGCTGCTTAGAGGCAGTATTGGAACGCGCCGTATGTTATGGATGTTTGCGCAGTAAGCAGCGGACGTCAACGTGCCAAACATAAACTACTAATTAGTCATTTCAGCAGATTTCAGCCGGTTAAAACCGAGCCAACAAAACACAACCACCGTGCACTACAATGACCCCTGTGATATGAGATGGGGCAGGGAGCAGGGGGAGCTGGGTTCTGGTGAAACCACGGAGCACTTGTAAATGTTGTAGCCGTGTTTATATCCATCGGGAGGACACTTATTAGTCCTAATTTCATTCCACGGCATCAAAACTACGCAGCCAGAGTCTTAGTCAGCAGAGTGGTGACTAATTTTGTCACAGCTGCTGTTCCCTGAAAGGTCGGCACTGTCAAGGTGATTTGTATGAAAGTTTTGCACAGCGCCATGTATCTGTGAAATCCTTTCCGAAATCTTGGAAACAAGAATGGAGCATAACGCCGCTGGCAAGGACGACGTCCACTGCCCACTGAGAGAATCTCTGCCAATTAAAAGGAAGATGCAATCAGGCTTGACGCTCGAAAAACAACAAAATTAAGCACCCATGCTGACTGTTGTGTTGCAAATTTATCACTTTATGCAAACAGCTATGCAGTTTTTCTTGTGGAATCTCAATTTCTGCCAAAAAATTTTCTTGAGTGAATGCAGTGGTGAGCACTTCATACACTCAAGGACCGTCCACCCTTGTTTGCTCACTCTGTGTTTTCCTTTAAGTGCACTGGAGGAGTCCGGCTTATGTAACACCATCCAATTATCGAGCCGGGTCAGCTGGAGGACCAGTCGTCCTTACACAGCAGCTCTCCTCTCAGGGTGTGGCCATTCTTGTGCCCTTCTTCTTCTTCTTCTTCTTGTTTTTTTTTGTTTTGTTTTTCACCATCACGACTGAACGCGCCTGGCACAAGTCAACCTTCCAGCCACGGGAGCGAACAGGACGGCTGCCCAGACCTCACTCGCCAGTTTAGCTGAAGATATATAGACGGTTCATAAATATACAAACCAGGAAGCCAAGGATGTGGCTTTTGGGAAGGAAAAGGTTAGCTAGTTAGCAGGGGGTTGATGAAAAAGAAATTTGCAGCAAGCCAATCAAAGCTAAGTATCAACGGGTCCTAGAAACACAGGTTGACCTAGTGAAGGCCTGATTTTCTTTATTGATAGATTATTCACACAAAAAAATGGAGCAACGCTTGCACTCTATTTTAGAGTTGAACATCATCTGCATATTGTTTCAGACCATAGGTCTTCAACAGGGGGTCCGTGGAGGCACTGCAAGGGGTTGCAAAATCTTTGGTTGATTACACATTTTTTATATATATGTTTTTTTAATTTTATGACAATAATGGATCAACTGGTAGTAATTGTTTGGCTTTTCTCTTCTTCTGGTTTTCTTGGTCTTATGTAGAGGGAAACTGAATATTCGTATATAACGTCCAGTCTCTTAAATGTTGTATTTTTCTTGGTTCTGAATGATTGTAAATTAATTATTTTTATAGGTTTTGGGTGTGACAAAAGAAATTTAACTGTAAGTTTTACAGACAATGTGATGATAGTCGTAGCCCTGTATGGATTTTATTGTAGGAAACATGCTTAGACCCTCCAAACTTCATTAATTGCTGTAGACGATTCTTGTTTTCCTGAATTCCAACTTCAAAACACACACAACTTATTCCCTGAGTTGTTTTTCTCACTGAGGTCAGAAAACCTTGGTGATAAACAAAAAGCTCCATTAAAGTTGCTGTAAGATAAATTTGCTGGCACTGCCTCACCTCATTATTCACAAAAAAAAACAAAAAAACACAGTAAATTTCCCAGAACTGCCGGAGAAAAGCTGCAGACAGGTTCATCCTTTAATGAGGCACAGATTCTCTCAATCTCTGCGTGCTTTATAAATTCTTTATTTTCTCGAGCGTGACCGAATCCAACAGAATCTGCTTTCCTCTGTTCGCTTGCACGAGGTGTCGAAGTATTTCGTCGCCGCCTGCCGTGCGGCTCGGCCCTGCCGTGTTTCTTAGAAGTCCCACGAGCCGAAGTACAAGCCACAGTCATGTATATTGCAGGAGTCTGCAGCGCAAATTCTCCATCCAGAGATCTTTGAAATGATGTTGTACACATATTGCCACTTGGCCACGCAGGGAACGAAAACAAACGGTGCGACGCTATTTGCTTTTCTTGAGCATGGAGTATGAATATTTCACTTTGAAAGTTTTGCATCTCATCCTGCGCCTCACACTCCTGTCCTAAATCCAACTCTTTTACTGATCTGCCCCTACATACCCCAAATGGGTGGAGGCTTTACATAACGCCCACTCTGGAGCTAGAAATGAACCACAGCTGGCCAAAATAGAACAAAACTCCTTAAATAACCCTGGTCGTTATATTTTGGTGTAAAATAAAAACAGGGTCTGTGTTTTCAGTCTGCATCTCCACTGACAAAATACTTCTTTATGTAAACCCAACCATGAGGGTGAACCAAGGTGTTTCTTGTAAATCTGTGCACATTAGACATTTCAAACATCCAGGGGAAGATGTTATTCCAGATACAGATCTGTCCCTGCAGGGAGTGAATTATCTGACAAAGAATCTGAGCTCGGGGGATGAAAGCAAAGCGACGGGGCTGTGTGCACTCTTTTCAAGTATCTCACTTCATCCTGATCAATTTTCCACAGAATGTGTTTTAATTCTCTAAATGCTGTTCTAATCCAATTTGTTGGCACGCCGGTTTATGGCAGTCTAATGAATACAAAACCCTTGAGGCTTCTTCTTCTTTTTTTTTTTGTATGTTTGTGGTGTGTGTGCAGTAAAGATCAAAAATACCCATTTGCGCTTCATCGTCATTCTCACAAGGACAATTTCTCCCTACAGCCTCTTTGTGCAGGTACCATTAGATAAAACATTCACGAGGGAGCTCATTCTTTTCAGGAACACTACCTGAAATGGTAATTTTCCTCTTTTAATTGGGGATGAACCTTCTGTTGTCGCACTTCACTTCATGATATATTTCCTTAAAGCAGCAGGCAACAAAAAACAAAACAAAAAAAACAACTCCAATCAAACAATTAGTCGGAGGTTCAGTGGAAATTAAGAATGACAATATTTAATTTCATGGTAGGTGAAAGTAAAGGATGACAGTTTGCCTTTGTTTTTTTCTTCCAAATGTCTTAAAACATGTCTGAAGACATTTAAATTCAGTTTAAAACTGGATGTTCCACATGGATTTTCCAAAAATGAAAATATGTGGCACACCGAAGCCAAAGTCAACATCTGCGCCGTTTCACATTTTATTCTAACATCAGTGCTGATGCATTTTTGGCTAAAAAGTCACCTCAAACTGTCAACGATTCAAAACTCCAGCTAAATTATGAGACGTGTTACAAATAGACGCTGTAATTAGCTCTTCTTATGAGAGGTGTTTGTCTGCTTTTAAACTGGTAGAGTCAGTGTTAGTGTTACTGGCAGGAATGATGACCAAATCCAAGTTATCATCATATATCACCAGTTTATAACCTTGATCTCCAGTGGCTCAGTGTAGCTGATGGGGACAGAAAGTTGCAATGACTGAACTTATAGGAATTATGCATCTTGTAACGTAATGTATTGACTTACTTTACTGATTATATTTTAAATATGATAACTAGTCATCCTCAACCTTCCAAATGCTGCATACGGCAACAGACGCTTTCAAGGTCTAACTCTGACGAACAGTCATAAAACCAGCCACATTAATTAAGGTTAAAGTCAAAATCAATTCAGATTAGCATGTGCTTGATTAAATTGGCCAGAGTCATTAAACCGCCTCTCTCCTCAGTGAGAGGACGACGGGAGTAAAGAGAGAAAAATGTTCCTGCTGTTTGGAACCAATCCAACCAAACTTCCAGCTGCACGGTAAAAATAAATAAATAAATAAATAAAAGAGCTGGTGCGAGATGAAGAATGACAAGTAGGATGCTTTCCACACTTTTCATCACTGCTCCAGTGGTTTTTAACCCCCACCCCCGGTGACATAGAGAAAAATCCCCACTATGAATTTAATTAAAAAAGACTTTGTGGACAGTGTTGTTAAGCAGAGGTGACGTGAAATATAATCATGATGAGCTCATTACAGTGGATGAACACGTCAGAAGTGGACCTCCGACGGGAAGTTTTTTAGTAGTGCTGTTCTGGGCCACACGGCCAACATGGAATATTAAGTAATAGTCCAATCAAATTTAAAATGTAATATAATTTAACTGGTGTTTAACGATGCTACACGAGCAAAGTGACAGAAACTCTCTTAATGCAATGGGCTAAAATATAATGGTTGATAATCAGTTGGGCGGCTTCCTTCAACAACAAATTAGGCTATTAGGCAATAATAACATAATCTGACTAGTGTTGACTTCACTATACTAATGAACACAAATACAGGAAGTGATTGGACTAATTATTTTTTCTTTCTCGGTGCTTCCTATGTTGATGACAAAATCCATTCGAAAAAAAAGGATAAATTAAGATTAATTGATTGAAAATCTTCCATCCAAGGCTAACAGGCTGCAGCTAAGCTAGCAGAACTGAAAGGCTATAATGCTCAGGACAGCGGCTAATGTTACAGGACAGCTAGCGAAATTATCAAAAGTATAAAGAAATGAAGATAATAAAAGTTGAAGCCCGAATGTATGATAGATGTTGTTACTGTTAGCTGATAGCATTAGCATGGTAAAATACACTTCATAGATAACATCTGTTGGCCATTTTGAAATGAATAAGGCTGGTCTTTAACCAATGCTAATGCTAATGTTATAATACCTTATTTTTACATGAAAGCATATGACATTTGTTGCTATTTAAGCTGGAAGCTAAAGTTTAGCCTATACGTTGCTGTTAGCATGGCAACATACACTAGATCTAGCACCACAGGATACCATAAAACCTATTATATATAGCCCTGATAGCTTGATGCTCAAGCTCAGATCTTATCTAATTAACTAGCGTGCATACGTTCTTTAGCATATACGCTACCATTAGCATGGTTCTAGTAGTCATTGTCACTAACATCTCAGCCTGTGTGCTAATATTTATCATCTAGACAAAGCGTTATGTTTTTATGCAAACATTAGCATGACATCATGCTATGTTAGAAGTGATCTAAAGCTTTGAAGCTAATGAGAAGTTTCTTTTGAAGCTGCAAAACGAGTGCTAAATTTAAAGTTTATCGGCTAAAGTAAATCAAATATTTGTTGAGACATTCATTCAGGTGGAATTTCAGCTGTTACCTGACACAGTTCACTTGCCTCTTGAAAAATATTCCGTATAGAAACCAATATAAACGAATCTCTTTTAAGTGTGTACTGGCAACACTTGAGTGTGGATCTCATGGTGGGATTCACAAAGCAACACCCACAACCAATGAATATATAATCCTTCCAAACTCTACTGAAGCTATATCTGTCTTCTGGCTGTAGAGTAAGTTAACAGAAAATATACAGAATATGACCATCCTTGTTAAACGTCAACTGTGATGATACATGAAACCGCAGTGTTTTCATCCAGGCTGCAGACACACAGTTGCGTCAAAAGCACCTCGGCTGATCTCAACAAATCCAGCCGAGTTCATGTTGAAAGAAGGTCCGAGGAGAGATAAGACCGAGTCAAGATTAAGAGCAAACCACAGAGTTTTGTAATGACCAGCAGGGATTTACAAAGCTTTTAATGTCCACCTACTGTAATATAATTGGTTGGACTAAAGCAAGAAACAGCTGGATGATCCTGTTGCCATTTTCTCCCGCTGCTCTGTCACAGCGTGCATGCTAACCATACACCCCCCAAAAAAAGAAAAAAGAAAGTGTCGGATCATAGACCGGATGTCTCCTTCAGAAAGTCTCTGTTATCTCCCACCTCCGACCTGAGCAGCTTCTTGTTCGGGACCGATAAGAGCAGATCAAAACTGAGGCGTGACACCGGGCTAAAAGGCAGGAGTTTTAACCGGCGCGCTCTGATAAGACGTAACCTTTAGGCTGTTGCGGAGATGTTGCAGAGCACTGACACAACCTGAAATACGCTTCCATATCAATGCATGAACTTGGGAAGTTAAACCACTGGAGATCAGCCACCGCGAGCTTTCCAGGAAACGTTAAGTTGCTGTTTGAGCTGTAAAATACTACAAAGAACAAGACAGATTTAATAATTAATAACTTTGTATGGATTTTAAAAGTGTGCAAGGTCCACACATCAAACTAAAGTGGACATAAATGTTATTTTTGAATGAATGCAGCACCATCCCTTCATGAACTATCGAGCTTCTGCATCAATTTGACGCCATAGCTGCAGCAACAGTCCAGACCCAAGTAGACCTTAACCCTAGGGCTGGGTGGTATGACCCATCCCTAGGTTTAAGGCCAGTAGATTGACTAATGATGACCTATTTTACTGTGATGATGAGTAAATATTGTAGAATAATCCCACACTAGTAGTAAAACAGGTTTGCATGGCAACGTGTTAGCGCTGACTGCTGATGTGGAAACAGAAACAATTATGATTTAATTTATTTTGACATATCTATTCATATTTAAACTGCTATGTCTGTAACGTCAATAGCAGCACAACCAGCTACCGTAATAACTGTACTCTGCGTGCAAAAGCTTAAATTGAGGACGTTTTTGTGGACACCTTTAGCCGGGTGGATAGGTCATCCAAAACGGGGACTGTCCCCAGAAATTGGGGACATCTTGTCACATAAATAAACATCACAGCAACGTTGTTTTGGTCCTTTTGTTCTGTCACTTCGTTTCTCGGTCTTTGCCATCTTCACCACGCCTCACAGTGACACAGTCGCACCATGCGTGTTTAGAAGCGTTGTGAACGTTGTGTAATTGGCAAAATACTGGTATGAACCGCCCAGCCCTAGGTTACTCATGTCCCACAGCACTTTAAATGAGCCTTTACTCATTACAGTATTTGTCTATATCAAATGTGCAAGGACACTTTTCCTCTCCACAGTCACTTCCTCACAAGTTGCAGCATCTCTGGGTTTCCTCCAACAATGTCTCCGCTGTTTCTCCTCTAATCAGCTCGGCTTGTTTTTCTTACTTCTTCCGTTTATATATCCAAGCTTAAAGCTAAATGACATATTCAGATCCCCGAAAACTGAAAAACAAAAGGCAGTATTTTGAAACTCGGACCTTGATTAAAGTCATTTAAGAAAAAAAAAAAAAAAAAAAAAACTGCACGGGGGAATTTTCGAAACTTTTCATCTCAAAATTGAGTGCAGCTCCCCCTTTGCCAAATCTAAATTAGTCTGCGCAAAATGATTTGGCAGGTACTGATGCGTGTTATTACATTACAGGACAAGGTCAAATCATTCCGTAATTAAAAGAAACATTTTTTCTTGGGCAAAGTCGAGCTGTAGTCAGCCGAGCATTTAAGATATTTATTTTAGAGTTAAAAGAGAGAATGATTGATTTAGAGGATCATGTTAAATATTAGCAGTCGGAGCGGCTCTGCTGATCCTAAGAGGCCCCGGCAAGCTGGGTTACTTCTTTCACTTTTACTGTAAAAACACTGGGATGTCTTATATAACGCTGAGTGAGCTGCCAGGTGAATTAGAGGCCGGCGCTTGACGGGGAAAATGTTTATAGACAAAAGAGCTACGCCTCCAACAGAAACCCCCACGTCGGCCCACGGAGCGAGCGGAGACAGGGAGAGTGTCCTCATCAGCAGATCTGGAGCGCTGCCACGGTCAGGCCGGGTCACAACTCAGAGGGGGCTGACTTTAATCAGAGGCACACTTCCTTCCCCACCTCCTCCTCTCAAGAGCTCACAGCCAAATGTTGTGCGGATGAAAGGGAACACACGGCAGTTTCGGTTGCGCTGTGGCAAAAGAGGAAAGAGGAGGAGGAGGAGGAGGAGGAGGAGGAGGAGGAGTGTCGTGGGTGGGACTGGAGCAGATTGATCCGATACCCCACACGGGTGACGATGTTTGTCCAGCTGGAACGGTTGATATTGATTGGTACATGCTGGACAGGCGAGAGGGAAGAAAAGACGGGTCAAGCCACTACTGAGGAGTTCAGTTCACTTGGAAGGACGTCCAAATTATAAGACATCAGAGTCAACGAATCAAAGGAGGTCGCTGCTGTAAAATATGTTCAGATTGGTAAATTATTGTAGCTTTGGCAAATAACTTATGCTAAAATGTATAGTCTGGGTTAAGATAAAAGTTGTGTTGCTTCCCTAAGCGGTGTTATTCTAATTTTAAACTAAAGATTTTAGATAATTCTTATTTTTTCGCATAAGATGATGTTGACTATCTAATTTTGAGTATTTTCTATTTAGTTGTCTTTGTGTTTCCTGGTTTTAAGGTCCTCTTCATTGACTGTTTATACTATGGACAATCCCATCTTGACGTCACCCATTGGATTCTGAACCGCGACAAAGAAGCCCAAAATGGGCGGAGTCCATGGTCGCCATATTGGATGAGCTTTACTCCGCCCACACTCAGATTTTTCTCTCCGCTAACCACTTAGCTTAGGCTACCACCAGTCACTCAAAGTGGGAACGCCCTTAATTATGCAGATTTTTAAACCTTAATTAAAGTAAACTAATGAGTTTGAAAGTACAATCGTCATGAATAGTGATATAAACTACTCCCTTTTGAAGCCTCTAGTGGCCACTCGATGAACTGCAATTTTTTGCATTTGTGAATGGGCCTCATCGCTCAAACCCGGAGGCTGCCGCCTGGCCTTCCTCTGCGTTTCTTGTCTTATTTTACTTCCTGTGTTTCCTTTGCCTTGCTGTGTGCTCCACCGTCATTACCTTCACCTGTGTCTTATTAACCCCTCCATGTGCGTATGTAGCCCTGCCTTCCCCTTAGTTCGCTGTCAAGTTGTGTTGTTAACCCTGCTTGTCCTACCGTGGATTTCTTTGTGTTGTTGAGTTCTTGTCATGGTTTCAGTCCTCGCCTGTCTTTAGCATTTTAAACATGTCTTGCATTTGGTTCCTACTTCACCAGAAATCGTGACAATCTAGAAGCAGATGTGAACAAAACAACTTGCCGAAAAAAATCTACTGATCCTCTCTCCAGCCCAGTAAGTGGCAGTAGTGCACCCTGCCAATTAACTACAAGTAGAAAAAATAACTATGCAAATTCATATATAAAAGGAAGCAGAATCCTAAACATGCATGGATGGAAGTAGTATTGCCATGCATGGTATGCTAGCTAACGGTAGCTCAAAGGGTTGCAGTGTTTCAGCATGTGGTGCAGTGGTTAGTCCTGATTCCTCTCAGCAAGAAGGTTCCGGATTTGAATCATGGGCCTTTCGGTGTGGAGTTCTCCCAGCGTCTGGTTCTCAGGCTTCCTCTCACCATCCAAAGACATGCTCATTAGGTTAATTGGCGATTCAGAATTGGCCGCAGGTGAGTGTGAATGTTTGTCTGTCTCTGTGTGTTAGCCCTGAGGTAGACTGGCCTCTCGCCCAGTGACAGCGAGGATAAGCTCCAGCACCCACAAAACCAGACAAGCACTTACAGAAAATGAATGAATCTGTACGTCGATTTTAAACTCTAAACATCTAACGTGTTTGATATTATTGTGGTGGCATTGCTTAATCCACCACGAGGTCGCGAAGTCTAACAGCAGATCTGTAAACCCCCTCAAATTACCATTTCATTCGGGCAGAATCTCGGCGCAGGGATAATTCTACAGAAGCTCCTGCAGTCTGAGGCCGAGGAGTGAAATCATTTGCATCTAGAGAGACATCTTGGTCAACTAAACGTCAAACATTTCCCCACAACTCTACATCACTACTTCGACACCTGTGCAACCAGGGAGCTGGTAAAACACATTCACGCTGCAAAAAAAAAACGTTGCTGCACACTTAGCCACACACTGCTTCCACTTCCTGTACAGGACATAAAACAAGTCAATTTGCATCCTCCTTGCCTCTGTGGTTGTACATGCACTCCGGCCCAGTCATCTCTCACCCACGCAGATCATTCAATAGCTGCACTTATCAAGGACAAGACTAAACACGACTCCTCCGTGGCAGCGAGCGTTCAAACTTTTCCTTTTTTTTTAAATTGTATTTCTTGTCCCTCCGTCAATTTTGTGCCACTTCAGCTGCCATTATCACGATGAGGCGCAGATGCTGTGGCTTTGTGATGTAGTTACCAGCCTCTTAAGTGGGGAGTTATGTCCACATTAGACGCTTTTTAAATCCGACGCCAGTGTTTAGTGCCACTGCAGCGAGATTACACTATAGCACATCATATTGTCATACAGGAGACTTCAGGCCATTATACACAGTCTGCCAGGAATCTCTGCAGTAATAGAACTGGATGTAAAAGAAGAAAAGCTAGTCGATAGTTTTGCAGAAATTATTATTGCTCTTGTCTGACAGCCAATAATACAATGTGTTATAATGGTTATTGATCCTAAATTGTTTTTCTACTCATGAATCCAACATATTTTAGTAAAGGGATAAATACTCATTTATAAATAGCACTATAGGCTTAGTTTATTATCGAACACATATAGTAGATAGGGGAAAAACGTTGAAGGCCCCTGCGCTAGGGGATGATCTAGGCTCTGGTTGCCGTGAGTATCCCTCTTGTATCTTGCTTCCCATCCTAAATGTGTACGTACGGAGGTAGTTATTCTCTACTGCCGCAAACGCTGCTATCGCTCCACAATCGTTCACCTCATCCTCCAAAAGCTGCTACCTGCACGGGGGAATCTGGTGGACAGAACCAAAATCTCGGACGGTGTTTTTTTTCTTAGCTCAACGATGAGGTTAGTTCAACATCCTCTCTCAGTTTCGGTCCACAAAGGAAGCAAGAGAAAGAAAGTCAAGGATAAAAATCTAAGTGCTTTCTCTTCTTGGACAAGCACAACTTTTTTTAAATCGATTGAGTCCGACAGCTTTGGTTTGTTTTGCCCTGATGAATCAGAGTTGACTCCTCGATTAAATCTGCGACAGATTTCCTTGATGCAGGGATCCCAACCCTCTCGTCAGAATTAAGGCAGGAAGCCGAACCTCCTGAAAGATCTTTAGATGCAGCAGATTGCATTTGATTCTCTTTACTCCAATTCTCTAATCAAAAGCCTCTTTCTCCTCTGGCCTCACATCATAAAATAAGACCTGAGAAGGTTCACAACGTTGCCATCTGAACATTAAATTGCACCACAAAGACAAAAAGCAACGGAGCGGTGAAGCCTGTCCATAAAAATTACCCCTTCCCACGGCTAAACTACCACATGCTTCACAATTTACGAGGCCCATCGTTTAATTTTAACCACAGAAGTTAATGGCGTTCGGCTTAATATCCTGAATTGTGCTTCCAGAAAACAAACGAGGGCGTCCGATATTAGATAATGAAACGTCAGGGTCAGGATCAGGTGGTTATTAAGCATGAATAATTAACGGCACGGGCGACGGGCGAGGAATAACCGAGCGTGACAGCAAACCAGAGAGGAATGATGGCGGTGGGCTGCTCCTGGGAAGAAAATGACACGGACCCCGTACCGCGGTGCCTTCACTGACATCCCGCTGAGGTTTAATTTTTCAGGGGGGAGCAGTTTAACGCGTCGGGAGTCGTTCCAGGGAGCACGCTGAGTTAGGCGGACTCGTACCCGGCGGCCACACGCTGATAAGCAAAGTCACAACCGGCTGCCAGTCATACGCACGCGGGTTAATCGAGTTAAATGAATTAACATTTAAGTAATGAGTCAATTTAAGTGATTAGTAGACTGGTTCATTATTTAATTAAAGGACAAGGGGAATCGATTCAACGCGGCTTCACGAACTCTGGATTTGATTCATTTAGAGATACAAATGGTTTTGGTATTTTCTCCACTGTTTTACCTGCAGTTGGTGCATCTTGTGGAGGCCTCTTTAAATCCACACATTAAGCTTCCAGAGTTGTAGCTTCTGTCATGTTTTTGTTATCTCCCTCTGGCGTGATACTGAATTTTAATCTTCCTTTGTTTGTTTTTTTTCATGTGGTAAGTTCCAGTTTTGATCTTTTATTCACTTTCATGCATGCTTTATTTTGTGTTTCCCTTGTCTCATGCCTGGAGATAAGTTATGTTCTCCATACCAGATGTACATATGCACCCCCCTTCCCACCCTCTTCCAATGTTGCTTTAAAAGTTTTCCTTGCATCTGTTTATTCTTGCAATTTTTAGCTTTCAGATTTTGGTTTATCTTTTGGACGTCTTTAGTTTGACTCCAATAATCTACTTAGTGACAGCAGCACCTTTAAAACCGACTCCTCTCTCCCGTATGTGTCGTGCATATCTATATTTTTACCCCCTCGCATGTGAACTAACCATGCTGCACAAAGGATTTCCACTGAGACGATGCAGGAAATGGCATAAAATTAAAAATCGATCCATGGAATTCATGAGTCGATGTCAGATCTATCAGATCAATTGTGCACATTCAAGCACATCAATTAAAAACCCGTTGAATGTTCATCTTTTCTAAATTGAAACAAAGCCAGAAGCTGTTTTGCATCACAAGCAGACTGAACAGCTCGCTGACTCGCTAAAAGAAAAAGTTGAAAATAATGAGACTACAGATGAAAACATCTTGAGAGGATCCGCAATGTGAATATGACACATTTTTTGCGCTTTTAGTTATGTTATTAATCAGTGAAATATGCTAAACTTATGGATTTTTGGTCAGGAAAAAAAGAAGCAATTTGAAAACTTGATCTTACATCCAGGGAAATTATGAGGAGTATTTTAAACTAGTGAGACTAGAACAACTCACACTGCCTCATCCTAAAACACAGATGTCAAACATACCGCCAGCGGCCCAAAAGCGGCCCACCAGAGGGTCTAATCTTGCCCGCAGCATGAATTTGCAAAAAATGACTTAGAAGACTACAATATTTTAATGAAAATAACTGCTATTCTTAATTTATCCGCTGCTTTAGTTAAAGAAGTCGACAGAATACAACACTGAGACCCAGGACTAAACAGCAGGCAGCAAATAGCTCATTATTCTCCCAATTTACTTGGTGTTCATTGCAATAAAACCAATAGAAACAAGTTGTTGTTACTTATAGATTATTCTGTTAAACTGAAGTTGCATTTAGTATGTTACCCTCCACAGTGGTTCCACTTATGTCTTGTAATATCTTTGTTGGAGAGGCTTCACTTGATAAAGACAGACCAGACTCCACCCCCTCTGTGTCCTCCTTTGGTCAAATTGTCCATCCAGTGAGTGAGAATGTCAGTCAGAGTCAACTTTTTAAAATAACACTTACGGTTTCGGGGAGTGAGTATAAGTATTCTCTGAAATATACGTTTCCTTGTCCAAAACAGTCAGTTGAAATATGCTAACTGGCGTTTACAAGCTGTAGTATTTGAGATGTTTTGCCTCCAGCTAATCTCCGCCTCTAGAAATATGTCACATTGTGTACAAAATGTGAAAGGGTCTATATTACTGGTTCGGCCCACTTGAGTTCGAATTGGGCTGTATGTGGCCCCTGAGCTAAAACGAGTTTGACACCCGTGTCCTGAGATAACGCTTTTGCTTTTGCTGTCTGGTCGTTGACATGCTGTTAGCCTAAACCGTTAGCCTCTGTGGGTCCTAGACACCAACAGTTGCCTAGCAGCAGTATTTTCAGCTGATATTACCACTTGAACACCAAGAATTTTGTGTAGGCTACAGAATGAGTTTAATTTGGATGCAGCAAATGCCAGATCCAGACCTTTTCCTGCCATAATGAACCAAATTAGATCGGAGCATCATTATAATTGTGGGTACTGTGCGTTGTGTGCATGCATGAGCCACAATCACAGCAACAGCTCACGTGCCTCATTACTGCTCCCTGTAAAAGCATTTCCTTTGGTATTTGTTTCCTTCATTTCTTGTGTTTTCTGCTGACTTCTAATGACCTTTGTGCACTGACAATAATATATATATTTTTTTTTTTGTATAATTATACTGGAACAAATGAAACCCACTTCTTGGCGCGGGAACAAATCATCTCGCGCCGTTCATTTCAGCTATCTCCGGACCGCACAAAGATCCATCCGACAAGGATATTTAATAGTCAATTGAATTCCGCCAAAATTCTGCTAATTACAGAGCTCTGCTTCCACCGCTGTGCGTTTGTGTAATAATCCGATTAGAGGTGGCTTTTCTAATCCAAGCTATGCAACAAACACACAAACATGCACACACACACTGACCGGATACACGAAGCACTTCAAGTTCCGACAAAGACTCATTTACATGGGCTGTAATTGTTTTGACATTTCATGGTTTAGGTTTAAGCCTCTTCTCGTTACACGGGCTCCGATTTCCATGCATTTGCACATTTAAGGAGCTGATGTTTAACATTTCAACGTAGAACACAGTGACATTAATAGCACTGAGTCTGCACCTCTTATTTTTTTTTTTTTGCATGAACAAAAGTGGTGAAAACTGACTTTTCTTCTTCTTCTGTAGAGTGTCTGTCTCTCCCTGCAGTCAACCTCATCCATTCAAACAGCAGCGGCAGGATTAAACAGCACTGTTGCCATGCAAGGCCGGAGTTTGCCCTCCTCATAGCTGCCATGAGATTAAGGGAGGTGGAAAGGCTGAGGCGGCTTGTAAAGACAGTCTGATCTAAGGCGCCGAGGAGAGGACGGTGAGGAGCAGCCAAGAAGGAGCGGGGATACCCCCCATGAGTCTGGACCATAACTCTGTCTGACAGGAGCCTCTAGAGCCGAGGCAGGGCAGGATTATAGAGATCATGCTTTTCCCCTCTGCTACTGTCAGGGACTTAGAACAACTGCTATATTAGGTGGTCGTAAGGATGGAGCAGAAAGATAAAAATCTATATGGTTGTTTGATACAAAATCCATGAAAAGAGATTTTAATCAACACAAAGTCAGGACATTTGAGATTAGATCATAGATAATAAGGTCCAAAAGATTCCCAGCAGAGCACTGAATTGTCACAAGTTGCTCAGTATTATTCACTTCTCCTGTCAGTGGTTATAATGTTGTGGCTGATCGGTGTATATTTTTGCACTTAATCCAAAATCAAAAATGCTTCTTTCTGTAATGAAGGCTTGAACAGAGGGAACCATCTTTTCATTCCCTCTAATTGCAGCACTTATCAAGATGTTTTTGTTGGAGCGCTGCACGGTTTGACTCAAATTACAGCCTGCACCAGGTTTCATAGTAAAAAAAAAAAAATGGCAGCTTTGACAGTATTAAACCAAAGCTCGTGACACTCTGGCATCCGTCGGCAGCATGCAAAATTCTCAAAAAAGTTCGGCCGCGCTAAAAGTAGACACAGCGGTTCTGTAAAAAATAAATAAAATAAAGTTAATAAAGTTTTTGTGTCAGATTTAGAGATATCATTTCTGTTTCTGAGCTGTTGTTGCTACAGTGAGATCGATGCGTGCTTTCCTCTGGGCACTGTCCACTCCAGCTGGATAGCCTGAACGATTTTTGCCATCACGACCCACGCAGGATCAATAATCACTCTTCCTCCCTCGGCTCATGTGCTGCAGCCGCTCCCGAGTTTATTTTTCTTCCTCTTGATTATCAGGGTGAGCCACCACCGCCGCTGGGTCTCGCTCAGGTTAATTGCAGACGGGAACAGAAGGTGAAATTGAATAATTATGTTTATATTTAACTTATTTACAAAACACGGATTCATCTCGGTGTTTGACACTAATGCATGAAGCCGAAAGTGTCGCAGGGTTCGGTGGGAAGTGAGGATGTCGGAGCTGTGGACGTGTGTTTAGTCTCAAACCTTAACAATGGTGTGGTTTCCATGGTATTATTTTGCAGGGAAAGGAATGGTAATAGCTACAGACAGTCATATTGTCCACCCTAATATTTCGAAAACAGCAATATTTTCTTTTTAAAATGTGCACTTTTGGGTCAAACAGCTGACATGTGGGTTGACAGGAACAATGTAACTCGGCCTATAAATGTTTCGTTGGTGGTTTGTGGCTAGAAAATGTTTCCACACCAGAAAAGACTCAATCCTTGTGTCCAAGGATGATCATTTCCTCTCTTTCAGCCCAGGATCTTTATACCTTTTGGAAAGTAAAGTCCATCAATGTACAATTTCTCACGTTTAGGTTATTTATTTGGTTCACAGAGCATATGTATTGATTCAGTGCTAAAACTTCAGTCTATCCACCTTAAGGGTAGAAAAAACCAAAGCCGTCATCCAAGCAGACACAGTGACCTTGTTCTACCTAGGCTCCTCCCATACAGAAGGGAGGAGTACAAGCTGCAGCAAAGTGGAAAACAACTCCTTATACAGTGAGATAGTGGAGGTAACATTCTTAATGATTTTTCCCAGTGTTATACACAAGCTGAAGGCCTTACTTAACCCCTCAAAACTCAACAATTGGCAACTGGCAGAGAAACCGAAGAGTCTTTTTTGACTCTGACATAGTCAAACTAGTTTGGGGACTTTCACTTATAAACACAACCATTAGTTAGAAGCTTAATTGGTCAGTTAAAGGCTTGGGTTTTCAAATCGTCTAAACCACAAGATAAAAATTCTCACTTTCAATAAGCTGCAGAGAATACAGTAAGTGCTAATGCATGTACTAACTGAGATCCACTGGTTTCAGATTTACTTAATTAAAAACATGTTGAGCTGTACACTTCCCTTCTCTTGTTATGACATGAGCTTTTCTCCCTTTTTCCAACCAACATGTTTTTCACGTCTCCTGTCATAGTGTTTTTCCTGATCGGTGTGTAGCCTAACCCCAACAGACAAGTCCGATCAGGCCGAGAGGGACGGTGTAAAACATTAGCTCCTAATAACCATGAAACCCTGCTCATTTCTCTCTGGTTGGATAAATCTGTTCTCCGTCTGGGCTGAACATCAGGAGACATGGAGAGGCAAAAAACATGGAGGCAGTTCAAACAAGTGTTAAAAAAAAAAAAAAAAAAAAAGATAAAAGAAGCCAGAGTCGATGTGGACAGCAATGTTCAAACCCTGTCTTCATCTTCTTCTTCTACTCAATGAATTTAATGCTTTCGGTAAACTGAAAGAACTTCTTCTATAGCCGACAAATTCAAAGCCCAAAAAAAAAAAAAATCTTTCACGCTGCTTGATGTTTTGAAGCACGTCAACACATTTATCTTATCAGATGATTTTATTCAGCGTCCAATTCGACCGTTGAGATGGAATCTGTGATGAGAACGACTTCAATTATGCTGAAAAAAAAAAAAAAGTTTCCTCCCGGTTAGAAAGAGCCTGTAGGAGATTGTTGTGTATTTTCTTGGGTTTATTTGATCGGATGTTGGTGAAAGACAAGGTGCTTCACAAACTTGTTGCAACATCATTGCCAGCCTCTTCTTTTTAAGGCAGCAAGAAAAAAAAAACAAGCGTTTTAAAAAGATGAGAAAATCATTCCGTCTTGGTCATCTTCTTCCATTGAATGAATTCCGGTAAATGTGATTGGAGTGTTTTAGTCAGACTTGGAATCCGTCCACAAACATGTGACAGTCTTTTGGGAGCTTGTGCAGCCTGACAACTACACGGACAGAGAATCACAGCCCTGATAACGGACATGCACCGATCAGCCACAACATTAAAACCACCAACAGGAGAAGCGGAGAACATTGATGATCTCGTATCATCTTGGATAATGTTTTGCCTGATCGGCTTTTAGAGCATGTTCTCTTACAGGTCAACGCCTTAAGGATCTTTGTCTGGTTTATTGTGTTTCTCCTTCACCCACTAGTTTTTATGAATGACCTGCAAAAGTCATTCAATGTCCAAAAAAGTAACGATACAGAGAAAGGCATACAGCAAACAACCTCAAAAGAAATCCAGCTCTTAGAGGTGTGTTGAAGAACACTGTAGATTTTATGATTGCCTTTAAAAAAAAACTGTTGCTGCCAGGATGATCTACGGTGCTTTTCGCTTCTTGAGATCAATATGAATTCAGGACGTATCTCAAGTAAAATCCAGCCAATCGAACGCGTTCATACCTCTGTGCAAAGCTTCAATTCTCCGGGCCATCCCCCTCAGAGGATAAAGTCAAGCTACGCCGTGACGTCAGCTGATCCCCTTCAGAAGAGCCTGATTTACTGCCACAGAAACACACAATGATTCCTCATCCTCCATATTTCATTTTATTTTTTTTGTAAAAGAAGCACATCAGAGTTCTCTCTCCTTGCACTTGATTGTTTCTCCTTTTTATTTATTTAATTTTTAGTCCTACCTCCGGATGTGTGTGTGTGTGTTAGAGGATGTGTTGCGAAGACAAAGCGATGGAGGGGGAGGAGGGGGGGTGGGGGCTGCGACAAATTCTAATTCAGCTCCTGCAGCAGCAGCGCATCACTCCAATCGATCTTTCATCCCTCAGCTGCCTTATCTGTTAGATCACTTGTCTTAAGAGTAGAATAAAAAAGAAATAAAAAATAAAAGAGCTGCCTTAGCAACAGGGAGATAATTAAGAGACGGAAAAGAGGAGAAGGTTTATTTCATCAGAAGGAGGAGGAGGAGGAGGAGGAGAAAAGTGTTGATTGAAGCCTGGTAGTGATTCATTCCGTATATGGGCGTCAGTCTGCAGCGTGCATGTCTGTCTTTGACACCGTCAAACATTTAATGGAAGAGTAGAATCGATTTGTTTGTTCGTCTGTTGCCGTGCGGCTTAAAAGCATCTGTTTATTGCTTCTTTACAGCCGGCCTCCTATTGGTCCTTTTAACGGCTTGTTTCTCGTTTTTTTTAGGGTTCCGCCTGGATGATTTGTAAAATCACATAAACAAGATAAAAGTGTTCAAATATTTAATTGTTTTAATAGTTAGAGACGTGTGAACAACTTGTTTAATCACTGAAAACTAAACAGTTGTTCATAGAGTGACATTTGTGGTCATTTAAATTTCCGTGTTTTGGGGTCAGAGACATATCAGGCATAACATTATGACCACCTTCCTAATATCGTGTAGGTCTCTGAGTCAGTTGTGACTCACCAGAGGACGGATATGAGACTACTGAAGGTGTCCTATGATGTCTGGTGACTGGATGTTGTAAGTTTCAGGGCCTTTGCTGGACATTTCCCTCTGTGTGTCTCTCTCTCCTCAGGTCCTGAGCTGATTGGAGCCCTGGGCTCTGATTAGTACAACTCAGTACACCTGGCCAGTGTGCTTTGAGGCGGTATTTAAAGCTCTGTCTCTCTTCCAGTCCGTCTCTGGCTTCCTGAGCACGGCAGCACATTTTGACTCTGTTGGCGTTACCTTTGTGTTAAGTTTTGCACCATGCAACAGCACGACACAACTGATTTCCACACCTCACATTTATTCCTTTGTTGCATATTCAGTATAGGTCTTGGATTACCTTAATAAATTAAATATATTTGTTCTGTAAACCTTTGTAAAACCGTGTGCATCCTCCTTTTGGCACGGCCCTTGAGCCAGGTCGTGTCAGGGGGGTCTTTGGTGTTTTGCTCTATCCCTGTTTACAACACTCCATCAGGACCAAAACCACCAGACACCTGTACAGTTTTTTTTTTTTTCCTCCAGGCCAAACCCTCCCAGACCCCTTAGTTTCTGTTTTATAGTCGTCACTATGGCCCGAATGTCTTGAACCACTTTCTGCTGTGAATGTTTGCAGCAAAAGCTCAAACCACGTATAGCTGCTGTAGTATAGACACTGTAGGCGTAAATGGGGTCTTACCTGCCTCTAACCTGCTGGATATGTACTTTAAAGCCTCTAGAGTCCAGGCTTTCAGTGTGCCTCCTTTGACCAGGGACGAAAATTGAGAAAATATACAACTTCCATCCTAAAAGCTGAAGCTAAATGTCAGCAGTGTGTGTTTGTGTGTGGGGTTGAGGGAGACGTGATAAGAGAGACCGCAGAGGACACAACCTCCGTGTCCTCACTGGTAGTTACGGCCTGAAGACACGTCACTGCACTACTATCAAGAAAATGACACTTTACCGAGGAAAGCTCTGGAGACGTGACAAGAGGCTTCACGGATGCACACAAAAGAAATGCGTTTTTAAATCGCACAATTAAAAGGTTACAATTTGAGTCTGGGTTGGAACGTCAGCCCCCTCGTTGCCCTTATGCAACAACGCTCGGCTCTTAATCTTTAGCCTGACAGTTGTAGGAGGGAGAAAAGTCCCGGTGAGACATGGAGACAGTGGAGTGTCCAGCCGTGACCTCTCCGCTCAGTTCGCCTCATCCTGCTGATGTGAGGGAGGCTGACAGGCCGACCCAGCGCCGGGACACAGTCAGGCCACAGGGGCTTTCTGGGAAGGGACTGGCATTCTTCCTGAGTCATTAAGTAAAACACCATTTATACATCAATTATTTTTGTCTTTTTTTTTTTTTTTTTTTACACCACAGACTAATAACTAATAACCTTAATGGAAAGTAGTTTTCTGAGTTCAGGCAGAATCTGATATTTTATCTCACTGATATCAGCCTCACTGTGCAGCGTCTACTTCGCATCTTACTTTTCAACTAGCAACTGGTGGGGCGAGAGCATGAAAGAGCATGCATACTGCATACTTCTAACTTCTCATCAAGGTACACTAAGCAACTGTTGTGCAGAATTCGTGCAAGATTGCACAAGTGGGGAAAAAGAAGACTGACTTCTTTATGAAAAAAGTTTATGTGGCTGCTAATTTATGTGTTTGCTGGGATCTGACGCCACTAAATCACTGCTGGAAGACGTGACCTATCGAATAGTTGACGAGTCATTCATGCTTCGTCAGTTTGGCTCGCTCTGTAAAAACGCTACTTCCTTCTTCACGTTCAACAACGGCAACTAAACCGTTTTGCAGAAATTTCACAGAAATATGTTAACCTCCTGCAATGTGTAGCATTGAACTGCAGAAATTGTGGCGTTTGTGGCTGCATTGAGTCTGGGCTTCAGATTTGACACAGAAGCGTAAGCCGCCTATTAGACCTTAAGTTCTAATTTTAAAGGTACAGTGCGCAAAGTTTGCCTCCCACTTGTGGCAGGAAGAGTAACTGCACAAACTGTGTTGGGTATAAATGCGAAGGAAAGAACCTGAGAAGCAAGTTGTAGCAAAGACTAGAGGGGAAAAAAAACATTTGCTACGTGGTACCAAGTTCAGGTGGCAAGCAATGAGAGCATCCGATACAGTTGATTGACATATGACGATGATATGACACTTTTAGCTTTTAGCGTCAGGTGAGGATGAAGTGCCATTGACAGTATCCTCTTTCCAGTACATATTATTGGGTTACCTAGGCAACCTGAGACGCGGGACACGAGCGAATCGCTTTGTATGTGATTGGTTTTCTGTCTAATGATGCTACCAGCAGCAGGAAACAATAGAGTTTGACCTGTTGTGTTGTTGTACCAGAACCGTAGTGTTTCCTGTGCTGTATATACCAACAAAAGCCACAGACGGAAAACCCCAAACCAGTTATAACCTGCGTTCTATCTTGTAATCCTGAGTGGCTGGTGAACTCATAGAACCATAGTTACATTCATAACCTTTTTATTTTCCACCATAGGCTCCACCACACTCCTTATTCTCCACCTTCCTCAATATAAATCATCATCTTCGGCTTTGGCAAAACAATTAGTGCTGGCTGACAAATGGAGTACCTCCACAGTGCCCCATAGGGGTCACGGGATCCCTTGTTGAAGACCTATGCACTAGATATTTTCGAAAAGCTCGGAGATAATCGCACATAAACTTTGTTCTCCACTTTTTGCATCTTTTTGCTCCATCCATGACTTTCAGCACTGACCCTCAGAAGGCAGCCATCCAACAGCATCCAGCTGATTAAGTCTTGCTTGCTCTACTGCCAAAAAGCTTGTGTAGCCCCGGCTTGGGGGGTAGGGGGGGGGGGGGGGGGGGGGGGGATCTCTCGGCGAGCCCCCGGTGGCCACCGTACCCTTGTCCTTCACAGAAAAACATGACAGCCAACACGTAAACTGAGCGCAGCAGCTCATGCATCTCGGTGGTGGTTGCGTGTCTGAATTATTCACAGCGCGGTGCATCTCGAGCGAATTTCGGCTTCCTCGGCTGAGCTCTGACACGTTACGCAACTTTGTTTACAGGTAACTCCAGAGATGATATTTAGGCCAACAGGTGGTGCACAGCAAAGTTAATAAACCCAGATCTGCAACCGGTGGCAATTAAAAACAGAACAGCAGATGTCCGTGAGGATTTATGTCACCGTCTAAAAGATGCATAAATATTCAGACAGATTAAGTATATTGAATCTCAACATGTATTACGTTTTTATCATCGTGTGCATCTATAGCAGCTGCTCCTCCTGTGCGCGCTCCGGCATTCATTTATTCAAGGATCCCCTTAAAAGCAAAAGCAGCCAACATCCATCGGGTTAAATCATATTCGAGCTAAATGGAAGTGAGGCTCCGGTTGAATCTTGCGACTAGAACTCGGGCCTCAGACTAACTGACCTGAGTCGGACACGCTCCCATTAGCTAATTATATCTGTTTAAATGACAAATGCATAAGTCAGAGGGCGCACGCCGCATGAATGCTAACCACAGGAGAGGAGAGCGTAACAACGTATGGCGGCGAGGAGCGAGGAAGGAAAGCGGGAGGGAGAAATGGGGGAAAGGCTGCACGCTGCGGCAATGGAATCAAGCGGCTTTTTGAATGTGATTAGGCCGGAAAGAATTCAGAATAAATGACAATAATGAAGAGTGGATGGAAGAGCGAGTGAGCCGAGCTGGACTCAATCCTCTAATGCTGCCTCTGTGCTTTTCTGTCCCTCCGGGATCAAATGATGAATCACCTCCAGGGTAATACGGTGTTCAGAGGCAGCAGCGCCTCGGCCATTTCTTCACATACCCAAGGTCACTGGGCTACAGGTGTTAGCAGGAAAACCTTCTGCACCGCGCAGCCTGGGGATAAAAGTCTTTCTTCAAGTCTTAATCTCTTTTAGTTCTGATCGATACAACGACAATACGACATCCCCATGTGTCTTCAGTCTGTCATGTGAGATCTAAGGTGGTGGGTGGAGGCGACCGGTGTGCGATTGTTGGTTTATTTATGGTGGCGTAAGCTATAGCTTTCCCTCCAGTAAGCAGAAGTATGATTTCTCACCTCCTACAGCTACTGTTTACGTCAATAGATAGAGAGAAGACTTTTTTTTTTATGCCTCTTATATATTTCCAATTGCACTCCAAGCTGCAGGCTAACGGCACCTTGCCGAGTAAGAATAGCAAATGACTGGACTTTACTGATGTAATCTTTACTCAAAAACCACTAACTGTGTTTAAAGATGAATAAACCCCATGTAAAGTCACCTATAGGCCCCCTGAGCTGAGGCTTAGTCAGACCAGTAGCAACCTGTGAGTGTTATCTACCTACAGACTCACACCCGAAATGATGCAAAACTTTAAGCTTTGATATATAAAAATTTGTTAGCCTCAAGTGGCCATTTGAGGAACTGCAGCTTCCGGCACTTCATTGTTCACTTATTACATAGACTGTATATAAATATGAACAACCTGTCGCCACTTCACACTATATTCCCGGGGATACGGGCGGTGCCATCTGGCGAGTTTGTTGACAGAGTCTGATCAGTGCGGTTTGAGGGCGGAGCCACGATATCGATGGCCCGACCACACTACCTCCAGGTTAAAACTACCCTCTCTCCTCCACCCCCACCAGTTACAAGGAGATGCTATACATGCATACACATACTTTATGGAGTGGTTGGCATGGCAACTGGTCACCATTCTACGGCATCAAATAACTAACTAAAACTTAAACCTATCCAAAAAATGGACTTGAACATGCATCAATATTATATTGACTACCTAAAATGACTGGAAACATCCTTGAATAAAAAAATATATATTTCATGTGTATTTTAGGGTTTTGGTTCCATCCACTAACCTGGAGGAGGACCTGGAGCTTATGACCTATACTACAGTCAGCCACCAGGGGGAGCTGCACTTGCTTAAGCTTCACTTTGCAACCTTTTTATAACCTAAAGCTGCAAAAGCGTGGTGTATTTTAACTCCGTGTTCCCGCCGATGCTCACCAGATGAGGTCCCTCTCAAGCATTTGTCACATATTCTAATGAAACTACTACTTTGATGTGCATGGAAAAAAAAAATCATGAAAAAGCAGTTACACAAAGCCTTAATATTCTGATAATAAAAGGCAGAACAGCTCAAACAGAATAGAGTTGCACCCTATTAACAAGCCTGGCTGCACGACTTGAAGCTTTTCATCAAAAATATTGCACCATGTAATTAATATAACCTGAGAACTTTCCGGCTGCGTGTTCTTTCCGTGCATGTAATCCGTCTTAGATATATACGGCAATATGCTTCTGGGGGGAAAAAAGAGAAGCTTTCTGCACATTAAACATTACATTATTTATTATATAAAATCAGATTAAATCACATCTCAAGTGAAAATCTAATCTTGCAATCTTGAAAAAAAGGATGTGCATGTACAGAAGGCACCCACAGCTAGTCTGAGATCTCCAAAGTACAGCTTCTGTCTTTGTTGTCTGCGCAGTAAATTCACTCAAGCTCCACATCCACAGAGACTGGATTCACAATGCATCCACTCATACTTCCTGTCGTCCAACCTCCACACACAGAAAGTGTGTGATCTTGCAAGGTGCGTTCCGCTGTCAGCTCCATCTCAGATCTATCATTTCAAACATCACAAAATGTGGACAGTTCAGCCACGACAAACACTACACACCACGGGGGGAAGTTCAAGGCTGCGAATGTGTGCCGTTCTCCTTTACATCTGTGTAAAGAGCAAACCCCGGCTGGAGTGGTAATTACGCTCTGATAGAGAGCCTCTCGCTGTGATGAATAGGCCCGGCTGCATCCATCCTGCTCATCTCTGCAGGGAACGACGCCCGTGAGCCGCGGCCAGGAACCAGAATTTACTTTCTGACCCATGTGCCAGTGGCAGGTAAACTGAGAAATGTACCATCCAAAAAAACATTTTCACTGCCCATTAAACAGCGCTACCCCTCCTCTCGCAGCAAACGCTAAAAAAAAAAAGCTTTTTTTAATCATTTTTATTTCATCGCATCCTCACATCTTGCAGTAGGTCGCACAAGGTTCACGTCGCTGCTCCAATACTCCAGCCTGGCAGTACTTCCTGAAATGAATTACCACACAACTCGCTCGTGACCCCATTTTACCATTTTTTATTTATTTTTTTTTTTTCCAGTCTGCATTTGCAGCTCAGTGGCCAGAACACAGTACACAGCTACAAATCCACAAATCCCTCCTGGAAGACACATTAAAGCAAATAAATGGAACAGTGCTGGAGCGGCGGCTGCATCCAAAACAGCTGGAGGGAATTCTGACTGGGCTCGCGCAGCAAATGTTTGAAACAGACGCTAACATCATAATCAACATGCTGTGCTGTACAGTAAACGTTCTCGAGCCGGGGTCTGCAACGTTTTTCAGGCCAAGGACCTGAAGCTAATGGAGGGATTAAGTAGGGATCCCCTACTGACTATATGTGTTCTATATTAAACTAGTGCTATTTACAAATATACATTATTATTAGCATTTTGCATTGAAAGTACATATATAAAGAATGTCTAATCAACCAAAGATTTTGCAACCCTCCTGCAGTACCTCCACGTACCCCCTAGGGGTCTGTTGAAGAGCTGATCTTTACTTCCTTCAAGTTCATGAGTGCGTGAGTCTGCAAGTTGGAAATAATTATGGGAAGAAACGAAAAGGAAGAAATTGCGTTCTCCTTTTAATGCTTTAGGATGCATGTGGTCTTTCTGGTATGTACGCTGATCCGCCACAACATTATGACCACTGACAGGAGATCATTGACCATCATGTGGCAATACAGAGTTTCTGGAAGTGCAGGACAAAAGAAATGAGGCCGGGGCTCCAAATGAAAGGATTTAGTGAAACAAAAACAGAAATCCAATAAAAAAAATTTAAAAACGCTGCAGCGGTGGCAGGATGAGGACATGGGAGGAGGATGAGGCGAGTAAAACACAAAGACTGAAGATAGGGTGACGACTAAAGAAGACTAGCGACACGACAGGGAACAAAAGAAAACGCTAAATATACACGAGAAGGCCCAGGGATGACGAGACACAGGTGAAACTAATGAGGGGAATCACACCGGGAGAAAAACCAACGAGCAACTTAACAGAATAAAACAGGAAACTCCAAACATATTCACAAATAAGAGACAAAGACACAGAACCATGACTGTCTGCTGCTAAACATTTGGTCCTGGCAGACATGTAACACCCACCTAGACCAGACCAGGCACCTCCACCCCACAGCAATGACACACACAAAAATTCAACAACTTAGGAACTGGCCTCCAAATTCACTAGATCCCAAACTGTATGTAAAGAGTGAGATTCTGAAAGGCCAGGATGAACAGATGTTACCTCACGGATCAAAAAAGTTGCAGCTGTGCAACTCATACTTATAATGCAAAAAATAAAGAAACGTTTGCATCAAAGCTGACCTGCGAGCCACCCCGAGCACTTAATGGCTCGATAAGAGTGAACTTAAATGCACCGCCAGCTGCTCTCAGCTCACTCCAACCTTCATCATTTTCTTAAGAAGGTGCAGTTTAAAATCTCAGCGGTGTTTCTCATGTTTTTACTAGTGCAAAAAAAAAGTCTTCTAAAAAGTTAAATTCAAAATGAGCAACTGCTCGTAAACGATCCCCGTCGAAATCACATTTTAAACACAGACATAAAGAGACGTAACAGCGCGCGGCTTCTTCTAATAACAGCTTAACGGGAAATAAAGTGGCACTGAAGCGCGCACTCGAAAACCCTCCCGAGAGTCTTAACAGTTAAGAAACAATGGCCGACAGGAAGAGAAAACCGGCCCGAGTAATGAGATATCACGCTTCCACTGAGCGGACGAAAGAACAAAAAAACCTAATAAAAGGAATAATCAGCAGCCCAGTAACGAGATGTCACAAACACAACGAAGTTAAAGAGGAGACGGTAGAAATATTTCCTCTCTGCTTCCTCTAATCAGTTACACAATATTCCAACAAAACAAAATCATTTGCTTTTTTTTTTTTGCTTTTTTTTTATGATGCCAACTTCATAGCAAAGGAAATAAAAGCCAGCACATCCACTGGCTGTAACACAGTTGGAAAACGCACAGAGTCCAATTTCACAACTTGTTAGGCCGCGGTAAATTGTTTTCATGCCTGGCAAAGAGGCCGGAACCATTACACAGCATGAGAAGGGAAACAAGAAAGAGACACACAATGGCGCTTACCTGTGGTGGACAGCACGAGGACGAGGACCAGGTCCAGTAACATGGAAAAGGAAAAAGAGACATGATGATGTTAGAGGGGATTAAATCCAGCTGAGGTGGGATCATTGCGAGGCGTAGCACGGCTGCCGGTCGATATCATTGAAATGTTACATAAAATCCTTACGAGTGTCTCACTTTGGGATCGTTTCGACTGGCTGCCCGCACAAAAAAGCCCTGCAGGTAATTATCTATTCAGTGATATCATGAGCAGCATTAGTGTCTGATGGATGCCTCGGGGTTTTCTATTTAAGGCTCCCTAAAGGAGGAAACTGTTTCGTGAGCCTGAACAAAGAGACGCCCCAACCGGGTCAGCGAATTAGTCCTAATGATGTTTGAAGACGTTTCAAGGACTTTTCCAACGGTTTCCAGTCTGGTTTTTGAGACGCGTGCAGGGATCCCGTTGCTTTGTAGCTGACGGTTGCTTGCTAATGGATGTCGCAGGCTCTCGTTTCCCCTCTGAGGGTCTCGTGTATCTCCCATCCCCAAAGTGTTTCCGAGCGAAACAAGCAGCAGAACATGAAAATGACATCATGGAGGCAGATATGAGCGAGGTGGATTAGGTGGTAGGAACCAGAATGTGTAATAAACAGTTGTGTCAAAGTTTTGGCCGACGGTAATAAGAGATGGTTCTTCTTAACGCTCTGGGAAATATAACAGAACTGTGGGAACCAGGACCTGGAACATCCACTAGCAACTCACTGTCGGCTACAAAGAGACACTAGATTTGGGATTTGGGTTCTTTCTTGAGTGGCTTAGTTGGAGCCCACGGCTCTTTTTGTGTCCTGGGTCTGCTTATAGGTCCAGCCCAGTTATTTAATTATTATTTTTTAAACTGTTAAATTGCTTTATATTGCGGTTAGTTAATGGGATCAGATTTATTTGACGCAAATATCTGTTCTGTGTCGGTATTGGTATCGGTATCGATATCGGCTGTACTAGCCCTGAAATTAACTTGGAATCGAATTGATACCAACATTTCCAGAATCGGCCACAACTAGCTTAAAGTATTCCGGCTCCATTCTAGGTCGCAGTGTGATTGCGATTAAAATAATAATAAAAAAAATCAACATAAGAAACAGGGCGGTGGGTCTTAGAAAACTTTGTTGAGATCCAGCAGCAGGTGATGCTGCATTCAAGACAACTTGGGGAAAACATTAACTCTGAGTTGTCAAATTCGGAAATTACTGCTGCACGTATTTTAATGTTCAGCAAACAGTGGGAATATACCAAACTTATTTTTTCTCCTCTGATTTAACCTGTAATGTGAACGCTATGATATCAGAAGTCTAAAATTTCAAAGTTTTCATGAAGGCATCTTTCAAACTGCATTTTTTTTCATCAGTCACTGTTGTCCATACTGCCCAGGTCCAAACTGTTGAGGAAAGTTTCTCATATATTGGTCTTTATTATTCTTTCTAGAGGTCTAAGGGCGTTTTTATACTGATATTTCAGAAATACAATATTCATGCAAACGTTCATGCAAACACTTTCTGTGCTTGGTCATCATTTTTCCATTTTGCGGAGAAAATTGGACTTCAGGAAATAACTGGACCGACCAGAAGGAACAAGCCCTCACAGTTTTGGAACAAATATCTCATAAAAGCCAAGTCAAAGTAGAATTTAACCTTTTAAAAGTGAATGTGCCCCCAGATTACCGTAATGATGCCACGCTTTGCGCAAAACAGTTTTTTTATGAGATTGCGCGCTTTATAGTGTCATTACGGTAACTGAATTTGGGTTACTACGCTCTTATAACTTTCAGTAATTTGTAAATAACTGCCAGATATTGAATGTTCCAGACATTTTGGATTTTTTATAGAGGAAATAAGCAAAAAAAAAAGTGCAAATGGCCATTTTGAGGCTCAGCTGTTAAAGGGTAAAACAGAACGAGTCCATAATAATCTGCAATGAGCCAAGTGGTATTTCAAATGTTTGGCAGTGCTGCACTCCCAAGTTGCAAGCAAAAAAAAAAAAAAAACAACAAAACAAACTGAGAAACAAATGAGTGTATTTAATGTTTACAGGGCACGTTTTTTTTTTTTTTTACTAGAACCAAATTCGAGCCTCTTTTTAAACAAACCAGGATGTTGCAACCAGCTGTCAAGGAAAATGGAACTCGATTTGAAAACAAGTGCGGCATCCAATGTCTACAATGACCTTGACATATTTAAAGGAAAAAAAAAAAAAACAACACAACACACTCTTGTTTCACTATGTTGTGCGTTTGCCTGCGGCTAAAGCAGATTACTGGCAGCTCTCAGACATCCGAGGCTGTATGGAGGGCTGTATGGAAGATGCCGCGCAGAGGGCAATCATCCCTCCATCAACTCTCCTCCTTATGTAACTCGCCACCCACTGAAATAAAAGGAAGCCTGCCTGTCAGTCAAACGGTCAGATGATGTGGGGGAGTAGAGGGAAAAAAAAAAATAGAAGTGCTACAGAGAGAAGGAAACACAGACGAGGTTCATTAACGCTCCTTAAACCCACACCTCTGGAGTAAAAGCATAAAAACGAGAGGCTGAAAAATATAAAAAAAAAAAAAGAGAAGCTGAACTTTGAAGTAAGCGCACCGCGGCGTCGCCGTGCTGGTGGTATCCGCATGGTGCTTTTAAACAGCTCTGACAATCGCCGATTTAACGCTCTCTGAAGAGAAACATGAAGGGAAAGGGAAGCAAATACTGAAATGCCCTTGAATAAAATTGGCTGCAACACTCATAGTATAACAATGTCTTTACTTGTTTTCCAGGAGCAGATGCTGCAAAAAAAATAAATAAATAAATACTGTGTATATAATTTCTGCTTTCAAGCTAAAAATGTCAAGCGGTTCAAATTTCTCTTCATTAATTCATTTTTAATCCTGACGTCTAGACTGAACCTTAGTGATGCATTAATTGAGCCTTCATGGGGATAAATATATATATATTCTTTCTCTGTCCAGAAGCAGTTTGGAGGTTAGGAGCTAAGTCAAGGCACCTCAGCCACGAACGTGGAGGGTCATGAACCTCTAACCTTACGCTCCCAACGCTGCTTCTCTTAGCCCTGCTCCACACTAACTTTAAAACCGCAGTAATTTGCAATACAGCGAGTCAGCAGGAAGCGTTTGGGGCCAAACTAAACCAATGTGATTTTTGCTACGTTGACCAAAAACAGACCTCATGCAACAGATGATGCAACCTGCATGTTCATCCTTGGAAAGGTTTGGTATGGGCATAAAAAAAACAACAAAAAAAACAGAGCCAGTTTCCGTAGGGATGGGCAGCTTTGGTCCATGTTGTACCAGAACCCTTCCTGCACCTCCTGCAGGTGGTGGACCCACAGGGAGGGTGGAGCCTTAGGAGCTAGGTCACACGGGAGGAGCTCAGAGCAGAACCGATGCTCCTCCATGAGCAAATGACGACGACGACGACGAAAAAAAACAAAAAACAGACAAACTTTCCAGGCTATTGGATCACGGAGTAAACACAACACGCCACAACCTCAAGAAGAAATGTTCTTTTTACGATTTAATTCAATTCAGTTTTATTTATATTTGGTCAATAAACAACACAAATTGTCTCAAGACGCTTTTCAAACTCTGGGGCCTGAATCTCCCAGAGCAAACGTGCAAGTGAAGACCGTCGTGATGCTACATGGAGAAATTAACTCTCTGCATCTGGAAGCCGTTCATTCAAAGAGTGCGGGACTCGTGCCATGGATGTAGAGGGTGGACCTCATTGTACCTGCACACATTGTTCCCGAGTCATCTCCTCTCATAGCTCCCACAGATTTGCAACAGTCGCCATGTCTGGCAACAGATCTCTTGCCATCTTTGTATGAAAAATATAGAGTAAATCATTAGAATTTGAGCTGTTAGCTGTCGTTCACCAGCTAACACTGAGCAGTCGCTAACATCTTCCTATCTAACGTATGAGCAGCACATCAAGTCATTTCACATCCTGCTGTGTCATAAGACTGTGTTGCAGATTGATGGCTGATTAAACAACAGCTCAGTCCAGGTTTTTCCACTTTGGCACAGACGGCTTCAAGTTTCTGCCTCTGTGAGTTTCCGTTTGAAACGTTTGAAATGTTTGAAATGAAGAGGTACACGGTGTTTTTCTGAAAATTCTCCTGACAATGTTTCTCCTGTCCTTTCTCGAGTATCTTTTTAAGGTTTTGACAAAAGCCCAGCTGGGACACCCACACGTCTTGAGTGCTTTTTCTACTTCTACCAGCGCAGTTTACACTCGGTGTCGTCGGTGTTTTAATGACCCGTTACCAGTCAGAGATCATGTCTTCTGGATTTTTTGCCATTTTTTTTGCAACTTAGGAACTGAAGAGTCACTCGATTCCTACAACATGATCCTTTTGAGCTTCTTTTCAGGTATAAAACAATCAAGAACTTTATGAAAACTGGTCCATCTTACGTGTTCTGAATAACCCCTTTAGTCCAAATCGTGTGACCAATTTAAGGCGATGTAGCAGCAAAACACAACATCACTGAATCTCCGTTTCAATTTCTGTAGAAAGTGCTAACTTCACCCTATAGACCAGTTTTTAAATTGCATTGATAGGCCACATAAAACTAGACTTATTATACATATTTTATGCCACATTTTCCCTGAACATTGTCGCCATGTTGGTGCAAGGGAGAAACAGTGCAAAGGAAAAATACTAGGGGAGATCACCCACTTTCCTATTGGTGGAAAACTGCATCCCATCAACCAATCAGGAAATGTTGCGTCAATGGTTGCTGAGGAAGAGGGAAAAGTTGTGGGAGTGATGCTCCAAAAGGTAAAAAGCCAAAGATTTTGGACTTTTACCTGATAGTTTTGTAAATGGTCGTAAGTAGTTGTACAAAAATGTGTGATGCATTTCCTGCATGTCATGGTAAATAGTTAAAAAATTGTGCATAAGCTTTTGAAATTTACACTTTAGATTTGCATTCTAAGGTTTGTCAAGCATATCTGTGGTTTTCACAGAGAAAAATCTAAGTTTTTCCTACTCAGATAGTGTGTTTTTTAAGTCCATTGTGTTAATACAGTTTGTCAAAATGTAAAAAGTAACTGTGAAATGACCAAACAAGGCAACGTAAACCGTTTTTAAGATGAAATAGAGAGGTAAAACCAAAAGTACACCATAACAGCCAATTATACTCTGGATTCACTCTGGGTTAAACTTAAATGTGTGATTGAACCGCTACCTTAGACGAGAGTCCCAAAGAGAAGCTTATTCGTTCACCTTTGTAATATTCATCAGTCTTGAATTTTAATGAGCAGGGTTTTCGACTTAAAACAGGTGAGGAGAGAACACTGCTTCAAAGGAAAAGGAATAAAAAAATAAAATAATAATAATAATAAAAAAAAAAACACTCCCCGGATCCGTCAAATCGTCCGTGTCAAGTCCAGAAATTCCCGGTGCTGCGGAGCCGCGATGTGAACACGCGATAACCTGGATGTCAGACTGTCAGAGCGAAGCACGCAGACAATCCCTCCCGCTATGTTCCCACGTCCAATTATCTCCCAGAAAAAAAATGACATTTACTCGACTCCCAGAGGATGCAGAGAGTACCCGAAGGAGACAGGCCCGAGAGCGGGTCTTGAATACTAAGTACAAATGGAAACAGGGCGGAGGCGCCGTAATAAATCAGCTGAAGGTCAAAGATTCGCTCGGAGGGAGCGAGCGAGCGTCAGGAGGTCAGCGGCGCCACGTGGAGGAAGGAGTCGCGAGGTCGTACCTGTCCAGAGAGCTCCGGGAGAATCAGTGAGGTGTAAAGAGTTGATTTTATAGAAACGGTTCCAGGGAGGAGGAGGAGGTGGAAGGACAAAATGACAGACTTGATAGCTGCCTTGATGTTTCCACACCATTTCCAGGAGATAACAGCCGGGGGAGAATAGTTCTAACAGCCATCAGGTCGAGAAGTAAGAGTCAGTGGAGTGAGTTTCCTGAACTAGACTTTAACGTCGAGCTGCTGTGCTGAGTCAGTCAAATTCTAAAATTGACCCCAAAATAATAGAAAGAACAAGGCCCTTAGTTAAAGTCCTTCTCCAGACGCACGACTCCTGGCCTTTTAAAATGCGACGTCTCCTTTTCTCATATGATTTGGGAATACTCTAGGAAAGTAGTTAAAGACATTTAACTTATTATATTACACATTTCTATTCCCCAATCTCCATCTGTGCTGCTTTTAAATGATCTCTCTCAGCTGCAATTTGCATAAAACCCGGGAGCGTGAGCCTCCTGCTGCTAAGAAGATGGTTGCAAACTTTCTCGTACACTTACTCTGAAGTAATGGGAGCTCGGTTTTATAGATGTTGTCTGTTTTGAACTGTCCACGGGGCAAAGGGACTTTAGACGCAAACATTACAAGATCTTTGAGTTAAGAGAATCACACTCTTATTTTAAAATCCATTTACAGTATTCTCTCTAATAGTTCCCATTATTATTATTATTATTTTTTTACTTGTACTCCATAATTTCACAAGTGTTTTTATTTTATTTTATGTAACACTTTGGATGACTAATCCGGAATGAAAGACGACGTGTTCAAAACAGCTTCAGTGGCTGAATTAATTAAATGAAAGCACTAGAAAGTAAACATTCCTAACCCTGTCGATGGCATTTAATTAACTGCTGGTTTTTATGAGTAAATATGACATTTAACAATTTTTTTAACCCTTAAATTTGTGTAAATATAACATTTAACTATTTTTAACCCTTAAATTTGAGGAAATATGACATACAACTATTTTTTAATCCTTAAATTTGAGTAAATATCACAATTAATTATTTATTTAATGCTTAACTTTGAGTAAATGTGATACTGAATTATTTTTAACACTTAAATTTGAGAAAATATGACATTTAATGATTTTTTTTAACCTTTTAATTTGAGGCAATATGACATTTAACTATTTATTTAATGCTTACATTTGAGTCAGTATGAGTAAATATGACATTTAATAGTTTATTTAACCCTTAAATTTGAGGAAATTTGACATTTAACTATTTATTTAACGCTTACATTTGAGTAAATATGACATTTAACTATTTTTTAACCCTTACATTTGAGTCAATATGAGAAAATATGACATTTAATGGTTTATATAACCCTTAGATTTGGGTATATTGACATTTAATAGTTTATTTAACCCTTAAATTTGAGGAAATTTGACATTTAAATATTTTTAACCATTAAATTCTGCCAATCGTGTTTACTCAGGGAGTTTTTTTCTCCTCATTCATTTCTTCCTTCAACATTATGTAGCTGGTTTAATATTAATCGGTGGAAACAAGCTGTTATATATGGCATATATGTTACCACTTTCATGGTAGACCGGGGATAAGCTGGAGTATTTACATATATACACGCGTCCAGATGTTTGCTTGCATATATGCGCTCATTTATTTCAGTGATTCATACAGTAAGAATGCTTTGTTTTTATTCTTTCACTTTTATTTCCAGAATTCTTGGCTCTTTTAAGGGAGCTATTTAAAGAGTGTTTCTGTGGTATTTTTTTTTTTCATACAAACTGTCACTCCACTGTCATTCATTAAAGAAACACGTCTGACAGTGTCAACGCAGAAACTGTTTGATTTTCTGTTGTTCTTCTTTCATACTAGGTCTATATATTTATAATATATATATATATATATATATATATATATATATATATCCATAGGAAGTCACTCAACTGACACCATCCTGATGTTTTTTTTATGTTTTGATCTTGTCAACTTGTCTCCTTGAAAGTACATTTATTTAGTGTATTTTGAACATAATATGTCTTTTATCAACATGGAACCCAGAAACATTTCTCAGTAGTTTGAATTATTTTTCAGGCAAAATATCCAGGTTTGAAAATGTGCAACTGAAGGAACTAAACAACAAAACCAAGAGGATTCTGAGGCAGCAGGATTGGTCCAAGTTGTCTTTCCTGAGTGGCTAAAATATGTGGATCAATGAATAAAACGTTTTCCAGCTTGTTTAGTTTTAGTCTGTAAAGAAATGTCTAATTAATGTCTTTTTAACATGGGGGTCTATGGGGATTTGCTCCCGTTTGGAGCCTCGAGTGGCCACTTGATGAACTGCAGTTTTTTGCATTCAGACTTGGAATTTGCGGCTTGGTTTTAATTCGTCTTTAAGTCCCACCCACTGACATGGAAGGGGGCGGAGCTTACAAACCATGCTGCGGCCAGCCACCAGGGGGAGCTCTACTTGCTTTGGCAGTTCCGCCCTTCATCTTTATACAGTCTATGTTACGGCTGGTCACATTTATGCATTTCTGATTTCATGTTATTGGATGTTTTTTTTTCCCATGTCAATCCAGGTTGAATTTAGTGGGGGAGGGTTATCTCTCTCCCAGTTATTCCCCTCGTCTCTATTTTCTTTTTCTTTTTTTTAAATCGCAACATGTCTGTAATTCGTGATAAACTGCAACTGTGAACCAAAATGCAAACAGTGAATTTGTCATCCCCTTGATTAAATCCCAGGACTCCTGCAGGTCCTGCTGCCCCACTGAGTGAGATATGCACCAGTGTGGCTTCCACAGCGTCCTCGGCTCTACTGTAGGTAGCGTGTCTGCGTCGTGTCCCCTCCGGCTTTCTGTGTGTGGTCGTGTCTTTTTTTTTTTTTTTTTTTTTTTTTTTTTTGTTAAGACCAAAAGAATGACAGCCTGACCTTAACGAACCCTACAAGCTGACAAAATGATTCATACTAGATGCTGATGAGTGAATTTGGCAGATTTTCGCCCCAACTGTATAAATACCTTCAGACAACCTCCACTCTTCACTCTTCCCAGTGCTGGCTGGAGCCGGAGCGAAGCCACCGGCTTTCTGCTCGAATCAAGGCGTCGATAGAACGAGGATGTAGCCACGGATCAAATTAGATTTATGCTGATCAGCAGTGGTGGAAAGAGAGAGGGGACATGCTCTCTGTGTGTTTGGATTCCTTTAAAGGATCAGCAAACATAAACTACAAAAGGCTTTGAGCTTCAGCGGAAGCCAGTTAATGGATTTGAGAAACTATAAGAGCTGCAAATTGTTTTTTTATTATTATGATTATCATTTCTTCCTCCTCTTGAAGACAAGGAATTGAACTGAATGGTTTGTCATTGTACATCAATAAACAAAAGCATATAAAGGACATCTGGCTAGAACAGGGAAAAGATAAAAAAACATTTAAAAAACGATCCGTGGATGTTACTTAGACATGTAGAACCCACCTAGACCAGACCAGACACCCCCGACCCCATAGCAATGACACTCCTTGACCAAAAAGACGCCAACCAACATCCAGCTGGTACATACGTTAGCTGAGAGGCTAAGAAGTTAGGAAGAACTTCAAACTGTCTCCTGAATCATGCTGATCAGCTGATCTACAGTCTAGTCATTCTAGAGTCTAGATGATCATGTTGTTGGGAAATTATGAATCTGATCAATCCAGTTTCAGTTTCATCTAGTTTATCTTATCTAGTTGTCTTTCTTTCTTCCAATGTACAGTAAACTAGAGACGCTACAGGAGATCTGAACAACTGACAGGGATTTTTTTTTTCACTGATGAAAACCTACTTAACAGGTGAATGTACATTTAAGATAATTGTAAGTTCTATCCGCACCACCTCTAAAACTCAAAGCAGAGTCTATTTGCGGCATCTTGTCACAGGTTGGAGTTATGAACACTACGTGTGCAGAATTATATTCTCTTCTTCTCCTGTTAATTGCATCCCCGGAGATTTGTCTTGCAACGCCAGGGAGATGGGAACAGTAACTGGGAAAAAATACAAACGAGAATATATGCGTTAAGGGTGAAAAGAGGAAGATCCGCTTTTGTTATCCAGCAGCACGTCTGCTTTGCATCATGAACAATGGCTGCTATTACTGGAGAATGCCAGCGACAATCGAATCCCCAGCTGTGATGCCATTTTCACCCCGTTTTCTTCCGCTACGAGAAAATATAAACTCTGGTGATGTAAAAACATCCCCACTAAACTAACTACCGGAAGCACCCTGTGAGCATCCAACACTGAGGCCATACTACTGTATCTATGGTCACTGTAAATTAGCTTGTTAGGTGGAGTTCAGCAGAGATGAAGGGACGCTGCCTCAGTGTGAGGCCGGCTCTGACATGATGGATGCGGGATCCTGAACAGATCTGTCTTTTGAACTCACACTTCACTGAGCCCTGACTGGGAGTTTTAGCCTGGTACGAGTAACAGACAACGGAGGCTGCAGGGAGAACCCAGACAAGTTTGACAGTTAAAACTTAGATGCCGCAACCTCCGGACTGGTCAAATATGAAAAATGATTGGCTAATAACCAGCGCATAACATGGACATTGCAAGAGTTGGTCCGAAACTACTAAAGTCACCTCTGGGTTGACATTTCATTATTGTTTTGTGTATTATTAATATTAATAATTTGTTAAGTCTGCAGAAAATCCAAGAAAAGGGTAAAAATGTCAAAAGCAAGCAGGGTAGTGTATTCATAAATATCTCATTCTGTCTGACCAAACACTCAAAGTCCAAAGATTTTCTTTCAAAAATGACAATGACAAGTAGCAAATGTTTACATATTTGAGCAAATACTTTACGCTCTGTGCTTGAATAAATGAATAAAAATGAATGTCAAGGTTGTATTTCATGTGAGATGAGCCGGTCTTTACGTGGTCTCTATTTGACTGGAGGAAACGTTAATTATCTGCCATTTCAGCGGAAATCTGTGTCAAAATATCACTAAAAAGTCCTTGAACAACACTCTGAACTTTCACTTCACCTCGGTGGACACATGCGATCATTCCCAGTTGCCCAAAGGTAGTAGTGTCACACTTACTCACACAAGCCATTGATCACAAACAGCATGTGCACCCGACGCTTGCTAGGTCAATGATACAATCCACACTATGTCTGTGAGTATATTACCAGCTGTCATTATCTCATCCAGACATGCCGTTATCTGTTATCAGTGTTGCAATCCGCTCAAAAATACACCAAAATATCACGTGTACACTGGATTGATGGTGGCTTTTAAGTAGTCGATTGCTGAATTTATCTTGTGTCTCGCCAGATTCCAATAATTCCCAGATTTATCCCGGCTTTACATGCTGCATAACCAAACCCATCTGCTCTGCACCGCATTGATTCACGCTAGCGTTGGCGATTTCCCCACCCAGAAAACGCCTCCTCCGTTCACTTGAAACCAGATCAAGAAAAGAATTTGATTCACAGAACATTTACGTCAGTGCAAATAAATCAGAGCTGTAGGGTGAAATTAGAAAGTCTCTGAGAACCGGTGAAGTTTCAGTTCACTTCCAAGTCTCCTTAGACTTGGAACTTCCATACTTAATAGAAGTATAATGTGACAGTGAAGTTAACTTTTGACTTTTTCTATATAAAATGTCATCACTTCATCCTATGAGGCATTAGCAGGAACCTGAAAGGTGGGACTGATACGTTGAGTCACAGTGATGTTGACCTTTGACAATCAAACACCTAATTATCACATCCTAGAGTCCAAGGTTTGATTTTTGTGATATCACTTTGACAAGAATGGCTCGTACCCAAGATTGGATGGACCTTTGACCCCCGTCTTCTAATCAGTTCATCCTTGAGGCTAAGTGAAAGTTTCTGCCAAAGTTGGAGGATATCCATTAAGGCTTTCCTGATGTACCGCTATCACAAGCACGCTACGGAAAACCCAGGAACTAAGCTTAGGCTGCACTAGCTGGTTTGATGATGATGATGTTAGGCAATGATATGATCTAATCACTGTTTTAAATCAGTGATAAAATGTCTTGGCTTTACAGATATTTGATTTCAGATTTTATGGTGGCAGGATTAGTTTTAATAATCCGTTAAATGAGACCAAAGTCAGTGCCCCTTCTGGGGAGCATAAATACCAGGACAATATTGGCGCTTCAGTGTAAAAGTAAAAAGTTTAGCCTACGAGAGGTGCTATGAGAAAACGTAGAGGCTCAGTATTGTCACAAAGATTCATCTGAGGGCCACAAATTTCTTCCATCTGGTAGCTGCTGAGATATTCCATCACAGGTCAAGGCAGTGCACTAACAGACCATGAAGCCACGGTGCAGGGAAAATACAGAAAAGATGTTTAGTAGAATATATAAATATTTGATGACCTGTGCGTCAAAAATTGTTAAGACAAAAAAAAAAAAAAAAAAAAGCCTCTGTATAGTCTACCAGGTTTTCTTTGAACTCCTTCCAAAAAGTAAAAGGTCAATTGTCAACTGATCCCGTCAAAGCCACCGCAAAGCTAAAACAAGGAAGTGCACACAATACGTCGCCCCTGACCCTGCTCACATAGATGCAAACCGAAGCAACACTGAAGTGGCTGGTTCCATCCGGCACCACCCACCATCTGAACATCCTCTTCCCTCAGGGTGTCTGCCTGCTCAGTCAGCCGGCCTAATAAGTGAGAACCGGCCAAGGAACCATCCCCAGTGGGCGTCTTGCACTGTCTAGTCCCATATTATACGGGCTGTGAGATCCTCTGTCCTGGTTCCGTTTGTATCAAGTGAGCGCCGCCTCCCTGCATTACAATGCAGATGTAGAGGATGTACGTGCCACCACGTCCATTATCAACAACAATTTATTGGTTTATTTGCAGCTAAGAAGAGCACTTTGTTGACAAGCAGCTAATGACCTATGTAAAGCCACTATATGCTAATGTGTCTCCAACTTATTTTGTGTGAATTTAGCTGATTAAATGTACCCACCAAAAATTTATTATCCCACCAAAGTGCCAAATTGTGTGCATCCCCTTGGTCGAATGAGCCCATTGAATGCATTTTCTTCCTCATTAAATTGCAAATCATCTTTTCTTCTTATGCCCTTCCTTTTTTTTTATGAAGTCTTGATTAATTTCTTGAAGAATCACTGCCAACAATTGTAGATGAGTGGAAATGTGTACGTGCCTTTGAACGTTTGATAGAAAAAGATAAAAGAGAATGTAGATACACTCAGGGATACATAAGTAAATATGTATGGAGCAACAAGAGTGCCAAAAAAAGTAAAAATAATAATAATAAAAAAATACAATAAATAATTAAATACAAATTAAAACAGATGGCTATTTGAAACATAAAATAATTTATATAATTTATTTATTTATATACGGTATTTTTTTTAGGCCTATGTCACTGGTTGTGGTCTGAAACGAACTTGTCAAATCAAATCAAGCAGTGATTTTTTAGCCTAGCAGGGAGTTATTTTTTGCCTCAAGAACAGCTGTTCCTCCCAGAAATTATTTAATGAGTCCTTCACCTGCACACCTCTGATTTCTGGACAGGACGATTAATATTCATAAAGCCTTAACAAATACAGACTTAAAACTAAGCGTTCTCCTCATGCGCTGCAGTGTCCTCATAATTACCCATAATTCATCACTTCTGCGACTCGTTTGATCATTAAGGGCCGGTCTCGAGAGGTTATGGGTGTGTGTGTGTGTGTGTGTGTGTGTGTGTGTGTGCGCGTACTCTATCAACATAAAGTTCTGCCACATTAATCGCAAAATCTTCCGGGTTGTTCTTATGCCAGCGTGGGGTCAGACTGAGGGAAATTCAATTCGGAGCTACACCGAGTTTGGATGTGAGCCCAGGCAAAGTTCCTATGTTCAAGTTTAATTGCATGATGTAATGGTGAGTGATGAGTAGGCCTGTGTGGGTGAACGGAGGGTTTAGCGTACGACTGTGTGTGTGTGTTTGTGTGTGTGAGTGTGTGTTTGTGTGTGTTTGTGGGCTTCTATCTGTTTACAGAATATTTTTGGAAACAAGAGTTCTTACATCTTAAGGGTTAAGCTATGATTTCAGCAGCTTGCAGAGAATTAGAGGAGAAGATTAATACCCCCGCATGTTTATACTGTAAATATGAAGCTATGCTCTGTTAGCTTATCATAGAATGACGAACCAGAGGTTTTACCAGTGACTGTACATTAAGATGGACGGACCCTCCATGAGGTCACAGGGGATTTATGATCTTTGCAGCCCCAGCCTTAATTTTGCATGACTTCAAGCTTTTGTATGTTTTAAGCAATTCATACAGATGTTTATTTATGCTTTAGAATTAGAGATTTTAACACAGTGGTGTATGGGGATTGACTCTCTTTTGGAGTCTGCATCTAGCGGCCTTTTGAGGAGCTGCAGCTTTTGGCATTTCCACCGATCAGCCACAACATTATGACCATTATGACAAGAGAGAAGAAAATGACAATGATCATCAATCCAGAGTTCTGCTGGTAAACTTTCAGAGCTGGCGTTCATTCATGTGGATGTTACTTAGACATGTTGCACCCACCTAGACCAGACCAGGCACCCCCACCCCATAGCAATGACACTCCTTGATGGCAGCCATTGGAACCAAAGGCCCACACTAACAACATTGTGTTACCAGACACCACGGGACACCCTCAGAAGGTTCTCTGAACTGTTTTGTAGGCACAAAGGAGACCTACACAGTATTAGGAGGGTGGTCATAATGTTATGGCTGGTCGGTGTCTGGGTTGCCTTCAGAAATCACTCCACTCAGTCCAAGTTCATTTGAACATTTGAACTTCTTCATTCCAAAAATGCATCTGATACATCCGATTGCACTGATGCATAAGTTACTGATTTTAAACCTGTCAAACTGGTCAACGGGCGTTAAAAATGTCTATTTTGCTTCTCGCTATAGAGAGAGAACAACTGTGAGTCAGCCACATGAGAAGTGTCTTTGGACCAAGCTCAGAATAGAGATAAGATGAACCTTTAGTGACTGCTGTAAGTTTGCCAGATGACCTTAGCGTCCATACATGAAAACTCAAACTCAGTCCAGCTGTGCTGTGGTTAGATTACTGAGGAACGCATTATTTCACGGAGGGTCCCGACAAGTATAGAAGTGCAGAAATGTGTGTGTGTGTGTGTTTGTGTGTGTTACAGTGAAGGATAATATGAGGTTGTGGTGAGTTTAAATCCCCAGTTTGACCAAAGGGATTAAACCTGTCCTGGTCTGTCTTGTGACAGTGTATTTACTACAGCAGATTGACAGATACAGTTCAGTTTAGTGCAGCAGAGATGGAGACAAGTCTATTTTATAGCAAGAATGCGCATCTCTTTAGAAGTGCAACTTAAACACTTGTGAGTTTTAGGGTATTTTAACTTTTTTTATGATCCATCCATAATTGTAGTTTTTAACTGCAAAGCTACAGCCTAAAAAAAAAAATAAAATAAAAAAAAACCCAAAAGCAATAATTCTGCTGAGATCAAAATGGCAGCTGCAGAAGAAGAAGAAGAAGAAGAGGAAGACACCGTGCCAGCTCCACCACTTCGTTGCGGTGCAGAAGCTTGGAAGACTCCGGCGAGGGAAATGAGACTTTCTGATGTCATCCGTGACCCGGGTCATCTTTAAACCAAGAGCTGAGGCGTAATGGCCTCCTCCACAGGCACTGCTCTGCGGCCAGGAGGGCTGGCTGCGGCTCAAATTAAGGAGCCCTAACAGGCCCATAAATTTCAAGAGGATCTGGTGCAAATGGTATAAAAAAAAATAAAAAAAGAAAGAAGGAAGAGGGACTCGGAGACAAAGAGTAGCAGAAAGTTTCATCTTCTCATAGTCGTAAATGCGCTTCCCGTGGCATTTAGCGAGGCCAGGCGCACTGCTGTGCTCTCCATAAACCATAATTAGATCCAAATTCTTCTCTTAAAATACAATTTCAAAAAGTGAACAGAGTAAATCTATCACACCAGCAGATTTATGAGCCTTCACTCAATCCCCCCATCTCAAATTAAATAATAGGCAGTTTCATATCCTCATAACCCCAACCAACTATGACTCCACTCCCACACTCGGTAATGAAGGTAATGTTCCCATAATTGCCCCGAATCTTAGCGCCGGGTTCGGTCACCATGGCAACGCAATCAAGTGCGCCGCAGACCGAGACAAAGCTCGGTACAAAGGACAAGGAGTTGTCTTCGGGAATGTAAAGCTTTGGATGAAAATATAATGGTGGTTCACAGCTTTCCTTTCATATTTAGTTTTTAGTCTGAATACATTTAAAAAAAACTGCTAAAAGACAACCTAATCTGTCACATGCAGCTGATATTTTTGCACATTTTCCGTTTTAATTCAAGTTCAATGTGAGAAAAAGGTGACATTTACACACTATTGCATGAATCTGGAGTGGAAACCATCTGACAAACTCAGATCAGAAGACCTGTGCAGAGCTCTGAAACTAATTTCTGCGTAACACAAGACTTTCTTTACAGACCCGGACTAGAGCTTAGCGGCTACACTCTTGACTTCTTCCCTCCAGATATAATTTTCTAAGGTATGTGAAGCAGAAATAAAAGTTTAAATTGGATTAAAACAACATGGATAGTCATCTTCCTTTTGGGATTGACCACGAGTTGTTCGTCAGATGGAAAAAGCAATAAATAAATGTAATAAATGTGGAAATGGATTAATTTCTTGGAGAATCGCTGCCAACAATTGTAGGTGAGTGGAAATGTGTAAGTGCCTTTGTGCATTTGCTAGAACGAGATAAAAAGAAAATACAGATCCACTCAGAGATACATAAGTAAATATGTATGGAGTGACAAGTGTGTTCATTCTGTGGATGACGGGATTCTATGTATGGAGGCATAAGAGTGCCAAAAAAAGTAAAAAACTAAAATAAATATAATAAATGAAACAGATGGCTACATGAAATATGAAACAATTTATATATATTCATTCTTTAATTTTATTTTTTAATTTATCTTAGTTTGTATCTATTGCTCTTTAATTCATTCACATATTATTTATTTATAGATAATATTTTTTTTAGGCCTGTGTCACTGGTCAAGGTCTGAAATTCACTTTGATTTCAAGTCAGTCAGTCAAATCCTTTGCAAAAGTGGAATAAAATACCCGTTTTAAAACACCTACAGATGGATAAATAGTTATATTTAGGCAGCTATTAAGCTCTTGGCAGTCCTTTTGTTCCTCTTTCCACTGCTGCATGTAATTCCCCTGCTCTTTCTCTGTCTCTTTCCCCTAAATCTATCTGTTCTGCGCTGAAATACACTCAGAAAACTCTTTGTTATGTGCAAGATAAAGCATTTTCACGCCAAACACAATAGGACCCCGGACAGAACCTTGTGGCAAACCACAGACTGTGCAGATGGTATTAATTATCAAATATCAGGTCGCACCGAGGTCCCACAGTTCCAGCACCAATACAAATCAATATATGGTGCAATAATATATCTGGTACGTTGCCAACGGACACAGATATATGAATGGATGGATGGCTCGACTGTTGAAATGCTCAAATAAATGTATTTTAGAGCTACAGGCAATCATTCCTATTCAACATCTGATGGATTTTTCCACTACGGTTGGCATTGATTTCCTGAGAAAAAATAAATAAATAAATAAATTAAAAAAATGGACAAACAGCAAAGCAAAGCACCACCACAGCAACTGGCCCTCGGGTTCCAATTGTTGGTCACTGTGTGACTTGAGCCCGTTCAATTGCGCTCCCACCGTTCTGGGCTGGAGAAACCGATTACAAAAAACTTGGCCATGGAGGCACGAGGGGTTAAAGTGACTGCATGTGATCAGTTCGGTGCTGCAGAAAAGGCATGTGACGAAAACGCGGCAGAGCGGCTGCTCATGTGTAAAAACCACAACGGGAACACGTTTCTGCAGGGCTCTGTGCTTGTGCGCCTGTCGATACTTCTGCTCGGTCAGCTAAGTTTGTGTACGTGTTGTGGTGGATCAGTGTCTTCCTGAGTGTTTACACCCACCCCGCGTTTAAGGTCACAGCCTATTGATGTTTAAAGAGCACATTTTGATTGGCTCCGAGTCAGCGTGTGAAAATTTGTCGACAAAGGCTGGAAATCACGATGTCCTTGTCTACTCCCGCGTCAAATGCATGCACATTTAATTGCAATTTAAATCTCTTTTCACACAAACATTCAGATTCAGAACTATCAAAATAATTAAAAAGCCGTCAGAAGCTGCAAACTGTCTCCTGCTGACGTGACTTGACAGGAAAAGTCTGGTGCTTGTCTATTTTATTTGAGCCTCCGTTAATTACGAGCGGCATCTACGAGGCGACCGAGCCGCGTAGATCGGCGCTCGCGGGTTTCAAGGTTAACTGCGGATATGTGGCAAAAACTGACCTTTCTCTGTCAGCATAATTGCTTTGCTTCTTCATCACGGCCGGGTCCCTTTTGCGAGGGTAATCGTTACATCGTGGCTCTGCACCTCAGCGGCCTCATTCAACACGGTGCTTTTCTTGCCCTTTCGTGTTGCTCGATTTGTCGAGCCAGACGCCTGCTTCTCCAAGAACATATCAGTTTATTTCCAGAAGGGTTTGCAGAACATTGGTATATTCGTATTTCTCAAGCTCAAGGGAACATATGATGTGTAAATCCTGGCTGTCAATAGGTTTTACTTACTACTACATGAATAGTGTAACACGTCGACCCGGGTCGTCCTAGGTCTTTTCGGCATTTCTGCATTTCAATTTAGCGTCTCGGCTCGTCTGCAGTGTAAATTACCTGATGATGCCGATGTACCTGCCTGCCACTTTCTTAATATGTCAGACTGTCAAGCTCCAGGGCTGCAAGGTCCACACCTGTAAGATCATTCTTGACCGACTGTGTAGCTACGCGATCTTTAAAGGAAGCGCACACGTGAATTAGCCCTACGTCATGCTCAGGAAATCCCATAAGCATCCACGCACTACAGGCCAAACGTTGGGAAACAACTTCAAATTTCTTTAAAAAAAAATTATTTTGAGACGTATTTCCTGCACAATCAGGTTTTATTGATTTGAACCATTTTCTACCTTCAGGTGTACATTGATGTTACCAGACCATTACTGAATAAATGTAAGCAAAAGAAAGGAAAGGGCATAGGTTACTTTTGCAAAAGTAAAAAAACAAATCACATTTTGCATTATTCACTTTAACTCTTTAGCTTTTGGCTGCGTGCAGATATCCCTTGTGGAACGTAGGCGTCGTATATGCCACGCTGTTGTTAAAGCCAGAGGAGGTTTGAAGGAAGAAAAACTAAAACACCTGATAATTATAGAACTATAAAAATGTCTCCTGATAAGTTACTCTTTATATAATGAATGTATATGAAACTATTATCTTTTATGTACTAATCTGATCTTGCTTCCAAACTCATACGTACGTACGTATGTCTAGGGGGAGTTCCCAGCGATCAGGGAATCCTGGTGTGAATGCACATGTGTTTGCATACAGCTTGTGTAGCGACACGTCAGAAAACACCTTTTATATCAATCACAACAGCTCTCGGACACTTTTCAGTCAGCGCTGAGTTTGTATACTTTGCACAAAATTGTAATGCACGAAATAAGAGCGCTAACATTGGACTACCTGACGTCCATGCTGCTGTTCATTGTTTACCTCGCAGCGTTCCGGCTCACTTAAATGTGTAATGATGTATGAGAGGGAGGGAGGGAAAAAAAAAATAAAAATAGGCACTAAGCTCTGACTGATGGCAATGTGAAAGTCCAGCAAGGTGGGTCAATCCTGGTCTGAGTTAACGAGCTATTGTCGATGTGAAAGCGTTACACGTGATTTAAATGAGACATCACTGGTATTGTGTTCAGGGGATATGTTGCCATGGAGCCAATAAGTCCTCGAAATTATACGACTTGGGAGGAGACGTTAGAGGGAGGGAAAAAAAAAAAAAAAGATCTCGAGAAACTTTCTCAAGGTCTCACAAAGGTTTTTCATTATTTTTCATTTTGGTCAATTTACTTCTGGGTCAGGAAATTTCAACACACACACACGAACACACACACACACACACCCATGAGAGGGGTTCATAGGATTTGATTTTGAGACTGGCCTCAAGTACAAAGACGACCGTTCCTTCCGCTTTGGTGAGAGGCATTTAAAGAAATGTCGACAGCCGTGCTCTGACCTGGCGGACCTAAACTATGGACACACTGTGTTTGTGATTCAAAGGGAGAAGAAGGAAGAGCAAAGATTTATCCCGGAGGCAAGGAAGAGCCACAAAGTCATGCTGACCTGTTGGTCTGCAGCAACCCATTGGATTAGGGAGCCCTGGACAGGAAAACTCCCTCAACGTCTCCAGATCTCACAGAAGTACATCGTTTTATTACAATTGTTTTCACCATGATTTGTTCCTCTCTACATCTTTTACTCTATAAACATTGAGGATCGATTGGCAACACATGGCACAGTCTCCTGTTGGAACTGGAGGACGGAAAGGTCCCACTGTGTTGTGTAGATGCGAGCCTACACATGTGCATATCTTGTCGAAGATTTCTATTTGCTTAAAAGCTACACTTTCCCGTGTTAAAATGACTCACCTAATCATAAACTGATTGCCAGTCGCCTTGATGCTGTGAATGACCAAGGTTCTCTATTGTCCCTTATTCGCTATATTTTGGCGCCCTTGAAGTGGAACGAATGTGGAGGTAAACACAATTATTTCCTCTTCTTCTTTTTTTTTTTATTATACAAGCCCAAATAAACAGCGGTGAACTGTGTGCAGTGTCAACGTAAACCAAACTTGTGCAGGAATAATTACTGGCGGGGCATTTTCATTCCCAAACCCGATGACATGCAAGCTGCAGCAATCAGAAACACGGAGAATATAGATGAAGCATAGCTGTGGGTGATACTTAGAAACCAATTTAGCTGCTGCACAGCTGGCAAACATCTAAAGCTAGTGAGTGCAGATGACTCAATTGAGCCGGGCAAGCCCTGTACCAGTAGATGCATGACAGATGGGGTCCTTTAGGGCCGCGGAGCACAATGACAGTCAGTCAATAAAAGACCAGCAGGGAAATTACAGTGGGGTGCTGCTCGGGGCACGGAGGTCCATTACCATTACCTTAACAAATGTCCACCAGCAGCCCATCATTCACGCTAACCCACTGAAAACCCTTTTCCCTCCTCCGTATCCTTTCCCACACACCAATGCACTGAGACACAAACATTCAAACTCAACGGCTGCGGAAGAAGAAGAAAAAAAACTCCCCGTGTTCCCATGAAGCGCCACATCCCTGGGATAGATTGAGTCCACGTGGCGATAAGGGGCGAGATTATTCATTTGTGTCGGCTATCTAGCGCCTGGAGATAAGAAGAGCCCTCAGCAACAATGGAGGGCCTCAGAGAGGGCAGATAATCGAGCCGCTGACCCCTGTAGTAGTAGGCTCGACTCAACCACTTGCCCGCTTTCTTTCTTTCTTTCGGCGGGCTTATCTGCTGGGAGTAGCTCGGCGTCGCGTGCCTATCTTTCTGTACCAGCTTTGCAGCGTTCCAACATGATGTTGTCAGTCCCCAAGGGACAAAAGCTCAGTGAGGCTTAGAGACTGTGTGGTTGAAACCAAGAGGGAGAGGAAAGCACCGAGGGAGGATAGAGGAGATCATCTAGTATATATATATATATATATATTTGAGTCTGTCGCAAAAAGGGGAATAAAGATCCATAGTGGACACAAAAAACACATTTTACAGTAGGTATATTTTGTAAATGAGAGGAACAGGTGCATTAACCTCTGGGCTAAGTTTGTGTCTCAGGCTAAATAAACATTTCTGCATGACCGTTAGCATTCAGCCAGAACACAGCAACTTGTGGCTTGGCCATGAAGGGGTCTGTGTCGCTGTGATGTCACGGCGTTAGCTGGAGGCAAAACAGAGGGAAGCTTGAGGCGAACGCTGTCACTGTCAACTGGGAAAATGTTGTCTTGTTATATTTTTTTTGGTGCCAGAACCAAAACCATCAAAAACACTAACTTTTAAGTTTTATCACATACCAGCCACTGCCAGTCGCAGACAACTTTGGTTTGACTTTGGCGATGAAAAGAAAAGACTGGAGTGAGACAATCATCAACAACGTGCACACTTCATATCAGGTCAGATTAATATGTAATAAATCATCAGTTTCAGCCTGGGTTACATTATGGGTTAGGATAAATTGTGACTGAAATTACGTTAAGTTAATCATTAGTTGGAGGACAGATTAATGCTAATGCTAACCGCTAGCCGTGTTTCAGGGGCGTCCAAGCAGAAATTGCATTTACTACGTTTCCCTCCAGTGGTTCCACTTACTTCTTATAATAATATCTTTGTTGGAGATGCTTCATTTGATAAAGACAGACCAGACTTCGTCCCCTCTGTGTCCTCCTTTGGTCAAATCGTCCATACAACAAGTGTAGGAGTCGGTGAATATAGTCCCATCAGTCAGAGTCAACTTTTTAAAATAATACTCACGGTCTCAGAGAGTGAGTGTATTAGTATATTCTGTAAAATATAGGTTTTTCTCATCCATTCTTGTCAAAACAGTCCATTGAAATACGCTAACCGTCGTTTACAAACTACAGCGTTAGAGATGTTTTGCCTCCAGCTAAGCCCCGCCCCTCAAAAAGCATCACACTGTTTGCAAACTGTGAAGGGGTCCGACTTCTTAATGAACACACAGTTTATCGGCTGTGAGTTCTTTTTTTTGTCAACCGACGAATCAGTCGATTAAGTAGTGATTTAGGCATTACTGTAAATACTCATCTGGTCGTCACTGACAGCAAATCTATGCACTTACTGAACCCACTGGCTGTGACTGATGAGGGATCCACCGTCAAATAATCAGGCAAATATTCATGTTGCTGCTCCTAAACTATGGAATGATTTACCACTGCGCATCAGACATGGTCCGTTTTTTAAAACTCCTCTTAAAACCCATTTTTATTGGCGTTGAACCCAGCATGAGATCCTGAACTTGTTTGGTTCCTTTACTGTTTTATTGTTGTTCTTGTTTTATTGCTTTTCAATTGTTTCTTTTATGTCTTTACCCATGTACAGCACTTTGTCTCAACTGTAGCTATATAAATAAAGCTGAGTTGAGTTGAGGAGTGAAATAATTAAATCTCCACAATATTAAAGTCCATTACTCATCCACTTTTTTCTTTCTTTCTTTCGTTCTTTCTACTGATTTCTCTGCCAACACCTGAGGGACTTTTCTACACACAATTGAAAAGTCAATGTGGTGAGAAGAGACTACAATGAAATGATGAAATTCAACCAGTTACAGAAAGAATATGTTTAAGAGAAAAACAGAGCTAATCTCAACTTTGAGGAGATTGAAGTGACGACCAATAAGAGCGACAGACGCAGCTGACTCACATACACTGATAACGCATGCAACATATTCCACAGAAGCAAGGAAACGTCGTCCACCAAATATTTACCAAGCCGGTCGGCTGGTCAGTCCCTTCATTTCCAAGTAAGAAAAGCTATTTCCGACCATATGCCAAGAATAATTTGAGAGGGAGGTGCAGAATCGGTTCATAATTCTGTGTAAACTCAAATCTTAAATGAAGCAGAATCAGCTGCAACAAACCTAAAACTTTAACGTCCCCATGTGAGGACGCAGGGTGTCAGGAGGTTTCTAGCATACTCTATATTCTGAATGCATTCATGCCTGTTTGTTTTTTTTTGTTTTTTTTGACATGCTGGGCAACTTCAACAAGCAAACTCCACACATAAGATAAAAAGAAGACTTTATCTTGCAGCAGAGGATTAACAACCTTAAATATCCACCTTCAACACTTTCATCTTCGCCCTGGCCTGACACTGACACGGCACCCGCTGAAGGCTGAGTGAATGGCTGACTGATTTTAGCAACATTAATATAAATCTAACCCACCTGGAGGCTGGAAGTCGGAGCTACTAACGGAGGCCCCCGCTGAGTGATCTAATCATATGCTTGAGGAACTATTCCCAGCCAAGGAAAAAGAGAAAGGAAAGAAAAAACAACAACAACAAAAAAAACAACCTCATAAATGACCTTTCATTCGCTTGAGATGTCTCAGAGTGTTTAACTGTTGCACGAAATTACGCCGTAGACGCTGCAGCGTCGATGCAGTAAATCTCGCCGGGTGACGCGTGCGGCATGCAGATAGCCTCATTAGGGCTGTGATTTATGTCAGCGCCGCCCCAAACGCTGGCCACGGTGAAAGCTAGCGGTGTCACGCCGCGACAGGGGACGAGGAAAGTAAAAGTGGAAGTTGGATTTTGTGGCGAGAGAAAGGGAACGAAGTGCATTAGCGGAATGGGAATCAGCATGTTTAACACACTCGACGCACACTGTCACAGTCTCATAGTCTTCAATAGAGGGTAGACGCAGCTGGAAGTGGAGTTTCCTGCACACGGCATATAAAATACCATCTGTAGCGCCTCTGGCATATTTTAGGGCATCCTGTGCTGGAGCTACGTGCAAAGTACAGGTGAGAATCTGCATCTGTGACACTAGTGCTTATTGTTCTTCTTATTATTATTGTTATTCAGATTTTATCAATTAATTTAGTTCACGTCCATGCATTATGTGTAAGCCCACCTGTTTGCATTTGCATTCTAAATGCACAAGCGTTTGTTCCTCTACCAACTTGAACATGAATGAAAATAAATTAAAAAAAAACATCTCTGTGACCTACCCAGGTGCACACGTAACCCACGTTGTTCCAAAAGCACTCGATGATCTTGTTCAACAAATGTCAAGTTGGGCTCGCGGTGACCCCGATAAGGGCTTGCCACTCACGTTAAAGATCACACGCATGCTTAATCAGGTGTGATTATCACAGAAAACAGAGGGAGCGCCATCTCATGAACCGGCCCTGGGGCCCGTGTCCCGGTCAATTAGAGAACTAGAGGTGCCAGACGGGGTCATTTTCGCTGCGCTCATTTATTCATAAGGCTCTCCCTCTCTCTCTCTCTCTCCGAAGCCGCGGGGCCTCGGCTGCGAGGGCTGATGGCTATTGTTGAATTTTATATCTCCTTCGCACATTTGTCCTGGAGGAAGGCGGTCGTGTCGGCCTGGCTCCTGGGTCTGGAGGGTTTATTCTCCGAGGCTGCAGCGGCCGCCCCACAACTTTGAAAATACCCTTCACATTAGCATCATTTAATAAAAAGGAGCTTAAACAGTTCACTTTGAAGCTTTGGATGCATTTAAAACCACATATTTTTTTTTTTCATGTCTTTTAAAATGCACTGATCTCCAGACATATCCTGACCACGTCACATACGCAGACCTCGTTTTGTCTGTTGCACGTTATTCGGTGCAGACTATTGCTGCATATTAAAACTTGGTTTCACTCGACCGCAAAGAGGTTGTTTCAGAGCAGAGCGGCCTTCGGTTCCACTGAACTTCTACTTCTGATGGCGTCATCTAAGCAAAAGATGCAAATGCTGCAAAAAAATAAATAAAAAAAATTCAAAGTAATTCAGCCATGTGCACATCAAACCTCTGTGGACGATTGGCCTGAAGCGGCACCATGTCCAGAACCAGAATTTGCATGCAATCGTTGGATTTCTCAAACTTAGGTAACTTAAGAACACTTCTTATTTTTATCTTTATTTTTTTTATTTTTTTTTAAATGGTGCTCTGGAGTTTTTTTTCTTTTTTTTTTTCTTCACAAACTATTTCTGGTGCATTCCCTGAAGGAAAGCAGCCTCCTCTCTTTATAATTCATGACCTAACTAAAAAGGCGACACACAAACACACTCGCTCTGATTGAAAGTTTACGAACCCCCCACCTCAAAAAATATATAGACATAAAAGAAAGTGCAGATGCGTTGATGGGAAAGGGAAAGAAAACGATTTAAGTATGAATTCTCATATTATTCTCATTAAAGTGCATTTCAACACTACGGTAAATTTCCATTTTCACGTGTGCATTTAGTCCATTTTGTATTAAATTATTTAAAAGAACGATAGAAAACGGGACATTGCAGTGGAAGCAGGTTAAATTTACCTCAAAATAAAGCTATTTGGATTCAATAATAGTCAAAGACGGTGACAAGATGGGGAATTAGTAAAGCCATCCATCAGTGTCTGTTGTCATAAACTAACTGGGACGGTGAATCTCACTTCATGCGGATGCAGAGCTCTGCCTAGAAACGCAGCGTCACATCGAGGCTCCTTTGTCACAAGCTATTTTCTCCATTAGACGTGTGACATGAAGCTAAAGCACCTCACCCCCCCGTGGGCCGACTCCCGCTGAAACTTCTGCCGGCGTTATTCACCGGCGTCCATTATGAGCTGGACTCAGACTGGACGCCGATATGCTCATCAGTCACTTCTCATCAGGCCTGACGTGGTTGTCGTGTTTGCCGTCGCCAGGCAGCGGCTGTCGGTGCACGTGCGGCGCATTACGGCGCCGGCGGCACCGGTAGCACCGGTGAGGCCTGAGCTCTGGGTTTTCTCTGTCTGCACGGTGACACGCTTCTCAGCATCTCACTCTTTAATGAGTCAACCTACTGGTGCATCCGATGTGCATTTAATGTCACACACACTCGGACAGACTAGTCATTCGTCACTAAAAACCAGACGTTAGCCATTAGGCTAGCTCAAAGCTAAGACAAATACAGCAACCAGAACAATAGATTATCACAGAAACAACATGCAGGCTATAAGGCAGATCCAGCTAATGATCTTCTTCTTCTTCAGTTCTGAGAAACTGGTGGGAAGTTGAGGTTTATATATGAAAACCCTGTGAGTAAAACCCACCAGAAACTTGCTTCACTTGTTTCTATATCAACCAGAAACTGGTGCCACTAATTTGCATTAACGGCTGAGTCCGGTTGCCTCTCTTCAACGCCTTTAGGATCACAGTCGTCATTCATTTATATTTCCCAGATGAGTCCAAAGTCCAATGTTCACTCTACTTTTTGCTCCGTTTTGGGTCGATACCCAACTCCTTAGTAAGATCCTCTATCTAGACTCTGTTTCCTGAGGAGAGAGGAGAGACTGCTGGTCTCCATAGAGAGCATCCTCACATACTGTATCTGAGTGTGGTTCTCCAGCTGCACAGGAACTGCACAACTCCCGTTATTACTCCCAGGCAACACTTAAGGACACAACCCACATTTGTTGAACTGCTGCCCTCTGGTAGATGGTTCAGACCAATGAAGGCCAGTAGCGAGGAAACTAATAGCACTGAATAAGTCAAACAACAATGTGCATTACACCCGTGCAGGGGGGGCCCTTGATTTTGTTGTACCTGTACAATGATAATAAAGACAATAAAGACATTCTATTCTATTCGTTCCTACTCTTTAGGTTCTAGCTCGTGCACATGGTGGAGACTTTTGTAGTTTTTGGTGTTGAGAAAGGTGGAAATAGCTACAGTTTGTGCTTAAAGGAAGTCCAACTGGTATATGTACGGACTTCAACATCAAAACAATTAGCTGAAAGATGCTAAAATGCTGCGTTGAACTGAGGGGAGTTGGATGAAATCATAGACTGTTTATAAATATGGAGAATGTGTCTCCACTTCCTTGTATTGGCTTAATGTAGTATGAGCAGCGTGGTCTGAGAGTCTCAACCTAGTAAAACATCTCACTCTTTAGCTTCTGTTAGTAGCTAATATTTTTGGTGTTGACAAAGACAACGAGCCGAAAGATGCTAAGGGGCTTTATAATTGGAAGAACAGTTGAATTTTTTAGCTACTAAAACCTCCCCTTTGTTCATCAACATTTTCACCTCACTGGATTTGGGTTTTTTGAAGCTTTATTGCAAAAAATACTAATTGCAACACATTAAAACGCTCCATGTTACTGAGGGGCTCTGTGGTGCAGAGTTACGTGATATGTTTCACCACTACAAATGATGCCTCTCATAATATTACATATAAATTCTTAAATTTTATAATTTGCAAGAGCCCTGAAAACCTCCATCCATCATTTTAAATGGTTTAAATACAAAGCGAAACGGTTGGTTTTAAAGAAGTTAAATAACTAAAACTCTGCGGCTGCGGATTTTACTGTTTACTGAACGTCTCGCGGGCCGTCTTATTTTCTCAACCACCGGAAATCATTTTTATTAAGGAAATAAAACGAACCCTTGTTGAGTAAGTGGAGGCCGGGGGGGACTCCTGCAGATGAATTAGGCTCGTGAGAGGTGAGTGTATCCTGTAACCTGACACCATGAGTGACATTGATGTCCTTCCGTACGGCCACATCTATCGCCCATCTCTTTAATCTCTCAAGTGGCCCGGTGTGATTTTGTGGGGAGCCGGACATATTTTGATGAGACAGACCTTAAATAAGGTTCTCTGCAGTTAGTGTTTACTGCCTTGTTTATTTCTCTTGGCTGCTGGTCCAACCAAGTGAAAACTCGAGGCTGGAGATTTCCTGACGCTGTCTATGCCTGTCTACTTGTACGTTATGTTTCACCGAGTGTGGTTCTCTGGCAACAGGTCAACGCTCCGGTTATGAACGTGCAATACATTAAGGAGTTTTTAACTCAAGCAGAGGAGTTCAATTGCGGAGAGTACAGTATATGAAGATGGACGGACCCTCGGGGACGTCAGTAGCTTCAAAAAACTGGATCAAAATTGTTCTCATAAATAAGTGAAGGACACAGAAAGACTTCCCGCTGTAAGTAATATATGTTAGCTACTTAGTTCGTGGCCCATTCAAGTTCACTTTAGCCAGACAGGCCAGTGGCTATGTACATAATTACCAGGCTGACTAAGAGTCTTATTATCCTCAGTGCATGATAATAAGCTATTTGTGATTCATGCACTCTACTATAAGTCAATGGATGCTTTAAAGCCTATTTTTAACCTCCGCTCTCCGAGGCTTTTTCGGTTTAATCTCTACTTCAAGGTTGTTATTTGGTCTTAACATACGTGTGACTCACGTCTTGGTGCCGTTCCAAAAGCAGCGACGCTAAGCTGTGTCAATATCACTCGGATTGCCTGCTTCCCACGATCGGCCATAACATTATGACCGCCTTCCTAATATTGTGTGCGTCTCCCTTGTTGCCTCCAGAACAGCTGTGGCTCATCAGAGAATGGACGTGGACCTTCTGAGTCTGGGTCTGTGATCATGTCATCCCACAGATACTGGATCAGTTTGGGATCTAGTGAATTTTTTAGGCACTTTGTTAACACCTTGTGCAATTCTTTGTATTTTTTTGCATTGTTCCTAAAGTCTGCTGCCATCAAGGAGTGTCATTGCTATGTGATGGGGGTGCATGATCTGGTCTAGGTGGGTGGTACATGTTTATTTTTTGTTTTTTCTTTATCATTTGGTTCGGTTCTGCTTTCACATTGCAATTTCTGAAGTGCACCAAATGTTCTGAGCAACGTCACATGGTAAAAAAGAGCAGCATATGAAGTCAGCTGTTTTGGGGAATGCATTTCTTTTCTTTATCAACCAGTAAATGATAAGTAACGTTACCGTGACAACAAATGCAATTTTACACAAACAGTTTATATATTTATATATATATATATATATATACTGTATATATAAAGTCGCCTTTCAAACAAAAGCAACATGGGTGCTTCAATACAAGTGGAGGCTTTTCTAAAGTGGAGATTAGCCATTAGCAAGCCGTGTTGTAGCTTCAATACATCGGCTGTCAAGATGCACTGCGTATTACGTCACTTCTTGAATTTGCTTACTGCATTCACGCTGCCTCCCAACGGCACCAGAGTTCACTTGAAAGCAAACCGAGACCTACGTTTCCAAGAGGACCAGAGTTGACTAGTTCGTTCCACGCCAGAGTTCAGTTGAACTTTCACACCAGCTCAAACCAAACAGACAATCAGAGGAAACAAACTCAGCTCTGGAGTGAAAGCGACGTTAGTAACATCCACTGGAATGAATCCCAGGTCCAAACGTTTCCCAGCAGAAGAATGAATTGTCACAAGACGGTTTTAAATGTTATTTACTTGTCAGTGATTTTAATGTTGTGGCTGATGCGTTGTGTTTTTTAACACCACATGATAGCAGTAGTTTTTATCCACCAACAATCAAACACGAATCTCAGCTCGGCCACTAACTCCCGGCTGCCTCCGAGAAATATTTGCGAGACATAAAACCCTCGCTCTCAGTGGTCATTAATAAATCCACGGTGATCACCTCTTCTTTCATCCTCTCCATCTTCTGCCTCTCCGGCCACCTGCAGCTCCCTGCTCCCCCTCCTCCTCCCCCTCCACACTCCTCCCCTCGCCTCCCGGAGGAGTTCGGCTCACCGTGCGCTACCATCCATCAGCCTTGTCATCGGTCGCTCCGGGGCAGTTGGCGAGGACTTGCGTGGGACTCGGCTCATTTCCCTGCTCTGATTATCCCGGCCTGCTCGGCGGGAGCGGGGCCCCTGCCACTCGGGCCTTTCGCCTCCATTTCCTCCTCCTCCTCCTTCTTCTCCTCCGTCTTCCTGTATTTGTTGTCCACTCTGTCAGCCCAATTACCTTTCCATTCCCTCCTTATCTTGTCATCTCCCCACTTCCCTCTCCGCCGCCACGTGTAGACGTGCGACAGTCGCTCTTAGCTTCTGGTGCGTCTGTTTTGTTCCCACGAGGCTGCGAGACGGGAAGTCTCACAAGAGGGACGACGCTGATTGGAAGAGCTCGTGTCGAGGCGCAGGATTCCCCGACTATTTAACAGCTCTTGCCATTTCATCATAGGAGCCGTTAAAAGGTCTCTCCTGAGCGTGGAGGCTGCGGATTCCTGCCGCGAGTGATTTTTTATTTAGTGTGAAAGTGGAGAGTTCACCAAATTCTACGGGATGCATTTAGACTCTTGCTTTCTTAGTAGCTAGCAGGCTTTCATTAAAAAATGTGTGTAAAGCAACCAGTAGCTGCTGAGGTCATACAAATGAAATGGCTTGTACGTGCGTTCCCTCAAGTAAAATCATTTAAGATACATAGCATGCATCTTAAGTGTAATTAATTTCTTAGAACATTTATAGCCGAAGAATTAAAGCCACTGCTGCACTGACTAATATTAGTGGATTATTACTGGATCACACTGTTAATATCAGAACAGACTGGTCAAATAAGGAGGAATCAGATGGTGATTCATGGTGAAAACCTTTGATCGTTTGTGATTAGGACAAAAGTAGCTCGTAAATACTTGATGTGAGCGTTTTTGCTTTGGATTAACACATTTGTTTCTGGTCTGATGAAAATCAGGTGACGCTAACATGCACATTTGGGTGCACCCCCCCCGAAGGGACGCCACGCAACCATAAGTAGCAGTTTGCATATCCTGTGTTTGGGGATTTCTGTCAGATGACGCCACGGACTCACGCACCGTGCAGAGCGTTGTTATGAATTAGAGGAATTTCCGATATTTCATCAGTTCCTTCTTTCATAATCCTGCTGTCATCATCGTCATCAGCAATCTGTCCTGGCCGGTGTTCGTTCTGTCATCCTCTGTCCGCTCCACGGCACCACACCTCCGCCCCTCCTCCCCCGACCGCGGCCACGTTTGAAGAGGCTCAGTTAAGAGTTTCCATCAGCCTCCTGCTGCTCCTACTCCACCTCCAGCTGCCGTCCCATTTCCCGTCTTCGTATCAGACTGCGCGTGATGAATGCCGCGCAGTCTGATTGCTAAAAACTCTTTCTGTTCCTAAATACCGCTAAAGCTGTGCACTCACATACGCCACTACGGTTTAAAAAGCTGCTGCAGCCTTTGACAGGATGCAAAGCTTTCTCCACCGCGAACGGCCAGCGATGGCGAACCAGCGAGTTTCTTTCTTTCTTTTTTTTTTTTTTTTTTGTTGCTGCGTTTCAAGTACTTCACATTGCCTCTGACAGCTCCGGGTCCCTTGAGGCTCCTCCGAAAAACGGCGCCTCGCACAGCAACCAAAGGAAGTTCATGGCACGGCTGCTCCCAGGCATGAGCTGGCCTACTTTAAGGCCCTGGTCTGCATAACCGACGGGGCTGAACTATTCTGGCCTTCCTTCCTCCTCACCACTGTAATTTTAAGACCCCCCCCCCACCACCACCACCCCACCCCAAATGTGGATGGAAGTGATGGTTGTGTCATCTAAAGCATGTCCTCGCTGGTCCACTCCCACTCAGCTGGAGTCGTGACCCCATCTGTGGGTGAATCACAAGCCTTCCAAACACGCACACACGGGCACAGCCGGCCGCAGTGGTCATCTGGGTCGCTTGGGTAGCTCCGGTTTGTCTTTGGCCCAAATTGAGGACACGCACTAAACGGCCGCCTGCTGCACATTTTCACTTTCACATATAGTTACTTGAAATGCACGGAAAGTTTGGATTATAACTCTTAACTTAGGGTTAGGGTTAGACGGTCAACTCTGAGAAAATGCATAATGCTAACAGCTAATATACCACATGCCAATGAGTTTCTATGTATTAACTCTTGTGTAGATGTATTTATTATAAAGTTAGGTGGAGAACATACTTTAAAGGTCTATAATTATGACTTAATGTAAACCACTTGATGCTGTGTTTGCCTTTTCTAGCGATCTAGTTGGAAATGTGTGTTTTTTTATAAACGAATAAAGAAAAACTGGCTCACACCACCAAACGAATATGGAGGTAAGTGGTAATAACCTCTCCATAGTGATGACTCTCTAGTTGAAGAGAACTTCATTTAGCTCTAAGCTCTTCTGAAGTCATGTTAATTTCTGACTTGTGTGAATGAATGATCAAAAAGGAGGGAACGTGGAGGTGAAGTTACTAGTTTGTTTGGTTTGTCCTTCTTACTGGGTTTATTAAGAGGAGACGCCGTCAAAGAAAGAGGCTTTTTTCCTATTTTTGTGTGAGATGTTTTGTAACAGGAATGTGGTTTTGTCAGGGATGTAGAGTTATGGTCAACTTCTTGAGCACTCCTGCCTCGTGTTCGTGTCTATTCTTAACTTTGGGAAGCCAGCCAATCACATGACCTGCTCTGTCTTTGTAAACACTATAAGAGACAAATGTTTCTCTGTTGTACTTCTGAGATCCTCCTTGCCACTTTGTGTGATCTCCTGTTGTAATTACAGTAAACTCAAATACTTTAAACCTCAGCTCTCAGAGTGCTATCTTTCAGGCAGTCACAAGCCTCATGTGGGTTGAGTTATCAGATCAAACCCGTGGTTTAATGGTGCTTTCCATTTGTACTGTACTGAAGTTTTCATCACGCATTAGATGCAATGCCTCCTAATTGTGTTCACACCTGCACCTGAAGCTTCCCATTGCTGAACAGAGCGAATGATGCACAGAAATTTATTTGCAAAAAGAAATAAAAGGTCAAACACGTCGTATTTGCTATTATTTCTTTGCTAGAACACAGCTTGATCTCATCTCTTGTCCAAACAGCTGCAGAAAATAAAGCACATTATGTGGAAACAGAAAGAAAACAACAACCTGGATGTCTAGATGTGCTTGTCACATGAACTACTCTGAAAACTTTCAGAAAGCAACTGTGTGGCAGCTGCGGAAAAAATAGCTTTTTTTTTTCTTTTTCTTTTTTTTTTTGCAGAGGCTCAGGTTCAAACAATCCCCAGATTTGCTCAAGAGGAAGACCGAAGGCGATGCATTCTATTTGATAATGGATTTATATTCATGCTCTCACCAGAGCAAAGTTTGAGTAGAAAATCAAAAAGATTACAGGCTGTCCTTCCCTTCTCAAGGTGCTGCTGACTCCTTCACATCAAACGAGGTTGGTGCAAGCATCTAATTATGCAGAGATAGTCAGGGTACGTCCAGGTGGTAGGACACACCGGCTCAGACCCACACTCAGGTGGGATCAAATTCCTCATCAAGCCTGCGAGGAGGTAGGTGGACGTCTGGGTTAATAATTAAGTTACCCGTTGTATTATGTAATCAGACTCCTGTGTGCACCCAGAGGTAAACACAAGATGTATGAAAAGACGCTCCCACAGTCAAGGTTTCTTTTATGAACCCCTTGACAAGTGCTGTCTCATCCACAATGCAACAAAACAGCAGGAGCATAGCAACTGCAGCAAGCCTGTTCATCTGCAACCACGACATGTGTGAGGGTGACTGAGTGGGCGTGTGACAGCCCAGTCAGGGCTACTCGGAGCTGCAAGAAAACCTGAAATGAAGTCCACGTCTGATGCGCAAAAAGGTGAATTAAAAAGAGGTGAATGGTGCCTCATCAAAAGCACATCCGTAAGCTTCGCAGTTACACTGGATCATTACTATGAACACTGTAGATTAGCTTGAGTCAATAACGCACAAACCACCGTCCTGTTGCTCTAAACAGAAGCCCAGTAGATGTGAATTAATTAATCCACTGATGTAAATAAACAAATCCTGATTAACCCTGGATTAACTTTGATTTTTATGTATATATGTATATATATATATATATATATACAAATTTTGTTAGCAGCCAAATGTTATTTAGAGGGAAGGACCTGAGAAGGTTTTGATAAACAGACTAAAAGGGTTTTTTTTTTATTTAGTCACTTGTATTAGTCATGAGGTTTTCATGGGACGTCCACAGAGATTTATTATTGCCAGACTCTCAAGTTCCCCTCAGCATTTCCTATACCAGCCAAGCTTTAAGGCATTTTTCACATCATTGGTTTTCTTTTTATGACTTGTGGCATTTTGGGAATAAACCTAAAAAATAAAAAACGTAGAAAGAAATTCTCCTGCACCGAATGAAGAAGTCAGTGACGTGGTCTGTGAAGCAATGTGGAGAGCCAGGTGTTTCCCTCAGGGTTCGGGTAATGGTTGCAGAACAACAACAACAACAACAACAACAACAAAAAATCTGTTCGGTGAAATCAATTTGTTGGTTCATATCTGTGTAAAGTGGCATTTTAATTACCTGTTAGCATGAGAAATCACTAATTTACAGAATCAACTTCCTGCGAAATTTGGCAAAAACACCTATCCGAGGTATTCCTAGAGTAAACTGAGAGCATTCTGCAGACAGATGGTCTTTTTAGAAAGCTAACACTCTGACTGTGTTAACAGAATATTTATACTTTCAAACAATCATGCAGCAGTCAGTGTAGACAATGCATTCTTCTGTTTTGGACCTTGACTTTGGACCATGACTGGACTGGATCACCTGGACATTTGGTGACATAGCAAACATCTGTGTCTGAGGTGAAGGTTCTGTGTTGATTAGTTTTCCAGAGATATGTGGCACGAATACATGAGTTCACACCTGTACACAAGAATAAAAATGGTTCCAGTCATCACCCGTCCACCCAAGTTTGAGTCTTTTCAGGATTTTTTGTGACCTTGTTTGGTTTTTCTTGTGTTTCCTGTTTTTTTATCTTTTGTTCTTCCTTGCTGTTCTGTTGACTTCCTGACTTTTACTTCCTGTATTTTCCCCACTTTGATGGTCGGATAGGTTTCTACCTGTGTGCTCCGCCCTCATTAGTTTCACCTGTGTCTCGTTAACCCCTCTGCCCATGTGTGTATATAAAGCCCTGCCTTTCCCTTCTCACATTTGCGAGTTCTGGGCTTGGTCCTCACATGTTGTTATAGTTGTGTTATTTTTTTGGATACCGTGCGTTTTGTTTTTTAAGTAATTGTGCTTCCTGGTTCTGCCTGTCTCCTTCGTTTGTGTCCAGCCTCACCAGAAACATGACAACATGGCATTCAAGAAGCCCATCTATCTCTAGCAACAGCCTCTAATTCCTCATAAGGAACCCTGAACCATTCCCAGGCCATTACGATATCTGTAATCCCTTCAAAAACATTCTGGTTCTATCCTGGGGAGGCCACCAAGAGACATCCTTACTACCTCAGAGTATCAGGCTCCAAACACTCTCTGCATGGCGAGACCGCAGGATGACTTCACCAAAAGTCTTAATCCGAACAGGGATGCAACAAAGCACCTCCCTAAACTCTATTTATTTGCAGCAACACACACAACTTCCATAACCAAAGGCGCCCTGATCTCGAGAAACTGCCAAACCAGAACAGGCTCATGTTAAAACAAAGAACTGCTTTCACACCGACAAGTACCGCTTTCACTTCACTGTCCTTTTTTTTTTTTTTTTTTTTTCCCAATTATAAGTACCAAGCACGTTTGTAAGAGCCCTAAAGTGACAGTGAAATGCATGTTCTTGCTGTCCCACATAATGCCAAACTAGACCTCAGAATAGTAATTCCCCATTAGTCCGGTCCCAATTACCCGTCTCCACAAGCCGACTCATGAACGCTGGCTAACAGCGGAAGATCTTCACATGCGATAACAAATTAGTTCAGTTGACTGAGAGGTTATTAAACTTTTTTTTTTTTTTTTTTTTTTTCTTATGCCTGCTGTCAGTTTGGGGAAACAGGAGGAGGTTTTCCAACACTAGACATAATTACGTTGAAAGTTTTTCAAAGAAGGACTCTGAGGGGAAGAATGATCCGGAGCACAAATTAGAGATGTGGAGGAAAAAGAACGTTTCTCCTCCTCCTCCTCCTCCTAAAGCTCCGGCAAGAACAATCCAGAGGCTTTTTCTTTAATGAAATGAAGGATCAGGCAATATATATTCTCTGTAATTCTGTTTGATCTGAACGTACACCATCTATTCATGTAGTAACTGTATCACAGGGAAGCTTTATCCCTGTACGCAAAGATGTTCTCATTTTAAAGTTTTGCAAAGAAACCATGAGAGAACCTAAACCTAGGAGAAGCCACTAAACCTATAAAGAGACCCTACCAGAAACTAACCCTAAACCTAGAAGGAACCACTAACCCTAGGAGACACTAAGCCCTGAAAGCAGACACTAACCCTACGAATGCCTAACCTTAGATTGAGACTTTAACCCTAGGGCACATTAACTATAACCCTAGCAGAAACTATCCGTAACCATGGAGGAGACACTCTCCCTAACCCTATAGGTCACGAACCCTAACCCCTAGACACTAACCCTAGGGAATAGGAACTGTAACCTTAGAAGGAGAGACTAATCTTTAAACCTAGAAACAGACACTAAACCTGACCCTGAAAGGAAAGACTAACCGTAGAAGGAGAGATGAATCCCTAAACCTAGAGACACTCACCCTAACCCTAAAAGGAAAGACTATCCCTAGAAGACACTAAACCTAACCCTAAAAGGAGACACAAACCCTAGGAGAACCTAACTCTCTAACCTTAGACAGATATGCTCATCACCTACACCCCAGCAAGAAATTAAAACACAAGTAAACAGTAAGTTCCCCTTGCACCATATACACATGCACACAAGTAAATTTTTGTTCTTTTACTTCTGCAGCGATTTTTCTCCAACATGTCAATTATTTTCTAGTGAAATACAAGAGCTCTCTGAGTGAGCGAGTACATAACAACGAGAAGGAAGCTACACTAGAAGAACTACTAGAAGAATTACAAAAAAAAAGTTTGTTAAAAATGTTTAAAACAGAATGAGGTGATGCGTAACATCCAAATCAGGGGTACCCAAATTGGTCGTGGGCAATAAGTTTATTATGAGTGTATATATATATATATATATAGCATGCATGTGCAAAATAAACACTATCAATAAACCACAGGCCCCAAACTGGGCAGCCAAGATCTAAATAGTCAAACAGACCAGGCTGGTTTTGACCAAGAATGACAAACGCTTGCATTGTTGACAGGAAGACAAAACGAAGGCTAAGCGCAAAGCTAACATGTGTTTAGTGCTGACTGATAATGAATAAAGAGCCAGTCACCACTAGAGATTTAGATCCACTGGCAGCAAATAACGTGTTGGTGTTGAAAACTGGTGGAAAGAAACGAGAAAAAGAGTACTGGTGCTGACTGAAATGTGTTTAAAATTAATATCAGGAGCAAAAAAAAAAAAAAGAACCAAAAAAAGTCTGCTGCATCCCTACAAATAACGCCACAATCCTGCATTTGTGTCTCAGGCGTCTGTTGCGTAACCGAGTTCAACCGGGGAGAGAGAGTAAAAATCCAATTCTGCAAACTTACACTGAAAACTTATCCTGCTTACGATCTGTATATTCAGTTATGTAACTTCTCTCCCTGACCTCTCTGCAGTCGGCAGATGAGTTCAGTGAATTCCAGATATTCCAGTGCGCAGTAATGAAACCTACAGCTATCTGCTCCTTTAACAGCTCAGTAAACAGTCCTTCCCACGGCCCGCGATGCACATGATGGACTCGACCCGGTGGCTGCCATGTGGCCACAAGGATCGCAGCGGATGAGAAACCACAAGATGCATCATCTTGTATACCGGTTGTTGCATTTGCACTCGTGAAGCTAGAAACTGCAAATATTTAGATGCTTAGTTTGAGATATGGCCATTTAATCGCTGTTCTAATTAAATAACAAATTAAAAGACACTTGTCAAATCGTACACATCTAGTCACAAATTCTGAATAAAACACAAACAGCTCATTTGTGTGTGTGGGATCAAAAGAAGTGTTGAGGCGTCTGATGGGTCTTTTCAATAAATCCCGTTCTACAGATGTCTCCACGGCACAAAAGGAAGGGGAGGAACATTTGTTTGAATTGTTATTTTTGTTTCATAAGAAAGGTGATCAAAGCAGCTACTGTCGGAAAGTCTTTGTCACTTTGCTCCACTGAGGAAGCCTTGTTTATTTCCCCTGGCGGACTCCATTGGTTGAATGTTGGCCTGTTGTTGTGTATCTGCGGGCACACGCCAGTGATTAATGGTGTCAGCGGCAAAACGTCTGACAGAGCAGTATCTGTAGGAAAAAAAAAAAAAAGGTTCACGCACAGATGAACACGCTCAATGGCAGCCACAAAAAGCAGCTGACACTTGGAGAAGCCAGACAGTGACGGCAGAAATTGGTCTCCCGGTACATCTGGTCTCTCCGACTCATTGTCATGCTAAAGACGCTTCACACACACACACACAAACATAAATGATGACAAACATGAAAGTTCTTCAAGTTGATCGGTGGAAGGACATCGAGTTTATTATCCGAGCGCCATTTTTCTCTCCATCTATTGCTCGACCCGACTGTACTCTGCATGTGATTTACTCTGCCGCATCGCATTATTTGTCACCTGTCTGACAGTTTTTGTTCGCCGTCTCATCTTTGCACTGATGAAAACGGGCTTTCTCCATTCGGTCTAAAAATACTTTTGAGTCAATGTAATTTTTTTTATTTTTAAATTTTTTATTTAAATATCATAAGTTCTGTTTAATATGGTAATTATATTTTTTGTTTGTATATTACTGTATTTTATTTATTTTATTTTAAAAAAGGTATTTTAGACTTACAATATTTTTATAAATATTTTTATTTAATTATTTTTTCCTTTTCTAATATTTTATCATTTTATCATTATCGTGTTTATTTTATCATTTGTATGTGATGTTTTTTTTTTTACTTTATTGTATAATTAATTTATTTTATTATTATAAATATAAATTATTATTATTACTATTTCTTTTTTAAAATGTTTTTCTATATTTAGATTTTACACTAATGTGCTTTATTATATTAATAATAATATAATATTAATAATAATAATAATTAATAATATATTATGGTAATTGTACTTGTTTGTACAATTACCTTGTTCATATAGGTATTTCATTGTATGTAAATTTTATATATATATATTATTGTGTTACTGTTATTATTATTGTAGATGGAGACAAGCATCCTCATACTGTAATGGCATGACATCATTTTCAGGGTATTCCCTCTGTGAGCCTTAAAGGGAATAAAAAATAAATTTCCGACGACCAATCCATCTTCCAGCGGGAGAAATCTCTGTTACCTCTTGCATATCACTCCTCTAACCTCCAGAATGAGGTTTCTAAACACATAAATATATCACCGGTTTGTTGCACTAAAACATGGATGAGCCCAATCCTTCGTAAGGAGGACTTATGGCAGGGCACTCTATCAGCCTCACCCTTCTTCCCCCCCGCCGGTGAGGACACGGGGATTTATGCAACGGAGGAGACGCTCAGAGTGATCGCAGCACAGGAACAGGCAGGGTGAGAACCCCTGTAAGCGGGACGACGGCCATGATTGATGTTTCATGGGCAATTTCACAGACCTCGACTTCCAGTGGGGGACAAGGAGAGAGAAACAGAGAAAGGACAACTGACACTAAAAAGAAGTCGGAAAAAGAAGTGAAGGAATGAAAGCAACATTGATCTGATAAGAAAGTCACCTCCTTCTAAATAAAATATGCTTTTGGTTTATCATTGAGAGGCAGATATGTTTCCCTTGGATAAAATGAGGCAGCTAACTTCTGGACCTTCTGGACCAAAAGCTGCCATCAGAGGTCCCCAAAACTAGTGTAGTGGCATTTACAGTAATTGTACAGTAGTTAATGGAGGTCAAGAGAAGTAGACTGACCCTGAACATTTGGGGGAACTACTTTCAGATTGTGGAAAAACATACTCAACTGGGTTCATCCTTCAGCTAACGGACTGAAAATGAAGATTTGTCATCCATCAAAAATCAAATTTAGTTCCTCAGATGCAAACAGAACATCTTTGAGTTCTACTTCTGCTCATTCCTGGCGTGGTTTTTCTCACCATTTTCATTCAACTGAAAGAAAATGTCCATCGCATTTTCTGGTGGGGTGTACGTTTTATGCGAGCTCATATTGACTCAGTCTGACTCATACATTTAAATCGAGTTGAAAAAAACAAAACAAAATGCAGGTCAGGGAGAGAGATGTTAGCGCCCCAACCCCCAAACGATGATACATCCGACGGGTGAAATCAAACCAAAAACAAACTGCATTTTGATGGCAGCCTCTGGAACATCATGATGGATTGTGGGCACTGATGAGATTGAGTATCTGCTTTGGGGAGTGTGGGAAAAAAAGAAATTTGCCGTGAAGCCTGAGGATTATCGACTCTGAATGTGAGGAAGCAGCAATGGCATCATGCAACTGCTTTGTGTAGGTGTGCATTAGCATAGGTGAATGAGCTCCTGAATGAATAAACTTGGCAGGACACACATGAATACCTATCTGTGCACTTAATGACGGCCGTGCTCTTTAACACAATTAGAGAGTTGCTCCTGTGTGTCCATTAACATGTGTGCTGAGAAAATCTGCTGCAGGCAAGCATGCAGCAAGTAACAGTGCAGCAGAATCGCTCAATACCATGCATGTGTGTGCTCTTGTGTCTTCTGTTGTTGCAGCCCTTAACGCTGGATTTAAATATGACATTTAATGTCGTCATAGTCCGTGTACGCAGTTGCTTTCCGTTAGATTTCTTTTCCAAAAACGCGTGGGCGGAACCTAAATGGCTCGTAACTGAAGCCTCATTCATTCATTGACCTTGTGTTTTTGTAGCGCTGTCAGGGCAGGTCAAATTACACCTCTTTCGTTGCCATTTGTGAGAACATCAGGTAGTTCCCACCCACCTTCTACCTTGCTGGTAAAGTTGAAAAATACCTGTGTGGGCGTCCAGAGCTTTTAAATTTCCCCATTAGTTGAATAAATGTCAGGTGTAATTGAAGTCTGATGGCTGTGCATTGCTAGGGAACTCCTAGACCGGTATCTTTCAGGATTTTTCTGTTTTAAATAATTCGATGTTTTGCAAAGATTTATATCACGGTATTTTTCTCAATTCTGTACATCACTGCCTCGTAACAGACACACATACAGACTGCTGCAGACAGCCTCCAAATATGTAAGGTTTAGTTAGCTACACTAGAAATCGTTGCCCTACAATGAACTGGTGACTTATCCAGAGTGTAGCCCGTGCTCTGCTGCTCCTACTCCTGACCTCCCTCTCAAGTCTTTTCTGGTGTCCAGATCTGTGTTTTTTGGGGGGTCATCATCTTAACTGATCTTCCTCTCTGCCTGCTGGAGTTCAGTCGCTCTCGCTCACTTAATTCACATGAGGAAGAACGAACCGTGGACCAAACCATTTTTGACTGTGTAGTTCTGTTTTAGCTCGGATTCATTAGTAAGAATACATTTTAGTTGAGTTTATGTATATTAATTTAGTCATAGATGCTACTGGGGCCTCTGTGTGGGCCCTAAGAATTGTAATCACCTTTCCCCCTTGTACAACGGCATTCCAGTATATTAAAAATTCATATCATAAGAAAAAAAAATAAAAAATACCGGTATTCAGTGTGAACCAGTATACCGCCCAGTTCTATTTTGTAGTTCTTTGTTTTAGGTCTGTCCAAAACCAAAACTATGTCCCTGAAGTGTCAAACCCTATTCTTCCTCTCTTTTAAGGGCTAGCATCAAAGCTGCAGAAAATCCCAGAAGAAGAAGAAGAAGAAGAAGAAGAAGAAGAATTACATGGTAAAACATGTCTGCTGAGGGGAAGTACTTTACACTGGAAAATGAACAGTGCACTGTAAATTGTGCAATGCGGATGTTCGCTGAGATGGTAGAAGGATACTGTCATTCAATGCCACCTACAAAAAAAACAAAACAAAAGAAAACCCAACTAACTCTGAAAGCTGTGTTTAAAAGAAGATTGAAGTTTCCTGGAGGCGTCGTCACGGAGAAAAATATCCCAGAGCGGGTTAGGGACTTTATAGCATTGTACGAGTTGCCATCTCCACACTTTATTAACTTTTACAGAAATATTTATTGGACTTATAAAAGCCTATATGTTTCTCCAGGGGAGGAAATTTTGTCTACTTAATATCAGATATTGGACCGATACTCAATATTAAATAATCGGGATTGGATCGGGGGCAAAAAACTGAATGAGGACAACCCTAGGGCCGGTGGGAAGGTCTTCCTAGGCCCCAGTTCCAAAAAGGGTTTCAAGCTCTGGCTTAGTCGCTTGGTTTCGACCCTATATCACAGTAACTGAATTAAACAGTTTGAATACTTCTCTTTATTGAAATCGATCCCCTTCGATAGCTTTGTTGGTAGAGTGGAGGAATGTAGAGAGAGAACATTGGCATCCTTAGATCGCTGGTTCAAATCCAGCTTGAAAGAGGTGATTTCTTTATGTCTCTATCGAGCTATCTTGGATAATAATGCGCCTCTATCCCTTCAATTGTCCTTCATTCCTTTGGATGTTGTGTTTTTTTCTTCTTTACAGCCAGGCCTTTTTATGTTCCTGTTCTGACCACAGTGTTTTTCCTCTCTTTCTCAGAGTGTACCAAACGGTTGATTGTGCCACTCCTAATGTTCCTGCTATCTCTCTGATGGATTTGTTTTCCCCTTTTTTCCGCCCTAAGACTGGCTTTGAGCGCTCTACACTGTCAGTTCACGGCAAAAAAAACAAAAAAATCCTGCAAAAGGCCTTTTACTTTGTAAATTTATGAACAAGTAATGAAGGAATATCCCACATTTGTCCACAAATATACTTTTAAGAGCGTAAAAAGAGGCAACTGTGGATGAAAAACGCCTGTAATTCCCACACCTTTTCCTCCAATTTAGACGTGAATAACCTCAAATTAAAGCCGTGCACTTTAAGGCCACTCATAACTGGAACTGCTGCAATAGAAAGCGTGGTTCACGGCGAACCTTTCCTGCAAGTGATATGAGAGTGTATTTCTTCTGCAGGCTCCGGTTTCAATCGCTCTGATTTAAGGTCCAGAAAGGGAGTTAAATATGCATGCAGCCGTTTAGCACCGCCGCCGCCAAATACTCCCACAGGTGCAGTAACACAAACGTGCACGAGCGCCTGCGTGCACCCAGACACCTGTTCGTGTGTCGGCCTGCGCGACCACAGCGAGACGGTTGCTGGCTTCGGTAAACGCGGGGCTGTGATGCAACCCGGCTACGCCTCGCTGTGCTGCCTCTACTTGTCTCTCACGTTGGCCAAGAGACTCGCGGGATGACGCAAAACAGGTTCAACCAGACAGGTGGCATAGCGGAGTCAGATGGAGACATAACAGACAGAAAAGAGGAGAACTCGGTGGGGTAATTATGCAATTGTGAGAAATCTACACATGTAATAGAAGATGCTGTGTAAACAATAACAAAAACAAACTTGGCAGCAAAGTGGGAGTAGGAGTGAGAGATATTTGTGAGAAAATAGTTTGACCCACAGGCTAATATTTCATCGTATTAATCATTTAGTTTCACTTTGAGTCGGTCACAAAAATCCTCACGCTCCATGCTAACACCATACACGGCCTGGCATTATAAATATTTAAAATTATAAATAAAATGTTGCTCCCAAAGGGCAGCCAATCAAATGACAGATATCAGTTTTTTATTTTTACCATAAAAGTCCACAACAGGATTTTTATTCTCCCTTGAAAATACAGTCACTCTTCTTTCATTAAAAAGAGAAGTGGAGCATCTAATTAAACATCTTCAAGTTGAGGGCAAAGGTTTATAGGAGAAAAGGAACCGTCGCCAAGGGGAACCACGCATAGACTGAGAGCAACTTCTGCTCCCGGTCTATTTTGTGACCATTACGAAACGCTTCTTCTCGTCCGTGGGAGGAAGTGTTCCCGCCCGCAAAAAAACGCTGCATCTTCTCATGGTCCGAGTTGTAAGGAACTCCAGATTTCTGGAATACTGTATGTAGTGTGTGTGTGTCGCTGTTATTGAGGCTCGGCTTATGTAACTGTAGGGCTTTAAAAACAAACAAAAAAAGGTGTTCGTTGTGTTATGCGAGTTGGCGTTTGCACCTGTCAGGTCAGGATTAAGTGGAGTTAAAAATGGTAGAAAAGAGGAAGGGAAAGAACAAACTCCATTAGAATGCTACAGTATGTAGCACCAATCAGGCATAACATTATGACCACCTTCTTAATATTAGTCCCTTGTGCCTCCAAAACAGTGGTGACTCATCAGAGAATGGACATGGGTCTTCTGAGGTGTTTTTCTTAGGGAGTTGAGGAAAGCGGCCTCAGTGGATCATCCCACAGATACTTGTCTGTCTCTAGTTTCGGATTTTGTGAATTTGGAGGCCAGGTCAACACCATGTGCTGTTTTTTGAGTTGTTCCTAAAGTGTGTGTGCTATGCTATCATACACATGAATGAATCCCATGTCCAAAAGCTTCCCAGGAGAACACGGTATCAACACAACACATGGTCAATGTTATTTACTCCTCCAGCCAGTGGTTTTAATGTTGTGGCTGATCGGTGTGTATATCTACTTTGTGTGTCCCTGATGCCAGATGGTTCTCCCCAGAGCAAAGATCCTAATTTCCCATCACCACCTGGGAACATCCAGTAAGTGACCCTTCATTAATTAGATGCTGTCGCTTCGCGGCCGTCCTGCCGGGATGTAACATGGCACACGGGAACCCCGTGGCTGGAGGAACAGGAGGACGTGGACACCCCACATGTGCAGGAAGCTCTATTTATCTCTGTCCATTTTAGTGACCAGAGCACAGACACTCTCCCGTTATTTTCCAGTGAACACTATCATTTCTGAAGTTGATCTCTGCACATTTTTCCGATATCGTGTCCAGTTTCATTGCTCAGACCAAACCTTACTGAGACGAAACAAAAGCCGGCTTCGACTTGAACTCATTGAATTTTTCACCTCTAACAACTATTGATTAAATAATCTGACAGCACAAAAATAGCGCAACTTCGTCCACACATCAACATGCTCGCTGTGAGTTGTGCTCAGTGTGAGAGTGGCCAGTTTAATGTCTGTGTCAAGTGTCTTCATCCTGCATCTATGAACAGGTTTGACACAATTTTATCATGTGTGAGACTAAACTTATTTTACTCCTGGAACCATTATCACCAGAAAAGTTATAATATTGCTTTGATTCAAACAAGATAAAAAAGATTGGTGACAATATTGACATGAAATAGAAACAATAATCATCCAAAAGAAAACAAAAAATAAAAAAGACATCTTGTAATTTTGGGATCCAAGTTTGAATCGTATTGTGTAAAACTGTATCGTATCATATCACATTGTATGTTATTGTATCGTATTATACCGTATTAACCTGTATCACATTGTAGCATATACTGTATCAAACTGTATCATATTACATTGTATCAATCTGTATCATATTGTATCATATACTTAATCAAACTGTATCATATTGTATCATATTCTGTATCAAACTGTATCATATTACATTGTGTCATCTGTATCATATTGTATCATATATCGTATCAAACTGTATCGTATTGTATCGTATCAATCTGTATTGCAACGTAATGTAACAAAATACATTTTTGATACAATATGATACTTTACAACCAGAAAAACTAAATCTCAGGCAGCTTTCACTTTATTTCGAAAAAAAGAATCATATATTATCGTTGCTTGATAAATGACTTTAAATATTTCTTTTACATCAATACTGGGGAGAATACAGGAGGACAGAGCACTAATGACCTGTAGGACTATTGTTTTTTAAATTCACCAGCTACAAAAAAAACTGAGTTAATGCTGTTTTCCTCAAATATTTCAATAAATTACCAGTTAAATGATTATTTATTTTTAATATTTAACACCTCATTTCCTCCTCCAAACGTCTGCTATCGGTGCTTTCTGTCTTTAAGCTTGCAAAGTCGACTCAGACTGTATGTTTGGAAGAGCCCCTGGGTACAAAACTTACAAGTATTACACAAGCCTTACACGACTCAGTTCAGATCTCAGTAAGCCTGTGGATAAAACTGAGTCAAGCAGATCTACCCCGACTGGCCACCAGCTGACACAAATCATCTGCGAAGTTTTCTTATTTCTGATATCATCTAATTTGTAGAAATTCTAGCTCTTAATCTTTCTTTTTTTTTTTTTTTTTTTTTTTTTTTTGGATTATTTAAAACCAAACTGACAGCAGCTCATCCATAAATCATAGAAATACATAAAAAAAACTCTCTGTAATCGCCCCTGCTGGAACATTATGGAGAGAGACCAGTGGAAGCCAAGCAATCATGTCCTGGTAATCTATGCTGAGACATCGGTCTTCACACTGAACAAAAAAACGTCCAGGACATTTCAAACAAGCCGCGGTCAAGTGAAGGAAGTGAAGGGTTTCTGACGCATCACAAGCAAACACATGAAAGGTTTTTATACGCAGGGTGAAGGAGAGACACATAAAAGACTTCCTGTACAGGAAACCTGGTCTGCTGCAGAGAAATGTCAGCTTGCAGAATAAAACGATACAGTATACGAGGGGGGAGATGGGCTAAAGAGAGAGGGTCGTGACTATTTTTCCAACGTCCACATAATATGTTGTCGTTTTGTAGCGACAGTTGGTTTCTGGTGCCTCGGCCTCGGGAGCTCCAACCCTGAATGTTTCCCAGTGTAATGAGCAAATAAATTAAAATATTTCCAGCTCTCCTTGAAATGACTGCTCCGAGCATGCAATCAGCGCGGTGAATTTTGGTGGTAAGAAAGAAAGTCGTGCTCTATGTGCCCTTGCATCATTTGACAATCAACTGTATCCCACTGGCTGTGGCTTCGCAATTTAGACGGTTCACCTCGGTACCTGCCAATTTTCAATTTTCCATCGCCAAAGGTTTTTCTTTTTTTTTTTTTTCTTTTCCACTTAGCATCTGAGTTTCATCATTTCATGTTCCCTTGTTGTCACATCTTTAGTTACCACCAAACAGGGACGTCCCAATCAGTATCAGGGCTGATCCGAGCATTTTTAAAATGATGGAATTGCAGATATTTCTTTTAGTTTTGCCAAAAAACATCTTCTTCTACAGTTTTAATGCCAAACATCTGCTGCCTGAGTTCACTCAGGTAAAGGCTGCAACCGAAACAACAACAAACACTGAAGAGAGACTTTTTCTGGAGAAAGGAGAAAAATACCGTATTTCCTCTAATAGAGTATCTAATAGTCAATTCATAGCTGGTTCTCTAGCTAGCTAGTAGTCAGCCAATTCCAGATGTAGTAACAGGCAGGTACCACAGATGGCAGTAGCTACATTTGAAGTGCCACATGAACCCAGATATTCAAGAAACTTGACGTGAACTTCAAGTAGAAAGTTTTGAAATGTGAAAAAAACGAAACAGATGAATGGTGACCCGCATAGAATAATATAGCCCAATTTGCCCAATGGTGTCATTTATTTGTTTGTCCGTTCTGACCACCTGTGGTTAAGCGTTTGCCCGGCAAATCAACAAACTCAAGCAAATATACAGGTAGGTACCGATATGATACAAAGGGTATTAGAAATAAAGGCCTCCCTCTAATAACAGCCTGCGCCCAGGAATTATGGGTAGCTGAGTAAATAAAGGCCCCAGCCTCTATTAGAGGAAACACGGTATTCCAGAGGGGGTTAGGGAATTTATGATGTTGGATGACACAGATTTTTTTGTGGAGAAGGGAGAATTTAATGGACTTAATGCAGTTGCACAGTGGACTCAGTGATCTAGGAGAATACAAGGAAAATAAGAAAAGCCTTTATGAACTTCCAGAGGAGGAAATTTGGTTAATCTACAATCAGAACTGGACTTGGATCGGCTGATATTCAACATTGGGGGACAATCCCTTTGCTTGATTTGCCAGATTGACACAGACATCACTCTATATTTGGGGGCAAAAAGATGTTGTCGAACCACTGCCAAGGGAAACTCTCCCAGAGGCCGAAGCCTCAACTATGTCTTCAAAAACAACGTCCTAAATCTTTAAAAAAAATGCACGGACACAGAAAGTAATGACGATCCAAATTTGCAGCTCATCTCTGGAGGAGAGATTTAACAGCAGAGGTAGACGCACCCATCATTTTCAATCCCGCCGTCAATAATTCCAAGAGCACTCGAAAAGATTTGCAGGAAGGAGATTGTATATTTGTTCCTGATTTGTTTGCGTTTCTGATTTGTTTGGGTTGCTCCTGCATAAGCAACTTAAACTCCAGGAGTCTGTGCTTGAAATAATATCAGAGGGAGGATAATAAGCACCAGAGGGAGGCCGTGATTGATGCCTGCTGCTTTTAAAAGAAAACAACTCGCACCGTGCGCGAACAATGTAACTCATCTGCACAACTGCATAATTCAATAGTGTTGAGGTTGGGCGGGAAATGAATGAACAAACCAGCCGTGAATATACCAGTGAAGTGATATGATTGCATAATTGTTTCCCCACAACAGATTTCATCAGACGTTAAAACCCAAGAGGGCAATCAGGCGGCAGGTTTTTGGCCCACGTAAAGTTATCGTAATGAAATATTTTTAGGAATACACCGATCCCCCTTCTTCTTTCACAAAAATATCAAACGGATGAGTGACACCGGTTGTGCAACGGCTCAAAAAGCAATCGAGGAAGTCCCGGAAAAACAACGGAGATGTGTGACTCAGGGAAGTGTCCAAGGGTGTGATCTTTCCAGACCAACATCCTCATTCTCATTCCCTGTCGAAGAATGACATCAGCTGTTACAGAAAGCCAAGCATTTCACAACTGGTCAATGGTTTGACTCATGTAATGTCTGAGTTTTAGTCATAGACCTTTTATTCTCAGAAGGCTTGTGACAGATCGGCTCAGGCTGCTCAGGTCCTGCCGGTGTCTGGTCTCTAAAGACAAAGAAGAATCTAATAGACTATGGAGCACGAAAACAAGTTTGAGGTTAGGGTGTGACCGAAAACAAAAACATCATCAGCGCACAGAGAACAACCGCAGGCTCGATGCAGCGTGACCAGATGATGTGATAACGGAAACCGAGAGACACCTCACATGGAGGAAAAGCAGTGCAGATGGTAGGATGTCATGTGGTTTATCACTGCAAGTGCAAACGGTCCGATTTAAACCTCACACCTCCGCCTCTCACAGAGTTCAAGCATTTGATCTGATTAATATATCGCAATATTTTTCTCACCCGAAACGATATTGATTTTAAATCATTTGGATTAATATTGTTTTTGACTCAATTAGTCCATTGAATTATCACTGATGTCCTCTGTTGTACATATATACAATGTGTATTTTAAGCTGCATTTAAAATTTCTCAGTGAACTATGTAGAATATTGCAATATATATCATGATATCGCAATAATGTATCGTATCGTGATTCAAGTATCGCGATACGTATCGTGATTACTAATAGTGTCAGCTGGCTCGAGCCAAAACAAGCCTCCAGGATTCATTTACAGTTTTTAGCTGAGTGAACACATTACTAGTAGTAGTTTGAAGGTGGCCTAACTTTATTATACACACCGATCAGGCATAACATTATGACCACCTTCCTATTAATGTGCCTCCAAAACAGTTGTAACTCATCAGAGAATGGACATGGGTTCATGGGTAAGAGTGCTAAGGGTGTCCTGTGGCGTCGGTTAATAGGACGTTGTTAGTGTGGGGGGGGGACTATGAGGGGAGGGGTCTCTGTGGATCATCCCACAGATGTGGGAGTCAGTTTGGGATCGAGTGAATTTGTTCTTTATGTTTTTTGAGTTCTTCCTCCAGCGTTTTTGTTGGCTGCTGCCATCAATCATCATTGCTATTGGGTGGGGGGGTACCTGGTCTGGTCTAGGTGAGTGCTACATGTCTGGTGCACTCGCTACATGACATGGCATTCACATAAATGAATGTCAGGTCCAAACGTTTCCAAGCTCAACATTGAATTGTCACAAGATGCTCATTGTTTTTTAGTTCTCCTTCCACTTGTCATAATGTTGTGGCTGATCAGTGTATTTCTGCATTTTTTTTTTTTTTTTTTTGGACAGTAATCCTCTATACACATCCTTTAAACATGCAGTGCATGTACAGAATCATGGTGAAATACTTCCTTTTTTAATTTCAGGGAATAGCCTCCAGTTCCTGCACAAGCTGAAGCCTTTTCACACGGATCCGAAAACGGTTGACGTTCAGCAGAAGTGAAAGAGAAAACGACTTCAATGATGTCGAATCAAAAGCGAAACTGAGTGTTTATGCATGGCCACACACCATCAGGGTAAGTGAGAAAACACGTTTCCCCTCCTGTAATTTCATTTCACCGCCCATTTGATACATCTTGAGAGACGGTCGGCCTCACGCTCGCAAAATACTGAGCTGCAGACGCCAAGAAATATAAAACTAACTGAGGAATTGTTGCTTACGCAGAAGGTCAGACAGTGTCAGGAGATTCCTGCAGGATATAAGTGCTGAATTCAGATTGTAGTGTTGACGGATGACATGAAATAACACAGTGACGGCTGCTGTCACAAGTTGTCTCAACGTGAAAGATCTCCCCGTGCGTTTCGCTAGACTATGAGGCTTCGGTTCAATAAGGCCTCATTGTCACTGCAGCGTCGCTTCCATCAGCTTCTCCTCCACCGGTGGAAGGTGTGAGTGTGTAGGGCGACATCTCCAAACACAGATAACTGATGTGAAGACGGTCAAAGGTCAACAGACGGAGCTGATTAGACACAAAAGCCCCGGTGAGAGAAAACCTTGGTGTATTCAAATAACAGGGTTTTCTTTTTACAGCTATGATTCAACCAACAGAGAACCAAAATTGTTTTTATTACATCTGCTAACATCGTTTCTTAGATCCTAGAAGAAAGAAACACCCAGGCTTTGGCCCCAGCGTCAGCTAGGACAGAGCTCCTACACCTTCTGCAACCTTCTAAGGACAAGAGATAAATAACTGTCAGCTACAAAGAGGCGATAATAAGGCTTCACATGCTATATGTTTCAGGTTTTTAGAGTTTTATAGGAAGTTTTAGCTCATTTTCTGGTCACAACTTAATTTTCAACTTAATTCTTCACTATCAGCACTCTTAAGTAGGGATGTGTGCTGAAACTTGGTAGCGGTAGTAACCAGACTGAAAGCAACGCAGATTTTGGAGCTTCATTTCGGTCCTGCTGAATGACAAAAACTACTTCCTGTCCAAAGACGATGCATCGGCTTTATAGTGGTTTGGTCCTTCTAATCCCAAATAAAGAGAAATTTAATGTGCATTTCAGAAGTATCGGACATAACCTTAAGGGTAGCCATCCCTACTCTTAAGGCTAACTTAGGGCACTGCAGCAGGTAGACTTGTAACTTAAGCAATGTGGAGGTGCTCGTCGGCTACGGCCACCTTCTATGGATCTAGATTAGATTCATTTAGTAGCATTTAACTTCTTTCTGGGTAATACTGGTTAAATTTTGTCCCAGGGTGCAGCAGAAATAATATGTTCTGATGTTCTAAGTGATCACAGTTTAAATGCTTTTGTATTTTCTTGAGTCTTGCAGAAACTCAAGGACGAAACTGCTGTCTCGTGCAGTTTTTCCTGATCCTCCAAGTGCTGAAGGTGTGCAGAATATGTAAGAAGCCTTCTTCGCTCATGAGAAGCCGCTGAGAAGCTACAGGTCTGAATGTCTCGAGGAAATTTTTATCTCGGCCTCACAGGCCGATCAGATCAAGCATCCCGACGTAGGCCAGCGAGCTATTAAAAATGAATGAGAAGAATTATCATCTTTGTTCTCTGCAGCTCCCTGGTGCTTTCCGTTGCTAATTCTTAATCTTAATGACTACCAGATAAGCACAAGTGTTAATTAAAGAGCGCTGCATGGTAATTATATCTCTGAAGGACCTGAGCCAAATGCCCCCTCAGCGCCACCTTCCTCCAGCCCAGCTTCTCCTCCCGCACTCGACTCCCCTCGCAGGGCACCGGCGTTCAGTGCTCTCCTCTTATTATCTCATCCAGTGCATTCACCTACTTTCTGAAAATGGAAGGGAATCCACGCTCCAATGGCATGGAAGTAATAAAAAATAAATAAATAATAAAATAAATGCATGAGTTTTTGTGTGTTTGGAATCTCTACAAGTGAAATAAATTAATATTTCCGCCAGCCGCTATCATGGAGGAAAATTAGAATTAGAATTGATGCATCATAAAAAACAAAAAAAAAAAACTTAAACACTAATTTGTGGAACAGGGTGGAGGGCCGTGGGTGCAGCTTTTGGCCTCTTATGAAATTATCACGACATAGAAATCCATCACACCCAGCTTGCGTCTACACCAGAACAACAGCAATCTGTCAGCTCATCTGCGAGTCAGCCGCCCCCCCCTCTCCACCACCACCACCACCCCCTTCAAAGGAGAAGGCCAGGCGGAACATAATAACAGAACGGACAACAAAAGCCTCTGCCAGAATCGTGTGGTTTATGAGTCGAGCTTATTAAAAACCACAGTGGAAAACAAATATGCAAACACCGAGCCCCCTCCCTCCGTCCCTCCGCTACGAGCACGAAACACAATAAGATGTGGTGTGAAAGATGGAGAGCGGAGAGAGTGATGGGTGGGCAGACGCCCCGCTGCAAATTTAATAGAGCGACTATAGCGGGCCACGCGGGTTTCCATTATGTTGTGTCATCTGTCCTGCGGAGGTTGGATCGCTTCCTTGGGGAAGGTCACGCCGAATGACAGACTTAATCAGATGCGATCAAGTCATTCGGGAGTCCAAATTTAAACGACGCCCCGGCAGGTTTTGGAAGACGACGAGGGCCGGAGCCGTTTGCTCCTGACGTCGCTTCTCATGACTCACTGCTGCTGTAGAAACGTCCAGTGTTCGTGAGGTTATCTTGTGAAACGTGGTGGCACCGTTGTTCGCGCTGTGCGTCCGTGCAGGCTGCAACACGACGACTAGCGCACGCAAACAGAAAGCAAAAGGTTGACAGTGCACAATTAAAGGGGGGTGGATTTACTTGGAATTTGGCTCCTCTTCTGTGGAACCAGTTCCCAGTTAGGGTTCGGGAGTCAAACACCCTTCTTTCTTTGATACAGCTTATAGTTAGATGTGGACAGGTGTAGGTCGCTGGGGGACGATGCACATGTCCTCTAATTTATCATGCTATAGAGTAAGTACCGTAGAATTGCATGTGTAGTAATAGAGATGAAATCAGATGTTAACTACTGTAGTTTCAGGGTGGATATTCATACTGACGCTATGCAAGTAAAACTGAATTGCAAACTCATGCATGTTTCCCTGGTTCCCCACAACAGGTGTGCACGCTTACATGAAAAATGTTGGGTTGGGCGTTTGAGCCGCATTCTTCTTCTCAGCTAAAACACATGCTAATTGCTTCTCTGCGGGTAATTTGGGTAATTTTTGAGGGCCGCTGGGCAGGAAAGGCGTCAGATAAATCTGTCAAGTCAGTACCTACGTTCCTTTTCCTCCACCCTTAACGGTTAGCGATACTATAGGAGGAGTGACTCATTTCAGAATTAGCATTGGTGCTAATATGAGTAAGCAAACGGCGCAGGCAGGCAGCTTCGACCCAGGGCTGGGTGGCATATGACTAAAAAAGCATGTATGTCACAGTGTTTTTCAAAATTCTGATGGTATTTTTCATGCATAATCACGCATTCACAACGTTTTCTGCTGGTTGAGAGAGGAATTGATGCAGTAGATGGACTAAGGTTTGCATGGCATCGTGTTAGCACTGAGTGCTAACAGGGAAATCCAGAAAAAAAAAGAAACAGTTTCACTTATTTTAACATATTTATTCACGTTTGAACATATTTAAACTGCTTTGTCTCTAACGTCGATAGCAGCGCAACCGGCTACCGTAATAACTGTAGTCTACGCGCAACATTTTTTTTTTTGTCATTCATGAAAAGCTCAAATTTGGGAGATCTTCGGGAACAGCTTTAGCTGTCATCCATGTCATGTCCAAAACATGGGCTGTCCCCAGAAGTCGGGGACGTCTGGTCACCCTTTTTGGCACAAGTCTTCTCGTTCCGCCGCTGTCGTCTTTCGGACCTTTCCACCTTCACTGTGCTTTAAGAAATGTTTAAGAGCTCCCCCTGAATGCTCAGGTGTGACAGCTGCACGAACCTCAGGAAAACAAAGGAGTCGAAGAAAAGCTCCAGCTGTCGCTCCGCTCATTAGTCAGAGCAGCGAGGCCGTCGCGTATGGTCAGTGGGAGTGCAGAGCGACGTGGATTTAGTCACTGCGCGCTGCAAAAGCTTCTGTTCCTCAGCAGAAATCTTTCGACAGAAGGGCTGCCCTCCTCTCCCCCACCTTTAACTAAACACTCCCTCATTCCTGGCTCCAAAACCACAAAGAAGAAGTTTCTTTTTCTTTTTTCTTTTTTTAATCATTTTTCAACAGACCCTGAAGATAGATTGCATTTTCAGATTAAAATCTGATTTAAAAAAAAAAGAAAAAAGGATGGTTAATGATTCGCCTGCGGGTCTGACAATTCACTTCGAAAATGAATTCCTCTGCGCGTGTGGTCGTAAAAATAGAAACGGTGGGTCAGGGAAAAGCCTTCTTAACTGTCACACAGTGACATCATGCTGGTTTGAGAGAGTGCAAATTGTAGCCTCCTCTGCACCATCAGGAAATGATGCGTTCAACAGAGGAGGAGGAGGAGGAGGAGGAGGAGGAGATGGAGGAGATGGAGGGGGATGCATGCAGGCCTATGAGAAGTACTTGCTTTGCTGCTACAAATCCAGAACACACACACATACATGGGAGGAGTATTCACAAGACACTGTTAACACGCAGATGAATCAGAAACCATTGGAATATTAACAACTGCTGACGGTTTTATGTCACCGTAGATGGAATCAGTTCAGGAAAACTTCAAACATGCCTCAACGTGTGCTGTGGAACAGCAGCTTCTCGCTGTTGTACGATGCCAAAGGTGGAGGATAGTCAGTGTTATCGATAATAAAGATGAACTCCTTTCATGTTACCTCAACGGCTCGTTTCTCAATTTATGTCCAGATATTTGTCATCAATAATTCAAAGAGCCGCAACCTACGCTTCACGCTCTTCATTAAGATCCAGCTCTAACGGCCTTATTTACATTCTGATGTGTTTGTGGTTTTACTGTATCGATCGCACATGACCGAGACTGATGAGGTGCATTAAAGAACATAATCGCTTGTGTGTGTCGCACCCATGACAATGACATTGAGTTTTCTCCGGAAAACCCACGAGAGCGATTTCAGATCAATCTTTTCTTCAGATTGCTTCTTCAAACTACCACCGACACGTGTTCGCGTCCATCTTTACGACAACAGCTAGCGAGAGAAGAGTCGAAAAACATGATTTTCTTGGTCAATATTGGCTTGGCTCTCGGTTAGAGAATAGCGTTTCAAGTCCCCCCCTTCTGCTTTATAGTTCCTGCCAACTCATTCGGGGCTCTGGATAAGAGGGGCCAGCCCACACTGACAGCTTACACCTTCTGGAGGAGAGACAGTAGCATTATCAACAAGGCCGGCGTGAAACACGAAATCTGCACCAAAAAAAGGGAAAAGGAATCCTGACACATGCACGGATGAAGCGCTCTGTCAAAAACGCTCACTGACGCCCGTGCCTCTGATGACACTCGGGACACAATGGCTTCAAAAGAACGAGAAGTTGGAGCTTGTTTGATCCTTTTTACGACCATAAATAACTATTCCGGCTGTTGCTCCGGGGCCCTTTGATAACCAAGATAGCCGGGTCCTGTTTCAGGGTTAGGCCTTGAAGTCAAGGCTGAGGGTGATAAATATTCAAGAAACTGTCAAATCCCTTTGTTTGAGGGAGGAGTTACACCAAACAGCTGTTATTCCCCTGGAATAATTATACAATAATACAGTTCTTCAGCCTGAACAGGTGACACAAAGCAGATTACCACCGCCCTGCACTGCAGAGAAATGTCTGTTTAATCCCACATACTGTTCAACTCTCCTCAAGACAAATGATCAAGGCTGGAGATCTCCCTGGAGCAGATTCTGTTTTCTCATCAAGCCTCACGTTGAGTCACCGTTCAGCCTTGTTTAAAGACGCAGCCACTTGTTTCTAGACAATTCCTGAAGCACGTGGAGATCCACTGGAAATAAGTTGTTTTGAATTCGACTCAATTGCTGGATTTTTTTTTTTTATCACAATTCTATGATCATAATTCAATAAATAACCACAGCCATGGCGAGATGTAGTGTCTTAGTTTCTTACCGCTTGAATTCTTGCCACATATGAGGTGCTGGTAGGGCTGCAGCAGACCCCAGATCTCCGAGTCGTTGCTGATGGCTTGCTCCAGTGACTCCAGCGTAAACTTGGGGACCCCGTTGTCCCTCTCCACCAGCGCGCTGCGCAGGACGCGGCTGAACACCTCTCTGAACAGGCTCTCCATGCAGGCGGCGAGATATATGGCAGCGTGTTCGTGGATCCTGAGGGCCACCCGGCTATCCACCATCCACCTGAAGAACTTTCCCACGGAGAAGACCAGCCCGCAGCGCGCGGACTTCCCGCGGCTGAACTTGCAGACGGAGCTCATGTTGTAGAGCGACATGGCGCTCAGGGACGCCGTGATGCAGTTCACGGAGATGGTCCACGAGAGCACCACCTTGATGGCGCTCTGGACCTCGTGCTTGGTGCACTTGGCGTAGCGCAGGCTGAGCCGCTGCGCCTCCCTGGCGATCCTCACCAGCGCGCGGCTGACGAGAGCCGAGAGCCGCGCCAGCACCTCGGGTGGAGGATTCCCCACCATCAGCTCCTCGTCTTTCCTCAGTGCGCCCTCCACCTCGCCGAGGCTCCATGGCACGTCCTCCAGCTCGGGCAGCTTGGCGCACTGGCCCGAGCACTCCAGTATCTCCGTGTCCTCCGCCAGGACGGTGTTGACTGTGTCCAAACTGTTCTGTCTGCTGTGCATGGATTCCGTCAGATGCCAGCAGTTACCCCCATGCGAGACGGACTGATGCGTGTCGGAGCAGCACAGCGACACGCTGGACGACCTGACCGAGTCCGCGGCTCCACCATAACCAGAATCAAGCGTTAAATCCTCCAGCGTCCTCACGACTGTCTTACCATTGCCTGCCATAACTGCACCGCATACTGTTAGGTATGCTTGGTCTCTCAATTAAACGCCACAAATTGGTTCCAGCGCCGTCCTCCGATGCCTCACAAGCAGGTATTCCACAGCTCAAACAGAAGAAAGAAGTCGGCGTCTACTTTTTTCTGATTGCCCGAGCGCCTGGATGCCTCCGATCTCCTCCTGTCCACAACTTCCTAACCTGAAAGCGCACAAACGCTGCGCGCACACTGCAACAAGGCAGCACGGGCAGGACTGTGATTGAGAGGAGGAGCCTGGACACCCCGCCGGGCCGGGGCAAGCCAATCCGGGCATCCGTCAGCCGTGACGGACGGGGGACAAAATACCTGCCGCTGTTCGGCGCAGCCTACCTGGCGGTGGTTGTGGTGGTGGTGGTGGAGCACAGCCGTACAACAGAAAACACAAAATAGACTGCTGTGCCAACAGCGCCGTTATTCGCAGTGCCATGTGTCACGACGAGAGTGGGGGGGGGGGTTACTCAGATGAGGGAAATGTTAAAAACATACAATATATATCCAAAATAGAGACACTCAAGCGACGTTTTTATTGCAGCACATGGAACTCAGATCCCACGGCAGGGAGGATGGATGACAGAAATAGGACACTGATGCAGAATAAATATGGGGTTTTTTGTCACTATGAATCATTTTCTAGATAACTGTAGGCCACGATGCAGTTTTCTATTGTTCCATTTACTGCTGCACTGCCAAATACAATGAAATGGTAGTAAAAAATAAAATAAAAAGTGGATAAATTTAAACTTCACTCCTTTTCAGAATGAAAAAATGATAAAAAATGTTTGTTTTAGTGACATTTAGGTTTAATTTTAAGGCATATCCCAATTAACATGGTACTGCTCCGAGCTTTCTGAGACTCCATCTCTGCATCCCCGCCTCAAGGTTTCATCGTGATGCTGCTGAACAATTCATTCGCCATAATTTTATTATTTCTTGTCAGGAGCACACACACACACACACACACACACAGAAAAAAAGTGAGCGAGCTGGATCCTGAGTGCACGCTGAGAGGAACAGTTGGTGAAATGATGATTCATCCATTCTGCTGGGGCTTCTCCTTGTACGTCTGAGCTGGACCAACCATCTGTCCGCGCCGCCTGCGATGCCAGAGGCCCTTCCATATTTTTTCTTTGCATGACTCTGCATCACCAGTGAACTGAGGAGGAACTTACTACACTGGATTTCTGGGGAAAGAAAAAGAAGAAGAAGAAGAAGAAAAAAAACATGACGTGACGCCCACTCTTGCAGAAAGTGACTGACAGGAGAAATCGTGGATCTATCTTACTGTCATTGTCAAGCTGACAAATTATTATTATCATTATTATTATTATTTATATCTCAAGCCTTCGTGGAAACACACTGATCCTCCCTGAACTGGACAGGATTATAACAGATCAGCAAAAGATGCTCACTGATGAAAGGAAAACATGTGATAAGAATATATTTTTTTTGCATGCACCAGCTTAATAAAATAAATAAATAATAATAATGATAATAAAAAGTAGTTTCGTTTTCCATGCAAACAGATGCCACCGCTGGCACACCTCATCCTCTGCAGCCGCCTTTGACGTAGACTGGGTTCCTCTCCAGCAGTCTGCCACGGGCTCTTGATGCAATGCAGCACATCTCGCTGACTAACTCAGGTGAGAGCGGTGGAGGTGGGCAGCTGTCGACTGCGCCTTTACATGCACACCGCCGTGGTGCTCCAGAGCTCGTCCTCCCTTATTAAGCCTCGGTTGCCTGGTAACAGAAAAAAAAAAAAAAAATCAAGATTTTCCTGGCAAGACGAAAGATTGTTAGTGTTTTGCCAGCAGCATGAGTGTAAACATGTTTCCTTAGTCACGCAGTCACGTTTGTTGCTGTCATGTGTTTTCAGGTTTTCATTTGCTGAGTGTTTTGATTATTATGTAGCTTTATACGTGCCAATATATTATGAAATAATGTATTTAAATTGTTTTAAAACTAAGAAATCAAGTTGTAATTCTAAGGAATTCAATCAAAACATGCATTCAGTATTTTAAAGTTATATAATAATTTGCGACTGTGCGTTTTTATAGGAATATTGCAACACATATTTTAAAGTAAAAAGTTGCACCATCCTGTGATAACTTCGAGTTATAGATTTATATATTATAAGTGGTTATTGGCTCTGATTGGCGTGGTGTTATGCTGCCGCTCAGTGGTCAACGTATGGTACCTACACCAACCGGCCAAAGCTGCATTTTACATCTTGCATAATTACAATCCATTTTATATAAGAGCACTGTGACGCATTTTTTTTAAACTTTTTTTTTTTGTGATTTTAAACAACATTAGATGCACAGAAAATACGACTATTAGAACTTATTACAACCATATGTCTAGATGCAGGTTTATTACTATGACATAATTCAAGTAAAACCTTTAAGAAAGCGCTTACGATCTATACATATATGAAATGATTGATCCCAAACTGAATATAATAGATGCATTCTGCAAGATTTAAACACCATGTAAATTAAACTGTCTTTAAATCTGTTGGATAACTTTGAAAGCAAAACTATTAAGATACTGCATTAATATAAAGTGCGTGGGGATGCAGTACAACTAGACTTTCACCCACGTAATGACACGCACCACGCACACTGGTGACGCGTGAGCTCCTTCCTCTCATGCCCGACTTCATGTGCTCATCCGGGTCCTTTTGTCGTAAACAAGCCAGCGGCACCCGGTTCCGGTAGCAAATATATATAAGTCTTTATATACGGTTAAAAGTTGCGCGGAATTAGACAAAGTTATATCCAAAAACACGAAACAAATTTGAAAGAATATATATTAAAAATCTATAGAGGAAAATAGAAATACAGAGACATTTTCTACGTACGGAATGGTAGTTATATAAAATATAATTGAATATAAAATGTAGAAAGGGAGGTAATAGTTTGTGCATGATAAGACATTGTAAAAAAAAAGGACATTTATTTGTAAAAAGACAAAACAAAACAAAACGAAGTCTATAGTGTGAGTTACGGTTGACTCAGGCTGGTGTTATATAAATATATATATATATTGGACTTATATTATATAATTTTTTTTTTTTATTTATTTTGTATATAAGTATGTATGTTATATGTAGTAAATGGTGTAAATTTAATTAACAAACCGACCCTTTTAGTAAGACGATGTGCAGTGTAACATGCTGGACGCGGAGCACGCTGCAAAAACGTGACCACGCCGATACACGTACGTAGCTGATTTGGACCAATCAGAGCGCTCGGAGCTGCGTACGTCACCGAGTCGGCGGAGTCACGGCTGTAGGTGCGGTGAGGAGGTCGAGCAGCTATTCGTGGACGCTTGAAGGGAGAGCAGTTTTTTTCCTCACATTGCCACTCAAAACATCAGCTCTGCAGCGAAGGAGACGATTTGTGCGAATCCGGCAAACGTTTATGACAGCTAAGTATTTATCCGAGTCTCGCTAGGTTGACGAAGTTTGACGATATCGCAGTCAGATTTTTTTTTTTTTTTTTTTTTGTATTTACATAACCAGATTTCCCGGTGTTCAGCAGTCGCCGGTATCGCCACGACGTATTGTCGTCGCCTCAGATTGCAAGTCAGTTAATTACACCGTTTTACTCAACTAATATCAGTACATTGCAGGTCCCATTGGAGTTTTTTGCCATTTTTGCGTTTATTTTTCATCATTCAGAAAAACAAGTTATACAACAAGCTGCTGCTGCTGCTGTTCAACGATCATCCGGGTCTTAAAGCCCGCCGGTTTGCCGTCCACATTTCCGGGGAGCGCGCGCGCCGTCTCGTGCACAAATGGTTCAGCAGCCAACGGTTTCTAAATTTTTCGACATTATGGAAAAAGTTCTGTTAGAGCAAGGTTAACAGAGAAGTTGGGACGTTTTATTGACATAATTTAAAGACTTTTCTCCGTGTATTTGGATATATTTTCTCCTCTTGGACGTATACTTTATAGATTTTATATATAAAAAAAAAAAAAACTGTCGGGATAAACGTCGAGCGAGCTCCAAGAGACTGCTGATCGTCATTGAAAAAAAAAAGGAAGAAGATAACCACTCGTCCAGTTGAGTGATGGTCATTAATACGATCCACTGGTTCAGGAAGGGCTTGCGGCTCCACGACAACCCGTCGCTCAAGGAATCTCTGCTGGGAGCGGACACAGTCCGCTGCGTGTACATCCTCGACCCCTGGTTCGCGGGATCTTCCAACGTCGGGATCAACAGGTGGAGGTGAGCAAACAAAAACAACAACATTTAGCACATAAATGCACACACCTAATGTTACAGATTTGGATGCTAAAGTTCAGTGACGCCGGTATTTATGTGCAGATCGTCAGATGTTGGCACGTTTCTATTATTATTATTTGCATTGTTGTTTTGTTTGCTCATAAGTCGAGAAAAGCTGCAGAAATTTGTTGGTAATTAGCAAATTGAAAAGCAAAAAGTGTCATTTTTTTTGTCAAGCAATCTTGCAACTGCTATTTATTTGCAGATCAGCTATTTGCACTTTTCAAATTCTGTGATTACAAACCAACTTCCATCTGTGATATTACTATTTGCAAATGTGCTGTTTGCATTGTTCTGTTTTTTTTTGCTCCAAAGTTGAGAAAAGCTGCAGGAATTTGTTGATAATGAGCAAATTCTTAAGCAAAAAAAGTTCATTTTCTGTCACACAACATTTTTTTGTGTGTCTTGCTATTTATCAGCAGATCCAAATACACATTTGTTTTGCTATTATATTATTATATTATCTCTTACATGATTTTTCTTTGCTCTTATAATCTCAAATTGATGTCATTTTGCTTGTCTAAATGGAGGCTTTTGAACGTTATTTCGGTCTTATATGATCACTTGGGAATATCTTATTATATCTATTATAATAAGAATTTTGAAGTTGCCAAACCTGGATGACTAAAGAGAAACGTCTTTAACTAAAACAGTTGTTTAGCTGCGGCTGTCAAATATGTGCAGTGGACCTTTAAAGAATTTCAGCTTCAACTTTAGTGGATTTTATCGATGGCTTTCCCTCAAACGGAGGCTAAAACGCTGCTTTGTTAGTGGCCGTAATCCCACTTGAATGTAAAGGCTTCTGGTCAAATATGGAAAGTAACTGATTGTTTAGCACGTCGTTGTCAAGCAAGTTTTCTGTTGCATGTTTTTATTTTAAGCAGGTGACATATTGACTTAGACTGTAAGACAAAACATTAACAATGCCTATATTATGACAGATATACTACACATCATAATGCCAATATTGCATATTGCCTAGGAACCGTGGCATATTTCAGTACCATGCAATTTGATTTGCACTCGTTTACATCTGTTGGTGCGGTCGTACATCAAACTGTAATCTTCCCCCTGTAATAACACTTAAAGAGCAGAAGAAACACCAATTATATCAATTAAATCAGCCGACGCACATCATTTACAACATTACTTCTCCTCCAAAAGTGAGTAGCATCTGGATCCTCACCTCCCTGCCAAGATATAATTACAATCACCACGTGTTTCAATCTACATTCTGATGATATAGTGTTTATAAAAAACGCCTTTCATATCCTCCTGTTTTACTCGATTGCGTTGAGTGTAAACTACGTTCGGATCAGTTCTTCTGCAGAGATTAGAAACCTGGCAGCTGTTGGCCACATCCAGAGCCGCTTTGTTTTTAATCTCTTCACACTCTCTCCAGATTGTCGGTTATTAGTCCAGACAAAGGTTTCGGATGCGTTTATATGTGGCTTAATTAGATCCCACTTTTCGGCGTCGTTTTATGTAACTGACATTTCCCGAAGTCTGTACTGGGCGCGTGCGATTGTTTGACAGCCGACAGAGGGACTTGGTAACACAAATAAGTGCGAGAGGCTTTACAGGCTCATGTGACCGAGATAAGAGCGAGGTTCGTCGAGGTTAATGGACCAGCTTTTTTTCCTGCTTCTCTCAAACCATCGGTGTTATGATGAAGGCTTTTCCCTTTCAAAACAAACAGCGGGCAACCCCCTTTTCTTCCCAGCTTGGTGTGTGACCCAGACATTCATTCAACGCATCCCCCACTGAATCTGAGATTTAAAAAGTCAGCTCATGCGGCTGCAGAATGAAAGAGCCCCCGAGGTTTTTTAGTGCATGTAGGTGTCTCTCGCTGGATGTTTTTGTTTCCCCTTTTTCCTGCTGTGTGCTCCGGTTCAGTTTTTTTTTGAGGCACCGTGACGTCTCTGGAAAAGCAGCAGAAAAAAAAGGCGCGCTTGTTATGAGCATCCATGTTATGCTCTCCCCAGGTTATGTAACAGCAGCCGGGGCTGACGCAGTACGCGCTGCAACCCTGATTCATCCCCTTGATTCTTTTTTTCATGCACATATGAGGCGAAAAAATGCAGATTTGGTGGATTCAATTTGTGGCTGAAAGATGTCATTGGATTAAACATCAGGGAAAAGTAAAATATACATGACGTTTTAGCGGCTGTTGCTTATATATTGTTTTTTCAGTTACTGGATTTGCACAAGACATATTCCACTTTTTATTCATCAAATTCGAGTAACGTTGCTGCACAGGTGCAAACATAAACACCTGCATTAAAAGCAACATTTCTCTAGCTGCTGAAGAGTATTTAACTAAATGCAAGGCTCGGCAAACCTCAAATTATGATAAATACTAGAGGTGCTATAAAAGGCGGTACGCAGCTTCTGTATTTGACCCTGGTAACAGCACCACCCGCCCTCCTCCCTCCCCTCCACCGTGCAACGCCTTGCACTCCACAAGTAGGTCAGTATGCTAGTAGTAAACCCTGCTTCCCTCTCGCCTTTTTTTGACCTACTTTTGCTTTCCTGCTACCGCGAGAAACGCCGTCCATCCCCTGCTGCACCCATCTGACATCCATTGTCACAATCGCACGTTACGAAAGACGCGCTTCCATCAAGTTTGCGAGGGTGTAAAATAATGGGAAAACCGAGAAATCTCTGTTACGCGAAGCCAGACGGACTCGCGTGAACTCTGTGGAGTCTGGCTTTGCAGAGCCGCGGCTGTGAGGCAGGAGAAATTATTTTCCTAGCAGGACAAATACAAAGTAAGAAGGCAAGTCCATCGAAATAAAGCTGCGGTCGTAGTGAATGGATTCCAGGTGTGAATGCATACGGCCGGGGGAGAGTGGAGACGGGCGTAACTCGCTAATGTATTAAAACAAAAAAAACAACATCCACTTAAGCACTTCCTTTATTTTTAAAACAGGAAACAGCTCTGCTGTTTAGCTGACAGGCAACAAAAACCCTGATGATGTTGCTGTCACAAACCTGGTTTATTAGAGAAAAGTTAAATTCTAGTAAATCGCCTGATTTTGAAATATTAAATGTTCACATTCGTCCAAGTTTATTCTGCAAAAATGGGGACATAATTTGCCTTATGTCCTTCAGGATGCGACTCGGTCGTGATGTTAACCTCTGTGACTTTACCTTAAAGATATGTCTTGTGTATTTTTCCACCCTGCTCCTAGTTTAGCTCACATTAAGGTTGCACACGTGACTGGGCGTGTCCTCAGAGCTGTGACCTAAAAATGAAGAACCAACACCCAGCTTCTTAAAAGTTTTTTTAATTTAAAAATTCATGCACTCTTAAGCCGTGTGTGGTTTTGCAAGAGGATACAGATATAACTCATAAAGTGAAATATTTGACTTTCATATCACTAAAAGATTAAAACCGGACGATACAGGAAGCCTCCACCTACGAGGTTTGGGTCCCTATGGCAACAGCACGGGAAGCACCACATTACTGCCGCTCCGTCTGCGTCTCCCTGTGGGTGTGTGTGTTTGAAGTGTGTTTACACCTCTTATTTTTCGGGGGAGGAGATTTACACAAAAACAGGATTGTTAAATTGTTGTAAAACCAGTAAAAGTCTCTGCGTTGGTCATGGAGATTAAACCGATGTGGATGGAGGTTAGTTGTCTGCGTAATTCAGCCTGTAGGATTAGTTGAGGCTTGTCTTTTTAAAAAAAAAAAAAAAAAAAAATTGAGGATGAGGAGACAGTGACAGTTGCAGAGAGCAGAGATTCAAGTGTGATTATCCACAGCTTAAGCTCAGTAACACTTAATTATTCGCACAAAGCTGAGGTTGAATTAATTGTTTAATTCACTTTATAATCGCAACCAATTTCAGGCTTTAAAGCTGAAAGTTGTTGGCATCTTACGTCCATAACCGACAGTTACAAGCTTACAAGTAAATACAGTGTTGACTCTTTATTTTCTTGATTAATCACTTTGCAAAAATTGCAAATATGAAATGTGACATTTTATAATTAGTTGGATTTTCAGTGTTATTTCTGAGGGTCAAATGAGGTCAGCATGTGTCATGACGTTAGCAGAACAAAAGGTGGAGGCATTAGAATTAATGTGCAACTAAAGAAAGGTAATAAATCACAAAATGTGCAGCGATGCACAACACGACAACGTCTGCCTGTCTCAACACGTGAAATTCTCCCTCTTTCCGCCTCATCTGCTCAGACGTCAGTAAAATTAACTGTAGCTCGACATTTATTTATACCGAGATGAGCCTCTTGGCTAAAGTCAACATGGACGAACTGCAGAAAAGAAACTCAACACAGCTGACGTGTGAGGTCTGATTCACGGTCGACTTAAAGCCACGCAAACACGTGCACGTGTGCGTCACAAAAACGTGTGGTCGGATTTTCTGATTGTTGCCGCGGCGCCGCATGTAATACCATCCGTCGCCATGGGTGGCAGTAATGCATGTAATTCACCAGAAAAAGTGAAGCAGGAAGTAGAAAAATGCTAAGATTATGGCGTCTATGTCCCGCCGTACTCTAAATGAGCCTTAAATGCTTAAGAAAAGTGTCGACGCTCATGTTTGCCCTATGCCGTGACAGATTATTCCATCTGCGCGGTCTTGCTTAGAATAAAATATCTTCTATTTTCATCGCTTAGTTCATCTAGTCCTTGTCCTCTGATGTATCAGGCAGCTTTTCGTAAAGATATTTGAATTCTCGGCCAGGATGTCAGGTTGCCGCTGTGCCGTTGTTATCTAACAGTGACACATTTACCAGAAACGAGCTCCTTCGCGGGCCCTGAAGTGGCCGTTTGTCCTCCTGCCTCCTCTGTCTCTCTGACATTAGTTCAGTGAGACGTTTTCTGATGACTCACGCAACCCGCTCTTTTCAGATTCCCCCCGGCCTTTGGCTTTCGTTGGCGGGCGCATGCTCATCCCTCTCAGGACATTTGTTGAAACGCAGGCCGCCCTTTTCATTTCGCAGGGTATCGTGAGAAACGCTGATTCGCGCAGGCTTGTGAGATCCGGTGATCATTGTTTTTCTGTGCCTGCGCTGCAATTACATTTTCTCACTTCCCGTCTTCTCACACGATTTGTCCCTATTGTAGAAACGCGCCGGTAAAAACCTCATTACGTGCTTCGCTTCGTCGTAGCAAGAGGAAGAATCGCTGTCGAGCAGGGGGGGGGGGGGGGCAAACCTTTGTCTGAAACCACTTCTGTTAAGGGAAGGTCGCTTGTTTATTTAGGTCAACGATCTTCAAGTCTTTTGATTTTGTCGTTCTGTGTTGTTGTTTGTTCGAGTGGGTGTGTGTGTGTGGTCTCGTCAGATTTTGCTGCACATATTAAACATTTCAAAGAATCTGCCCTGAAACAACTCACCCACAGTTTATCTTGAAACATCCTGACAGTTAACGTTGAATATCATCTTCCTGCAGGTTCTTACTGCAGAGTCTCGAGGACTTGGACTCCAGCCTCCGTAAGCTCAACTCTCGTCTGTTCGTGATTCGAGGCCAACCCACCGATGTCTTTCCCAGACTCTTCAAGGTGACGTTTGATTTATTCTCCGCGGCTGCTTTGCTTTAAATGCCTTAATATGTTGAGTGTTTTAACCATTTATTCCTCTGCTCTCCAGGAATGGAACATTACTCGTCTGTCTTATGAGTACGACTCTGAGCCCTTCGGGAAAGAGCGAGATGCAGCTATTAAGAAGTTGGCCTCTGAGGCTGGAGTGGAGGTGACAGTCCGCATCTCCCACACGCTCTATGACCTGGACAAGTGAGTTATCGTCACCCTTTACAGCAACAGCCGCCGATGTTTAATCACGGTGTTTTTCCGTGAACACTTGAAGCTCATCATGTGTCCTCTCTGCTCTGATTTATCCGCCCTGAAGGATCATAGAGCTGAATGGCGGCCAGTCTCCCCTCACCTACAAGCGGTTCCAGACCCTCATCAGCCGCATGGACGCGGTGGAGGTCCCCGCAGACTCCATCACGGCCGAGATCATGGGGAACTGCACCACGCCGCTGTCCGAGGACCACGACGACAAGTTCGGGGTCCCCTCCCTGGAGGAGCTGGGTGAGTGCGTGTGGAAAGAACATAAAAACTCGGGAGTGATTCAGCCTTTCTTTGGATAGAATTGTAAAAATTGTTTTGATGTGGTCCCTGCAGGTTTTGATACCGAAGGCCTGTCCTCGGCTGTGTGGCCGGGGGGAGAGACTGAAGCCCTCACCAGACTAGAGAGGCATCTGGAGAGGAAGGTCGGTCAACCTGGGAGAAAAATCTGCTCTGTTATGGAGTTTAAGCCCTTAAGACCTTTAAAAAAAATAAATAAAGCTTGCAGTATATGAATTACCGTAACCGTAAGTGTACACTGGGAATACTGGAAATTTGAGTGAATTGAATTGAATTTGAACCAGGAAGAGAGAGTTTTTTGGAGGAATTTGTTGGTAAAAAAAAAAAAAACAAAAAAAACACAAGTGCAAAAAACTGCAGTTCCTCGAGTGGCCACTTGAGGCTCCAAAAGGGAGTAAATCCCCATAGACCCCAATGTTAAAAAGCCCAACTTTACAGCATCATTAAACATGTTTACAGCCGAGTTGATTTTGGTCTCAATAGTTTATTTCACTATTCATGACTGTTCAGGGGTGATTTCTTTTTTTTTAACTCATTTGTTTATTTTTTTATTAAGGTTTAAAATTCTGCATAATTAAGGGAATTCCCACCTTGAGTGACAGATAGTAGCCTGAGCTAACAGGTAGCAGAGAGTTGGGTGGGCAGGTCTCAACGTCCAACACGACCCCCATGTCCACAATTGGAGTATCAGGGTGTGGGTGGAGTAAAGCTCATCCAACATTCAGAATCCAATGGGTGATGTCACGATGGGTTTGTCGATAGTATATAAAGCTACTGGTAAAAATGGAGCTGGGTGAACCCATAGCCACAATTTGAATTTTGTCAACAATGCAAACCATTGCGAGTTACGGTAATTCAAAAACCAGGAGCTTGAATGTGCCGCCGACTACACGTTCGGTTCCGAAGGGTTAAATACGTGCGGTTGTGTCTGATCATGTGTCTGTGTTGCCTTCAGGCGTGGGTGGCCAACTTCGAGCGTCCCAGAATGAACGCCAACTCGCTGCTCGCCAGCCCCACGGGCCTCAGTCCGTACTTACGCTTCGGCTGCCTCTCCTGTCGCCTCTTCTACTTCAAACTCACCGACCTCTTCAGGAAGGTCAGTATATACACACACGACGACGAGAGTTTCTTCTTTGAATAAGGACTGTTGCAGTGCATCGTGGGATATTTTAACTTGAGTGTTGTTTCTCCTTAAATCCATTTTATCAGATGTTTCCTGGCAGCGTGTGTGTTAAGGAGTAATTCTAAAGGTCCTCTTCATGTTAAATGGATCAAATTAAACGGCTAAGGATAAATATTATGATTTCATCTGCATTCCTGACAGGAAAGTGTTTTTATCACGTCCCTGTGAAGCAGGATGAAGACTAAACTCGTTGCAAGTTCGATGGAAGTCATTTACTTTCCACTATTAGGATAGAAACCGCTTCCAGGACTTTGATTATCCTCAGAAATAACAGATAAAATACTGAAGAAGTCTTTCACAAAAACATTTCATTTCACACCGAGGGCCAGTATTAAGATTAAGATTAAAACAAGAGTATTTAGCTCCATTTGTTTTAATTGTAAAAAGACACAATCACAGTCTTTCTCTTTGCGAGTGCCTCTGTCGTCTAATCTAATGGCCTCTAATCATAACGTATTGTGTAAGGAGGTGAACTATCATCAGCCGACTGTATTTAGTATTTGAACCGTTTCAGGTGTTTACATTAGAGATTAACGTGTTATAAAGGAGCAGAGTCGACAAATCTTTCTCCTTTTCATTCAGTGCTTGAGATGTAGGCAAACACATGTCGACAGTCCAAAACGCTTTAATCTACCGCGTGTCACGCTAATACAAACGCTCGTACTCGTGTGAAAACCTTTGGCTCAGTACCCTGAATTCCTCCGACGTCAACACCCATCCTCCTGTTTTCCTGCCCGACTTAGGTGAAGAAGAACAGCTCCCCTCCCCTGTCGCTCTACGGCCAGCTGCTCTGGCGCGAGTTCTTCTACACGGCGGCCACCAACAACCCCTGCTTCGACAAGATGGACAGCAACCCCATCTGCGTCCAGATCCCCTGGGACCGCAACCCCGAGGCGCTGGCCAAGTGGGCGGAGGGCCGCACCGGCTTCCCCTGGATCGACGCCATCATGACCCAGCTGAGGCAGGAGGGCTGGATCCACCACCTGGCCCGACACGCCGTGGCCTGTTTCCTGACCAGGGGAGACCTGTGGATCAGCTGGGAGGAGGGCATGAAGGTAGAGTTGTACGGCACGTTTTGAACCTCGCGCAGGCAATAACCGCCCCCTCCTCCCTCCTTGGCTATAACGTGAATCTGTTGCGTTTGTTCAGGTGTTCGAGGAGCTGCTGCTGGATGCAGACTGGAGCGTGAACGCAGGCAGCTGGATGTGGCTCTCCTGCAGCTCCTTCTTCCAGCAGTTCTTCCACTGCTACTGCCCCGTGGGTTTCGGCCGACGCACGGACCCCAACGGAGATTACATCCGGTGAGGTTACATCTAATAAAACACTGTATCTGGTCCCTGTTCTGACTTATAATGGGGGAAAGTGAAAGTTGTTTTGTTTTATTTAAAAACTGTTCAGGTTAAAAAGATGAAAGTGTGCATTCTTTCTCATGACCAGCAGGGGGCGACCCCACCACTGGCATAAAGAAGTCAGATTGAATAGAAATCTATGACAAAATTATCCTACTTCTGACTAATAATGAGTTTTTTGTATTGCTCAATAAGGCAAGGTATTAATTTCATAGGTTATGGTTCCTTTTAGACTAAAAAAGGATAAATAAACAGGCCATGCATTAGCGTGCGGCTACATATGGATTAGTTTTCCCACAATTAACTTAATCCTCATCCTCTCACACTGCAAAACGGGAATTTCAAGAAAGCAGAAAAATCCTTGTGTCAAAGAAAAACACCTTTTGTTGAGAGACTGGAACTTATTTTAATATTTTTGTCAAGCAAAAAAAGCTTTTTTTTTCTTAATACAAGATGATTTGATTGAATAGAAGAATATTTTTCTTCTTTCAAGTAATACTGTTTTTGCATTTAATCGTTTCCTCTCCTTGAGCGTGTGACTTCACGATTGCCTTTTCCACTTTTTTATATAGTCAATGGTAACAAAAAATAATTTGAAATGTGAGGGAAAAACCCCTTTTCAATATTCCGTGACTAAAACTCATGAATAAAACCAGCACACTGTGTCTGTGTCTGAGAGTCCTCTTCCACCGCGGCTCCACTAAACCTCTTCATCCCTCCTCTCAGGCGCTACCTGCCCATCCTGAGGGGATTTCCAGCCAAGTATATTTACGATCCCTGGAACGCCCCGGACGTCGTGCAGAAGGCGGCCAAGTGTATTATCGGAGTGCATTACCCGAAGCCCATGGTGCACCACGCGGAGGCCAGCCGCCTCAACATCGAGCGCATGAAACAGATCTACCAGCAGCTCTCCTGTTACAGAGGCCTCGGTAATCTTTTTAATATCCTATAAAGCCTTCTAATAAGAGATAAATAAAAGTAAATAAAAATGAAAGAACGTGTCTGATGAGAAGATACCTAGCTGCTCTCAAGTGGAATTAAACAGTCTTCCCATCAGACCCCCTTAAAGCGATAAAGACTAAAGACCGACTGTGTGTCCACAGGCCTCTTGGCGACAGTTCCATCCAACTCTAACAGTAACGGTAATGGAAACGGCGAGACGTCCTCGGATACGATGGGGTTCCCCGTGGAGGCTTCACGCAACACTGCGACGCCATCTGGTACGTGGAACCAAACCTCCTCCTCCCACAGCTCAAACATCTGGATTTAAACTCCTCTCTAGTTCTCTCTTCTTTTTATTTTATTTTATTTTATTTTTTTAAAGAGATGTTTGTTGTTTTTCAGCCTATCAGATGCCGGTTCACTCCCAGGGAAACTGGCAAAGCGGGGTCATGATGTACATGCAGGGAGATCAGCAATCCAGCATCAGCACACACCAACAAGGTAATGACGGTTAGCACAGATTAAAGCTTGATTTACATCAGTTATATGTCTTATGTGAGTCTCTGCTAGTTTTTCTTTTTTAAGCTAATTCTTAAATTCTCCTCTAAGTTCCAGGTTATGCAGCCGGCACGAGTTTGATGTGTTACAGTCAAGGCTCCCAGCAGATTCAAAAAGGTGAGCACCCACAAAGGGTCTTAGATCTCAGCCTCAGACTTAAAGGTGGAGTAAACCACTGGAATCCGTTAAAGCTTTGGTCTGATTCCTGGACTAACGCCTCACAGTCCACGAGCCGTGCGTTCAGTGTTCACTCTGTTAATGGGAGACGAATAAAGACGCCAGAAAAGACCCAGGTACTTACAGGTCATCCTCTCAGCGTGTTAGCTTTCCAGCAGCAACAGATAAAGCTAAAGCTAATGTTAGTTACATTACTTTGAGTTGTTGCCTTTAGTACAAGATAGAAAAATCAAGCGTGATCGACTACGTTCGTGCACCTTTCAAAGTTTTTCTCAAGCGCTTTGTGATCCACAGGAAACTGATGAATATTTCAGAAATATGAGATGAGTGATATAAATACAGGTTAGTTTGGATTTAAAGAACTGGACGGAATGTGCGTTAGAAATTATATCATTAGGTCACAAATTCTTTTCTGGCTGAGATCCGATGTTAAAGCACTTAGATAAATTAAAACACCTCATGACCACTCAGCCGAGTGAATCCATGTGAACCATGTCCTGTTTAGCGTCATCAGACTCCACCTTTAATAGTGGCCATGATCTTTTCATAGTTTGTCACCAAGTAGTTAGTACAAGACTGTATTTTCAGAGTTGTTTTATTTTTTTTAGGGCCTGAACAGCAACACTCCTCCGTCCAGACCGGCGGCAAGCGGCACAGTGACGACTCTGGAAACTGCAAATACTCCAAGGTCCAGAGACAGAGCGCCCACTGAAACGGTCAGTGACAAACACAGATGATGTTAATAAACGTGTATGACACAGAACGATCTACTGGAAGTCTTTCAAGTAGTCTTCTCAGTCTGATTGAAAGTTCCTCTTGTCTGTTAGCATCAGTGTAAACTTAGCTACTGTCATTTAGCATCAAATTGTCCCGTTCACTGATTTAAATTAGCAAAAAAATTAAAGATTAATGTGTCGTCTCACCTCGATACCTTTCTAAAGCGAAGTGTGTTTATCTTTTCCCCCCTCAGGTGTTTTCTACAGACTCAAATCTCGTACACGGCCAAAAAAAAACTACACGGACACTGAGACTTGATTTTGATACAGCACTGCAGAGTTGCATGAACACATCCTCTTCAGGACTTTAAACACAGTCATCACATAATCAGACTCCTACGTTGTGGTGTGGACTACGCGGCCCCCCCCCCCCCCCCCACTCCCTCGGTGCCTCCCCGGCCCTCGGCCCCCTCACCCCAGTGTGGACGCCACTGGAGGGGCCGCTGTTACACAGATGTTCCTCATATTTGGGTTAATATTCCCAGGACTGACGTCCTCGTGTGTGTGTATATATATATAAAAATGAAAATTTGCAAATTGCAGTTCACATACAACTTGTACATATTTGGATATTGTATGTGCGTTTTTTTTTTTTTTCCTCTCTCTTTATGTAGCCATAGACCCATTGATATATTTTTGATATGAGAAATTATTGTGGGTGGATCCTTCTTACGGGACATTTTCAATAAAAGTATTTGTAGACCCGTCCATTGTGTAACAAAAAGCTAAAGGGTCGTATCTTAGAAAACAAGTACCCGCCCTCATTTAGCCATCCAGTGTATATATCAGCACACGTCTTTTCTATGTCTCAGTACTAGTGGACTTTCTTCCCTCCCACCGTAGAGGCACGGTTACCATCACGCCCTGATGAGGAAGCCTTCATATCATGGTGCCCCCCCTCCCCTCCCGTCCAACTGTATTATTCCCAGTAAATGTACGACTGGAGAGAACTGCTTCACATGCTTCTTGTTCCTTCTCAATGTGCTTGTTTAATTAAAAGCTGGGTTAAATATTTAAATGCTCTCAGTCTTTTCTTTGGTGTTTTTTTTTCTCCCCCCTCTCCCCCCCAATAAAATAAGTCTCACACTTAAATGTACAGTTTGATTTTTTTTTTTTTTATTCTGCATGAATTAGTAATCAAACCGCGTCACACACACAGAGTAAATGTGTTACCATCTTATCGAACCTTCTCCTGGAGAAGAAGAAAACCGTTTTTTAGACACTTCAGTTTGGTTAGTTGTAAAGATAACATGACCCTTTAATATATCTGTCCCAAATCTATGTTCTTTAACATACGAGATCAGCCACAACATTAGGACCGCTTACAGGTGAAGTGAGACGTATTAGGCAGCACGTCGGAGGATTTGAGGCGCTTTAACGGAGACAAAATTGTAAAATCCAGGTGAATGATCCAAACGTTTCCCAGCAGAACATTGAATTTACTCAAATCTTTATTTGCATAGCACTTTTCATGCAAGGTGCAACATTAAGTGCTTCACATTTACACAGTACTACACACATGCAACGACTGAGCAAACAACCTTTCATGGCCGTCCCCGACCCAGACAGACGGGGGGTCCACACCACGGCCATAAAGCCCTGGAGTAGGACCCCCAACCACCCAGGCCAGACACAGCTCCCGGCGTGAAGGGACAACAGAACAAACCAAGAACAATACTAAAAGGACTTCTCCTGTCAGTGGTTTTAATGTTAAATGTTGGTGTAGTCGTGTGACGCTTTGGGCAAAGTTCTGCTTAGAGACGTCGGATCCCGCCCATTCCAATGGACGTCCCTTTTGACACGTACCACCGGAAGCATTGTTGCATGTCCACATAAGCAGCAGGCTGGACTGGAGGGACAAGAAGGGGACAAGAAGAGCCTGAGTAGGCTTTACGTTCTCAGGAAGCTCTGGGTTTTCAAAGCGTGCAGTGAATTACTAGATCAACAAATTGATCCGGAAGGCTGGAGATGTGATTGGTAGGGAGTCGGGAGACGGGAGGACACTGGATAAACGTCTCTCCGTCATGGACAATCCATCCCATCCACTACACCAAACACTAGAGGCTCAGAGGAGCTCATTCTCTGTATATCATCTTTCTGTAGCAATTAGGCTCCTTTGGCCAATTAATTTCCCTTGTGGATCATTAAAGTTTATCTAACGGCAGTGGCCTAACTCAAAATGGAAGCAAGCAAGTTTGACATGTTGCCTCCAAATTCCCTAGATCTGAATCCAATCGAGCATCTGTGGGACAAACCAGATACCTCCAGCTCACCTTCTGAGGTCTAAGTGAGCGGCTGCAGCCAAAAGCGGAAAATACGCAGTGTTAGCAACCAGGTGGTCATAATGTTGTGGCTAATCAGTATATTTGTCATACAAAATAAGATACGTCCTGTCATGTTTTCTGCCTCAAATAAAAAAAAGCATGAAATAGCAGCACTGGGTTGTTTGATAATGACGTTCCTCTTAAACCTGGAGGTTTACGCCGCTGCACATCCGACATCTCGACGGGTCACTCCTCAGACTTGAGCGGCGCCACGGGGTTGAAGAGCGGCCGCTGCTGCCTGAGGCTCAGCTTCCCGTAAGTCATCTCGAAGTCCTTCTTGGTTCCCACGATGACGTCCAGGCTCCCCGAGCGCACGTCGTACCCGTAGGAGGCCAGCTTCTGGACGCGATACAGCACGATCTGCGTGGTGAGCTCCATGACGTTCGGCGACTCCTTCACCTGCTCCATGCTCACCCCGACGTCCATCAGCCCCTGGTAGCGGCTCACCAGGGTGGGCAGGGAGTAGTACAGGACGGCGGGGCAGCGGATCGCCACCTGCTTGAGTTCGTCCTTGGAGCAGGCCAGAGCTCCCTCGATGTAAGCCAGAGCCTGCCGCATGGCCTCGGGCTTCAGCTCCGCGATGGAGGCTCTGAGGCTGGAGACCAGGCTGAGGAGCTCCTCCGTGGTGAAGCCCTGCTCCCTCAGGAAGCCCAGGCTGTCCCTCCAGGCCTCGGCCGGCCGCAGCAGGATGTACGGGTTCTGGCTGAGGAGCTTCTGCAGCCAGACGCGCAGGTTCCCCTCTTCCCCGCCCAGGTCCAGGTAGGTCTCCCTCAGGGTGTGGATGACCTCCTGGTTGCGCTCCACGGGCCGGCTGAAGCTCTGCGGGGCGCTGGCTATGAGCTTGCTGATGATCCTCTTGTTGAGGTGGAGGCTCTGGAGGTAGAGGATGTTGGCCTGCTGGTTGCCGTGGTGCGTCAGCGTGAAGAAGGAGGCCGGGAACTTCTCGATGATGCCCACGAGCTCGCGCTTGTTGGGACACACGGACTCCCAGAGGCCCCGCTGGGCGGCCACGTCCTCCGGCCGACACAGGACCGCCTCCGGGTGAGTCTCCAGGATGCGGGCGATGACCGTCCCGTCCGCGCCCATGTCCCTCAGCAGGGCGGCGGTTTCGGACACGTAGGCGGAGCTCTCTGACAGGACCCAGCCCTTGAACTTGCGCACTTTTCTCACGTCCACCGACAGGTCATAGAGGGAGTCCACCGTGCGCTGGTTCTCCAGTCTCTTATTGGACGGGGTCACTGTGGAGGTGGAGGCGGAAGGAGGGAGGAGGAGCAGCCTCACCCTCTGACAGGAGGTGCACAAGGAGGCAGTGGTGACACGAAGCATCGCCGATAGTGGTAGTGGATCTGAGTGCAAAACAGGGAGGTGTCAATAATTTTTATTACTATAATTATTATCTGTGACAATACAGAAATTAAATGTAAATTCATTTAAGAAATGTATAGAAATTCCTTTCTTTGGTCCAAAAAATACTCTGAAATAAATGTAATTGATGTTTAAAAAGTGACATTTCTCCACAAATATCTGATAAAACAGCAAATAATCCCACTTCAAAAGTTAGAATTAGTATATTTTCAGTATTTTTTGTCATTTTTTGACAAAATTAGATGTATTAGCGTGATTTAATTATGTTTTCCATCAGAAAGTATGTACTTCACGATGCAAGTATTTATTCTAAATTACCTTAATGCTACAAATCTGGCTTAGAGCCATTCAAACAACCCAAAACATTTAAAAACTGAAGACAAACAACAGATTTCACTTTAAATGCACGTCTCTCTGCATTTTATTCTGCATATATGTAAATAAACACTGTTAGGTTTTAGTTTTAATTCACCCACGATCAGGAAGAACTTTATGTCCTGAGTCCTCTGCCAGTCTGCATCAGCGTGTTATGTATTGTTGGTGTTTGGCGTATCCCAAAGAGACAGCAGCACGACAGCTGATAAACAAAAAAAATAAAAAAAATCACCGATAGACCAGATAATGGTGCAGTGAAACAACTCGTACAGAGAATGTCTGACTCAAAAATTAACGACAAGGCGGATTATTTTACCAGTTTCTGTGTTCCAGTTGTCAAACACCCCCACTGCTCTGCTTTCATAACAGGAGTCAAGCAGATGGGCGGAGTCAACCGGAGACGGGAGCACATGGGAGGCGTGTGACCACGTGACCGCCACAGGACGCCGGGTAGGGCGGTGCTCGACCCTCCAGGCCCAGCCCAGCGCACCGCGCACAGCCGCCGTCGAAGAGCGACAGACCCGCCCCGAGAGAACCAGAGACGGTCTTGTGCTTCCCAACGGTGTAGTGACATCTTAAAAAGCCCCAGAAGTCCAGCATTTGTGAAGTGAGTTCGCTACTTCCGGGTTTATTTCCCAGTTGAATCCTCTTCCGGTTGTGTGTTTAGGCTAAAGGACAAGTTAACGCACAGGCTGTTAGTGCGTGAACTACAACCACATTAAAGGAGTATATTTTAAGTACACTTAAGGGGAACGGTGTCAAAAAAAAGATATAAAAATAAATCTGATAAAATTTGTTTAGCGTCAATTTCTCCATTCGTCCATTTTGGATCGTAAAATTAAATTCGTTTACACCTGGTTTAACGTTATTTAACGTTTAACGTTTTGTGAATTAGTAAATTCTTAAAAGACTTCTCTAAATATCCTGATATGGAAATATAAGTTTAAAAAAAATTAAATTATAAATTAAAATAAAAAAAGGCTATTGGCATGTTTTATCAGTTGCCACGGTTAATTCACGTTATTTGCTGGCGGCCATCTTGGTTTTGATCAACTGCCATTCTGGGTCTTCTTTAATGGATAAAATATTTTTTTTGTTTCATAATCTTAAGCACACGTAGCCACAGAGCTGACTGCTTCTAAAATCCAATTAATTAGTTTAAAAAGCCAGAAAAACAAGTATAGTTTTGTGAAGGTGTTCAAAATATTCAAACTCCGGGCGTTCTTCACTGGATAAGAAAACATGACAAATACATTTAATATTGTTTTATCACTGCCCACAAACACATGGACATCAATAACAGTTCTTTGCTTGTAAAGTATTTTCTGGGCAAACCAAAGTAATATACTGTATATTTGCCTATTCAAAATGTTTTCTCACTGTGACAGTCCAGATTGTAAAGAAGGGTTAAAATTTTAATGTTAAGCTTAGCTGTTCAAAATATATGTATATATATTTTTTTTTATTTTGTTCCTGCACTCAGCTCGAGAACAGCTGCTGAGGATAAACTTCTAGAATCCGACTTTAAATCAAATGCATGGCAGCAGGTGAGTGTTCCCACTAGCCTACCCTATAGCTTAAAGCTATAACTCTTTTACGTTGACTGAAAATAAACACCTTAATCTGCAATCTGGCAAGAATGGCGACACTTGAAGGTCACAAGCTAAAAACGCATCAGTCTAGTTAAAGTTGTTCCGTACAGCTTTGACTACTTGATATTTATTTCTATCTGCAAACACCCTGGAAGTAGCTGAGCAATAAATACAACTCCACTTAAACAGTGTGTCATGTGAAGTAGCCTTTTCATCTCAGCAGAGGGGGAATCCTCTTGGAATTACTCAGCTGTTCTGCGCAGTATCGCCCACAAGAGTTCGCTGTTCGTTGCTTTGTCAGGAACTTCTTCACATTGATTCCTTTTGAGCCGCCGCATTAATTAGAAAGAAACTTCATCCCAGATATTTGTTCGACAGCAGAGAGGGGGCGTCTATTCATAGCCCTCGTCATTTGTTGCCCGTCTTTGCCGATGGACGCAGTTGTCCCTCGCCACCAGCTTTACACTTGAACCACCTGCTGTCCCCATGTTGTGCACAGGCATGTTTTAGTAGAGCTGCTCTGGGGATGAGACAGACATTCTCGCAGATCCCCGAGATTTGTTTTGTGTTCCTCCCCGGGCCACAATTAGCCCGTCTTCACCCGGTCGGAGCTCCGGTATAAGATTTATAAGAAGGCTGAAATCCAAGCCACTGGAGATAATGTGTATATACATCAGGAGGTTCATCCTAAGGAGGATGATGCATGTTTCTCAGACGCTGCAGAGCACCTGTCCCTCCCCGTCAAGTCACCTCATCCTCTATAAACTCCCCTTTTCCACAGACAAATCAAGACTCGGGAGCGCGAATTCTTGACGTATGTAGTCAAACGTTGCTACGTGGGAGCAATTACGCTTTAATCCGGTCGTCGCTGAAAGCGGAGAGACTCTCAACAGAAAGAATGTTTTAATTACATTCCAGTGTGGAGACAAGGTGGCGCAGTAAAGCTCGTCCTGGACGTCACCGTCTTCACCGAGGGCGCCCATCTTTTCTTTAAGTGGTAGCTTTTATTGACAAAAACAGCTGCCGATGAATATTTAAAAGGCGAAGCACGTCGAGGCAGTCGGATAACAGGCCCGCATATTTTCCTAACTCTTCTTATTGTTTAATGTAACGGGATATTTAAAGTGATGGGTCGTTTTTTTAGAAGATGCGACAGCTGTAACTTCCCCGTCGGTAAAACCCCCTCGGTGGCTCTGACGTACTTTAGAGATCGCTATGTGCTTCGTCAAAGGCCGTTTCTAACGCTCAACGCGGTTTCACGTCGTGGCTTTTTAAACCGGAGTGATGGATTAGCAAGTTTCCGACATTTTTGCTTCCATCTAATCAGCACTCTGTGGAGCACAAGTGTGCCTGCATCTGTTGTGCATCTGAAATAGTCTCTCATCTTGACCTTACAAAGGAATGAGGAGCCCTGCAGGGTCAGAGCAGGCGGGGAGGGGGTGGTCTACAGGGGATAAGTGTGTGTGTGGTTGACAAGACTTGGTGTAGGAGAAAATAGAACCGTCCATCTGTCTCGAAAACCCGCCCTGCTGCCGACCCACACCCCCGGAGACCGTGGCCGGCGTACGGTCACATGGTGAAGCCGAGCCCTTAAAAACTCCCCCCCCTCAAACCTGGACGCCCCAGACTCCAGTCATCTTCTCGAGCGTGGGACACCAGCTGGTCTCGGGCGCTCGTTCCTGCTTTCTCTTCGGGCGGAAAGCCTCCGAGGTACAGTCATGTCAGACACTGAGGAGATCGTGGAGGAGTATGAGGAGGAGGAGGAGGAGGAGGAAGAGGAGGGGGTGAACGAGGAAGAGGAGGAGGAGGAAGAGGAAGACGAGAGGAAAGAAGAGCACGAAGAAGAGTCCAAACCGCGGCCCAAGACGACATACGTGCCAAATATCGCTCCTCCGAAGCTGCCCGACGGAGAGAAGGTGGATTTCGACGACCTCCACCGCAAGAGGGTGGAAAAGGACTTCAACGACCTGCAGACACTGATCGGGCTGCATTTCTCCAACCGTCAGAAGGAGGAGGAGGAGCTGGTGGACCTGCGCAACCGCATCGAACGCCGCCGCGCCGACAGGGCCGAGCAGCAGCGAGTGCGCACGGAGCAGGACCGCGAGCGGCAGGCGAGGCTGGCCGAGGAGCGGTCGAGGCGGGAGGAGGAGGCGGCCAAGCTCCGCGCCGAGGAGGAGGCCAAGAAGAAGAAGATCTTCTCCAACAAGTCGTTCGGCGGCTACCTGCAGAAAGTGGACCAGAAGAAGGGCAAGAAGCTGACGGCCCGCGAGGAGAAGAAGAAGGCGCTGATGGAGCGCAGGAAGCCGCTGAACATCGACCACCTGAGCCAGGAGAAGCTGGCGGAGAAGGCGCAGGACCTCTGGGAGTGGCTCCACCAGCTGCACGCCGAGAAGTTCGAGCTCGCCGAGAAGCTCAAGAGGCAGAAGTACGACATCTACGTGCTCCGGAACCGGGTCAGCGACCACCAGAGGGGCTCCAAGGCGTCCAAGACGTCCCGCGGGGCCAAGGGCAAGTCTGGATCCTGGAAGTGAGGGCCAGAGTCTGGACGGCGTTGGGTGCTAAAGGACCATTTGGTGTTTCATGCTAACTTGTATAATAGAAGATACCCAGAGACTGTATTTAGCGTGAGGGGGACGGAAGAGGGTCCAATATAGTAAATGAAACCAGTTAATCTTGAATGATCTGTGTTGGTTCTGTTGAAATATTTACTAAAGAGTCACAATGTGGTTGAAGATTGTATTAAATATGAATGTGTGTTGGAGATGTTTCACTGCTCCACCAGCTTCGTCTTTCATTTGTTTCCTACTTCTCACAAGCCATAGATGTTTTTCTGTGAGTGTAAAAGTTGTTGGAGTTTGTGTCCAAAATAAAACAAGACAAAACCTCTTTGTTCACCTGTTGAATCTGCACCCGAGAAACACTTTGACGCCTTTTTTTTTAAAAATATCTTTTGGTCGTGGTGCTGAATTAAATGGTCGAGGCAGCGTCGTGTTAAATGGTCAAACAGGTGCTGCACAGCTGACTTTTTTTTTTAGTCCGTGAAGCTCAGACACAGAATAAGTAGCTGAAGTAGCTTCACAGATAAAGCTTAGATAAGATCTCATTTTAATTTTTTAATCTTGAAACGCCATCAGATGATTAATAATGTTCCTGAACACGCAAGATTAGTACAAATAGAACTGTGTAATATAAAAAGTCTAGTAAAAGTGTAGAAGAAACTATTGGTCTAATTTAAGTAATTGCATATTGGAAATGTAGAAGAGAAAAAAAAGAGTGATTACTTTTTTGACTTTTATATCCATTAATCTGCAACAAAGACACAGTGGAGAAGAATTCATATTAACAGCTAATCTCAGCGGTGGCCATCAGTCCCTGTAGTGATTTAATTTAACGTAACCTCCAAAAAGTTCTTGTTATTGAAGATGTATTTGCCCCCTCTGATCACCACTTCTATGATATATATGGGAAGACTGGTTGGCAAACACAATAAGATGCACACGTTATCCATTTCAGCCATTTACCATCACCCATTCATCTAATGTTCCTTTACAATCCTAAACTAACCTGCTTTGAAACGTTTCATCCACTAGATGGTGCTAGAAAACCAGTCTGTAGTATTTTTTTAAAGCACACACCAATGGAAAACACTGTCAGTGTTTGCACTGATGATCGAGCCATAACATGAAGGCGACTGACAGGTGAAGTGAATAACAGCGATTATCTCAACATCTGTCAGCTGGCGAGTCAGTGCACTGTGCAGAACAGTCCGAGTCTCCACGCTGACCTCCGTCCACTGATGAAAGCTCCTAAAGCGAGCGATGGAAGAAAGTGTCCTCGTCGTTTTCTTTTACATCACATGGATGACTGGGTGCGTCTCTTACCTGGGGAACACATGTCACCAGGATGCAGTATGGGTAGAAGGCGGCATGGGTGGAGGCAGTGGAGAGACCTTGGATCCTGCCTTTAATGTGGGTGTCACTTTGAAATGCACCACCAAAGCTTTGCCTTAGATAGGAAACACACTGTCCCATCATAGGGAGATGTTATTTTCAATAAAAATGGCTCCTATTTGTAATATATCCACTAAAGCAGGGGTCTTCAACACATAATACACAGGTTTCAGTATTATATTATATTTTATTTATTGTGGCCAACTGACGTAAACTTACTTGACATAAACATTTCACCTGGGGGCTGAATAGGATCTCGGCCAATTGTGGGGAACCTGACAGAATCTGTATGTAACATGTCTCGTGATTGGCTCAGCAGTGATAGGAGGCTTTGATTGACAGGTCTCGGCTTCTGTGGCGCCACGTTGAATGAGTGAAGTGCTGACTGAAAGTTAACGTTGTCTGCCTCCATTTATCCCTTTACTAAAATATGTTGGTTTCATGTTAATGTGCATGTAAAGAAATTTTAATTTTTGGGGGGAAAATTAAAAAAAAAAAAATAAAAACATCTAATCAACCAAAGATTTTGTGACGTCCCTGCAGAACCTAAGTGTGTTGTAAACCCATTCACTAAGGGTCACGTTGCTTTAGTACGTAAACACAACACTGAGACCCAGAAATAAACAGCAGTCGAAATTATTTCAGGTTGTTCATGAAATGTTTTGACCAATGGTTATTTATAGGTTGTAATCTACTGGGTCTTGAACCAGTTTGGGCTGTATATGGCCCCAGAACTGAAATGAGTCTGAGGAAAAAAAAAACGGATGCAGCCTGACACAAAAGCAAGAATTAAGAAGAATTCATTCATTCATTCATTCATCAAGAACTGATGGAGATGTCCATGGTGTCCAATTGGTCCCCAATCGAGCATCTGTGACATGTGCCTGGCAAATAAGTCCGATCCAGGATCTTGGTGTAAGACACCACAGCACATCTGTAAAAGGTCTTAGGGAATCAGTGCACTGATGGCTGCACAATCTCAAAGTAGGTTCTGAGGCTGATAAGTGTAATTTTCTGAGAATACACTTAAAAGTTACGGCCACTTTTCTCCATGCCACTTATGTGCTCGCCTTTAATCAAAAAAAAAAAAAAGTCAAGCCAACTTCTTTTCCTGTGCCATTTATCCATTAATTTATTCAGACAGGCTTCACAGCGGCTCTTTAACAACAGCCACTGCAGTGAAACATGTCAGAGTAAGGTACGGAGGGGAAATTTCCACCCCCCGCTGTTCCTGATTGTCGCTCGGGCTGCGCCTCCAAACGGCACACCGCTGTTTTGCTCTCGCAGCCGTGACAAGCCATTAAGGTCCTTGCAGACACGGTGGTATGTCCACAGGTTGCCATAGAGACGGGGAGAGGCCATCTATACAATCAGGTCTCCGTAACCCCCCCCCCCTTCCTGCAGCATCAATAGGAACTGGACCATCAAACGTGGGGGAACGACGTGTTCCCGAGAAGTTCTTCATCTCCACCTGTTTCCCTTCGCGGACCCTCTTTAAAGGACTTTACTCTAAAGTGATGCTCGTGGAGTTGTCAACTCATATCAATGAATGCGCGAGTGTTCACCAGGAATAGCAGCTGCAGGGTCATAAGGGGGGAGTGTTGTTTGCTCATTAGTCCCCAGCAGAGACTATAGCGAACGGTGCCGCATGATCGACAGTTCTCGGGCCACGATTTTAACTCTCACCCAGGAACCTATTAGCCTGTTAGCTGGTTCGGTTTAGACTGAGTTTCTTCTATAATTAAAATGACGAGGTGCAGTTCTCGATTTGTGTATTGGTTGTGTTGCATTGTATTTGTCTTCTCTCTCAAAATAAATGTTTCAGTGTCAGTGTTTCCAGGGGATTCACAACATTTATTTGTTTTTATGTGGGAAAAAAATAAGATTCCCCGTCAAAAATCACTCACAGACATTTTTAGCAAACAGACTCGCTCGAGGAGAAGATTTAAGAGTCCTGTCAGCAGACATCTTATTTCTGTTCTGACAGGATACCCCCGGCAGTGCTTTGAGCAGAATTCAACACTGTTTTCCTGTTTATCCACAAATCATTTATTTTTCATGACAACCAGGCAAGGAGACGACAGAAGCGCACAACAAATAATCTGGTACACGACTCTTAATATTTCCTCTGTTCTGGAGTCAGAAATACATCCAAAAATAAGTTATATTGATTTAAATCTTTAAAAATCTTGTTTTTCAGCATTAATAATGAGTAAAATTTGAAAATTACTCATAAAAAAACAAAAAATGCCATTTTTAACCTGTTTTAGCCTGAGAATTTTTTGAGAAAATCAAAAAATATTAAACTCAACCTAGTGTTATTTATAAGTGTACATTATTATTAGCATTTTGCATTAATTAAGCTATCCCTTATCCTTTTACTAAAATATGTTGGATTCATGTTAATGTAATTTACATTTGTGGGGAAAATTATGTAAAAATATATGTATAAAAAACGTCTAATCAACCAAAGATTTTGCGAGTCCCTGCAGTACCTCCACGGACCCTCTGTTAATTATAAATTATAAATTATAAATGCACACTGATATTGTTTTATTAGAGACTTTGTTACGCAACCGCTAACTGTTACAAAGCAACCATCTTTGTGCTACAGAGGAAATAATCAAAAATTGTTCATTCTTCGTCCGTGGTTAAATTTATTAATTTCCCATCATTTTTGATCATAGTATAAAAATAGTTAACATAAATAAAAAATCAGCCATACAGGAGCAAAACGATCAAAGTAATGGCTTCCTTGAGCCAACTCGACCAGTATATGGCAGCCACATAGTGCCTCAGCATTCCTATGAATTATTTACCATTTTAAACCACAAGGAGAGATTAAAACACATTTATTAAGAGACATTTAATCTGTTTTATGATAGAGCAACAAGTGCTCACTAATGTTTTAGTTTTGGTTTTGTTGCAAAGAACATTTTTACATGTAGATAGATATATAAAGATGGATTATCAGCTATTTATTGATGTTTGTTTTGTACTATCGTGTCAGTGATACACCCATCGGGCATAACATTATGACCACCTTCCTAATAACTTCCTGGTCTGGTCTAGTTGGGTCCTACATGTCCAAGTAACATCCACAGTCATGAAAACCAGGTCCAAAGGTTTTCCAGCAGAACACTGAATTATCACAAGATGCTTCAATGTCATTTACTTCTCCTGTCAGTGGTCATAATGTTGTGGCTGATTGGTGTATCTCTTTTTACCAGTTGGTGCCAGATGAGAATGAAATGAAGTTATGGAGCTTTTATTATTGTCATATTGTGTTTTCATTTAATTGTCATTTAAGGAAAAACTCAAAAGTGGCTCTCTACTTTTAATGGAGTACATTTAAAATGTGATACTGTTTCAAAGTACTTCTCGAAACCACTTGCTGGTTTTAAATAATCACTTGGGTTGTTTGAAGTTGGTCGATGATTAATTAGCCAGAGAAGTGGAGTAATGGTTTACCACAGCACCTTGATAAATCCACAAACTAGGATGAATCAAGAGCAGTAAAACTCGTGATGTATGAGGCTGTTATCTTAACCTTTCTGCCTGGTAGTTTCTTTATAGGAAACAATCTTCACCGTGTTGTGCTGTTATAAACACACAAAGAATACCGCAGTGGAAACTAGCCCAGAGGAATGCTCCAGCTCTAGGTCTCTGGATGCCTTTAGCCTGTGGATAAATTAGCCTGCCCTGGGGACAATGTCATTTGGGCTTATCTCCAACCGCCTCCAAATTGAGGTGGGAGTTGGTAGCAGCCAGAGGTATAAAGGAGATTTAGCCTATCCGACAGGGCATTAATCTCCGTACCTCCTCAGCATCCAGCAAGTTTATGAACCCCGATCCCTTCGGCCATATAAAGACTCCATGCATTGAGAGTGAGTCCATGAGTACATAGCTTTTGTTTCTGTGCCGGTACATAATGTGTAGAGTATGGGGATAATAACAGCACAACTGTAATTGCTGCTACGCTGAAGCAATCTCTCTTAAGTGGAGGCTTGGCTATTTTTTCCCCCCGTTATATGACATATTCTACAAATATGTGTCTCTGAGGAACAATTCTTTTTTATTTTTTTATTTATTTTTTTATTAAGTTAATGTTTCTAGTATGCACCTGCAATATTTATAAACTGCTACACTTACTGACCTGACGCCTTGCTGCTTCCATCCCTTGAAAATGTAAATGTAAATGTAAATGACAACTGCAGCCTCACCTTCAGTAGTAAAAGTAAAATCCTTTCATTTAGGAGCATGCAGTTTTTTTTGTTATTTTTGCTTTATTTTTGCTCCAACAAAAGTTGTGCCTCAGAAATAGCCATATGTAGGAAATTATGTAATAAATCCGAAGACTCATCTCACTATCGTAGATGAACTACATCAATGCATCTCTTGACCTTTCACCACTGCCAATAAAGCCGATCTGATCCGATAATGCCATAGAGTATCCGTAATCAATGCAAACCCACAGGCGTTATACAAACCAGGTTTGAGCCTCCAAATTATTAAAGATTGTCACTTCATTCTGGCAGCCAGAGCCATTACACCAACACTGTTGACCTATGCAGGGCTGTTTCAGGACGCTCTGGGGGCCCCAGGCAAGAGGCACTTTGGAGCCCACCCCCACCCCGACGGCCAACACCACCACTCGACGCTTAGAAAACGTGAAGCACTTGGGACCAATATATGGCATACATTATTTAAATAACATAACAATAATAAAATACAAAAATAAAACAATACATATAATATCTATTTGATTACAAAACTGTAGTCTGAGCATTTTTCTTTTGAACCTGCTGCTTGTGACTATGTCCTCCATGTCTAAAGACCTTCCAAACGTCACATTCTGAGACTCAGTGACATTAGTCTTATTCTTAGTTATTCTTATTTCTTGTCACTAGCTGGGTTTACATGGAGACTTGTTTTCTCATTCCGATTGAAATCATTACAATTGAAGATTTCAGGTTTACATGTGAGGTGATCTATTCCGATCTGATGTTTACATGTACCACTATTTTTAATCGGAACAACCGTTTTACAGACCTGTGACGTACACAGATCGATGAAAATATCCCATGACTGATCTCTTGTCTAATCAACACAGTAGTTGCTATTGTTCTTACACTTTAATTATTAAATTAACAGCTTGATTCGGAAGTTTGTGGGGTCATATCTACTTTTGCACTGCCTTTTGTGTTAGCCTTATAGTAGTCGGTCTTCAAGGGTTTCCAGCGGTTCTGAAATAGTTTGGTCTATCTCGGCTTCACTTGATTTTTGATTAACCTTTTTAAACAGTGCAATATTTCTATTTTTTTTCTGACATTTGAAGTGTGTGATAATGTCTAGTTCTTTCAAAGTTGTTATTAAAAACAAACTGCAAAGCCGTAGATCAGTTAACGAAACGTCACTCGAACATCACTGCGCTTTTACATCAAGACAGTAACGGAATATTCTACCCCCGTGAAACTGAATGAAATTTCATTTGGTTTGGACCTGTCCATTCCGATTGAGGTGTTTATATGGAGCATTTTCTATCAGTTTGGGCTTCTAAACCGGTTGCAATTGGAAAATATGTAAACCCAGCTACTGTCAACTTAGATTAACTTCATCCGGTAAGGTAGGTTTGCTTAATTTTGGCCCGTGCAGGTGGGACCCCATCAGGGAGACTCCCAACATGTCGTCGTTGCAGTATCCAAGGTGGTTTCATGCTGTGTCGTTGATTACCGGCCGAATGTCAGCAGCCCCCAGGAGGTCTTTACAAGCAGCTGTTAGAAGAGGGCCCCATTAGGGGGTATTCCCAGCGTGTTGTCATTGCAGCATCTGCAGGGGTTCCATCATTTTCATTGATATGGATCAATATCAGCCGTCTTTGGGGGCCCCCTTCCCACTCAGGGCCCTAGGCAATTGCCTAGTTTGCCTGTCTGCTTGCAATGGCCCTTGGCCTATGCGTATGATGGTATGCCCACAATCTACAATCCTTCAGTCTTTCTCAAACATGTAAAAGATTGATCACTTTCTTCTTTAGACTGTAAGCCTTGCTCTGAACGCAAAGTTCCTTTTTTGCCTGGAACAACAGAAAGCTTTCCAAGGTTAGTCCAGGTGATGGGTCATTCATAGAACCCAGGTTACATCAGTAACTCCTGCTTTGTTCCTCGCTTCCTAGTCTTCTCTGTCTCTGTTGCTATGGCTTCTACCTGTGGTTAATGCAAAACTGCCAGTGCACCAACGAAGGAATGTTTCCCCAAAAAACTGCACCGCACTGAGAAACATGAGAGATTTATTTGGCGATTTGCTTCACCAGCATTGCATGAACTCTTGGCAATGGAGATGATCACTTTTCATGTAAAAGTTGCACGTTGGATCTTTAAAGTATAAGATGAGTTTAATTATTTTAAAGGTAAATGGCTGCTGTTTCATTTACACTTTGTCCAGTAAAGAGTGTTGAAGATCCTGCATTCCAGGGAATTACCAAAAAGTTGGTCTTGATACTGTGTCCTTTGTTTTTAAAAATAGCCCTCACACAAACTGCTGGAAATGCAAATGCATTGGATTCCCGGAGAATATGCAGGGCCTGTGAGTGACTCATTTGGTGTGTGTGCTTGCGTCGTTGTAAATCACGGGGAAACACTATAAATATAAAAGCCAGCAGCTTTCTGACGAACGTGCCCACAAACCCATTGTAAGGACGCAGGTCAAATCTGTGACTCATGACTGGAGTGAATGAGCTGACTGTTCATTCATGGGGAAAAAAATGCTCAAATGCAATACACACATCTGTTGGTTTTCATTAGTTTCAAAGCCAAAATATTTTATTGCTTCATGATGTGGAAAAAAAGAGAATTGCTACCTGACTGCCCAATATTGTGTGGGTATAATTTGTGCCCCCAAAACAGTTGTGGCTCATCAGAGTAAGGACATGGGCCTTCTTGTGTCCTGTAGTGGGTGTTTGGGCCTTTGGGTGCTATAGGTTGACGGGAGAGGCCTCTGGGATGGGGGCACCAAGTAACATCCACATGAATCAACACCAGGTCCAAAAGTTTCCCAGCAGAACACTGAATTGTCACCAGATGGTTGACGTTATTTACTCCACCTGTCATAATGCTGTGGCTGATCAGTGTAAATCTTGATTGAGGGGTATCGTGAATTAAGGAATGTGTTGGTTGCATGTCAGCACGTTCATCTCAGCCTTGGCCCACCTGCTCCAGTCGGTCGTTGGAGGTGTCTCCGGTTATGAATCGCCGCGCTGTTGGACGAGCCTTACCTGTGAAGGAACGAGTGGCAAACACATAAACGGCTGCGTTTAGATTCAAGATCACGTCCTCCCTCCGGTGATTCATGCTGACTCTTCCACCTCTGCTCGCCATGTAAATCAGCAGAGCAGCTGGAGGGGCCTGATTGCACAGAACCTTCTCCTCCCAACCTGTTATTACCACATGTTCCCGCCAGTGTGTGACAGCGCTGATGATAGTGCTGCTGCTCACACCTGTTAGACATGCAGCGAAGACGCCTCTCGATTCCCATCTCGTTGGCGTTCACAAGGTCCTCATTAGCGTTCTTAGATCAACTTTGAAACGGAGCTTAATGCAAAGGCACAGATTATCAAAGGCAAACAGAACATGACGGGTCGTGGAGCTAAAGCACTGACTATGATTACTGAGGGGTTTCAGAAACATGGTTCAGAGAGGTTAAACTTTCATGTGCATTATTAAGAAGAATTTATGCAGTTTTGAATTAAATTCTGGACAAATTTGGGGACACCTTGATCGACAAATTGATTGGCTTCCTCTTGACGGTACCAGTGACGTAAAGGTTATACTAAACTGACTCCTCTCATCTCATCTTCTACTACCGCTTATCCTCACTAGGGTTGCGACGGTTGCTGGTCTATCGCATGGCTACCACAGAGACAAACAAGTAGGGTCAATTTAGAGTCACCTCCCCCCGCCGTCCGATGGTCTCTGGAGGAGAGAGTCCCATGTGTGGGAGAGTATGAATGCCCCCATATCCCGATTCATGGTCCGGTCCGCCCACTTCCTGATCGTGATGCGCTCCGTAATCCAGCTCTTGAATTTCTTATTTTCTGATGTATACTTTCTGATCTTCTTAATGACTCTTGCTCCAGTCCAGTCCAAAAATGTGATTATCGTGTTTGCAGTGATGTGATAAATTAAGATTTTGTTCTTCAGCTTTTTGTTTTTGTGTTCTCGTGAGCTGACCTGATGTTTCCTTCTTGCGTGTGTTCTTTTTTTCTTATTTTGAAGGTTCTCCCTGTTTCATCGATGTAGGCTTTATTGCATGATGTGCAGGACATCTCATAAAAGACATTGCATTTTTTTTATCCGTTGGCGGAGTTATTTGAGGGGTTTGGCTGGAGTCAGTCTTATCAAAAGAATCGAACACCAATGCCAATAACTATTTGGTTAAAAAAAGTAAAAAATAGTTACTACATCATACTCTATGTTGAGCATCATTGACAATATTCTGCTCCTACAATTAAAACAATCACATTTTTATGCTCGTAAAAGACAAATCAATTGAAAGGAGGACCAGTCATAATAGAGGAATCCTTTGTTTTTTACTCACGGGGTAAAACAGTCTCTTATATTAATACTTCTGTGTATAATGCTTCATAAAGCAAGCTTCACTTCTCCTTTTTGCTGCTAATGGTTATGGCTGATTCCGACTTCAGCGCCTGGCTTTGGGCGTTCTTGTTCCGTTGATGTCTTAAATGCTCCAACTGAGATTAAACTAGATGCACGTTGTGATTTTTGTACTTGTCAGCAAAGACAAACACTGTTCACAGCCAGAGCAAGAGACAGATCTGATCTTGAATCCTTCAAATACCTACTTCATTAAACCTCAGCCATGTCTAAGCATCCTCAAACCCCTACTAAGATTAAACAGCTGTCCTTAATCATGTCCTTGATCCCTCTATTTTCTCAACACTTGAACAGATCAGTGTCGAAATGTAGACGAGTCTCTGATAGTCTACCAGGTGGAGAAATCATTAAGCAGCGATGAAGCCACGTCAGGCTGGTTCCTCCGTGAAGACGACCTGCCAAGGTGTCACTCGAGGATCCCTCCGAGCCGCACTGATTAGAAAATTAGCTTCACAGTGACGCCTTTCATTTTTCATTTGACCAAATCCAATACCGTAGTTGTAGAGAATTTGCCAGGAATTCTCTCGCGCCATAAATTTGTGTTATGTAACCCAGCTCCCGCCACGTCTGGGAGCCGAGAGGGTTTTTATTTTTTGATTTTTCGCACTCGAGGTCGTAAAAAAGGGCCGTTAGGCTGTAATGGGCGTGTGGCGTTGCATAACTGTCTGTCCACTTACCCCTTTAGCTGTAATTGTTCTTATAATAGAAGCGGCCCCGGCTACCTCGCCATTAATGAGTTGACCTTTGACCCTGTGGATTCAATGCAACGTGGAAAATGGCAGTAGAATGAAAGCAGACCTTTATGTGCAGGGTGATGTCTTCATCTATGAAATGTGGCAGTTGGATTGTATATACAGTAGCAAGACTGGTCTTGATTAAGAACTTTCTACACAATATAGAGGGTAGTGTTTATGTTGCACGTGTTTATTAAAAAATAGCTGAAGGAAGCTCTCAATTTCAAACTGGGAGGGATAATTCCCTGCAAATAACTACTAATCCAGCAGGTGCACCGTTGACACTCGCCACAAGGCCGGCCCAATCTCCTCCAATCTCCTCGTGGAGCAGTGGTGTTAAATAATCACTCAGGAAGTGGCAAAGCTTTAATTACATGCATCACCACATGGAGCTATTAGCCAGCGCTAACTAAAGCTACGACTCCGCTCTAAATACGGGGTTAGCAAACGCAGAGTGGGTTGCTTTCATTGCCAAGGAAACTAATGCAACACCCCTCTTTTGTCTGTTTCTCGATCAAAAGAAAGTTGCGGTGTTATGTCACCCTGCGCGAAAGATCAAAATGATCGCTTCATGTTTCATCATCAAACGAATGCAGGATGAGAAAGACGAGCTCTTCTTCTTTTTGGTCTTGAAGATCTTAAAAGCACAAACGTTTTTTTTTTTTCCATTTTTTCTTCACTCAGCAGAGTGGTTATCCAACATTTATTATAGCAGCACTTTCGAGGAAGCAGCACGATGCAAACCAGTCTCAGACGGAAAACAAAGTGTTTGCCGTTTTGAAGTCATTACAAATAGTGGCGCTCACAGCCAAGACAGCTGTAGCCCTTGTCTTTCTCCAAATGATCTACATTGAGGAAAAGGCTAACAAGAACTATTGTCTTTCTGCTATTTCATTTCATGTCCTCTAAAAGGACCAATTCATTCTGAGTAGCGTCGCCCTTTTAAATGCAGACAATGCATCCCTGCTCAAGTTATTTTTTATTATTGTCTTGACAGCATGTTGAGAAATCACATGTGATAGGCTGCATCAGTCAACAAAAGCAAAGAAAAGAGCAGCACAAGAGAAAAACAAACTAATTATACAGTGTTAGTTGACAGTATATACAGCATATGGGCATTGTACAACATCTATAAGGTGTTAAGCAATGTGACACAGTAGCTACGCCTCATGTAACCAAGGATTTTCCATTTAGACTGAGAGGCCAAATATTATTAGTGCCTAAAAAGACCATATAAATCTTTGATCTGATGTTTTTTTTCTTTCCGGCTGGAATAAACCCATGATTTCTTAGTGTTTTGTTCCAACATAGAGTTAACGTCAGGTGAAAGTTGTTCAAACATGATGTACAAAGCTGAAATCTATGTGGGTAGAAGCATTGAAAGCATGAGTCCTTCAAGGTCGTCTCGTCCTACTGAACAAATTCAGTGTTATTTGTGCAAAAAAAAAAGTCATTTCTGTCAACTCCACACTGGCAGAACCACTATTTACAATGTTATTTAGCGTCTATGTAAACGGATAAATCTCTAATCAGAATAATTTAAATTGGATTGAAGAAATCCTGTGTAAACGTAGCCTTTGAGCGTATAGTCGATATCTATGTTGATTTATTTCCACAGCTCTGGTGCTAGTCTGTCTTCCTTTTTCACTCTGAAACTGTTGATTCAAACTGTTACATTCAACATAGATTTGGGATAATGACTTTGAAAAATCCCAAACTACCCTGACATGTCAATGAACTGGCTTTTTCTGCAGCAGTTGGTCTTTCAAAGGTGTTCGATCCTTTCGGTTTGCTTGCTTTCGCCTGGTGAATAAAGTGAGGCTGATTAATCTGGTCAAGGTTGTCACCAAGATGGTCAGCTGTTGTAAATCCCTTAAGGCTCTTAAACCAACAAAACAGAACTACAGGCAACAAAGGTCGACTGTGACGTCGCCCATGTCTCCTGCATCTGGGAACACTTCAGCTGACTGTACGTTCTGTTCTGTTCTGTTCTGTTCTGTGCCTGCATGAGTAGAAATAACTCCTCATTCCAGCAGGTGGCAGCAGTCTGTATTTATCATTGAAGCTAGGGCTAGCTATGGAGCTAGGTGGATTGAAAGGGAAACATTGATTGAAACATTTAACCCTTTAACATTCTGCTGGGTGGTATATGGGACAGCAGTAGCTTTTTGAACCAATTCATCCATTTCATTGGTAAAAGCCAAATCAATTCAGGCGAACCCAACAACTTGTTATTTTTATTTTGTGTGCCAACTTTGATTACTCAAGAACAGTGCCACTTGTGATTCTGACTTCTGTGGTAGAAGCTTCAGAGTCTTGGCTTTCAAAAGAGACCAAGACCATGCATCATGAGCTCCAAAATGTTCATGAACAGCATTCAGTTTACTTTGAGTATGTCCTAAACAGGATTTTATTTTGCAAAACGGCTGGAATGATAAGACGTTAAATAGTTTAACATGATGAATTATCTGATTTACTTCATTTTGTTGGTGTTTTTAATTGTATTTTGCACTTTGTAATTACCTCATAAATGATTTGAAAGTTGATGACTCACCCTGCACAAGGAGGCGGGTACTAATAGGCATCCCCATGTATGAGTGGAACCCACTTGGGCCATTGGAGCTGACCAATTAGAGCAGCATGTTTTCTTACAGCGAGTCAAAAGAGACCAAGCTCCAAAATGTTCGTGAACATCATTCAATTTACCCTGAGTATGTCATAAATAGCAAAAAGTCTGGAATGAAAAGAGGTTAAATAGTTCAACAACCAACCAAAACAACAGGTACAGACACTGCAAACCCCCCAACCTTAGATTTCTGTAGCTAGTGGAAGACTTTGATGCTCCCCAGACAAATTAAAGCATGACGTGACTCTTATTTTTTTTATTTATGTTGTTAAAATACATATGAAACAGATACAATAAATTATATCCCAAATGTTTACTTTAAATTGTTACAAAAGTTATCACAAACTGTACACATCATGACAGTAGTTGCAGTTGTTCTTGCTTGATATAGATTCAACCAAATAGGCAAACAGATACAGCTCGAAGCTCTAAAGTCCTAAACATGGAATAACTCGATAAGGTAGTTGGCTTTCACTGGGTTTCCAGTCTGACTAATTGTTCACAACTAATACAGAACGTGTATAAATTTCACTCGGGTACAAGTCTGAGCTGTTCAGAGAATCACCAAACAATAGAAATACATTGTCATGTCTCTATGTCCATAAGTTACGACAGATTCTTAAATTTCACTTTTCAATATGTACAAACAGTGCCATTGACAGGTATATATATACAACTGTAAACACAAAGTTCAAAATCTGAAATACTCACATTTCCCCTCAGTAAGTGTTTTTCAAAGTGGACACAGGCATGCTACAAGTAAAAATATTTCTTTTTAATATTAAGGGCAGAGCAAAGGGGAGGGGAACGCATCAATTACTGCATGTGCAAGTAAGATAACAGTACATAGCCTTTTTTCTAATTGCTATGTTGGTTTCTTATTAGTTTCTTATTACTCACATATAAGAGAAGCTGAGTCTATGTTCGGCGTTAGATGCACTGAACTTAATTCCACATGGATTAATATAAAAATAAATATAATATCTGAAAATGATTTATTTCTGACTGCAGGAGAAATAATGATTTATTTTTTTCTCCTCCATGAAATCATTGTTTTTATTTGTCTATATGTCACCTATGCACCAATTTTATGCCAAATATTGTGCAAAAAAAAGTATTTTTGTTGGTGTTTTTAATTGTATTTTACGGTTTGTAATTACCTCGTAAATGGTTTAAAAATGTTGATGACTCATCCTGCACAAGGGGGCGGGTACTAATGGGCATCCCAATGTATGAGTGGAACCCACTTGGGCCATTGGGGCCAGTTAGAGCAGGCTGGCTTTTTGGGTGTTTGTTACAGGAAATATATAAATATGCAAATATGAAATATGCGAGCCAATTTCACTCTGAACTGAGATTACTCTAGACATTTACCCTTTTCAACTTAGTCAAAGGTAACTGATGCAAATATTGTGGCACATTTGTTAAGGCGGCCAGTAAGTGCTTGTAGATTGTAAATGATGCAGCATCGTTCTTTATTCCTGTAAACTTGCATCTGAAAATGTTTAGAAGTTGTTCGATAATTTTAAAAATGACACGTTTTGCTACAGTTGTTCTCTCAGGCCTAGTTATGGGACATTATGGAGTCTCTTGTCTTGTCGTTAGCTTAAACTCTCATATAATAAATCACATTTTGTATGGAATACTGGACAGTGGATGTAGGAAAAATGGGCGACATGTCTCCACTTAACTACCTTATATGACAGAAACCCAAGTCCCACCCGCTTACATAGACGGGGTGGAGCTTATGACCTTTACTGCAGCCAGACACCAGGGGGAGCTCTACTTGCTTTGACATCACTTTTGAGGAGCAGTCATGGCGTCCACTTTTCTTACAGTCTGTGGTCGTAACCTGTATCTCCAAAAGTGCAGCTCATTATGTTACTAGGATGTAGTTAATTTATGCATCAACATATAACCCACACACTTGCTGGACATTCAGAGTCACTGGTTTAATAATGGAGTCACTTTTCATAATTAATTCTACCATTTTGAAATTACAAAATGAAATTGTGTAAAAATAAATATAACTGATTTTGTTTCTCTTTAAGGTTCATCCAGGTTTTTAGAAACACATTAAAGTCTATTTCTCTACGGTTGCTACATGCACCTGCTACGTTTTTCTCAAGTCTGACAGCCTGTTTTACACATCGGTGGCAGCTGTGACTGATGGATGGATTTTCGGAGAGATTTACCCATTGCCCTTGTAGACAAACGCTCAGTTCCTTTCATTCTTCCATCAGAACCTGACTCACTCGGTCTACTGGCTACTTTATTTTTATCAAGTAAATGTTTTCATGGCACTGAGCACCGTAGCCCTTTTAACTTTGTGCCGTATCAAAGTAAACGGAAACGCACTCAAGCGCTCCAGGGTTCAGAAAAAAGGTTGCTCAAAGATATTGAAAATGTTGTAGTTGCAAGGACTTGAGTTGCAGCTAGCGCTACCATTCATGTGGTCTTTGTGAATGTGTGGCAAATAAAAAAACCTTCAGAGAATTTAGAAGCAGACGTATGAAAAGCAAATTCTTCAACTGAACGACCGTGAGTGCTGTGCATAGCCAGCTCTGTAGAGCACTTCAAGAGATTTGCATTCAGATTAATGAATAACAATTGCAATCAAAATATGTAAGAAACACAAATCGGGATGAATTCTTTTTATACAACGCGCTCTCAAGAGACAACTCTTAACAAACGTGTTCTTTCTTACAGAGGTGATGTCGTGACTCTACCTGCGAGCATTACGGCGTTTGTGGAGGTTTGGGCGAAGGACACGAACCTTGACTCTCAAAGCTTGCTGCTCTGCCGGGCCACTGCAAGGTAAGATATCACAAAACACAAAACTTAACGGAGGCACGGCGTCGGCTTCTTGACTACTAAGCAGGCATTTCTCTGTGATCATAGGCAAATTTAGCAGCAGAGCTAGATGAGATCACACGAAACAGTCACAACAATGTCGACGAAGATTGAGATTTAATCCACCTTTTCTCGTGTTTGTGTTTCTGAATACTTACATTTTCACAGAATACATCTCCTCACGCATTATTCTTTTAGGCTCACTAGCAACTGTGTACACTTTATACAAATTCCTTAAAGCATCCATGTCCTGCTCCTTTGTTGATCAGCAGAATGTGTACCTGTTGTGTTGCCACCGCACAAAACATCCCCAAATTTAATAAACCAGGTCCGTTGCAAACTAAAAATGAGCCTCTCAGATTATATACATGTATATATTTACTGTTTTTTTTTTTGGTTATTTTTTGCCCATGATCACAGTTATTTTCTTTAATCAAAAGTAGTTTTACCACTGAAAATGGGTAATCACCTGTATTTTCCTATTCGTCAGGTGGGGAGTGGGTGTGGCAAAAGAGGAAGAAAATTGATAACATGTAAAATATGAAATTACATTAACCGCGGCGAAACAGTTGGCCTCTGTCAAAAGAAGAAAACATAAAAAGCCTTCCAGGTATTCGTCAGCTCTTCAATTAGCTGCCACTGCGTTCAAGAGTCCACTTAAACAAAGTTGGAGGCGCAGGTAACTACCCCCAATGTGCACCCACCTAACTGCTCATTAAAGCCCTATGTGATAAATATATGTGTGTTAAATACACACATGAAGCATGCGAGAGCGACACTAATGAAGGCCGCCTTTGACAAAGCTAGGCCAGCTGTTTCTCCTGCAAAACACATTTGCTAGCTCCGTGCTGACGCACAGAGATTGAATTGATGTTCTCATCTGACCTTTGGCAAGACAGCTAACAAATGTTCCAAAATCTTAAATTTTCTTTGAAAATATGTGCATAAGTTTTCCGTTCTTTCAAGGGAGTAGCGTAGGGACCATCGACAAAGATTGAAGGTTTATGATTGCTGCACTGCAGAAGCAATTTCAGCTTCTGATTAGCTGCCAATGATTGCTGCCTTCAAATGGGGCCTATGAATGTCCTCCACTAACTTATAAATGGAGGTTTTTGATAAGAGTCCGATGTAGTAACCACAAGCGCACAAGTTCCATTTGAAGGCAGCATATGTTGCAGCTGCCACCAGAGTCCCTCAAATGTTGGAAAAGATCTTAAAAAATAAATCATGAACAGAATTTGCTGTTTGCTTCTCATAAAGGAAGATTCATGCATTCAGAAAATGCGACAATCCGATGGGCCCATGCCTTGCAGCGGAGCATGAGCGTATGTTCTGGTCAATGTCACATTCAGGAGCTTTTGGCGAAAGCTCTTTCAATGTGAACAGCAGAGATTCGGGAATAACAGAAGAGAAACGTGTCTATACCTCTCCCAGAGCGTGCCAGTGCGTGATGGGCTTCCGCGGGTACGCCAACATTTCGTTCCAGTGATCTCGTCCAAGGCCGATGGCATCTGGGCCCGTGCGGCAGACGCCAATCACCTCATTGTGTCCAACCCTGCCAGCAATAATAATAACAATAAAAATAGATTAGAGAATAAACATTTATTAGAGAGAGTCTGACCAAGTAGGGAATAGACCATCTGAGCTATCACTCTATGCTGGTCACGTGTTTCATGGGCGCCATGTTAGATACATCTAACCAATATTCACCCATAGAAAAGTGGCAATAACATAGAATAAAACTGCATTAAAAGTTAAAATATGCCAAGGTGCTCAGCCAAACATGGGGGAAACTCCACCGTTTCCCCAGTGAACAAAGATGGAGAAAGTTACGCAAGCAGAAGAGTTAAAGGAAGAACTGGATGTCAACTGATTTCTTCCTATTTTGTGAGGTAAATGTCTCTTTTTGACGTTTGTTAGGTTTTATATAGGAAAAATAAAGTCACACTATCATTAATGTGAACCTTGATCTCAAAAACTCCCAACATTTACAGATGAATGAAGTCTGAAGGTAACCTAGCCTTATGCTAGCTAGTTATCCAGACTAAAGACTTAGAAAAATAGCAGCTACCATCATATATACTATGAAACCCATGTGTGCATGTAATTTATGTCCATGTAGATACACAAATTTAATTTACACGTAGCTTTGCCTCAGTTACTACTAAGTTATTATGGCTAGCGTGCTAATGTTATAATGATAATGCTAAATAACAGAAAAGCCATATTCGCATGGGATTAGTTTTACCTGAGGACGTACTGTGATTCAGATATTACCCCCTACATCTGTGTTTCATGTGGCGCATTCACATGTGATAAACAAACTATGTTTTACTTAAATTCACGTTCCATTGTTATGGCTCTGCTACTTTCCGTCTCACTCTGCTGCAGACAGCTTTAATTACTTTGCAAGTTATAATGGATAATAAATTGCATTTTTGGTACTATTTATCCCAGGGAAGAAATTACCAACGACCTGGCGGAATATAAATCAGCTCCACCTTTGCCAATAAACACGTTAATGATCGATTTAATGATTTCATTTGTCTAAACGGGGGGATAGTTCAATGACACTTTGCACTCCAACATCTGTCCAAATTTTTAATTATAGCACACCCTTTGTGATTCTTAAGTGACAAAAAGCAGAAAAAAAGCCACAAATCAAACAAAAAGTCGCAAAAAAGTATAAAATCAGAGAGATGTCGATTTGCACTGGATTAGTTTTACCAGAGGACCTCTGTGTTACGAGAATTTGAATAGGTAATTTGTGGTGTAATTTTTACTTTACAAATCACAGACACGGACAATTCGCATGGAATTAAGGTCACAGACAACCTCCATGATTATTGGAAATTACCAGATGTCCCCAGGTAAAACTAATCCTGTGCGAATAGGGCTCAAGACTAGTTTAATTTTCACATCTTTCTGAGTAATTTCAAACTATTAACGGTGAAGGATGAACACGGAGACTGAGGAGGAGGTAAACACAGCTCCATGACTGATGATGTGATTGGGCTAGGAAGCATTTTACAGGCTCATTTAAGATATTTAAACTAAGTAGACGCTGGGATATTTAAGTGAGGGCCTTTTACATATTGACAGATAACATTTATAGGTCCGTTAATGGTGAAAATAAAACATATATTTCAACATATCCACCCCATAGGGTTACACTGTAGAATCTTCCCTCTGATGTAGCAAACATGGCGCCCATGATTTGAGTTGGCCAGACTCTCTCTAAAATGCAGCTCTGGTGTTAACACCTGCAGAAATTCTTCTAGGTGACAATATCTGCAATGGACTGAAAAATCAATACATGTCTTACCAGTTTCAACATGTATCATATGGTTTATAGAAAGGATTTAACTAACCGATCATAATCCATCACCATGATGGATAGGCTGACTTGTTCCACATTCTCCGGGGGGATGTCGAAGATGATTGCCTCGTTGTAGACTGGATTAAGTGTGCTTTTCTTGGTTGTTGTTTTCCTCTTCTTTAACCTCCGTCCATCACATATCAGGTAAACCTTAACATATGGATCTGGAAGACGCAACTTCGCTGTTATTTATTTCTTCATTTGAAAAAATGTTGAAAAGCAATTCAAGCTATTTTCACAGTCTAAAGATCAACAGTGGTGTACCCTCATCTCTTTCCAGTTTCCCGTTTTACGTGGCCACCTGCCGCCTCGTTTCAACTAAGTGTAATTTATGGCTTTTGATGTGAGCCTTATTTACTGTCGGGTTACCTGAAGAGCCTGTGATGTCCATAGCTTTGAGGTTTCTGCATTTGATGACCGTCAGGGTCATTCTCCCCGCTGTGGGGAGGTAGCACAACGAGTACATGATCTCACCCAGGTCAATACTCTCCTGGAGCACATGAATAGAAAGACAACAGAATGCATTTAGACAATCTGTGGCTATAGCGTGGGAATCAAAAGTGCCAATGTTGAGCTCAGTTTGTTTAAGGTTGAGCCTTTAATTAGCCTTTAATTAACTGCACCAAAACAGTCAATATTATTTGCCACTGCAAACTGATTTTATCAATTATTTGACTTTAGCTATACTAGGGCCAAAGCTCTACCCCAAACAGAAATATCTCAATAAGTATTATTAGTAGTATTATTTTTTATTATTTGTACTGACAGAGACTGAATCTCCATCTTTCCTCCAACCATTTTAAGTTTTTCTAAAATGCCACCATAATGCAATACATGGACAAACATTGACATTTCATTTAACACCATCACCAGATCAACATTTTGTCAGAACGTTTCATTTATGACTAAATTGCCACCAGCTGTACTTATATTTAGTCATGTTTGGCAAATGTCAGCATGGCAAAATGCTACCTCAACATGTTGAACAATCACTGGCGGCGTGGCTTATCACTTCAGTTCTGGGACTATTCGGTGTGGATGCACCTGAGGGCAGCTTTCAGTTACTTTGTGGATTGATATTGAGATTAAGGTGCTGGCTGCATCACTGTGAAGTATGTGCGTGACAGAGAGCTTTTTATGGCACATGTAGCATCAGACGTTTGTAGTGGTACCACTGCAGATTAGAGTGGGAAATAAGAAGCAGTTCTATTATAATTATATGGTCTAGAGTAAAATTATATCAAAACAGAGAATCAGTTTGCAGAATTAGCAAATTACTGAAACACCAATTCACACCAAAAAGAAAGGATATAAAGAACTACGAATCAGTTTAGCTCTGTTGGACCTGCTATTGGATGAGAAGCCCCCAATACTATCGTCCTATCTAATGGTGTATGAGAGACGCATGAAGAACAGCATTTTGTTTTGCTTTTTTCGACATGTTGTTTCATGTCATGTAGTCTGGATGTAGGACGGCCTATCTTGACACAACCTCTTACCCCCTAACCATCTTCATTTCCGTCTCTCATGAGTTGCAACAGCTGAATTTGTTCGTCATGTATTGACACTGAATTCATTTGGGTTGGACATTAGTCTGAAAACATTGTCTCCTTGGTGAGTAATATTGGTACACCATAGTGGCCTTGTCCCTAAAGGTAGTCTCAAGGTCTCAAAGTTGGCATAGATGCCTGATTCAACCAATTTTGATATCCCCTAATATCTGTGCTTTTAAGAAATAGCAACGTAAAATGTACCCATCCTAAACAAAGGGATGTAAAGTCAGCCCGTATGCAAAACTGCATTCATTGCTCTTCTGCTGCTGCTAATTTAATCTACAGAGGATAAAGAGAACCTGGAAAAACAATGGCTCAGTGTTTATCGCAATGAGAACGTTCATTAATAAAGCTCTTGAGCAAACTGAATGTGTTAATGTGGGAGTAAACTGGGGCTAAATTACCCTGTCTCAAACGAGGACATCTGCAGCACATTTGTTCACCTACATTAGAGTTTTACTTGCTTATCTTATATATCTGACGGTGGATATTGTTGATCTCCGTTGCTATATTTATGTCTGCAGAATACCCAGCAGTTTCTGGAAAATGCGTGTGGGCGTTTGGCTGGTGTAATGCGTTTCCCAAAGCATTTGAATTATGCAGTTTGTTCCACCTGCCACTTTTGTGAAACAGTGCATTCAGGCTCTTAGAAGAGAATCAGAACAATATTTCTTGATCAGACGTTTCTGTAAACATTATAAATTCCCGTCACTGCCTCACAGAACGTCCACGTATGTGAGGATTTGGTTGTGTATTAGGGTTAGGGTTGGGGTTAGGCCAACTCACCGTAGTTGCAGCGTGAATGTCCTTCCACACTACTGCTTCCCTGGAAAGATCAGAGAGTTCAAAGAGGTTGTCGACCACCACCTCACCAATCATATCATGGCTGGTGAATCGGTCGAAGTCGTACACGCTGAAGTGCAGCTTGCGGTTGCAAAGCTCATCGTACGCCACGGGAAAACAGAAGGTCTCATCAAACATGGGGTTCAGATTCTTGCGGTGGACTCGCGTCTGGTACTTCTTCTTCCTCTCGGGCAGCAGGTAGATCTTCACGTACGGGTCGGATGTGCCCGTGAAGTCCTTGGCGGGCAGGTCCAAGGCTTTGAGGATCCTCACCACCAAGGCCTGCTCCTCGTAGTCGTAGCGAAGCGAGAAGCTGAGCTTCCCGCACGTCTCCACGGGCTCTTTGGACTCGTCCTCCGAGTCCACAGACTTCTGCTTGTAGAGTTCGGGCTTTATTCTTCCGATGCTTACTGTAGAAGACTGGCGGAGAGGCACTGTGTCCATGCTGAAGTCAAAACTGGTGACGTTCATCTGACGAGGCAGGTGGCGCCGGAATGAATTGTGTCTGTTGAAAGAGGTAGAGGGCATCGGGTAAATGTCTCAGTTCTTAAATGGCTTTGCTGTGAATGTTTTGTACTAGGATATGTATCTATAGTCTTCAGACGAATAAAAAAAAACTAATGTCATCTATATATATATGAATATTCAGTTAAAAAGCAATCGATACTCACACTTACGCCAAATTAACTGAAGCCTAAAATGGCTATAGTTCCCTATATGGACCAAACTACTAACCAATGGCATAAAATAAAGACCTATCCAAGCCTTAAAAGAGTCATTATTTAAAATTAAGGCATAATAACATTGGTTATATCTTTAGAAACTGCTGGTTTAGCTTAGTTCTACTTAGTTTTCAAAGTATTTGTATTCAAGAAGAAGACAAACATCCTATCAAAAAGCTACCTTTCCTCATGTGACCGCTGTGAATATTTGTGCATGTGCCCGGATTGAATGATGTTCAGGAGTCAGAGTGAAAAGTCTTGAAAAGTCGCAAAAAATGACTGAATCATTATTTTTGTCAAATAGATTTTTTTTTAAGTGGGTTGCAGAGGCAGCAAATAACTTTTGAGAAGCAGAGTTTGACCAGGAGATTATTCAGCTGCGTTACATTAGTACTGAGACGTCATTCAGGTTCTCTCATGTTAGCATTCGTCTTAGTTAGCATTCGTTAGCTCAGTAATCCAAACTATTGTCTATTGGTATAGCACTTTTCTACCCATTGGTACTCAAAGCACTTTATGGTAACAGAGATTGAGCGTCTTGCCCAAGGACACTTCAGCATGTGGTAAATTCCAGGGATCAAACCAACAACCTCTCTACCAACTGAGCCACTAGTGTCTCCCACAATCACCAAATCATCATCACAGTCATGTTCTGTCTCTTCAAATCAGTCTAAATCATCTCTATTAGCTGCATTTAATGCAAAACACCAGCCAATATTGCATATACATCCATAATTATTAAAATGACTAATTAAAGAATACTTATTTCAACACTAACTACAAAATAAATGGAATTTTATACCGATTTTGAATTTCATTCGAATGCAAATACTTTTCCCCCTCAACAAATACCGGGCTGCTTTGCTTTGCACACCCCTAGTGGATTGATTTGATAAAACTGACTTTTTGCCACCACAGTCTTGACGTTTGGGAAATGAAAAAAAAAAAAAAAAAAACAGCTTCATCACCTGAATGCTGCAAATTTGAATGGAGTTGACATCTTTCGACAAAAAGCCACGGCCGCGTTTGACTCGCCAATCTTGTCACCTAGCAACTGGCCCTCCTCCTTTCTGACAGTAAGACAATCACGGCGATCTGACAGCCGTGGCACAGGAAGCACAGCGGAAGATTAAATAGTACGCTCAAGCGCCGCAAACAACATAGAAGGCAGCGTGTTGTCTAAGAGACGGCACTAATCTGAAGAGAGAGAGAGAGAAAAAAAAAAAAAAAAAGCCAACACAGTGACTGATTTAACGTAGATTAGCACCAACAATCTGCTCCGCTCCTCATTGTTTGCGGTTATGTTGACAACCTTTAATCCTGTTTCAACCCACATGGAGCCAATCATCTCTACTAAGGCTCATGCAAGACACAAACATACGCCAAGTCATGTACACGTGTCACTGATTATGAACATGGAAAAGAAATCGTGTTTTGGACTTAATCTTGTCCCCAAATTCTTTCTGAGAATAATGTTCAGACATCCCATTCACAATAATGAAACCATCATTATCTCCAACCAGTCATTAGCTGCTAATAAAAAGAAACTGCCTTCTTCTCTTTGCTGTCATACATCTTAATCTAAGATTGGCCCCTGAACAAAATTCGGCAACTATTTCATACTGCAGGCATCATCACGGCCACTTTGTCACGATCATCACTTTCAAAGGAGAAGGACGTGGAGAGTAGGCGTTGTGACCTTTGACCTCGCCTCTCTGCGCCACCTGTGGGCGTACAGTTCATGGCGTACATTTCACGATACCGTAATTAATAAGCCCAAGGACAAACCAAAGCAAGTGTCAATAACTGCTCCCTCTCAGAAACCGAGACACAGCTGCCTAATGCGCCTCGCAAGAAACCAGCCCTCCACTATGACAGCTCCCACCCCACGGCAATGCTAATTGTGGACGCACTACTCTGAACACGGTACCCGAAAAAACAAAGAGAGGCAAGAGCTGGACGGCGGTTTAATTATTGGGGATGCTTCCCGCCGTTGCCATAGCAGCTCGGCTCACGTGATTATAGGGTTCAAACTGCGGCGACGAGATGAGCTACTGATACGTTTCGTGCGCGGCAGCGTTTCAAGGTCACCAGCCAGACGCTGATGATCTTCATGACATGTGCCAAACCACCTCGAGGACAGTGTCACACACTGTCAGGACGCTCTCTGCTCCCAGTTTTGCTGTGTTTGTTACTGCAGCGGTGGCGAGGGGGAAAACGAAAAACCAAAAGTGCGCTTGAAAACGCCACCATTGTGCTGTAATTGTTAGCGCCAGATACACGCCGTGTATAAATAGCTCGCCATCATTATCGTGTCCTCGGTGCAGAGGCGGATTGGGAGGGGTCGCGGCTGCAGCTGGTTCATGCGAGGGTACCTGGAGGAGGACGTCGGCTCGGTGGTCTGCCTCTGGATTTTAGCCTGCTGGCTGAGCTTCTCCCTCAGGGCCGTTTGCACCTCGGCGGGGATGTCCGGAGACGTCTGGCTGATCTTCATGGCCGCCTCCAGGAGCTTCACTGAGCTCCGTCCGTTCACCTTCACTTCCGGCGGGTGCTTCTTCTCCACCTCGGCCACTTTGCACTCGGTGGCCGGCGGGGAGCTGGGCGGGGGCGCCTCGGGGAAGCCCACGTGGAGGCCATTTTCAGCGTGCGCTGACAGAGCCTTGCTCCTCCAAATGGGCCAACACAGCTTCCAAAAAACAAAGAGAGAGACTACCAACAGGGCGAGGCCACAGAAACCCACGACCACAGCAAGGAGACTAATAGAGATGTCTACATGTAACCCATAGAGGAAGGCAAAGGTGACACACACAGAGAGGATAGGGGGAAGCAGGCGGAGGACAAAAATGTGACACACAAACATGCAAGGGAGAAGGAGAAAAAGGGAGAGAAAGCAAGCTGTAAGAAAGAGGGGGCAGCATATGCACCTGTTTGATACAGCAGGGTTAATATAGAGAAGTCATTCAAAAGGAGCAACAAGAAAATCACATTAAGAGGAAGAATATTATTATAAACTCTCATCTGCTGCTGGCATCACCGGATCTGGCTCATATTTAAAAGTTTGCACTGTGTCATATTCAAGGAAGCTTAATTCCCTTTACAGACAGGTAGATAAAAGTGATAGTAAATATTATAAAGTGGGGGAAAAAAGAACGAAAACACCAGAGAATGAGAGGATGATCCTTTCCAGAAGCTGCGCTCCGTCTGTTTTCCACCTGTTGCCATTTGATCGGCGGAGACTGAGGAGCGGCGAGATGCGTAACAAGTAGATAATAAACACTTTCAGAACAGTCCCACATGTTAAAACGAATCAAACTCGGCGTCTTTAACGCGTTTCAACCGGAGAAAGCTGTCGATTTATTACCAGGTGTCATTATTTCAGAGGAGAACAAAGGGAAGTGATTAACTGAGAATATTAGGAGAAGAATGGACTAAATGTTCCATTTACCTGCGTGTCCTTTACCTGGTATGCTGCTCTCCAGCGGGAATATATCCGAACATTTCTCCCGGTCTACGTGTCCCGTGAGACAAAGTTCCGTAACGATTTGGAGAGCCCTTTGGCACAAGGTGATGCTGTCCTCCGTCCGGACACTCATGTCTCTCCTGTTAAGCCATTGCACGCCGGAGGAGCCGGGAGGGCGGCGGTTCATTTGGGCACCTTTTTTCTTCTTGTTGTTATTATTAGTATTATTATTATTATTATTTACGCGCCGCGGAGTGCAGCCACTCGGAGACGGCGGGGAGGCGCGCTGCGTCCTGATCCATATCCAGTGCGCAACGAGGAGCGACTGGCCACACGGCTGAGCAGCAGCGAGCGGGGTGCGAAGAGTCCAACGCTCCAGTGCGTCCAATAGCGGCGGGGCTGGCGTTTAACGGCGAGTCCCGTTGGCTGGTGTCAGTAACGGGATTACTTTCTCTAGTAATGAGTGGAGTGTTCCCCCACGAGGCACCGGCGACCTGACTGCGTCCCCGCCTTTGGTTCAGCACATGCCGCTTTATAGTCCTCCCCACCACCCCCCCAACAGGTCTTCGTCCCTTGTGACCCAGAGACATAAGATGATGAGTATGGAGCCACAAAATAAGTCATTAAAATAAGTCATTATCCTCACATGTCTTAGTCATCAGTCACTCCAGCTCCCACTGATTTAACGTGAAAACGTATTCAAACTAATGGGAAATAGGATGCTGCACGTCTTTCCCCAGATTTCCATTTATTATAAACACACACTGATCGGCCACAACATTAAGACCAATAACAATGGAAGTAAATAAGATTTAAACCATCCTGTGAGAATTCATTGTTCTGCTGGGAAACTTTTCGACCTGGCCTCCAAATTCACTACTTCATTCACCCACTAACACCACCACAGGACGCCCTCAGAGACACTATTTAAGATTTCTAATAGGCGTTTATGAGCTGTCATTTATTTTTCCTTGAGGAATCATTTATACCAGATCTAAATGACTAATCATTGCACCGTTTTATTGCTGTTCTACAAGCTACAAGTTTTGCTTTGGCCACACTGGAGACTTGCGCTGTGCGGTTGTTCACTGCGTGCTGTCATCCACTTGTTTATGCTGAGCCAATTGGTGTCAACCACACGCTGATAATTGTTGACTGATTGATTCAGCGATTCCAGTTAATTACCGTCTACCTTGTGACAATAGCGTCTGCTGTGACTTCATCTACACAAATAATTCTTGTCCTTGCGTGCGTTTATTTCAAACGGAGAAGTGACTAATTGGCTTTGTAAAGGAAATTTGTAATCGAGACAGAAGCAGAGAAGCTGTGTCTAAATTCACGTCAATCACAAGTTATTTAATACAGATGAAACACAAAATATATGTCCTTGGAGGGAAGCTGGACTTGTCTGGCCTATTTTCAACCAGGTGTTTCTTTTATTTACCCGGTGCTCCCATGTCAAAGGAAATTGCAGCGGAAAAAGGAGAGAACACCAGCAACTATAAAAAGTGATTCAGGATTTTGGAGCAATGGCCACTATTGTGTCTTGAGGGGTTTCATAACAACAAAGGAAACGAACCAGAACACAAAAGGGGAAAAACACTTAACACGTGACTCTTCTGGTTGGGTTGTGAAAAGACCCAACACCGGACTGATGGGAAACTCAAGCAGGGTCAGTATTTCTCCTAGATCCTGTGTGCAACATGTAGCTGTATAAGTCCAATGAATAAGGCCGTTAATGCAGACTGGAAAGGGTAAAACCTGTGTTCTCTGCTCCAGAAATGTTCCTGGGCACCGTGTTTGCTACATCAGAGGGAAGATTCTCCAGTGTAACCATATGGGGCGGATGTGCTATGTTGAAATAAATGTCTTATTTTCCCCATTAACAGGCCCATAAATGTTACTGCCTTACTTTAAATATCTTAAATGAGCCTTTCAAATGCTTTGTAGCCCAATCACCTCATCAGTCATGGAGCTGTGTTTACCTTCTCCTCAGTCTCCGTGTTCATCCATTGTCGTTAAAAATTTAAAATTACCAAGAAACATTATAAATACTCAGAAAACAGTGAAAATTACACTAGTCTTACTGTAAATATTATCATTATAGCATTAGAACACTAGCCATAATAACTGAGCAGTAACCGAAGCAAAAATGACGCTATTTTTCTAAGCCTTTAGTCTAGATAACTAGCTAGCCTAAGGCTAGCATGAGGCTAGGTTAACTTCATCGATTTGTAAAATGGTTTTTGAGATCAAGGTTCAGATTCACGTTGATATGAGTTTAGTTTTCCTATATAAAATCTTAGCAAATCAGTTGACGTCCAGTTCTTCCATTTAATCTGCTGCTCTCAAAACTTCCTCCGTTTAAAGCAACTTTATTCTCTATTATTGCCACTTCTCTGTGGGTGAATATTGATTAGATGTAGCAAACATGGCGCCCATCAACCATGTGACCAGCTCAGAACCAATCAGCATAGAGGGACAGCTCAGACGCTCCATTCCCTAGTTGGCAATTTACAAATTTCTGAAGTTTTTGACACTACACGGACATAAAACAAATACCTACAGAATCCCTGATACTGATTGGGACGTCCCCGCTCTAAACTCAGATATACAACCATCAGTTTTTGACGGATTATCTAAAGTCTGGTCTTGGTGGCAACAGGTTAAGCATGTGGATTTTAAAGGCGTTCCTTTCCCTAGCAACGTTTTAAGTCTCACCTTGAGGAATCCCACTTTGTTCCCAGGCCGTATGAAGTGTGTAATCCCTCCAGCGAAGTCCAGGTGGACCCCAGAGTCTCCTTTCTAACAGGCTTTAACTGGTAAACTCATTCCCAGAAACCAGTTTGAAGATCAGAAATATGTGTTTTCTTTAGCTGTGGAGACGTGTTGTTTGTTTTAGACCTTACATGACATTTTGTCCTCAAAATCATATTATAATTTACACTTACAACCCTGCAGGTTTAATTACAACATGAATCTGTCCTGCTAAGATAAAAGTTCACTAAGAACTAAGACGAACAATCTGTGTTCGTCTTCGCTTCTTTCTGTGTGCCGCCGCTGAGCCCGTAATGAAAGTACAAACTGGGAAATACTAATAATCTCAGCAGTGATTACATTTGTGTTGATTAAGATAATCACGCACTAACTTTTCATCCCACCAGCTCCCCCTCCTTGCAGCGTACCAATTACCAACATGTAACCGCCATTAAAATGCCCTTTAAAGTGTGGCTGATTTTCCGTCCATACTTCAGTGTCCCAGCGGGCTCAGACAGCGAACAAATTCTGTTTGCCTCTCACCACCGCGCCTCTCCAGACATTAAACAGAGGATATAAACTCGGAGACCAAGGCAATCTTGTGAGACAGTTTACCGACAATGTATGTCCTGTTGTCTAGGAGACAGTCCCACATATCAGATGATTTGAGTTTGCCGTGGGAAATAAGACACTCCGGAGGCAGGAAGCTCTGCTGAATGCACAAAAGATGCAATATTTGGAGTTTTTCCTGTATTGAAGATATTAATTACTGCAAAAATAAAATGTCCTAAAGTGCACCATCCAATTAAATGATTATACACTGTATGCATATGTGGTTCATTTGAGTCGAATGTGTTGCGTTCAGTGTGCTCAGCCAGCTCCGGTACAGTACAGCAGCTGGCTAGTTTGCCCTTCTGTTGGTTAAGTCTCATTTCTGGAGGTCTGCCAAGCAGCCATCTGGTTTTGGCTCCAAGACTTAACACGCTGAGCACAGCTCTCAAAAAATCTGAAACAATGCACTTATGGGAGGAGGATTTCAACAGAGTGTGTAACATTTACTCAATTACCTGATTTTTTTAATGCATTTATAAAAAATAATTCTGTCCAAACTTCCAGCTCCTCCAGTGTGATGGTTTTCTCAGTTTTATTTTACCATGTAGCATGAAATTTAATTTGATGACGTGACCTTGGATTCTGTCTTTAGCTTAGTTTGTTTTACTCTCCAGTTTTTCTTAAAATTACACAAAGAATATTAGTCTATACATAAGGAATGGACGCACCAAACTAAAATAAACTGGCAGCAAAGGCTCCAGCCAGAGGCTACGTAGCATTTTAGTGATGTGCGGATCGATACAGAAATGTCGATACTTCTGAAACCGGACCTTTATGCTCTAAAATTAATTCTCAAATCAAAAATATCGATAGTGTCGATACTTCAGTCGTTTGAGGTGATTGTGAAAAACCTCAGGTTAAATCACAACACAGCATACGAGGCAATAATGTTATAATAGTTACACAATAATTTATTTTAATGGTGTTATCATTTTACTTTTTTCTTTTCTTTTTAGTTTGAAACACCATGTTTTTCTCTTTGTTTTTTTTTGTATTAGCTCTGCTATAGTATTATATACTTCTGAGTTTAAAACAAATAAACAAATTACTCTGATGTCTTGTATTTTTTATGAAATACTCTACTTTTCTTTACTTTTACCACAGACATTAGGGTGTATTTACACATAGTATCGGTATCGGAGCAGTGTTGCCGATACTAGCCTGAATTTTAATCAGTATCAGATCGGAGAAAGGAAATCTGCGCTTTAGGTAGAGGGTATAACTCTTCATACCATCAGGTGGCACTAGCTTTTATTTATCATTTAAAAGGGGAAACCAATGAGAGCAAAGCCCAAGTCAGAAGTTAGGTAACTAGACAGAGCTAGACGAGAACTAACTAGCTTTACTAGCTGTAGTCCGTCAATTATCGGGATTCAACTAGAAGATCCGCTTTTTGCCGGGAGGCTATGAAGCAAGAAAGATCGACACCTGCTGTACAGAGCTGGACATTTTAATGATGTGCACCCGTTTGACTTTGATTGCTCACTTTAATCACTTGTCACATTTCTCTTCTCGTGCAGCCGGTCGTGTTCAGCTCTCTGAGCGATGTGCTCTGCAGCTGATTCAGGATGCAGATGCGGTGCCACCACACTGCAGAAACTGAGACACGGACGTTTTATCGACCGTCCGCTCGCTGTGTCCTGACCTGTGTGATTTCTCGAGCTGATGAGTAGATGTTAGCGAAGTCTCTTTCCAAACTTTTTCCCTCGACAATGGTTCTAAGATGGTTTTACATAACAAACCCTGGGATGGTCCTATTGACAGTCAGACTTTACTTTAATCACAATTATGATTTAACTTCTCTTTGTGCCTAAACCAAGTCAGACGCTTTTTCTTTTTCTCTTTGCACTGATGAGTCACTGTTGTTTTGGAAGTCGCTGACGGATGATGGCATCCAGCCAATGCTGCAGCATCGGATCAGAAAACTTATTCTAGAGAGCAATTATAGATGACATGTTTTTCATTTGATTTGTTGATTTTTAATAAGCTGTGGAGCCACCTGAGACTCTCAACTTTTTTTTTCTTTTTTTTTTTCTTTCTTTCTCTCTGGCAAATTGATTTGACTCAGATTAACGTAGCTTTATATCTCATCGATTATCTAAATCCTCAGGATCTGAATCAATATAATCTTCCACCGACACTTTGAAAGTGTTCCCACGGACAAATGACTGATTAGATAAAGGTACTACAATTAGTTGTGTAATTACTCCCTAGGAGACTAAATTATCTTGCACAGATGTTCACAGGGATGATGTCAGTCCTGTCTGGGCTTGATTGGTGTATGTAGCGCTGCTTCATCGGTATCTTGTCTTGAATCTTTGTACGTTTCATTCCTTAAAGCTCATTGAAGCTTCAGCCCTGTTGTGTTTGGGAAATCGCACGGTTGAAACCTGTGAGCAAGTAACTGGATTTAAAATGAGATGCAGAACGCATAAAGCTGCGTGCCAAGGCTAAACCGAGTGAAAAGAAAGATCCTTAACACTTTTTCAAATCATAGTGGAGGGTCCTTTCTAATGTTTGCTAGCGATCTGCTGTATCGGTCTGAGAAAATGTCAAATGTCACGGTAAATGTCAGCGAAGTGACCACCAACGTTGCAGTGTGAAAGTGTCCCCGACGCAACGTACAAAACGTTCAATGTCTGCTAAAAAAAAGCACCAGGTGCAGCCTCCATGTTATGTTCGGCACATCGAATGTAAGAAGAAACATCAGCAGGAGGTTTGGAGTCTGACTCTCACATCAAATTAAAAAGAAAGCTGCTCGATGACGTCGGCGGCGGCGGCGGCGTCCGGAGCCTCGCGGTGGCAGACGGGCTTTCAGGACGTGGTCTGCTCCATCGGCTGACATTAACAGAGGCTGCCAGTGAGAAATGATTTAATCATTAACATTCATGAGCAGGAACATGGGGTGGCTTCCAGCGTGCTGCGCTGCGCCGCGCCGCCGCCTAAAACACAACATAGACTGAAATTACAGCCGTAATTGATTATTTTGGAGACAGAACATCATCAGAATGCATCAGCACAACGCGAGGAGGAGAGACAGCCCTCTGTGAATGTCAAGCGCTCTGATTGTGGGAAAAGGAAAACCCATAAAAACACTCTCTGCTTGCACAGTGTTTATCTCTGAAGAGCGTGAGTTCGTTTTTTTTTTTTTTTTTTTTTTACACAGCTGCATTAGTGATGATTCTCGTGGTTCTGTCGCTCCTTCGTTTCCACTTATCTCCCCTTGACAGACGTGATGATGCAACGAATGCAGGAGGATCAGTTTGTTACCAAACAGTGCAACGACACCCCAGCTTCCCCCCTCCCAATCTGCTCCTAAAAAAAAAAAAAAAAACAGTTTTCCTGTTAATTATTCTCACGACACTTGAATCCGCCGAAGCCGGGATTTGTCGCCCGCGATGGGCCATTTGGCAGATTTGAAAGTCGCAGCTACAGAGCAGGGATTATTTTCTTATGTTCACTCACCCCCTGAGATCGGCGTCTCTGTAGCCTACTCTGTTTTTTTTTTTTTTTATTTATTCGTTTTTGTTTTTAAAACGAGAAGACACCGAGGTGTTAAAACACACGGGGAAGAAGTGAAGTGCTCGATCTCAGTAGTAGAAAAGAATAAACAGGGATTTAACGCCTCATGGATCTGAAGACGACACATTGTTATGCTGAATGATTTTATCGCATCAATAGAGGATCATTTTGGAACACATAAATAGTCATACTTTTGGATTATTCTGAGCAACTGCTTGTTTCTAAATTTAGAAAGCTTTTAATAATAGCTAAACTCTGAACTTCACTCACCTCGGGGGTTTTGTCTCAAATTAATTGGCGTCAAAGCCTTTTTTTTTTCTGGTGGAGAAATTTGGTGGTTGGGCTAACAAATGCATAATATCGATTAAATATTTAACACAGCAGCTAAAGGAACATCACCTACAATAACTACTAATTATTCCCTTTTACACTAAATTAGCTGCAAATGTGAAATTAAAAAAAAAAAGTGCAACTTCTGGGAAATATTAACAAAGAATGAGCTTTAGCTGAGAATCTTCAATTACTGAAATTATGACAACCAACGCTGCATTCTGGAAAAAAAGAAAAAAGAGTGTTTTGAACCCCAATGTCCCATGTGCTGAATCTGAATTCAATTCCTTGTTGGGTCCATGACGTATCTCCTCCAAAAAGCAGACACAGAAAACAGGAAAGTGAAGTTTTAGCTACACTTCATGTTAGCCAGTCATTTCTTTCGCACCAATAAACACAAAACTTACTTATTTTATCGTTTGTCACTTTGACTTATTTCAAACATCGTTTGGCCGCTGTGATTCCAGCGTCTTGATTTCCAACTTTTCCTCCAAAGACATTGAGGAAAATGGATTAGGAAGTATTACAAGTAATCCACCTCATTCATGCTAACGCCACCATAGCTCAACTTCTTCCACCTCCTCCCACTTAAACCAGCCGCCTAAGGGCTGACTGGATATTTAGCCCAAATGATTAGATTAATGATTATTTTAAGAGATGTTCTATGTTTAATTCTATGTATCTTTTGACTTGCTACCATTTGTTCCACCAAAATTTAGTTAATTTAGTTATTTAAAAAATTATTTTCCCATCTTTTTTGTGTTAGCTTGGGAGGGCTTAGCCCTGTTAGCCAATTGATATCAGTCGTCTCTGATAGCATGTATGTATGAAAAGTGCTTATATGTGGATTTACTCAATTTACTTTCTTGTATATCTCACAACTGATGTTCTACAAATGGGCCGACACACGAATACGCCAGATATATTTCAAAAGTGAAGGAAATCCACTTAATAGCCGCCCGTTAAAGGCAAAAAAAAAAGGGTCTGATTTGTGGATAAGCTGTTAAAAAGACATCTTTCATTCCCCTCATGGAGCAGGTCTGATTTAATCACGGACTTTCTAATGGCTCTGTGGTTTAATTAGGCCATTTAAAGGTTAACTGCCAGGTCTGCGCCCACAATCACAATGGTCGGACATCTTTCACCACCGCAGCGCTTCCCTCTGCAGCTCCCACCTGTGACTGTGAAAAAAAAAAAAAAACATACAACAGCCTGTTCTCCTTGTTTACTTTTAAATAAATAATGAGCATTTCCCAGCAAGCGTTCGCAACAAGACACCTTGAACATTAATGCCTGCACACTAGTGATGTAGTATTTGTTCTTACACACACACCTGGCATCGTCAATACCATTAAATCATTTGAATCGAAAACGATAAATCTCTGGAGTCAGGCTACTTTTTCCTCTTTGTTGGATCATTTGTCATATATGTGATGCAGCTTTATACAAATACTCAGACATTGCACTTGTGTGATGATTAGCATGAATGCATCGTGACTGTGTGCATATTGGCATTTCCTCCATTAGCATGTAGCTTAAGGAACGCTAATGATTTTTTATCGTTGTTGGTCATAGTGAGAATATAGCATGAGTCTTGTGTTACAACCTGGCTTGACGCTCAACACCTTTACCCAGAGGTGTGGCTTGTCAACAGGCAAGGTAAAAAAAAAATTCCATTAGCATCAACTTATTTTACTCTCTGCAACTCCTGGCAGCTGGAAACCGAGGCTTCAGTTGGGAAAACGTTGTTTGGTCTGATGAGTCTGGATTTCCGCGGTGTCGTTTGGGGCTGTATGCTCAGAATTTGGCAGGAACAACATGAAAACATGGATCCATCCCACCTTGTATCCGTGCTTCAGGCTGATGGTGGTAAAATGGTTTTGGTGGATGTTTTTCTTGGCACACTTTTGAGTTTCATTTACATCATTGAATCCTGAATTTTGTTGCCAAACATGATATTGTGTACCCATCTTCTAATCGATACTTACAGAAGGATAACATGTCATCTCAGGCTTCTTGACCAATTCCCTTTACAGCAAGTCAGGCTAATAGAGCACCTTTGGGATGTGGTGGAATGGGAGATTTGCATCCAACAAATCTGCAGCGACTCGTGTGATGCAATCAAGTCGTTATGGATCAAACTCTTTGGGGAATGTTTCCAGAACCTTGTTGAACCTCTTCCGACAAGAACTGAAGCGTTTCTGAAGACAACATTGAGTCCAATCCAGTGCTAGCGAGCTGCACCTCATAAAGTGGCCGGTGTGAGTGTGATATACGTTGGTGGCACAGCTGGTGGCTTGTTAATACTTTTGTGGTTGACCCATGGGTGTTGCTTCACAAACAGATAAAATCAGAAAGGTGGATTTTATTACACATGTGCAAGTAGGGGCTGGAATTTAGAAAGTGAACCTTAAAGCACCAGGAGTCAATCTTCCCCCACTCTTCATCTCCGTTTCAGGCTGGTGTGCACACACACTCTTCACGCACAGGAGCACTTGGGTAAGTGGTGACTGATCACGCTGAGAGCGCCTCACTGGGATGTTCGGAACAATTACCTCTGCCTCACTGCCACTCAGGACCCCTCAGGTGAAGTCATTATCTATCCAGAGGCCGCACACTACAGTCACAATTAATTCATATTAACAGTGAGGCTTGGGCCACCAGGGCCATCTGGATGCATGGCGCCAATTATACTCATTACTGGACAAGGCAAGGTCCTAGAAATTAGGATTTTTGATTCCTGTAGCACAGCAAAGCAAAGGGGCACTTTTTGGAGGCGGCTTTGCAAAAGAAAGGTAATGCAAGGTGAAGCTTTGAAGACGGTTGTACGACTAGAATATTATCCTCAAATTCAAGGTTTAATTTGCTTCATTTGCTACTTCAATATTTCCTCTCAGGGTGGGCAGTGTTCTTTTTATAGACCAGTATCCACCGCACTGGGCCTGCAAATCAAACCTTCAGATAATTAGGTCTGAGATTACCATTATCTCTTGTAATTTCTCTAACAACATATATCCTGTGCCCCTGTGGTTCGGGTATAAACTTAATTTCACAATATGGTCATTAACTTTTCACATGTTCAATTATTAAATACGCTGGAGATCTGGCACGGGTGGGTACTCTGCGTCGCTCCCATCTTGTCCCATTATTTAATTCTCTCAGCGTGAAGGTGGACCTTTAAACATTGAGCACTTGGGAAGGCTGTTGGATTTTATCTTTTTTTTTTTTTTTTTGTTGTTGTTGTTGTTGTTTGTGCGTTTCAAGTACGCATTGTTGTTGAGGGTCAAAAACCCAAATTAAGTTGGGACATTTTGTAAAACCTAAATAAAAACATACTACCATGCTTTGCCAATATATTCCAATTGGTTACACTACAAAGATGAGATATATTATGTTCAAATTCATTCATTCAGTTTCTGTAAGGTACACTCGTACTTACAAGCACGGCTTTGGATGGCTAGGACAGGGAGTGTTAGCAGCTAACTACTAGAGCAATCATCTCAAAGTCATACAAGCTTTTGTTTAAATGGCTAATCCTCAACAAAACTTACAAGTCTAACTACTTTGATTTTTTGTACTCACAACAACAAAGCTTGGTGGCCATTTTTTACCCAAAACCATGACCTTTCCTAAACCTAGCTAAAACTTTCTTAAAATTTCTCAGAAGCCACTGGACAAACAAAATATTCAGATGTTTAGCTGGGAGCTTTTGTTGGAATCATATTCTATTTAAGCAGTTTTGAAAATGGTCAAATAGCCTTTTTTCGCATTTTTTATTACTGTTGGTGTCCCTCAGGGTTCAATCCTTGTGCCTTTGTTATTTTGATTATACATAAATTACCTCCCTGATGTGTACCCAAACCTTTCACTCATGGCTCAAACCCTGTCATTAATGCCAACAAACCCCCAAATCTAACTAAGGTACAACACTGGCTTAATAACAACTGACTAATGGTCAACACAACTCAGTGACATTCACTAAACGACTAGTAGAACAGAATAGGTTGAACATATTCATCAGAGGAGAGGAGCTTGAATTGGTAACCCAATTGGTTACCAATTCAAGCTCCTTGGCATCACATTAGACACAAATCTCACATTTAAGAAACATATCCAAAAAGTGGCCAACAAAATAAGATACAACCTGCAAAATTTTTAAACAAATCAGGTCCTTTATCTCATCCGATCTCGGCACTGCATGAATGCTACTGTCTGCCATTGCATAAAAAAAGGAAAAAAAAAACACATATTCTTCACACTACTGTCCAAACTTTAAAATACACCTGTCTCACCTATAAAACCCTCATTTGGCTGGCTCCTCCCACATTGGAGGATTTCTTTATATATGGGTCAAATACTCCCAGAGACATCATCTTAAATAATGGTTAACAACGCATCACGTACGTACTCATGAATGAAATACATGAGCCATGGCTAGCATAGAGTCTTCATCAACTCAACACACTGCTTCCAAAGCAACGAGATATGAAATAGAAAATATGACGAAGCAAATATCGCCCTCGCTGAATTAAGGGAACTCGCTTTTCCCAAATTGCATAGAGTGTAAACAAGGCTGTTTCCTGAGAGACTCACGTACTGAGAGAAAAATCCAGATTGCTGGATATTTACACAGGCAGCTTCTTTCCTCAGGACTCCGGCTTTTATAAACCCTTCCCATTAGAGACGTTTTGTACTCGGTATATATAAAACACCGTGATCATGGAGTGGTAATAATGTGTCCTGACGCCTTCATAGAAAAGCAGCTTCCTTGTTTATTCCCTCCTTGTGATTTTTTTTTTCCTTGTTATGCAACAGGTTTACGAGAACATACCATATTACAGCAGCCTTGCTTTAATTGTCTTTCCCGCTTTTCAGTCAGGATTGATTTTCTCTTTTACTGCACATTCATGGGAGTCTGACCTCAGGGCACATTAGTCACCATAATCAAGTGTCGCATTCACATCTTGTTGATTAGAGGCGCGTAACCGTTATATTCTCTGCAGAGTCTCCCCCTAAAAATTAAGAATGCATGAAATACATTTAGCATCAAAGTGAATCAAAGTTACCTGAATTAAAACCACGTTTGCTCTGGCACACTCAGACCAAAGCCTCTAATCTATTCTCCCTCTGATGAACTAATCAATAACTTGAAGGGGGGTATTTTCACTTCTAACACGAGATGGGAATTAAATGTGTTGCAATGTAATTCAATCACACCCCCCCCCCCACGGCGTGTCTTCAAATATTACTCCAGAGAAAAACAAGCTCCTAATTTGAATGCTACTCAACGTGAATTATTAATTTATTCCTCCGTACTTGTCACTTCCGTCGTGAAAGCGGCTTCATTTTAAATTCTCTCATTTGTCGGAAACCCGTGCATCTGATCATTTCCATCCCCAGGTCCACTGGATTACTTCGGCGCCGACATCCTCAATTTGTTGGTCCTTGATTGAGCCGTCGTCATGGTTACCTGGATGTTCAATAGACACCGGGAGAGACTTTCCCCTCTTCTCGCGGAGCTATAATTAACCACAATTTAGACCCAACCGCGGCGTTTAATCTGGCTGAACGTCGTAGGGATGTGGGGAGAATGCGTGTCCGCCAACTCGACAAAACTCTCACAGCGGGGTGACGGCGTGCTGTGAATGGTGCAGGAACTACACATCAGCCAGAATGGCAATGGCATTAGCTCTTCCCCTTTTCTTTAATTTTCTTTATTTTTTTAGATTGGTTTCATAATTTCAGCTTGGTTAATCAAGCAGGAAAATATTAATAACACTGGAGAGAAGAGAAGAGGCACAATGACACACATATGGATGTAAATATACACCACACACACACACATAAAAAGAAATGTGATGAGTCAGAATTATACCATGTAAAGCGGATTGCGAACATTTGAAAAAAATTAAATGTCTTGTCCGGATAATCAGCAGCAGAGATGGGGGGTGAGAAAAAAAAAACAAACAAAAGAAGAATGATTTGTTCCACGCCGCCGTGTGCTCGTTCCCCTGAATAGCAGGAAATAAATCTCATGAGAGGAGAGGAGATAAGACGGGAACACATAATCCCCCGTAAAAGTCACAAGGCCTCCGCGACTTTATTAGAATCCTGAGGTACATTTGACAGAAATCAACAGCACAAGCCCAAACAAACGGCGCTGGGGATCGCGGTATCGAGCCGCTTCGTTGTCTATCTACACTGACAAACCTCGGTGACCTATTCTTAAATCCTCGCCCACGCAGAATAAAAAAAAAAGGAAAGAACGGTGATTGAAACCTCCTTTGAAAGACTCTTCTTCACCTTCTCTCGTTCATTTATTTATTTATTTTTTTGGTTATTTCCAAGGTTATTAGAGGAGCAACAACACACGCCGGGGTTATTAATAAAGACAAAGCTAAGACACGCCATACACACGGTTACATAAGAGTGGAGAGGTGCTGTGTTACATAACACCTGTTGTGAAAAGTACATCACCCGCTGCGACGGACACATGTGATATCTTTTCACTCAGACAGAGGCTACATTCCTGCAACAGCGACAAAGTGGCGTTAAATTGGTAGATTGAAGCTTCGTTTCCCGTTTCCTGCCTCGTATTTGTTGAGTTTTAGAGAGCGACAAGAATCTTTGGCTGGTTTGTAAAACATCAAAAGCTTCAATTAATTCCGTTAATTAAAATCTGCGTTGAATGTAATTATGTTTTCCCCTTGTTGGCGTGTGTTTCATAGACGTTAGACGTTACTGCAGCCTACAGAACAGACTCTGATGATGTCTGTCAACACGGCTGCTCTGGTTTATCAATGGGTTTAGTGAAAAGTCAGGAACTCCTTACAAAGCCATTCCCAAGCCGAAATTGGTTATTGGATTATTGGACAATAATATCTAACAAGAACGTTTGGTCTTTTTGAGATGTACTTAAAACCTTTGTGTAGTTTGTAGTTTGCATCTTTGTGACTAAATGCTGCTTTATTCTCTTATTTCTAGCTTCTAATATTAAGGTTTTGCATATTTTTTGGCTCCGGGCGTCACATGTTTTTTTTTGTTGACGCCACCATATTGGCAAAATGAACAGAGCCAGCACTGATTTGAGGCTGTGAGCGTTTCCCTACACTTTAAACAGATACAACATGACCAGTACCATTTTACATATCGCAGTCTCTTATCATGCCACGGGTTGTGCTTCTTTTTTTTGAGAATTAAAACAGCCGGCGGTGACAATGTTTCTGACCGGCAGTATCTGGATATATATAACTACCTCATTAACTTTCCTTCATCCTACTCCAGAGTCAATGAAAGCAAACAAGAGCCTGGAGGGGTCCAGATGGAGGCAGTCAGGCTTCATGATACACATCCAGTTTTGGAGTTTGTCGGCTAAAAACAGCGTCTCTTTGTCATGGCTGCAGC